>NC_141687.1:1802334463-1803001963 GCF_964263255.1 Lissotriton vulgaris | reverse complement strand
TTCCAACTCTCATATGCTGTGAAACATATCTAAAAAATTATGAACAGAACCATAAAACAACCTTAATGTCAGATTTATTGTGAGTGTTGGCAGCCAACATAGTATAGCTAATGAAAGGCAGTGGATGGGAATCTACACAATTATATATTTGAAAACAAACCACATGCTCTAATGTTCATTTCAAAAAGGGAAACTCAAAATTAGATTCTAAATGTAAAGCTGTATTATTTTAGAACATAGCGAAACTAGAGAGGTAGACTGAAGATTGCCACATCTTGCATATGCCACCCAAATAGGAGAGTGCCATGCAGCGCTAACTTGCCAGTGCTGTGTGGAGACTAAATGCTCTCCAAGCACTGGGCAATTTAGTCAATAAATTTTGTAATGGCGTTGCTGGAATGCTGCTGGAATGCCACTGGTTTTCAAGTTTGTCCCTTTGGTTTTGGAAGTCTGCATCAATACCAACTGGTTCACAGTACATGTATGTGGAAAAAGGGCTTGCCATTATTTTTATTTAATGTTCTGCACATGATGAACAATTGGTTCTATACCTCCTAACCTTCTGCACACCGTCTGTTATGTCTTGCACACCATCAGTGTATAATTTTGTTGTAACATTCTCACCACATCTGCACCAACTGGCACGCTGAGCAGACCTGGCCAAATACTGCCCTGCACCCTTTCTCAGCTGTCATCTGCATTCCACTAGCTGTCATCTAAATGCAATAGCTGCTCTTGACGATCATCGGCCGCGCTCTGTGGCAACGATTTTACTCTCTGCCATCTCTGGTCATGCTTTGAAGATGACATGCATTTATCTAGACACACACCAGAGGTTCTGTGGCAAACAAGTGGAGCTTTAGAGGCAGGAAAAGAGGTTTGAAGAAGCTAGAAATAAAGATCATATGGAGGATAAACCAGTGCCTTACTTTGGTGTTCGTAGGATGTATTGATGTAGATGTTTAAGTTACAGGCTTGTTAATCCTCCCGTTAGATCCAGAGATATTGTAGGATTGTTGAGCAACAGATGACCTGAGATGGATACTAAAGCATCTTCACTATCTGTCAACTCAAAGAAATACAAATTGAAATGCAAGCCGCTTGCTGAGCAACATTCACAGGCATAGCTGTGATCCTAGAGATCAGAGCTCCTGCAACAGTCTATAAGATCAGCTTCTTTGCTTCTCAAAACACTTTTTCATCTTGGGCCCCATATTTATTGTTATCTCTGTTTTTATTGATTTGCAAACATGTAAAGGCAGCATTGAGTACATCAGACAATCCCATATCATGATCACGAGATTACCGTCACCCCCCATACCAGCCAGATCCATACATACGTAGATGAATCCCAGATATTCTTCCGGAGATGAGTGGGGACGCAAATTCAAGGAAAGTATAGCCTGGGATTGACCAGAGTAAACATTATAAGAAGTCGAAGAGTGAGTGAGAAACAAAACTCCCTTAAACCCTCTTCCTTTACCCCTCCCCTTCCTGCCTGAACCTGTGTGCTAGGCGCATATCTCTTAAAAACCTTGTGTATGTGTTGTCTATTAATGAGCAGGCTTAGGGGCTTCCGCCGCCTCATTTCAAGGCCAGTAGAGACAGCAATGGATGCCATGTAGTGCTGAAGTATTTCGTAGAGTTCGTCATGGTGTATTGAATACATGGAACATGCCTATGATATACCATAATTTGTGGAGCCACCCTGTGAGAGTCGGTCGGGTCCGTGTACCCCATAAAGAAAGGATATGTTGAACAGCTGCCCTCATTGCCAGGCCCATCTGTTTTCCTTTAATCAATTTCAGGGGATAAGTGAGTGAGTTTGGGAGCCCTAGTAGTGTGTAGACAGGGAATTGGGGGACTTCGGTCTCAAATTGCTTGTCAATATCGTCCAGAATATTACCCCAGTAATCAGTCAGTTCCTTACAGTCCCAGAGTAAATGAGTCAGTATACCTTCTTCATCACAACCTCGCCAACATGTCGGGCTGCGATCAGGGTTCCCCCTATTTAACCTGGCCGGAGTCAAATACCAGTAACTGAACACTATGACCACCTCTTCCCTACTAGTTGTGTTGCGAGCCGTATGATTGGCCCGAAAGTATATATCGCACCATTATCCAGTATTATAGGTGTCTTTCATAGATTCACATGCCTGAATCATTCCCCGTCGTCGAGATGAGTGTAACTGGTACATAAATAAGTTATGTCCCATATACCTATAGAGAATAGTAGGCCATAAGGCCTCCCTTTTGTAAGATATCTAGGTCCTTTTGTAAAGAGGACCAAACTCTAGAAAAGAGCCAATCAGCTGTCACCTCCCTCTAGAACCTTCCTGGCAGGAGCCTCCGTCCCTCAGATTTTCTACCGCACGTTGTGCTAAGGGACCCTCCCCTGAGCTCTGCTCAGGTTTGTTGCTTTATAGCTTTTCAACAGCTTTTTTGGGATATTGTTTCCTGTTTTTCTTCTCAAGAAAAAGTTAATTTACCATGGCTGATGCTCCAAAGAAGGGTCTCTTGTGGAAAAAAGAGGTTACACAGCGATGACCAGCATAAGGACTGCCTGTACTGCCTATACCCAGATCATGTGGCTAAGGACTGCAAGGTATGTCGAACCTTCTCTACTAAGACTCTAAAAGACCAAGAGGGACGCCTTTTGATCTGGCTACAAAGGCTTAAGGATAGAGACAATCTAGATTCCTCTGAGGGAAGTGAGGGTTCTTCAATCTCCTCAAGATCATCTCTCAAAAGACCTAGGGTAGCTTCCCCTGGCCCCTTGGATACTCCTCAAAAGAAGACAGCTAAAAAGTCTTCAGAGGTCAAGGCAAAAACAGCTTCAGAAAAGGAGGTTCACACTTTTAAGAAGCCTGCACAGTCGACGACAACAGCATCGTCAATGACATCATTGGTAATGAAGAAAGCAGTATCTCCTGATTATGTATCTACATCAACGACGACAGTCTCGACGACGGTGTTGTCGTCATTATCATCATCAACGACGACAACCCCATCGTCGACGGCGGTTAAGGCTGTATCGTAGACGATTGTAATCAAAAGATCTTCGTCGACGACCAAGATCCTATCGACAATAGCTTTGTCGACGACGCCGAGATCATCACCGCCGACTTCGTCGCCGTCGACGAATATACCGTCGACTAAGACACCGTCGACGAAGGAAACATCTATACCGGCTGTCGTCGCTACTCCGTCGACGATCTCACCGTTGACGGGCCCGTCGAATGTGATTGATTCTGACTTTGTTAGCTTCTGTGTGTCTGAAGATTACCAGGAAGACGCCAACGCCAGAGCTAACTTCCCCTAGCCATGTGCAGCTATTACCACCAGCACGTCTACTTCAGGATGAAGATTCTGATGATGGGGATATGTTCCAATTGGCGACTAGCCCATCAGAGCTAAATGTCAAATGCCAGAGTTCCGATGACGAGGAAGTTGAGGAGCATGTGGTCCGTCTGCCACCTACACCTATGGTCTGCCTGCCAGCATCCCTGGTTACGGATCTAAGATACCTTATAGAAGACTACAAGCAAAGGTTCCCAGAATCTCCGGCAACTTAAGCTCCTGCAACGGCTCCATCGCCGAGACCAAGACCCCCGCCCCTAATTATTCAGAAGGAACGGGTGGATATACCATGTCCTCAAACTTCGGAGGGCGAAGAAGAGCAGGAGGAACAACAAGAGGAAGGAGAGCCGCAGGATGACCAATCCGCCAATAATGACTGGGAGGATTATGTCACAGCTTCACCAGCATCTCCAGAACCTGCTTCATCAAATTCGCCGCCATTTGATACAGGTGGTTTCCATAATGTGGTGGAAAGTGCCGCTAAGCGGTTCCAGATTACAATGGAGTCTCAGGAACAAGAATGTTTCCTTTATGATTTTAAGGAGCCATTAAAGAGGTCAACGAGAACAATCCCTATGATTGACTATCTCTGGAAACAGGGGGAGCAGATCATGTAGAATCCCGCCTCTGTTATTATTATTATTATTATTCCGAGTTTTGCTGTTTCGCCTGTAATCCCTAGATTGGACAAAAAATACAAAGCTCCAAATTCGGCACTGGCCTGCCTAACAGGTCATCCTAAACCGGATTCTGTGGTGACGCAGGCGGCCCAGATAAATTCTAGAAATCCTTCTCCTTTATCGGCTCCTCCGGATAAGGATGGAAGAAAGCTTGACAACATAGGAAAGCGTTTTTCATCAATGTCGGTAATGACTGTCAAGGCTGCCAATGCCTTAGTGCTGCTTGGACGCTATAATAGACAGCTGTGGGCAGACATAGCCCCGTACCTGTCCGAATTACCTGACCCATCCAAGGACGAGGTGAAGAAAATACTCTTAGAAGGGGAAACAGCAGCATCAGAAATTATTGACTGTGCTATGGATGTTGCTATTATAAAGAACAAAGGTCCTTGGCTTAGCGTTTGATAAAAAAAGGGAATTTCAAACATAGACTTAAATAAGACCTATGGCTCTTTTTTCCAATGTCCAGCCGGACAAGGGAATATTTATTTTGAGAACAATGCAAGGAATTTGAACATACGTGGAACACGGAACAAAATATAAACTGGGCACAAGCCTGTACCGAGTTGAGGCAGAAAAAGAAATAGAGGGAACAAAGTAACAGGCAAACAGGGTGGAGCAAAAAGAGGCCTACAATATGATACAATTTAGCGTAATCTCTACCCAACAGTTACTACAATACATTTTGCACAATGGATAAATTGCAGTACTGTCAAGAAAGTCGACGTGACGTTTCGATCCCTAGCTCCATTTATAAACTAGGATCATCTTCAGGACTAGTTATTGTACTATTGCCTGATTTGTTGTGACGCCTTTTCCAAGCAATGTTGGTTAAGGGCGTCTTGGGGGATAACGCGATCGTTTCAGTACGCCTTCAAACAGAGACTTGTAGCCTGATTAAACTTCGATGAGACAAACAAGGCGTCCGGGGGCGGTAGCGGCCAATGGCTGTCAATAACCGGATGGATCTCATATGGATCAGAGAGTTGGCGTACTGGGTCCCTTCCTGGGCAGCGTGATGGCTGATGTTAGTATGACAGGAGTTCTGCAGCTGGCTGGTGCAGCGGTTTTTAAGACGTCAAGGATGGTTGAAAGCGACCTCATTTTGTCCTGAGGTGCAGACAAAAATTTTGGACATGCCATATGACGGCCAGCTACTATTTGGCCCCAAAATTGATGAGGCGTTACAAAGCACAAAAAGGATACGGACACCGCAAGGGCCTTAGGCGCGCTTCAGTATAAAAATCAGTCCTTTCGAGGAAACCGGGGAAGAGGACAATATTCCTACAAAGGAGATTTCCAGTACAGATCCTCTTATTCGTCCAACCAGAGTAGGCCGCAGTATCAACAACGCCAGCAACAACAAGACCAGCAGTCCTCTTACGGAAAGTCGTCCTTTCGAGGCAGAAGACAGAGAAGAGGCAACGGGCGAAGACAATGACCTCTTTATTTGGCCAGGCCATACCTCGTATCCCTTATTAAAAATTGGAGGAAAAATGACCCATTTTCTAAAGAATTGGAAAAAGATAACTACAGACCGGTGGGTCCTTCAATTAATACAATTCGGCCTGTCTATGGAATTCATAAGCATCCCTCCACGAACCCCGCCTCGCCCAATGCATCACAAAAACCTATGACTGCTTCTGCAAGAAATCTCGGTTATGTTGCAGAAAGGAGCGATAGAGAGAGTTCCACCATCCCAAAGAGGGAAAGGATTTTATTCCAGTTTCTTTTTAATCCAAAAGAAGGAAAAGAAATGGAGACCAATCCTAGATCTCAGGGCTCTCAACAAGTTTCTGAAGAAACAGTAGTTTCGTATGATGACGATCTAGTAAGTTCTGCATCTTCTGGAGGAGGGGGATTTTATGGCGTCATTGGACTTACAAGACGCTTACTTCCATATACCAATTCATAAAAATCACAAAAAGTACTTGAGATTCGAAGTAGCGGGCAGGCATTTCCATTTCTGTGTCCTGCCCTTTGGACTCAAATCTGCGCCCTGTATCTTCACCAAATGTCTCTCCCCAGTGGCGACATATCTCATGCAATGCCATCATCAAGTCTTTCCCTATCTGGACGACTGGCTAATCAAGGCACCATCCTTCGAAGAAGCATCCAGGTCTTCCAACGCCTGTCTGAATCTCTTCAATTGCCTGGGTCTCACTATCAATCAGGAAAAATCAATCCTGCGGCCATCTCAAACTATCAACTTTTTGGGAGCAACCTTAAACACGACCTCCGCAAGAATGTTACCCTCTCAGGAGAGGCAACTTCTCGTGCTAGCGTCTACAGTAGCCTCAAAACGAGTGTTGAAGGTCCGACTCTTCAAATCCCTTTTAGGGATGATGTCATTGTGCATCCTTTTGATCCCTCACTGTCGCCTACGGATGCGTCCTCTGCAGGAGGCACTATAGAGGCAGTGGATCCAGTGCACGGGGTCATTCGACGACCACATAAGAGTGACTTTGCAGATGGTCAAGGCCTAGAGATGGTGGATGTCTTCACGGAACCTGACCCGAGGTTTGACATTCTTACTTCCAGAGGCCCCTCATGTAATAACAACGGACGCTTCCAAAGAAGGTTGGGGAGCTTTCCTGCAGGAACTGCATATAAGCGGAAAGTGGTCAATTACAGAGAGAGAGCTCCACATCAATCTGCTCGAGTTGAGGGCGGTATTCTTGGCTCTACAGTCGTTCCTACCAAGAATCAAAAACTCCCTAGTGCTTGTTAGGACAGACAACACCACGACAATGCACAATCTCAACGAGCAGGGAGGGGACGCGCTCACTGAAACTCTTGCGCGAGTCGCAAACAATCTGGAACTGGTTGATAATGAACAATGTAGCCCTAAAGGCGGAATATGTTCCAGGGATGGACAATGTACTCGCCGAGCAGACAAAAATCATCACCTCACGAGTGGGAGTTAGACCAGAAGGTTCTCAACCAAATCTTCTTGAGATGGGGCACACCACAGATGGATCTCTTTGCTACGAGGATCAACGCCAAATGCCCACACTTCGCAAGTTGGCATCCCCAATCAGGGTCTCTAGGGAATGCATTTTACATCGCATGGCGCAACGTCTTTGCGTACGCCTTTCCACCATTCCCGATGCTTCCCAGAGTCCTCAGGAAGATGAAGGTGGAGCCGTGAACTCTCATTTTAATAGCCCCAACTTGGCCAAGACAGCATTGGTTCACAGAGCTACTCCGTCTATCCCTGGAACCGCCAGTCCGTCTGAAGCAGAGTCCATCTCTGCTCACTATGCACAGCCAGCAAATTCAACACCTGGATCTGAAGTCTCTCAAGTTAGCCGCCTGGCTCCTGAGTTCCGAGAGTTTCGGGACTTAAACATTCCGCAGGATTGTAGAGACATCCTAGCCAAGGCACGAGCAGATAGCACCACCAAAACGTATTCCCTGAAATGGAAGAGGTTTTGTGTTTGGTGTGCAGATCATGGAATACATCCTTTCTCTTTTTCTCCCTAACACATCCTACCTTACCTGTTACATCTGGCGAAGGCAGGCCTAGCCCACTCTTCAATTAAAGTACACTTGGCTGCGATATCCCGTTCTAAAAGAACTGCAGCGGGACCTTCTCTTTGGTCAAGCAGATTAATCAAACAATTCTTGAAGGGACTATTCAGATCTTTCCCTCCAGTGAGGATGTTGCCACCTGCATGGCATCTGAATGTAGTCCTTAACCAACTCATGAAGCATCCATTCGAGCTGGTGCACAGAGCTGACTTAAAATACATCTCTTGGTAAACAGCGCTACTTCTTGCGCTCACCTCCGCAAGGAGAGTGGGTGAGCTGCAGGCACTTTCAATTCAGGATCCCTTTATGCAATTTAAAAATGACAGAGTGATCCTTAGAACCAATCCGAAGTTCATTCCAAAGGTTCCGTCTGATTTCCACCTTAATGAGCCTGTGGTTTTGCGTTCCTTCTTCCCAAATCCCAGTACAGCAGCGAAGAGGGCATTACATTCTCTGGACCTCAAGCGATGTTTGAAATTTTACATTGACAAGACAAGGGAGTTTAGGAAATCTAATCAGCTTTTTGTGGCCTACAGCAGACCTAGGAAGGGTCTCCCACTTATAAAACAGAGCATCTCACGCTGGATTTCGGCAGCCATCGCCTTCTGTCATGATCAGGCAGGACTGCCGCTACGCTCTAAGGTGCGAGCCCACTCCACGAGGGCTATATCCACGTCTATGGCACTCTTTGCAGGGGTGCCAGTGATTGACATCTACAGGGCGGCAACATGGAGGTCGCCTCATACCTTCACTAGGCATTATTGCCTGGACACAGAGCTGATGAAGGATGCAGCAGTGGGACAAGCAGTACTACGCCATCTGTTTCATTGAGGTGAGCCTTCTTTCATACCTCCATCCTTCCGTTATATGCACATTTCTTTGCTGATGGTATTGTTTGCATCTATGGGCTGTTGCTAGTTGCAGGATATGTTATTATCTAATAACTTGCATATACTGTACTATACGAAATGTGCTTTCTGTATTGCTTGCTACTCTGATTCAGGCATGTGAATCTATGAAAGACACCTATAATACTGGATAAGAAATGCGTTACTTACCTGTAACTACAGTTATCCAGTATTACATCTTTCATAGATTCACATGCTTGTATCTTCCCCGTCGTCATGGTGGGAGTCTCACGGTAACAGAATGACCAAAGCAGTATCATAGAGAAGAAAACTGCATAGAAAAGCCAATAGGTACTGTAGTATTTGGTAACCAGACCTCCTCATTGTTTGGTCCAAAAGTCAGCCAATCAGCATTGCTGCCCTGCCCTCACACTCCCCAGCAGAAGCTTCCTGTCACAGATTTCCAACCGCCTTCGTGTGAGAAAGGAGTCTCCCTGAGCTCTGCTCAGTTTGCTGTTCCTGTGTGAACTATTGACCTTTTAAATTCAACTATCTTTTGTTCTGGATTAAGGTATTGTGTGTACCTACTTTCTTTCATAATGGCTGAAAGCTCTAAAAAGAGGCTTTTCAGGCCTTGCAGATCCTGTGGGAAGGCTAGGCTTTTCTCTGAAGATCCTCACGAGGCCTGCTTATATTGTCTTAATCCTAAGCATGTGGCCAAGGATTGTAAATATTGTAGAACCTTCTCTGCTACAACTCTGAGGGACAGAGAGGCTCGTTTGCTGTTGTGGCTTCAAAAGAAGAAGGCCGCTTCAGATTCAAATTCTGGGGAGGAATCTACTAAGTTAACACCTAAAAAGAGAAAGGCCTCACATTCTGAGGAAAAGGTGGAGCCTAAGAAGGTTAAATCAAAGGAGAAAGAGGTGTCATCTCTCCCTCTAACTCCCCTCAAGAAGCCGTCATGTCAGAAAGGGGCAGGGTCTGCTCCGTCGTCCAGCTCCCTGGTTTCTGCTGCAAAATCTGTGGTAAAGTCTTCAGCCCCGTCGACGGCCTCACCGTCGACGCCGACTGTTTCGACGACGGCAGCTGCGTCGACGACAGGCACTAAAGCAGCGTCGACGATGACTACGTCGACGAGTTTGACTATCCCGTCGATGAAGAAACCGTCGTCGACGACGAAAGGATCAGTGACGGAGACGTCGACGGAGACTCCGTCAACGACGGCTTTGGTGACGACGACAGTCGATGAAGAGTGTAATTTCAACGGCAAAGGCATTTAAATCACCACAGTCGAAGACATTGATTTCCATTTGCTCATTTCAGTCGTCGAGGGGTTCGGCGACCATAAGCAAATCTGCAGAATTCACGCCATGGACGCAGATTTCGCCTCTACCCCCATCTTCTTTGCTGGAACAGGATTTAGAAGGAGAGGAGTCGTCAGGAGCGGCCTATAGCCCTTCACAACTTAGAATAAAGAGCCAGGACACAGATGAAGAGGAAGTGTTTTCCTTCAAGGAGAGAGCTCAATCTACAAGATATGAATCTTTCCAGGAGACCTGTAACTATGAGGATGATGAGCAACAAGAAGAATTGCGAGAAGTCGGTCTCCATACCTGTTTCTCTTGTCTCTGACTTGAGGTTCATGATTTAGGACTATTATCATCATTTTCCAGAGGCAAATGCGCCTCAGTCATCTACGCCAGCGGCTACAACGCAACCTCCAAAGACCCAATCTACTCCTCATGAGCAGGTTGTAAGATCACCACCAGTGATAACAATCAGTGACGATCTGACGGATACTGATGAGGACGAGCAACCTGAGGAAGGTGAACTTATACAAGATTCTACGGGGCAGGAGTGGAATGAGTACATTTTGCCGTCGGCCCCTTCACCTACTCCGCCGCCAACCACTTCTCCTCCTCAGGATATTGGAGGATTCCATGACATTATGGAAAAAGCAGTTAAGAGGTTTGATTTGGAAATGGAGGTTGAAGAAACGGAATGTTTCTTATATGATTTCAAAGATGACGCCAGGAAATCTGCCCGCTCAATCCGGATTATTCCTCACATTTGGGAAGAGGGCCTAAAAATTTTGAAGACGCCGGCTTCCATTGCGGTTTCGGTTCCTAGAATCGAAAAGAAGTATAGAGCACCAGAGTCTGCTGCGGCCTGTCTGATAGGAGACCCGAGACTGGAGTCGGTGGTGACGCAGGCGGCGCAATGGAATTCAAAGAATCCGGTTGCTACTTCAATGGTGCTGCCAGACAAAGAAGGACGGAGAAGGGAAGAGGTTTGCAGTCATGGCAGCCTCTAAAATTAAAGCAGCCAATGCTATGGGCCTTATTAGCCGTTTTAACAGGCAAATGTGGTCGGATTTGGCACCCATTCTGTCTGCACTACCGGAGGATAAGAAAGAAGAGGCAGCTGCCATCCTCCGAGATGGGGCAAAGTCAGCATCGGCATCTATTCAGATTGCCATGGATGTTTCCTCTATGGCCTTCAGGCAAATGGCAGGAGCAGTTTTGCTTCGAAGACAGGGCTGGCTAAAGGCAACATCCTTTCGACCGGAGGTGAAGGCGAAGATTGTTGACCTGCCATTCGATGCCGAAAATCTTTTTGGAAAACATGTAGACGAAGCGCTACAGGGTATCAAGTCAGACACAGATACAGCTAGGGCGCTGGGATCCCTTCAACAAGGACGGTTCCAGTCCTTTCGTAAAAGAGGTGCAAGGGGTCAATCTAATCAGAGGTCTTTATATCCATCCAACAGATATCAGCCTTATAACCAACAAGGATATAGACAATACAATACAGGCAATCAATATAGGCCCTCCAACTCCTCTTTCCAGCAGCAGTCTAGGGGCAAGTCTTTCAATAGAGGAAAAAATCAACAATCTAACAGACGACAATGATTTCAGGCCGGCGCTCCCCACACAGCAGATCCCGGAAAACAACCACTATCTGTCTCACTACTTCGACAATTGGATGTCCATTACATCGGACAAATGGGTTTTGGACGTAATAAGCAGAGGCCATACCCTAGAGTTTGTGGAAATGCCACCAGATCATCCCCCGGTGCTCAGACACCACCAACATCTTCAGGAGCTGCAAAAGGAAGTCCAATCACTCTTGGAGAAGGGGGCTATAGAAGAAGTACCGCAACAACACAGAGGAAAAGGGTTCTATTAGCATTTCTTCCTCATCAAGAAGAAACAAACTATGAAGTGGAGACAGGTATTGGATTTGGGGGATCTGAATCAATACATAAAGAAAATTCCCTTCCGAATGCTCTTGTTGCAAGAGATCCTCCTAATGTTAAAAAAGAAAGACTTCATGGCGTCGTTGGATCTCATGGATGCGTACTTCCATATCCCAATTCATCGGAAGCACAGGAAGTATTTAAGATTCGCTGTGGAGAGTCGCCATTTCCAATTCAAGGTGTTGCCATTTGGCCCCAAATCGGCCCGAGGGTGTTTACCAAATGCATGGCCCCGGTGGCGGCCTACTTAAGGTTAAGAGGGCATTGCATGTACCCATATCTGGACGATTGGCTGGTGACAGGTCCATCATTCACAGTAGCCAGAAGGTCCCTTCAGTGCTGCATCCGCCTATTCCATCGGTTAGGCCTAAGAACCAACTTGGAAAAGTCTTCGCTGATTTCAGCTCAGGGCATCCAATTCCTAGGGGCATGGATATGCACCAAGGCAACGAAAGCATACCCGTCGGAAGAAAGGATGAAAAAGATAATGGGCCTAGCAACATCCCTTCAGACAAAAAGGTTCACTTCTCTGCGGATGTACAAATCCTTATTGGGGATGATGTCCTCTTGCATCCCACTGGTTCCAAACTGCCGTCTTCAAATGAGACCCTTGCAGGAACATCTGGACGAGCAGTGGGTTCAGTCCAAAGGAACCTTCGAAGATCGGATTACCATCACTCACTGTATGAAGGTGGCCATGTCATGGTGGAAGGTTCAGAAGAACTTGAATCGGGGTCTGAATTTTGTACCTCAGAATCACAAATATGTGATGACGACGCTGGTCAGAGTGGGAAGCACAGCTTCACATAAATATGTTGGAGCTCAAAGCGGTGTTTCTGGGACTCCAAGCTTTCCTGCCCAGAATCCAGAGCTCGTCGGTGCTCATTCAAACGGACAGTACCACAACTGTTTTATCTTCTAAAGCAAGGAGGAACGAGCTCCAAGCAACTTTGTGCGCTGGCGCAAAGAATCTGGAAATGGCTGATAAGCCACGACATTTCTATTCAGGTGCAGCATATTCAAGGCATCCTCAACACACGGGCAGATGTCCTGAGTCGCTCGACGAGTGTGTCGCACGAGTGGGAACTGCACAACACTCAGCTTCATAGAATGTTTCAAAGATGGAGAACACCAACATTCGACTTGTTCGCAACCCGGGACAATTCGAAATGCGATTAGTTTGCGTCCAGGTACCCTCAGCGGGATTCCAAGGGAAATGCATTTCACATAGACTGGACGGGAATGTTTGCTTACGCGTTCCCACCAATTCCCTTATTACCGCGAGTGTTTCGCAAAATGAAGTCAGAACTGTGCCATGTCATTCTGATAGCACCAGCTTGGCCGAGGCAGGTATGGTTTTCAGATCTGCTGCAGATGTCAAAAGGCAACAAAGTGCAATTCCCGACATTCCAGAACCTCATTTCGATGAGCAACGGCCAAATTCTGCATCCAGACCTAGCATCGCTAAAATTATCCGCATGGAACCTCATGAGCGAGAATTCCAAGACATGAGCATTCCACAAGACTGCAGACAAATTCTATCGCAATCTAGAGCTATGTCAACCAACAAGACATACACAGCAAAATGGACACGTTTCTGCCACTGGTCTGCCAGTCAAAGTCTACACCTGTTGACGGTACCCCCAGAAGGTATTCTACCTTACCTGTTGTCGTTATCAAAGGCAGGTCTGTCACATGCCTCGTTGAAAGTGCATTTGGCGGCAATATCAAGATTCAGGAGAGTGCCAGACGAGCCGTCTCTCTGGTCTCACAGACTGATAAAGGAGTTTGTTAGAGGGCTCTTTAGAGTTTTTCTACCCATTCAGCACCCGCCAGTGCCCTGGCACCTCAATACAGTTTTGGCACAACTTATGAGACCACCTTTCGAGCCTATACACAAGACAGACTTACAATTCCTCTCATGCAGGCCTGCTGCTCGCCCTTACATCGGCGAGAAGGGTTAGCGAAATTCAAACCTTTTCAGCGGAAGAGCCTTTTCTTCAATTTCGCCAAGACAGCGTTATATTACGAACAAATCCTACCTTTATACCCAAGGTCCCTACTTCTTTTCACCTTAACGAACCAATTATTTTGCCTACTTTCTTCAGCAATCCCTCTTCTGAAGCAGAAAGAGCGTTGCATTCTTTGGACATAGCTAGATGTTTGAAGTTCTACATTTATCAAACAAGGACATTCTGCAAATCCAAACAGTTATTTATTGCATTTGAAGGACAAAGGAAAGGGCTCCCTCTGTCAAGACTGAGTATCGCCAGATGGATATCATCAGCTATCATGAAATGTCATGAAAAAGCTGGGAAGCCGCTTCATTCCAGAGTGAACTCTCGTTCCACAAGGAAGATGGAGACATCGATGGCCTTGTTCGCAGGAGTGTCGCTGCCCGACATCTGCAGAGCGGCGACGTGGAAGAGTGTGCATTCATTTACCAAGCACTACTGTCTGGATACTGCGTGGAAAGAGGACACTGCAGTGGGACAAGCTGTTCTGAAACGTCTATTTCAATAAGGTATACTTTGGTTCTCTGTTAATATTCTATACAGTGTATTTATGTATATATATATATATAAAATCTGCGATCGTTATAGATGGTTTTAATATGTTTTCTTTCGTGAACTTGCACAATATGTTACAAAGGGGAATTTGGTTTTTATTCCTGTCTGCCATGTGTATTTTTAAGATCATGTTCTAACAATGTTTCAGCTGCAGAACTTCCTTCTGGGTTCTATCCTGGAAACGCTGCAGGGTTTGTCAGCACTACTTACTACTCTGATACAAGAATGTGAATCTATGAAAGATGTAATACTGGTGAAGGAAATAGTTACTTACCTGTACACTATAGTTCTCCAGTATTATCTTTCATAGATTCACATGCGCCCGCCCACCTCCCAGTTTCTCAGGCAGAACCTGTTTTCTCGGTATTTATCCATGTCTCTCACTCGGGGACGGAAATCTGAGGCAGGAAGCTTCTGCTGGGGAGTGTGAGGGCAGGGCAGCAATGCTGATTGGCTGACTTTTGGACCAAACAATGAGGAGTTCTGGTTACCAAATACTACAGTCCCTATTGGCTTTTCTATGCAGTTTTCTTCTCTATGATACTGCTTTGGTCATTCTGTTACCGTGAGACTCCCACCATGACGACCGGGAAGATACAAGCATGTGAATCTATGAAAGATAATACTGGAGAACTATAGTGTACAGGTAAGTAACTAATTCCTTATCCAGTATTGGTGTCTTTCATAGATTCACATGCAACCCTCCTGCCTCCCCTGGAAGGACTCACCTAATTCTCTCAGTAACACGCCTACTTAGCTTAGTGCGTACGAAAATCTGAGGGACTGAGGCTCCTGCCAGGAAGGTTCTAGAGGGAGGTGACTACTGATTGGCTCTTTTTTTTAGAGTTTGGTCCTTTTTACAAAAGGACCTAGATATCTTACAAAAGTGAGGCCTTATGGCCTACTATTCTCTATGTCTATGGGACATTACTTATTTATGTACCCGGGACTCCCATCTCTACGACGGGGAATGATTCAGGCATGTGAATCTATGAAAGACACCAATACTGGATAACTGCAGTTACAGGTAAGTAACGCATTTCTTCTTTCTCTGTGAGGTCTCTCCTGAGTTCCAGCTCCTAGTGCCTCTGCCCTGCCGAGTGTGATGAGGGAGCTGGTGGACGCAGCATACTATATAGTTCAGATATCCTCTTCTTATCTGAGACTTTGGTTATCTGCCATTTCTCGTAAGTTGTTTTCCTCTGGGTGGAGGAGCCGGTGACAGATTTGGAAGTATTGGTAGGGTTGTGGTGCGGTTATTGTGTAGGATTGTTGCATTTCTGCAAACGGGAGGAACCCATCTAGATCAAATAGGTGTCCCGCTGATTTGCATTCCGATGCCCGCCATTATAGGAATGCTCGTACTTCAAGCCCAGGTGGGAATTCCGGATTGTCGAAGATGGGATTCAAAGGCGAGGGAAATGAAGTGAGTCCGCGTTTGACTGCCATCGAGTCCCAAACTCTGAGCAGGGTGTTTGTGATTGGGGAGCCCCTGAGATTTGGTGGTTTGTCTGGCTGCTTTAGAAGAGGCATCTTCCACAAGGAGAGCTTCGCTAGCGCTCAGTCCTGGAACAGCCATCGTTTTGTCAGGCTTGGGTCTGCACTACTCCACCAAGTGTCTAAGTTGTGATGCTCTAAAATATTCTAGAAAGTTCGGGATACCCAACCCTCCTTTGTCTGGAGGTCTGTGGGAGAGATCTCTGCGCATACGAGGATGTGCCCTGGCCCAGATGACTTGTTGCACCACGCTTTGTATTTTATGGAGGGTCCCCGCTGGGGTACAGGCTGTATGGTCTGAAAGATGTAGAGAGCTTTGGGTAGAATATTCATTTGATGGCTGCTATGCGGCCTAGAAGAGACCAAGAGTGATTTTGCCACTGTCTAAGGTCTTTCTGAATGTGGGAGCTTGGCATAATTCTGTGTAAACGTTCTTGCAACCGAAGGAGCAAGTTCTATCCGTAGATAGGTGAGTGTGTCGGGTGATTGTAGCTCTCCGTATTGTGGGCGCTCATCCTCGCGTCCAGCTGCCCCACTCCTCAGGTGCAAGTCCATGGATTTCCAGATGTTTACCTTAAAACCGGAGACCCGACCAAAGGCTGTCCGCTCCCGCAAAAAAGATTGCACCGATCGCTTAGGGGATTCTAGGGTCACCAGAATATCATCAGCGTATAAGCTCACAGTATGGCGTTCCCCCCCCCCCCCCCCCCCCCCCACCCCAAACACACCTAAATGGAATACCTAAGATGTCGGTTATCCCGATTTTTTTTGTGCTAGGGGTTCCACGTAATGCAAAAACAATAGTTGTTGGACAGAATGCAGAACAGTGTCATACATTCACCCCAGTATAGAGATCTGGGCCTAAATCCATCGTTTTTTTTGCACTCCACACCACCCCAGTTCAGACATGGCCATATGCAAATCAGCCTTGACCCTGTGCCTCATGGGAACAGTCCAGCCGGAACTGCCAAGCCATGTTTTCCCTGGACCAGAATCAAGCATCCTAGGACCGGTTTCTGGCTATCAGCCGTCATCAGCCAGGATAGCTTGACTCCAGTGGTGTGGAGAGCATGGGACTCACGTCTGAGCATACCAGTCCCACGCGGGGTGACAAATGCAAAAAACAACAGTTGATGGACAGAATGCAGAACAATGTCATACATTCACCCCAGTACAGAGATCTGGGCCTAAATCCATCGTTTTTTTTGCACTCCACACCACCCCAGTTCAGACACGGCCATATGCAAATCAGCCCTGACCCTGTGCCTCATCGGAACAGTCCAGCCCGAACTGCCAAGCCAAGAGAAGGGGTGACAGTGGGCACCCCTGTCTCATACCCCTCTGTATTTCAAAGGTCCGGGAAGCCAACCGGTTTACCTTAATGATCGCCGTTGGCCTGTCATAGCACCTCACAACCCAAGCTCTGAACCGATCTCCTACACCGAAATGGGCTAATGTTTTGTTGAGAAAAACCCAGCTAACTTTGTTGAAAGCCTTTTCGGCATCGACCGACAGTAGCAGGATATTCATATTAGTGCGATGGGCTTTATAAAATGTAGGAGGCGTTTAGTGTTGTTGCTGCTTTGACGATTAGATATGAAGCCGGACTGGTCTAGTTTGATAATCCCAGGGAGGCGCGGGCCCAGTCTAACCGCAATAACCCCAGTAAACAACTTGAGCTCTAGATTGAGGAGGGAAATCGCTCGATATGAACTACACTGAGTCGCATCCTTGCCCGGCTTGGGAATGACTACGAATGTCAGCAGCCAACATGTCCGAGGAGATGGTCGTGGGCCCCTGGAAGGAGTTAAAAAGCTGAGTTAATATCCGGGCCAGAAGTGGGCAGAAGGCTTTATAGAAACTCGCCGAAAAGCCATCAGGGCCCGGGGATTTCAGTGGTTTGAGACAGGAAATCACCCCAATCGCTTCCTCGATCTTAATGGGTGTGTCTAGTGCTGCGGCCCCCATAGTGTTTAATGCCGTTGTAGTGGCCCCCTGAAGATCGGTTTCCCCATCGTCGTTCAACTGCAATGCTTTGCTGTATAGCGTGGAGTTGAAGTCCCAGAGGACCTCGGCAATTTCCTTGTCTCTGTCAACCGTCACCCTTGTTGTTCTGCAGTGTTTGTATTTTTGCGCGCTGTGCTGGGGCCCTAAGTTTGCTGGCTATAAGTTGCACCGTTTTATCCCGTCCCACGTAGTAGGAGTGCTTCAGCTGAAGGGCTGGATATGTGGCTCTCTCTAAATAGAGTGTCGCCAGCCTGCGCCCTCGCCACCTTTAGTTGACGCCATATCCGAGGTGCGCAGATGCGTTGATGTATGCGTTCTAGTTCCGTCACTCGGGCAGTAAGGAGCTCTCTCTTATCCTTACGCTCTTTGGCTTCAGCTGCGGAAATGGAAATTAGTTCACGCCATACCACGACCTTGAGTGCCCCCCAAAGCGCTGAGATCGATATGTCTGGGGAGTCGTTTGTCTTTAGATAGTCAACTATGCATTTTTGTATTTGTTGGGGCATTTTCTCTGAGTCTCCACCTCCCCAGAGTTCTACGGATCGAGGGCATAGAAAGAGTCTGTATCACTGCATCATGGTCTGAGAGTGCTGCTGGGATTATATTCACAGTATCTACCAATGTGTTTACTGCTGTGGACCCTATGAAATTATCTAACCTGGCGTAGGTATGATGCACATGAGAGTAGAAGGAAAATTGCGTGAGTTGGGGGTGAGCCACCCTCCACATATTTAACAAACCCCTGTCCCTTAGCCACTCCCCACCCGCCGTCTTGGAGAGCGCTCCCGTTTGGCCGTTGCACTGCACTGACTGATCTGCCTCTGCATCCATGACCAAATTTAGATCCCATACCCCCCCCCACCCCCACCATCCTTCGTTCCTGGGAACTTAGGACCTCTGACAATGCCGACTTCAGAAATTGTTCTTGTCCCGGGTTTGGGGCATAGATAGAGCCCACCACTAGGGGGCACCCCCCACCCAAATCGAATAGACCAGTAGACAGCCCTTAATTTCCGCCACTTTGCTCCCCACCGTACCTGGAATCAATTTAGCTATCAGAATGGGCACCCCTGCCTTCTTATCTGACGTGGAGGAATAAAATTGGTGGGGAAAAGCTCGGGATCGCATACAGTGCCAGTCTTTGGGGAGAAGATGCATCTCCTACAGCAGGCACACCGACACCCCCGAATTCTTCAAGTATAAGAAGATTGTTCTCCTTTTAATGGGGTTGTTCAGCCCCTTCATGTTAAGGGTGAGAATCTGCAATGTGGCTCTTGACATGGGGCGATAACAAAATCAGATTGCTGAATTTGATGGGAAAGGCCCCCCTGACTACCTTGTGAGTGCTCGACACCCTACACGTGAGCGTGCGCCCCATATGGACCCCCTCCCCGTATAGCACACCGGTTCCCCTCACCAACCCCAACACCCCTCAACTTATTTGCCAGAAGCCCCGTTCCCCCCCCTCCCGTCCCTCCTCCCTGAACCCCCCTCTGCCCTCCCTACCCCAACCAGAAGACCCCAGTGTCCCAACAGTGTCCATTGCCCATCACACTGGGATGTGGGCATGTGGTAAACAAAAAAGTGGGGTTAGTGTGTGGTCCAAGTGTCCAGGGCGGCCTGCCCCCAAAGCTCCCCCCCCCGGCCTTACAATGTCAATGCCAAACAATCCCTCTGGTAAAGTCACGGGTGGGTCGTCGCAGCAGTTTCTTTCTGGACCATGGTGTCAGAGTTCATCCGTCATTCTTGGTTAGAAGAGCGTTTGCGGCCCACTTTCTGCCATCCGTTTCCTGACTATCTTTGTGTACAGCTGGGTGACTCTTCCGTGGCTCGATGTTCCAAGCCGAGAATCGTGCAAGTTTCTTGGAGGGAGCGGAGTTGGTGGAGCTTGCCATTCAATTTAAAGATCAGGCGAAAGGGGTGGCCCCAGGAGTACGCCACTCCTTGTTCTTTCAGATGAGTCGTCACTTCTCGAAAAGCCTTCCTCTTTTGCAGTGTGATGGAAGCCAGGTCTTGGTAGAGAGCAATGGAATGCCCTTTATGTATTAATGGTTGTTTCAATGGAGGCTCCCACAGTATTTGCTCTTTGAGAGGAAAGTTCGGCAGGAAGGCTAGTATGTCTGGGGGAGAAGCAGGAGCCCGTCTCGCCAGCCCTACACTGTGTGCCCGGTCTATGCGGATTGCAAAGTCCTGTGATTCCCCTAATGTCACAAAACAGTCCCTGGAGATATTGGGTCACATTTGTCCCTTATGTTTTTGAGGGGACCCCTCTAACGCATATGTTATTTCGTCTTGAACGATTCTCAAGGTCCTCCATGTGCGCCAGCAGGTCCAGTTGTTGATCTCGTAAGCGAGTCACTTCTTGTTGGAGTTGGTCGATCTCTTCTCCTTTGGTTAGTTCCCGTTCTTCAATCGCTGCTATTCTCTCCCCGACTTCATCCATTTCGTGGCGAACCTCTCGTACCTCCTCGCTCTTAAGTGTTCGAAAGTCCTCTCTGAGAATATTGAAACGTGAATCAAGAAAGGAGCGAGTAATTGGGACCGCTCCGTCTTCCAGGTCTGCAGGCGCTTTCGGGCCTGGGTACGGTTTACTCCCTTTGTCTCCAGGCGGGGGTCCTTTGGTGAGCATCTCTTTCAAAGATCGTTCCCCTTTCTTCCTCACCGAGGGCATCTCAGGGTAGTTCATGGGGGAGGAGTCAATCCCGGTCCTTGTCACGTTCTGGGGCGTCTAGGTAGCTATACTGCATTTTGTTATAGAGTGAGTTAGGCCCCTCATCTTCCGATAGCGTTCCATCCGACAGGATTCACCTGCGTCCCACCTCCATACTCTGCTGTCAATTCAACGGCCTCTCCGCCTCTCTTAGGCTGCAGACGGCGTCCCCCTTCCTCTTGCTGGATTCAGGTGTTTCGGGTGGCTGCCCCTCTACTCACACCGTTCAGGGCACCTCTTGACTCTTGTTTGGTCCCACTAACAGGCGTTTGTGGCCTACTTCTCTCCTCTACGGCAGCTGAATGTTCTGGCCGGGTGTATGCTCCTTTTCTCTCCGGACAGCCTCGTTAATCCCATGCATCCCACTGTAAGACCCTGCTCTGGCTTCCCTTGCTTCCACTGCTGTCCCTCACTCTCCGGCCCAGTGTCAGGCAGGGGGGCAGGATTTCACCTCCCTCCCACCATGGGCCGTCATGGCAACAGGTTGCTGCATGTTGTGGAAAAGTTGTGTGGCCTGCTGTGCAGCCCTTCTTGTGCTGCCCCCACAGAGGGCCCCTCCACGTCCACACCTGGTTCCGCCGGAGCCCTGCCCTGATGGGGACTCCCCAGTCCCTCGATGCTAGTGGGCCGGTTTCTCTGTCTGGCGCTGCACCTCTTGTCGCTGCTGTCGCACCCTGTTTGCCAGATCCGCTCTCTGAGGGCGCGCACCAGGCCCGCCCGCAGGGCCCGTCAGCCACTCCTTCGAGGTAGGCCTCCAGTACTGGCCACTAGATGATCGGGGTGGTGTCTATCAGCCCACTGCGCTGCCCCGTCTGTCTGCACTCACCAGGTCCTGTTCACCCTTCCACCTTGCGTGGCTGGTTCTGCTCAGTGTACACCAGGCCCAGGACACGAATCGGGCCCACCCGGAAGGCCCACTGCACCCTCCGATATAGGCGCTCGTAGATGTAGGCCTCCGGCTCTCCGAGACGGTGGTGGGGGGCCCTCAGCTATTGCTCGCCGGGCCCCTCTCAGTCCCCCAGACCACCACTGCCGCAGCTAATGCACTATATCAGTGTCACACCTCGTCCAGCAGCCCCAACGCTGGCGTCCCTCCGCCGGGAGTCTAGGTGCTGAAGTTCGGAGTTTGCAGCAGACCGACCGACCGATCGAGTGAGCTGAGCAGTTGCGCGAGCCAAGCAGCAGAGGCGGACTAGCAGAGCGGCGGAGCTTCGTAAGGGCAACCGCTGAGAAAACCACAGAGCAACTGCCTGGCTCCGAGTCCTGCCAGCCGCCCCCGCAGCCGTCCCTCGCCGCCACCTGCGGTACACTGCTGTGTGAGGAGCGGTGCGAGGAGCCTGGGGGCTGAGAAGAGCTGAGAAGTGCGGGCTGCGAGAGGAGCGGATCTGGGGGCTCGGCGGCGACTTGCGGGCGGTGGGGCCAGCGGTTTGCAGCGGAATAGCAGCTGTGTCCAAGCCTGCTCCCCCAGGGTAGGTGTTGCGTGCAAAGCTCTAATCTGCTCATAGCGACCCCCGAACCACCGAGTGAACTGCATTGGGACTTTGGTGGGGGGGCTGCCGGCGCTAGCAGTGCAAGGCTGCTGGCGGGAAGAACTTTGAGGCAGTGAGGGTAGAGGCAAACGGCGAAGTGCGAAGCTCTACTCTGCTAATAGCGACACCCGAACCACCGAGTGAATTGCATTGGGACTTTGGTGGGGGGGGGGGGGGTGGCTGCTGGCGCTAGCAGTACAAGGCTGCTGGCGGGAAGAAGCTTGAGGTGGTGAGGGTAGAGGCAAAAGGCGAAGTGAGAGTTGAAGACCTAGGGACTAAGAGTGTCTCCAACCCTCTCTCTCTCTGATTGTTTTTTGACCTAGCCAAGCCCTCATTCCACATATTGCCAAGTCAGCCCACATCGTTGTTATACATTGTCAAAAACCATCTGCCAGGAAAAAGGTATAACGCCACACAGCGAACCCGGAGGGGAAACTTGGAGGGGGAAAATAACCACTGCACAGTGAGTGTCGCATTAACAGGGAAAAAAATTCAAAGCGACAGCTGCAACAATTATCCTTTATTAACGACTAACCCCTCAGCAAACCCCCAGCCAGAGCTAGAACCCATCTAAACTACGGCCCCCAGCCGGTCACGGAGCCACAGAGTTCTTTGTCTATACGTTCGAAGATACAAGAGCAGGTCCCAGGCCAAGTTCAGGGCCGTGCAAATGAGATCGGGGACAGTTCGCCAAGTGGCGATAGGCAAAAAAACAGGCAAAAAAACAAACTTAAAACATCCAAAGAGGGGGACTCTCTTCTCAAGCAAACACCAAAGGTAATAGGCTCAAGGGAGAGGTTGGTCTCAGTACGGACCCCGACCACAACAACGCCAAGCCCGAAATACAAATCAGGGATCCGTAAATTCTTCTTTTTAAAGGACCCAATGGCGGTAATATACGCTCCATCTGTCGAAGCCTCCCAGTTGCCAAGCCCAATTCTTCCTGATAAACCACGAGTTATCCCCCTACAGACACCCGCAAACCTTAACGCATTACAAAGGGAATCACCTTTGCAAATAAATACGGCTTGCTCAGGTGCCAGAACCACAACAGCTCCGGTGTATCAGACAACGCTGACAACACCCACCACAACACACATAAAAAACCTGAAGTGACTTCTAAAACTCTTAACTTAAATGCAACTGAGCCAGTCAATAACCTTGCATTGATTGGGGAGACCGAGACTCCTACGGAGGAAATGAGAGAATGGAAAAACCGTAACAGCAGCTTTGTAGCTTCAAAAGTAGCCTCAGAGGGACAAACATTTGCCACGGGTCCAAAGGATGGAAAACCTTTAGTAGGCCTCAAGGAAAAAGGTTGATCAAACATAAAATGTACAAAGGTCGAAAAATTAAACTTAATAAAATCTGCAGCAAATGCAGCCCCAAAGGAAGAGGTTCGCACCAAATCATTTTCTAATTTAAATGACTCAAACTTGGTGGAAATCTTTGAAATATTGGAATCCAACTGTCAGGAAAATGAACGCCATCAAGTAAAAGAACATACAGAGCAGATCCAAAATGGTTTAATCTACACCTTTAAGCCTAAAAGGCAAACAAGATCTCAAGCATTCAGTACTAGAGGAGGTCCGTCATAGCCCTATAAGAGTCAAGCAATTAAACCTTTCACCGCCAATAACCATTTTATCCGTTAACACGACAGATCTTGGGCCAGTAGCCTCGCCGCAGCATAATGAAGTTTATTCCAACACTCAATGGGCTCAAACCCTGATTCACACTTTAGAAGCAATAAGGGCTTCGAACTTCCAGTCAGACAAAATGGATGTTCAAATAGACCTCGTAAATCTCATTGCCGGCCTTATCTCAGATATAAACACCAAAATAGATTTAATAACATCCCTATTAACACATAGGGGAAATGTGAATCAGCCAAGAGACAACAACAAACAATCATCCATCTGCTGCTGCGGCCCTATTTTAGAGAAACTGGTAACCCTCCCTGAAATCTTAAAGGATATCTTGCAACAGCAAGCAGTTTAAAACCTTCCAAAAGACTGCCGAATTAGAGGGGAAAAAAAATTCTCCAAAACAATAATAGAAGAAATCAGCGATGTCAACGACGAATCTGAGAAAGTGGAGCCCTACGTTCAACCAGACACAACAGACCCCCAATTAGATGCCCTACAGAGCCCCTTGAAGCCAGCGGTGGTTGCCAAACCTACACAACGGGAAAGAAAGCGTGCAAGGAAGGCGCGGCTCAAATATAATAAACAGCCAACCCCAGCCTTGGAGAAAATCTTCCTGGAATTCACAAAAAAAACATCTATAGGGAGAAAGAATAACACCCCCCGTGTGGGGCAGCACAACCTGCTGTAGATCAATCTCAAGTTACTCAGTCCCCTAAATCAAAGCAACCGAGTATGACCCTGACCCCCATACTCCAAAAATCAGTCCAAGCTTTACACACGGACACAGGGCCCTCTCCAGAGGACAAAGCAGACCATAAATCCATTCAGGAAGCGCAGCAACAAGAAAGAAATGAAGCAACTAACAAAGGAGAGGGGCGAGAAAAAACATCTCTTACGCTAGGCAAAAGAGAACCTAGGTGCAACAGAGGTCCGAGTATACAATCACGGGATTTCCAACACGAAGAGAGGAAAAAAGGGCCAGAATCGGAAAAGCGGAAAGCTTCTCCAGTCAAGAAGTTTCAGGAACTAACCACCCCCAAGGCTCAAAACCTTATCAATCCAATTGTGGTCACAATAACTGAGAAAGGCCGACATTGCAAGTACTATCATTCAGACCTAGTGCCGGTGCAAACAGAGAAAAGTGCAATTAAAAATCTGGGAATGCCGGAACGGATATCAGAGGAGGTAATCACTGTCCCCACGGAGTGTTAACCACGATGCAAAAAGGATACCCCACTAAGAATAACTTCTGAAGCTGGAAGAAAGGAAACCCCATCCTTCCGCCACAACGAGCAAAACCAGTCAGAGGAGTTTGAATTGAAATTTCATTTGTTCCCGAATAGGCAACCAAAGCAAGACAAGACATCTTAAACAGAGGGAACTTGTTAATACTTTTTAAAGAAATCCCAGAATTAAAAGGAATTCGTTCTCGAGACCTAATAGCCGTAGAATTCAAACAAACACCAAGGACGGGAGCCGAAGAGACACTGACAACCTGGTCCTCAAAGGACCTGGTGGATAAAATATCCTCAATGAGCGGAAGGTTCGGAGCCTGGGGAATTGTGCTGAAGGTTCACAATCGCCCAAGGTACCCGCATCCCCTCCTTAAAAACCTAAAAGAGGGGGACACTCTGGGGAAAAGCCATATCACATGCGTACGCGGTGCACATTCCAACTCTCCCGCAATACCCTCCAATGAGTACAGGCATAACATAAGGGAAAGCCCCGGAAACATGGAGGGCAGATTACAGGAAACAAGGGACTGGTCTTGGGTGTCTAAAACACTAAATAATAAGCATACCTAATGAAGATAAGAAAAGTATAACAGAAGAAAGGAGGACGGCCCCCAACATGGAAGAACCACGTCCAGCTAACATCACGTTCTGCTCATGGAATGTCCACGGATTTAAAGACATGGGGCAAGACCTTGAAACTTTATCGTTCTTCATCCAACAAAACATAATCCTGCTCCAGGAAACCTGGAATTTGGTTCCAACTTCAATCCCAGGATTCATAGAACATCACTCCCTGGCTGAAAGATTTTCTAGTTTCGGGCACCCAAGAGGGGGCCTATCAACATACGTTACACAAAAGTTGGACTGGTCAACAGAATAACTAGACACGTGGACTAACTGGGTCCAAGTGACCAAATTAGGTGGTAAATATTCGTCCCACGAATCAAAGTGACAACTTTTATTAATCAACGTTTATATTCATCCTGAAAGAAAAAAGCAGAAAGGAAAATATATAATCCTAACTAAACTAATAAAATCAATGCAGAGAAGTCATCATCTCTGTCAAATAGTCATCTCAGGCGACTTCAATTGCAATCTCATAGCCAGTACTCTGTTTGAAAGTAAAAGACCAGCTAATCAGGGAGCGAGAACATTAGTTGACGAACTAGAATCTCTCGACCTGACTATCCTGAACGGCAATAGTCCGGGAGATATTCCAGCGGCTGCTACATATTTGAGCGGAAAAGTCTTCTCAACGATAGACTTTACCTTCATTAGCAACAATTTGCTCCCACAATTCGACACTTTTAAAATCATCCCACGAGTTGAAAGCGACCATCTTCCTCTCATCCTAAGAATGAACATCAAAGTAAAGTCTGCACAAAAAACTAAGTCCATTATGCAACCCCCTGAAAAATTCAACCTTCGAAAATTAAAATGGCGGGGAGTGGCGCCCCAATCCATACAGGAGACAGCCAGGGATTTCTTGGGCAAACACGGCCCTCAAGCAGAAAACGATTGTGTTAAAACCTGGGAACTACTGGCCCAGTTATTAGTCCAAAAATTCCCAGCCACATTGGGGTGCACTTCAAGAATGGTGACCAAAAGTGAACTCTGGTTTAACCAAGAGCTAAGAGAACAAAAAAGAGGGATTGCAAGAGAGGTGCAATTTCAATCTCAAGCAGCAAAAATGGGTCGTAAAACAGAAAAACGGAAGCTGCGCGAATTGAGAAGCAACTACCTGGGGAGCACGAAAATAGCGCACAAGGGGGGCCATCTGGATACAATTATTGACCACAAGCAAAAAGCCCAACAGCAGTGACTTTTGGGGCATAATAAACAAATTGTCAACTGGCCCAATATTACAGCAAGAAGTGGGAATTGGAGAAGGTATGTGGGTTTACCACGTGCAATCCCTGTACAGCAATACAGTCAGGGGCCTCGCAGGAAGGCCCTGTGGGCGGCATCTCGACCAGGAAGAAATACAATCATCACCCGCCCCGGAATACGCGAAAGGCAGATTAATACGATCAGAGTCATTTAGCAACGAGCTGTACAACCTGACTAACGAGAAGGAACAAAGAGGTTTTATATTAAAACTTAAGACCGAGGGAGCGGCAGGTCCTAATGGTATCTTTAAGAACGACCCAGACTTTTGGTCCTCCCATCTCACTTCCCTTTTCAACGAGATCTACACTCAGACCAACGTCCCGGCTTCCTGGAAGGGGAATATTATCCACACCATATTTAAAAAGGGAGACAACCATAAGCCGGGAAACTACAGACTGATCTCATTGATTGACGTAGAGGCTAAGCTTTACGCTTCTTGCCTGCTTTCCCAGCTTTAAGACTGGATGGAGGAGAAGAACATAATCCCCAAGTTCCAGACGGGTTTTAAGCAAGGGATGGGCACCTCAACCAACATAGCCATTCTAGCACTCTTAATCGAAAAAGCGCAAAAAAAGAAATCTCCGCTATTTGCATGTTTTGTGGATTTCAAATCCGCCTTTGACAGAGTAAGCAGGAGTCATCTCTGGAAGAAACTCAACGCTTGGGGTTTGCCAAGTGCAATGCTCAACGCTATAATTTCCCTGTACACGGATACCTGGGCAAAAGTAAAGCTGGGCGACGGGTTCAGCACAACCTCAAGCATCCATACGCAACAAGGCTTGAAACAAGGCTGCGTTCTAGCTCCCATCCTATTTAATCTGTTCCTATCAGGCATTGCATCATATATCGAAAAACCCGATTCTCACCCGCCGAACATGGCCAATGAGTCAGTTGCCATCTTACAATATGCAGATGATATTGTTTTGGTGAGCCAAACTCCTATTGGCTTACAGAGATCAATAAACAATCTAGCAGCTTACTTGGATCAAGAACAATTGGAGCTAAACAAAATTGTTCGCTTAGTGGATCCCAAAAAAACAAGTTTAAATGGTCGGCCAAAGGGGCAATCGTGGAAGAGCAGCACTCATATAAATATCTTGGCGTAACAATTTGGCAGGACGCATCTCTTAAGGAACACAAATTGGCATTAAAAGCAAAAGCTCAATCATTAATTTACGCATACAGATTACTACGTAAAAAAGTGGACAGCCCGAATTACATTCATTTGTTAAAAGTTATGGCCGCACAAATCCAGCCCAGCCTGTCCTATGGTTTGGTCCACTGGTGCGGCAAGGAAGCGAACTTACTGAACGAGCTCCAGACAAGGATTTACAAGGACGTTTTTGACCTGCCGAATTCTGCTTCCCCTTCTCAGGTCCGACTGGAATTCGGCCTTCAGCACCAGAAATTCCGGGGAATGAGCGGCTTTGTTAAACTTTGTCATAAATTCCGCTTCTCTAACCCAGATACCTTGAACAGATTATGCTGGGACGAAATCAAGCACCAGATGAATTGCGGAACACCGAACTCCTGGGGAAGCTTCCTGAGAATGTCTGGCCGAGCTGGAACTACAAAGAGTATGGGAAAACGGGGAGGATAGAGTAAGCTTTGGCAAAGCTGCAAACACCGCAGCTAAAAAGAAATCCTTGCTGGCTGACAAAAAAGCAATTACCAAGCGCAGGCACGGGTGGACAGTCATTAACTCCCACAGATCTCGAAGGCCACAAGCATTTCTATCTGCCCACTTTAGCTCGCAGCTAAAAAAGAGCTTTATATACTTTCGATTGGGTGTGCATGACTCAAAAGACCTGTATCCATCGTGGAAAAGGTCCTTTCAATCTGTGAATTGTCGATTGTGGTTTTAAACAAGAATCCTTAACCCACTTATTATGTGCCTATCCAGCAGTCCTGGACCAGAGGAGACAGCATTTAAAATTCATCTTCAATGATCTGAACATTCGTCCAAGCAGGCAAGCGGTGATATGCTGGCTGGAGGGTACGTCCATCATCCTGGCCTGCCAGGAGGTCAAATATATGACAATGGTTAGTAGACTTTTACGGCAAGCCGATGGAGAGCAAACAAAGTAAGCTGGATTTACGCAATCATGCAACAGTTGATTCTTCATATTAATAAGCAGACACAATGCTAACCCGTAATATGACCCTGCCCAGCTGTAGGTCTTAAAAAAACAGAATATTACAGTTGAACATTGGGGCTTCATTAAAATTATCGTCTTCTTGGGGAGGAGCTATGTCAGCGGACAAGATGGATGCTTAGGCGCCCGGCTCCGCCGACCTCCGTAACCCGCCACGATATCCTGTACATAATCCTGACTTTACGCCTAGTCTCTGTGTGCATGAACTGTTCCCCACTCCGATGGTGAAATCTGGAAACTTTTATCGGCTTGTTTGACGAAGTTCCATCGAGTTGAAGTTTGCGGCCTACTCCAGCGGTGAAGCTGGGGCCTGGAGTACTTTCACAGCCGGGCTGTAGTGCAACAACATCGGCCAGGAGAATCAGGCTGGGTCCGGTCAACCGGAGTGGGTGCTTTGTTTAAGCCCGAATTTGGCGGCGATCGTTTTATTGCTCAGCATCGATGGAGGAGTGATTCTGCTTGCTGCTGGCTGCGGGTGGGGGCCCCCGTCCCGCGCACCCGGTATTGCGCCCGCCGGGGTTCGGTGGTTCGGGGTCTCTGGCCTGCAGCCTTAACTGGGTAAACCGTGGCTGCGAACAAAGACTGGTCACCCTCCGCATTTGCACGTTTGTGATCTGTTTGTCCCCCCCCGAGGATGCCAGATTCACCCGGGGAGGTGATTGTGATTGATATCGGGCATGAGAATATGGATCAAACGGTGCATGAGCCGTCGCTGAGGTCAATACTGGCAGAACTTTGGGCATTTCGCTCACATGTGGATACTTTGTTGAGCAAATTGGACACGCGCCTATCTCAGATGCTCCTGGTGGAACCGAACCCAGCCCTACTGTTGGAACAGGAATCTGCAGCCATTCAAACCGCGGCCGTTTTGACTCCGTGCAAGAACCCCGTGAGGAAACAAGTATTGGAACCATCGGATGGTGCCCTGGGAGACGGTGTTCCCGAGGATGTCATGGTATTGCTGAACCTTCCACCACTACCCGGAGACTTTTGTTTGTGACTTTCCGTTCATTTTGTGGTCATCTTCTCCTTTCTTGGTGTCGCTACGACTCCTGTGCAGGGTACATTGGGGCTGTTCATCTAGGAGGGAGAGTTCTTCTGCGTCTGCAGTTCCTGTGGACTCACTGCCTGCGAGTAGCCATGGACTGATTTCTGATGACTCTCTTCACCTTTATTGCTTCTTTGTGTGCCTTTGGGTCTCGCTGGGGGGGTTCGTGTTCTTGTTCGGAAGGGCCAAGGTTAAGATCGACTAGGTCGGGAAGGGTTGGAGTGGCTTTCACAAGTGTTGGACCTGCAACTGTTTGCTCTAAGAGGCCGGGCGGTGTCTCACGGTACCCTCTAATTTCTTCTATAGTGTTGGCATAAGTTTGTCTTTTAGTGATAGGGGGTGGCTGTTTCGGGCGGGGGGACTAAAGGGGCTGGGAGCCCACATGGATATGCCCTCCTCTGTTCTTTTTCCTACCTTTGGGGCTTTAGTTATTAGGGGCGACAGGCACGCTGCCAGTGGGGTTAGGCTGTAGCCATTTGCAGGGGTGCAGGGTGGGGGTCTGGACGGGTTTTTTTTTTATTTTGCCTTTTTTATTTTCTATGGCCTTTCTTTTCCTTCTCTCTCTTTCTTAAAGGATCAGTATAGCTAAGAATCATTCAGATTTTTATTGTGTGCTTGTATTTAGGGCTTATGTTTTTATGATATCCAGATTTCTGGGTGGGCAGGCCCTGCGAACTGGCGCAACATGGAATGTGTATTGTGTGTTCTTTTGTTCCGATCTATATGCTCTGGCGCCAATTCTCCATCATAGTGGTTATTACATGTATATCCTGTCTCTTACCCTGTCCCCCGCATTCTTCTGTTTGATTGTATGGCACCTGATCCTCTCTTATATAATAAAAAATGAAACCACTGTCTCATCCTGGAATCCAGTTGTGCATTCTAATACAAGTTTTATCCTGAATCGCTGCCGGACCTCTGGGTTGTCGGCTGGTGAGCTGTGTCATACTGTGATATCGGCGATCTCAATTTGTCTAGCGACCAACCCCCCAGGTAATAAAGGTTTTCCAGAAAAAAATAAAAAAAATATTGTCTTCTTTAAAGGGACCATACACTTTTAATTATGTTGTTCTAAGTTTTAAATTGTAGCCCCTACCGGTGTTGTATCACGTTGCCTAATGGACTTATTTGGTGTAGTCCTTCCCCATCTTCTGAATAGAAGCGCACAAGACGGGCTGTCAAAGAGCAATAAGGGTTTAAAGCAGGAGAATGCTGCTGAAAGTAGAACACCTATACACGAGTTTTAACGAAAAGTATTTTGTATTTGAGCACCATAATTATGGTATTGTGTAAAAATCAGGTAAATTTTTAATTAGGACTGTAATTATATCTTTTCCAAATTATTTTTATCTACTCCGGGTGGGAATTGTAATGATTTTAACTAATCAAACAATAAAGAATGAACTGAACTGAGTCTAGGCGCCCTCAATTAATTCTTCCACTCTCTCCCAGCCTGCCTGTCTCCCTCAGCACTACCTTCACTTGCAGTCGTGCATATTGGGGTGCAACAGCTCTGCGATGCCAGGCTCCGCTGCCCCTTTTACAGTCCTCTGGGGCCCCTGATTACAGCTTCGGCAGCAACTCTAACCTCTGCAGTGCGGAGCCCCCATTTTCGGACTCCACCTCCCGCCGTTGCTAAGCTGCCCTAAAACACCGGCTGGACCAAGATTCCAAGGCTACCGCTTCAAAACTGCCCCCTACCATGTCTCTGTTGTCTAGTGGCAGAAGGGTTTGGTCAAGATCTCTCTTCCGCCACGTTTTCACTGTTGTCCGCATCCTTCTCAAGGCCTGGTGAGGCCTGGTCCGGGGTCTTCCCTCGCCGCGCTCCCGAGCGATGGGTAGCGGGAACGCTCCCCCGCAGGCATCCGAGCTGCTCCTCACTGGTCTCCGCTGTTCACTCGCCGCTGTGGATGCTGAGGGCTGTAGTTGATCAAGCCGGATGGCCTACCCCGCTCACACCAGCCACACTGTCGCCGTCAATCTTGGTGTCGCTCTGGTGGCAGCTCTAGACGCTGTCCGACCTGGGCTCCATTTTCCCCCGGTGCTGCCCGCCCTCGGAGGGTCAACTGGCACGTCTAGCGAGATCGAACCTTCTCTTCTTGCGCCCTCAGGAGTGCCGCCTCTCTTTTTCCCGATGTTCTTGGCGTCCAGATGGGGGATTTCTGTTGAGATACGGGTGGATGAAAGAGCCAGGAGCGAGGAGCCTCCTGGACAAGCGACCGTTTAGACCGTCATTTTGGCCACGTCCCCTGGACCCCATATTTAAAGCCAAGTACTGCACACATGCTGCGTGGCCACACTTGTTCACTGTAGAATTTCTAGCGAATTATTGTTAGAAATGGGATTTCTGGTTGGCTAGGGCATGTGTCTTAGCGTGGCAGAAACCACCACTTTAGTCAGGGCAAGGGCGTTAAAGATCAAAATCTGAAAGAAATATGTTACTTATAGATTCCTTACCTTAGAATTAACCCCAGGTGTCAGGATGGATTCGGAAAGTTTTTCGTCAGCAGTACCTCTGCGTGTCGAAAGGTGGCGTCGGTTGGCTCTGCATCAGTTATTGGCACCGGGATGACGTCGCAGGAGCTAACGCCGCCCTCGCACTCTGACGTCAGTTCTATCTTATTCCGCGCCAGCCAGCGCAGATCCGGAGACAGCGGTACCTACAGTCATTTTTTGACTAAACTTTTTGAGCGACTTTTGTCGAAGTCTTTGAGTCTACGACCCCTGGTGCACGTAGGAATGCTCCTAAGGATATACAGGAGCTGTCCCGAAAGCTTCTTGAAGGCCGGCAGTTGGCTCTGTGCCATTCGAGGTCCCGGTCGCGAGGGAGGTCGAGGGACAGGTCGTGGAGCCACCATCACTCTTCCAAGTCTTTGCACTCTGGGTCCGATAAGTCAAAGCACAAGAAGAAGTCGAAGAAGCATAGTCGCTCTTCGACTTCTCCCCGTCAGTCGGCAGACGTGACGAGGGATGCCTGCGTTGCCCCTCCTGCGGCTCCGCGTGTGAAGTTAGATAGTGGACTCCGGGCTTACCTCCCTTCTTGGGACCCGGGGCGACTCCTGCCCAGCTTCGTAAATTGTTCGAGGAGCTGCACACCATCTTTGGGCAGCCTGAACCCGCTGGCGTGCCTTCGGGCCCAGCGGACTCTGTAGGGGAACCTAGGCCTTCTCCGCCATTGGCTCCGGCGCCTCAGGCCCTCCTTGGATCCAGGCCTGGATCCGGATTAGTGCTGGTTGACCTTATAACACCTCCACCAGCGCCGCTTCCTTCAGCACTGCTGCCGCAACAGACGCCGGTCGTGCCCCCGGCCGGCGTTGACTCCTGCCTCCATGGAAATGTGGACCTGGAACTGGACTGGCATTGCCTGACATCAGATCCGGCACCAAGCAGGGTTTTTGTTCCTTTGTTCACTCCTGGGGTCCCTATTCGGCCAGGGCACCCAGATGATGAGGAGGAGGACTGGCGGGGTCATGTGACCCTCTCACTGATCAGCTAGATTCTGAGCAGGACTGGAGAGAGGAACTGGGGGATGCCAGTGGTCTATACACGTCTCCTGACCTTGGCATGTTGTCTCCTCCTACCGTGGCAACAGAGGATGGAGCATCATACGCAGTGGTGTCTTGTAGGGTGGCCGAGGCTCTCAACCTCGAGCTTCCTACGGTGGCGGTCAGGACTAACCTCCTGACAGAGGTGCTTGTGCCGACTGCGAGCTCTTCGGAGCCTCTGTTGCTGTTTAATGAGGCTATTACCGACGCTCTGTTGGGCACCAGGTCCAGGCCCAACACGGGGGCTCGGGGCTCCCGTGGATAGAATAATTGCCTGACACCACCGCCTGGCCCGGGGAGAGGAAAGTGGGGTCGCCCAACACCCCACTCTGGAGAGTTTGGTGGTCCAAACCTCCACTTCAAGAGCGCCTTCCCTACTGCTTCACCGTGAAGGAATCCAAGAAGCTAGATCATCTTGGGAAGAAGTTTTTCTCTTCCTCCAGCTTGGGACTGTGGTCGGTAAACACTGCGTGTCTATTGGGCCGTTATTCCCACTCTGTGTGAGATATGGTGGCGCAGGTGCTGCCTCAGTGTCCGGAGGATGCTCGGACAGTGCTCTCCCAGGCTGTTGCCGCCGATGCAGTGAAGTTTACCATCCGGTGTGGACTGGATAACGCGGACTTCGGCGTCAGTAGCCCTTCGTCGCTATGCCTGGATGAAATCAACTGGCTTTTCCGGGGATGTCCAGAATATCCTCATGGACGTGCCTTTTGATGGCCGTCGCCTTTTTGGCGACAAAGCGGACAACGCTCTAGAGCGTTTCAAGGTCTTTCCAATTCAAGGATAATAATTTAGCCAAAATGATAGTCTCCTTTAAGACTCTGTTAAATCTCTCAACCATAACATAGGCCTCGGGATGGTAAAGAGAACAAGTTTTGTGTGTAATACCTCTCGAAGCTAGAACATTTTCCATCTTCTTGAAGTGAGTTAAAGTCCATTGTCAGTCAAAATGGACTCATGTATGCCTTCTTTTGCAAACAAATCGTTCAAGCATTAGATCACATGTGTAGAGTCTTATTATTGATTTTAAAAAAACGTCAGGCCACCATGAGCACATGTCAAATTTGTGAACCATTGCTATGTAAAGGACGAAGGATATCTAAAGCGTTGTCTTGCCAAGGCCCACACGGCCATTTCCTTACGATCATGGGTTGAACCATTGGACACTTAGATTTGTCACTCAAAGTACATGGCACACAATCTTGTAAAACACGCTCGATCAGTTTGTCCATGCCAGGCCACCAATAAGACATTCTTAACCATTCTTTGCTTTTGGTAAAAACCAGCATGAGCAGAATGAACCAAATCAACTAACTCTTTTCTAAGACTACTGGGTGGAATCTACCTTGTGCCACGAAACAATAATTCATTCTCTACAGACAATTAATTTTGTATATTCCAAAATTGTCTAGTGAGATCACATCCCACCTTATTGTTAATCCAACCTTTTTGCATAAGAGCCATAACTTCAGCCAAAATAGGGTCCTTAACAAGCTCTTCACTCCACCTCCTCTCGGAAATCACCTCATGGTCCACCATGCATACCCATTCATCACATTTGTCTGAAACCTCATCTTCAAAAGACTCTTTGGGAATAAGCTGTGACAACACATCAGCAACACCATTGTCCATACCCGGAATATACTTAAGTGAAAAATTGTACTCTTGACGACCAATGATCCACTTAGTAATTCTACTTGAAATTAAATCCAGACCTTTTTTTATTAATTATCTCAACTAAAGGCTTGTGATCAGTGTGAACCTCATTCAATTCCCCAAAGAAATTTCTTCAACATTTTAATGACCCAAAAAACAGCTAAAGATTCCCTTTCCACTACTGAATAACGTGTTTCCGGATCTCTCAAACTACGGGATATAAACATCACCCGTTGCATTTTGCATTCCAGTAGAACTATGCTGTTGTAAAACAGCCCCCAATCCCTTCTCACTAGAATCTGTGATGAGAATGGGCTTAATTTTAGGGTTAAAGCTTCTAAGAGAAGGTGCATCATTCAATTTCTTCTTAATATTAACGAACTGTTTCTCACAAAGATCTGACCACACAAAATCAACACCCTTACGTAACAGACATCTCATGTGTATAGTGGAATTCGCAAAATACTTCACAAATTTAGCATAATATTCAATCATGCCCAAACATTTAATCAGTTCACACTTATTGCTGGGAGAACTCATATTTTTAATGGTATTAATTAATTCAATTTTGGGTCTCACTCCATCACCACTTATATTATGACCTAGATAGTTTATGGAATGTGATCTGAACTTACACTTATTCATCTTAACCGTAAGATTGTTTTCACACAATTTTTTAAGAACCATCCTTAATCAAGAATCATGCTCATTTACATCATCTCCAAATATAAGAATATCATCCTGATAAATACACACTCCGCTCAGACTTTTAAGTACATTCTCCATGACCCGCTGGAAAACAGATGAAGCAAAAACTAAACCTTTGCCCCGCCGAGTAGAACCAACTGCTCGTTAATATTTGGTAAGGGATACCGATCCACTATTACACACTTATTGAGCTGCCTCAAATCAATGCAGAGGTGCAAATCACCATTCGGCTTTCTGGCAACCACTACTGGAGCCAACCATCGGATCCCTTCTACTTCTTCAATGGTACCCACCTTCTTCAGTTTGGAGATCTCTTTTTGCATATCATCTCTCACTGAAATGGGAACACTCCTCACTTTGCAGCACACTGGTATAGCATCATCTCTTAATTTAATCTTGTGTTGATACCCTCTCAAACATCCCAACTCTTGACTGAAGACACTGGGAAATTCATTTTCTATATTCTGTATCAATTCATCAACACCATATCCCACCACATAATTTACTTTGTCTTTGACTTGAATGGGAGGATCAATATTAGGATCAAGAAACACACCTAATTCACCCTGGTGAATCACCTGATGATACTATCCCCTTCTTGGATACAATAATTTTTCCTGACACTAGCCTGTTCTTATATTCAATGAGACCAATAAAATAGCCTTGGAGTTTGAGAGGCTCACCTCCATATGCTAAAGGTATAGTTTTAGGAGGGAGACCTTATCTTTCAGCATTTTGAGATAAAATTCATTAGAAACAATAATGATTTTTGCGCCAGAATTGAACAGGACTCTAGTGCTTTCTCCTTCAACAGTAATACAATCGAAAGGACAAGACTTTTTTCTAATTGCACTTTGAACCTGTACTACAATTTGCCCACACTCAGTCATCTGGACTTATTTCAGCATTATTTTCCTCATAAACTTAAACCTTCTTAACTCTGATAGGAACATTGCTTTTGCACATTGAAGAAGCATGGCCTTTCTTTTTGCACTTGGTACAAGTTTGATTCCAAGCCGGACAACTTTTTTCATTTGTGAGGTGACCTGCTTTCCCACATCTGTAACACTTTCATTCCACCCATTTTTCTCCCTCCCATTACCTCTTTATCAGGTGAAGGGTTATATTTACTTTTCACCACCCTATTATGACTCATCTTTAATTGCTTTAACTTTAGAGTCCTTTTTTATCACTGCAACACATTTCATTGAGTGTTCAATTCTTTTTGCTACAGTGAGAACTTCATCTAAGGTAGGCTCGTCAAGTAACCAAAGTTCTTCCCTAACCTTTTCTATATTACACCCAAACATAAACTGATCACGGATGCGTTCATCAGTCAAATTCTCAAATCTGCATGAAGAAGCAAGTTTTCTTTAATGTGTCACATAAGTCTCTATAGTTTCTTCCTCTTCTTGCATTCTTTTGGCGAATTGATACCTTTCCAGGATGCTGCTCACCTTCGGTAAATAATGTTTATCTAGTTTTTTTTATACAGATTTCATAATCATGAAGATTACTGGATTCAGTAGGAGAAAGATATGAAAAATGATCAAATACATCCTGGCCTTCTGAGCCTAAGCAATGTAGAAGTAAAGAAGATTTTCTTTCAGTACTGAGTGAGGAGCCACAAACTCTAGCTTACCTCTCGAATACCACCTTCCATTTTTCCCACTGGATAGAAGAAACAGCAGGACTGGAAAGAAAGAAAGGAGCTGCAGTAACGTTTTGTATTTTGATAAAAACAATACTACTTTTAATGTATTCTACTAATATGATCATATACCTAAGAATAATGGCTACAAATAATTAAATATGCTCAAAAAATACCTGGAATTTCAATAATATCAATAAACAATTTAAAGAATTTAAATAGTGTGTATGTTTCTGCGAACACTCTAGGAATTATCGCCCCAAACATCTCTAGTGCGCACACTGCTGAGGTAACCACAATGCTGAGTATAATTTCCTGTAGTGCGAAGCGCAAATAGTGTGCGCATCACTGAGTTGATAAGCAATTGATAAGCAATGCAGAGCTTTTCCCTTCTAGTGTGCGTATCACCGAAATGACACACTGTGCTGAAAGTTACCTCTAGTGTTTGTAACACTGAAGTAACACAATATCATGAAACAATTTCCTTTAATGTGCGTATCACTGAAGTGACACGCAAACATGAAACAATTTCCTTTAGTTTGCATGTCAATGAAGGGACACGCTATCATGAAACTATTTCCTTTATTGTGCGTGTCACTGAAGTGACACGCAAGCCTCGTTCTCTAACCAGGCAACGCCGTTGTTTAATCCTTCAAAATGGCGGCCCCACGTACATTCACGTAATGTAGATGTCAACGCGGTGCGCAGACGCAGAACGTGGACTCAGTAGCGATGGAGAAGAACAAGCTACACCAATGAAAATGTCATAAAAGTTAGATCGCGCTGGGTGATTTTACAATGAGCTAGTTTATTTTTAAAACTCCTGCTCGCGCAGACAACTTGACCACAATAGGATGAATTTTGAAGTGTACATTTAATTTTTGCTTGCGCTGGGGGCTTGGCTTAAAATAATTACAGTCAATAACTGAAATAGGAGATGCAAATATATACTGCCACCTTCTAAAATTGGAGATGCACACAAATAACTTGATCCCGATGTACTTATTTCAAGGTCTGTGCGCTTAAACCTTCCCACGCACTGGCAACTTAAGTAGGATGTAATACACAGCCAATCTGACAATGGTGCAACTTCCTTTAAAGTCAGAAGAAGAAACACACAACAAGGCATGTTGTAGAGCAATCACCAGTCCAAAGACGAACACTGATCAGCCTGCATCGAAATCATAACACCTCAACGCATATTTATGGGGCGAGTATGTTGGAAAGCTCCCAATCCCCAGACTTTACAGGAAATCCAACTCCGAGTACAAGGAATTTCTTCTCCCTTTAATAAGTTTTTAAAATTTTCTCTCCAAATTCTTGTGTTGAGATCTTCTTACTTCATCCTGCCGACTACGCTAGTGAAGCATTCCTGAAGTAAGTCATAACACAGGATGGCTGTTTCTTGTAGATTTATTCATATAAGAAGCTCCCATCCAACATCAAGGAGGCAGGAGCATCAACTGACACTCTCACCCAGTTACATCATATTCAACTTAGAACACCGTGACATGTATAGAATTCCAATATGACATAAACACTGAGAATCTAAGCATGAGCGAAGAACTCCACACTATATCTCGGCCATCTCTGCCTTCCTTCGACTTCTAAATCAGACTTCTCTTTTCAAGTCCCCGGTTGTTAATCGTTTCTTGAAAGGCATAACTCATCTCTTTCCTTCTATTCCCTTCATTATGCCTCAGTGGGACTTGAATCTAGTCTTAACCTATTTAATGTGCGCTCCCTTTGAGCTGCTTCACAACTGTCCTTTGAGACTTCTGATGTTTAAAACTGCATTCCTGGTAGCCATCACATCTGCCAGAAGAGTGAGTGAGTGAGCTCCAGGCTCTTTCATCCAATCCTCCTTTCCTGTCAGTCCATCCGGACAAGGTGGTTCTCAGGACTCGTCTATCCTTCCTGCCCAAGGTTGTCTCTGCCTTTCAGCATTTGTTCAGGTTGCTCTTTTTGTTGATGGCTATCTTTATGGGCTCTGCATGCTTTAATGATAAAGCATCACTTATTTTACAACCCTTTTAAGAGTTTAAAGCCACAGTAAATTATATAAAACTGAAGAAGTTAGCCCTACCAACTTGATGGATTAGCTTTTCTGTAAAGCCATCTACACCCTTCTTCATGTCCTCTTGGCACTTTGCACTTTCGTAACCTGCATTGCAAGTAGATAGATTTGATGCTTTAGTAGGATGTCTAATCTGTGCAAGTTCAAGACGAGGTTATTACCCTCGAATATGAACTGCAAGATCTGCAACTGGAATTTTCACGTGACCACTACAGTGCCAGTGGTCAACAGCTTTCCATGTCATCGTGTTTTCTTTTGTGTACAGTCAGAGCTAACTCTTAACTTCTCATTCTTTACATGTGCCTTATCAGCATATTTACATTTACTCATTGATTTAGCGCAGATGTTGTGTATTATAAAAACATCATGAATTTATAGTGAGTTACTACATCTTACTTTACATTTCCCTTTAAAAAGTTAGCTTCTCTTTTTTTTCGTCTCATTTTTCCACACCGGTTGCTTTATTTCTTTTTTGCTTAGTCACTTAATGAATAGTTTAGTTACAATTTTTGATGTGCCAAGAACAGTATCGTGCTTATTGCCAAAAATAGTGCACCTGATTATAAATTAACTGAAAAGATAGAAAACCCATTCTTCCACGAGCCAATAAAAATTCAGGGTGCTATCGCTCTAGAGTAACTTTCATTTGATGTATATGATCTTGCAGCAGGAGTTATTGTTATTTATATCACTTTCTCTGCACATTAATTTGAGATTGAATTGTAAATGTTTTTTTTGTTTCTCTTGTTTTATAGACAAGCTGGCAGAAAATGTTTTACAGAACTCTCAAGTTCGTATTGAACATGTGTCTGAAACGCCTTCAAGTTACATTGAAACGTAAGAATGTCCTATTTCTTACAATCTCTTCTTTTCCTTCTCATCTATAGGGAAATGAATGCAAACCAAAGGAGGTGCACTTTGTTTATTTAGTAATTTAGGTATCTGAAAGAAACAGGTTAGTATTAGATTCCTTACCTTCGAATATCCCCAGGCGTCAGACTGGATCCGGAAACTTTTGCGTAGCAGTACCCTTGCGCGTCGGTAGGCGTCCTCTGCGGCTCCGCGTCCGTCGTCGGGATGACGTCGCCGGAGTACTTAGACGCCGCCCTCGCTCGCTGACTTCGGTTCCTATTTTTTCCACGCCAGCAAGCGCCAATTTGGGAACAGTGGTACCCTTTTTGACTAAACTTTTTGGGATCATTTTTGATTATTTCTCGAAGTCGAATGACTCCGACGGTGCCGGTAGGGATGCCCGGGTTTAAACCCTGCGTCGACTGCAGCCGACTGATGTCGGTTACCGACCCCCATCGCCGATGTCTTCATTGCCTGGGGCCCGACCACGATGACAAGTCGTGCCCCGACTGCCGGGCCTTGACGTCGAAGGCTAGGCGGTAGCGGTCCCGCAAGCACCTCGAGCTCCGTTTGAGATCCCGGTCCGACACCACTCCTCGAGCTCCAAGTCCTCAGGTAAGAGGCACAAGAAGTCGAAGAGGCGACATCGCTCTTCCGACTCCCCCCGACGCGGCCGGGGGTTTGGGCGACACCGCCCACGCGGCTCCGTCGGAGCCGCAGGCGTCTCCGCCTGCTCCATACCCACCGGTCCTTGGGCAGCACACGACGCCGGAGGAGATTGAGGCGTTCCTCACGGCCATGAGGTCGCTCACTCCTCCGTCGGGTTCCGCTGCGCCTTCGGGCCAAGCGGCTACGACTGGGAGCCCAAGCGGGCTGTGTGCTTCGGCCCCAGGGCCGTCGGGTGCTTCGGCCCCGGCGCCGACTTCGGTCCCGACGCCGCAGGGCCCAGCGGATCCGGTTCCGAATCCGGCTCATCGCCGATCGACCTCACGACCTCGCCGGCGCCGGCCCCCAGGGTGTCGCCCCCGGCGCCGTCCCAGGATGACGTAGTCCCCGGTCCTCCCCTCGATCTCGACGCCACTCTCGACGCCGATGGGAGATTTCTACTTCCATGACCCGGCCCCATCATTTGACCCTGAGTACCAGGAGATGGGTGGCGAGGCGGATTGTCCACCCAGCCCACCCCCGAGAGCCTGGTTACACAGGCCTCCAACTCCCAGACCACATTCACGACGTCTCCCCCAATCAGGAATCCAAGAGGTACGGACAGTATGGCAAAAAGATGTTCTCCTCACTGAGTTTTGGGTTGCGGTCCGGTAACACAGCGTGCCTCGTCGGCCGTTATACCCACTCTCTGTGGGACACGGTCGCGGACGTGCTGCCACAATGTCCGGAGGAGGCCCGGATAAAACTCGCCCAAGCCTTTGCGGAGGGTCGAGATGCGGCACGGTACTCCATCCGATGTGGGCTGGATACAACGGACTCGCTAGGTAGAGTAATGGCAACGATGGTGGCGATTCGTCGCCACGCCTGGCTGAGGTCCGCCAACTTTTCGGCTGATGTCCAAAACACCCTTGTGGACATGCCGTTTGATGGCCGTCGCCTTTTTGGCGACAAGGCAGACTGAGCGCTTTAAGGACTCCAGGGCTACGACCAAGTCCTGGGGCCTGTCGGCCCCGCGCCAGCAACCTGTTGCCTTTCTCTCCTTTCGTGGCCAAGGAAGGGGCGCCCCCACATGTCCTGCCAGCCACGGGCTGCAGACTAATATCCAGGGCGGTGGCGGGCGGGGTACCCGCTGTGACGTGCCAGGGGACAGCGGCGAGGCCAGTCCACATCCACCCCCTCATCACCCGCCTCAAAGCCCTCCTAGTCCGAGCTTTCAGGCCCACGTGACGCCAGTGGGGGGCAGGGCTCTGCATCACCTCCTCCACTGGCGCAACATCACATCGGACAGGTGGGTGCTGCAAATCGTCCTAAGGGGCTACTCCCTCTTCTTCGAGGCGACCCCTCCAGCCATGCCACAGCAGTAGCACCGCATGTCGGGGGATCACTTGAATCTTCTGCGAGAGGAAGTTACGACCCTCTTGGCCAAGGGGGCCACCGAGCGCGTTCCTGGGCCAGAAGTAAGGTGTGGTTTTTACTCCCATTACTTTCTGGTTCCCAAGAAGGGCAAAGGGGGCCTACGCCCTATCTTGGACCTGCGGAATGTCAACGGCTTCCTCCGGAAGGAGAGGTTCAAGATGCTGACACTGGCTCAGGTCTTAGCTGCCCTGGACCCGGGAGACTGGATGGTAGCGTTGGACTTGCAGGACACTTATTTCCACATCCCCGTCCTGCCGGCCCACCGGCACTACCTGCGTTTCACGGTAGGCCACGAGCACTTTCAGTTTACCGTGCTCCCCTTCGGCCTTACCTGCGCCCCACGGGTGTTCACGAAAGTGATGGCGGTGGCCACAGCTCATCTGCGCAGGTTAGGGGTTTCAGTCTTCCCCTACCTCGACGACTGGTTGTTGAAGGCGGGCTCGCCCCAGACAGTCGTCAGCCACCTCCAGACTACGGCCGACCTCCTGCACCTGCTGGAGTTCTCCATCAATGTGCCGAAGTCACACCTGTGTCCCTCTCAGAAGCTCCTCTTCATCGGAGCGGTTCTAGACTCGGCGCAGTTTCGGGTTTATCCTCCCGAACAGTTGGTTCGGGATATTCAGGCTCTGATTCTGATCTTTCAGCCGTTATCCCGAGTCTCGGTCAGGTTGACGCTGCGGCTTCTGGGGCTGATGCCTCCTGCATCCTTCTGGTGCATCACGCCAGGTGGTGGATGCGGGCTCTGCAGGGGGACCTGAAGTTTCAGTGGGCTCAGCATCAGGGCAACTTGGCCGACCATATCTTGATCTCGGAGGGCACTGCAAGACCGTTGCAGTGGTGGCTCACGGACCACGATTGGGTCAGCGGCAGATCCCTCTCCCTACCCCAACCGGAGCACGTAGTTGTGACGGACGCGTCCCTCCAGGGCTGGGGAAGCCACATTGGAGAGGCGGAGATCAGAGGCCTCTGGTCTCCGGCGGAGTCCCGTGTCCATATCAACCTTCTGGAGCTGCGGGCGATCCGGCTTGCACTGAAGGCATTCCTCCCCTCTGTCCGGGGAGTGTAGTGCAGGTGTTCACGGACAACACCCCCGCCATGTGGTACTGCAACAAACAGGGCGGGGTGGGGTCGTGGACCCTATGCCAGGAGGCTCTGCGCATCTGGCAGTGGCTGGAACATCAGGGCGATACCCTGGTGGTTCAACACCTGGCAGGTTCCCTGAACACCAGGGCGGATGAACTCAGCCGTCGGTGCATGATGGATCACGAATGGCGTCTGAACTCGGACGTGGCGCAAGGCCTCTTTCAGCAGTGGGAAGAACCTTGGTTAGATCTATTCGCCACAGAAGAGAACGCACAATGTCATCAGTTCTGCGCTTTGGAATTTCCAAGGCGGCACTCGCTCGGAGACGCTTTTCGTCACGAGTGGAGTTGTGGTCTGTTGTACGCCTTTCCGCCTATACCACTTCTGCCCAGAGTGCTGAAGATCAGGCGCGACCGGGCCCAAATCATCCTTGTGGCTCCAGACTGGGCACAGAGGTTCTGGTATCCCGAGCTACTCAGCATGTCTGTCGATCCCCCGATTCGTCTGCCCCTTCGGGAGGACCTTCTGCCGCAGCAGCAGGGGACGGTCCTCCACCCGAACCTGTCCAGTCTCCACTTACATGCGTGGAGATTGAGCGGCGGCAGTTGAGGCCATTTGACTTGACTCCTGAAGTCTGTAATGTCATTCTGGCAGCCAGGCGTCCCTCCACAAAATCGGTATAGGCCTGCAGGTGGAACAAATTTGTGGCATGGTGCACAGCAAAGGCTGTGGATCCCCTTTCTGCCCCTCTTTCAGAGGTTCTCCTCTTTCTTCTTTGTCTTGCCATCACCTCTGCCAGGAGAGTGAGTGAGCTCCAGGCCCTTTATTCTAAGCCTCCTTTCCTTTCAGTCCATCCCGACAAAGTTGTGTTGCGGACGCGACCCTCTTTCCTGCCCAAGATAGTCACAGCCTTCCACATCGGGCAGTCCATCACTTTGCCCACCTTCTTTCCGCCACCGCATCCCTGCCCTCGAAAGAGGAACAGAGGCTCCACCGTCTGGACCCAAAACGTGCGCTCTCCTTCTATCTGGATCGCACATGCCAGTTCCTGGTGGATGACCAACTCTTTGTTGGTTATGTGGGCGCTAAGAAGGGACGGGCGGTGCACAAACAAACCATTTCTCGATGGGTCGTCTTGTGCATCAAGGCTTGTTACTCTTTGGCTCGAAAGGAGCCTCCTGTGGGGCTTCGTGCTCATTCCACACGGGCCACGGCGGCTACTACTACCCTGGGCTGGGGAGTCCCCTTGCAGGACATCTGTCAGGCAGCTACGGGGGCCTCGCTGCACACGTTCGCAAGACACTACTGCCTGGACAGCCAAGTCCGGAGAGATGGCTTCTTTGGCCGTTCGGTTCTCCAGGACTTTCTGGTGTGATCATTGGTTCGCAGACCCACTACTGGGGTTGGTATTGCTGGGGTATCTATTCTAAGGTAAGGAATCTAATACTAACCTGTTTCATTCAGATGCACAATTTACTTACCTTCGGTAACAATATATCTGTAAGAAACAGTAGTTAGTATTAGATTCCTTACCGCCCCACCCATCCTCCCGGTTCTGCGAACCGATATCTAGGGTTAAGGTCATCCCCTTTCACGGCCCTAGTTTCATGGCACCAGTGTTGGTTTTTATCATGGCTCTGCGTTTCTGGCGCGGAAAAAGCTATGTATAAGAACTTATGTCAGCGCGCGAGGGCCGCGTCTAAGTACTCCTGCGACGTCATCCCGGCGCCCACGACGCCAACGACAGACGCGGAGCCACAGATGACGCCTACCGATGCGCAAGGGTACTGCTACGCAAAAGTTTCCGGATCCAGTCTGACGCCTTTGGGTATTCTAAGGTAAGGAATCTAATACTAACTACTGTTTCTTACAGATATATCGTTACCGAAGGTAAGTAACTTGTGCAACACACATAACCATAGTGTGGGGGCAACTAATCAGATCGCTCTAAATTAAGAAATTGTGAATATATAATATGCATACATGACATATTTATTGGAAAGACGTCTATAGACTGTGTAACACCAACATAGCAGTTAAACTGCTAATATGAATCGGGTACATTTGTTAGGAAAATTGATTGGCAAATGGTTTAAAAGCCTTCTGTGTAGTAGTCGGGATCCCACTGTCAAAAGTGAAACATTTTGAGAGTGTTTGAAGGAGAAGGAATCTTGCATTACAAGTTCTCATATAAAATGTCTTCTGTGCTAAATTCTCACACTTTATTTTATCAAAACATAATTCCTTTGAAGAACAACTTCAGAAGTCTGGAGTGCTTTTATCCTGTGATAGAAATGTTATATCCATAATAGATCTGTGGCTCAGATAGCAAAAGGCTAGTGATAAATGGAACTTCAAGATTTTCGCATAAAATACTTCCCAATGTGCTTCTCAAGATCTTTAAACGTGGGGTTCTAAACATTGTACTTAAAAATCAAACTGTAGACATTTGAAGTGTTTGTACGCAGAGTGTCAAATGTACAAAGCTTTTTACCAGTTGCAAACCCTCTTATTCAGTAAAACAGAGGGTAGCGGCTGGTAAAAAAAAAGACTTAGGCTAATGTGCTAACACATACTATGATTTGGAAAACGTTTTCTGAATTGAAAAACGGTTTTGAAAATAGTTCTGTCTTTGACAGAGCCGTGTTTTAGGAACCCCTTCCAAATATCAAATTAATAAGTTACCAGCTCCCAATTTGTAGTAGTAACTTATTCACAAAGGAGGAACGATCCCCCTTTGATTAATTTTTCTTTGGGAACCAGAGTGGCAGCTGTATGATCAGTGGAAATGGTCCAGGGGACCTCTGCCCACTCTCACTTATGTTTATCAAAATTGGAAAAAAAAATATAGCTTTATTTTTAAGTAGCCCAGTTTCCTTTACGGAAACTGGTCTGCTTATAAAAAATAGTTTTGCAGTTTTGAAATTCAGTCACAGAGATAATGCTCTACTGCTCCATCAGGCCTCCATCCCTGTTTCCAATCGTAGGGGGGCTAAATTGTGACCTGCCTAATTAATATTCATTAGTCAGGTGGTTATTCTATAACCCCCTCAATTCCTTATTTTGCAGACCTATTAGTACATTGTAAATAATTTGCAAAACTATTAGTACATAGGTCAGTTCGTTAAATTGGAAACTGCCGCAAAATGCCGGGTCTACTTTTGGAACCTCTTTTTGCGACTGGTATTTTAATACATCACCAAGAATACATTTAAATTCAAGCAGTACGTTCCCAAACAAATGATTTATGTTAAAGAAGCAGGCAAAAAACATAATTCGAGCAATAGAGGAGTTCAGTGTTAATTGCAAAATTATCCCAGACTTGACGGCACTAGGATAATAAGATAAGGGACAATATAGCCACCAGTCAAAAGGTCTAATGAAAAACTCAGAATGGCATTGTAGAAAATCCAAGCCTCCATGGCCCTCGAGGATATTAGTTACCCCAATGATCAAGCAACTTATACATTCAAACTCATTCTAGAAAAAAGTATGTATTCCCAGGTATCATGAACATGCTCTAAAGAATTATTATTGGACTTTAACAATTCAACTAACTTTAGTCAAATTGCCAACACCATTTTTTGTTAACATTTTGGAAAATGTTGTACCACTCAATTTGGCACTTCCTTTGAAAATTACTTTTTTAAGACATAATTAGGTAGGGTTTCGTCCGGTGTGTTGCACAAAAGCTGTTTCTGCTGCAATATGTAACCAGATTTTCACCAATACATTTCATTTTTGTGCAACTACATACTATTCAAAACTGTGGAACCACGCTTAGACAAAAAAAATCACATTGATGACTAAGCTGTCAGTTTAATGATACTTAAGTTATGCAGTTTATTTAATTGACGTAACAAATCTAAAATTGTTTTGCAGGCAGGGCTTGAATGTACCGTCATTATTATCCTTTGCTGATTTGGGGTGAACACTTACTGTACCAACCTTTGCTTGGATGGACTTATAGGAAGCATCCTACCACTAGTTCCATGTCAGTTGTTCAGTCATCCCTAGATTAGCTGTTGCTGAGAAATAAGACCGTATAATTAGGCAGTATGAGTCAATAAAACTGTTTTCAACAAATCATGTGCTGAAACCTTGACATCATGCACATCAAATATTCCCTGGTACTCCTCTCTTGCATTCAAGTGTATGCTACTCCATTTGTACTTGTGTCTACCCCAAATGATAAGCTTTATCTCAGTAGGGATTACAAGACACTTGATATCACATTTAAAAAAACATTCCAACTAAATATCAAGTTATGCTGAAACAAATGTGGGCTTCAACCATCAAAATCGAAGCTTAACATTTCACCGTATTTATTTTGGAGGTTTAACTGCTGGGTGAAGTTTCCTGGATACATGTGACATCTTTCTGCAGGTGTTTGGGACCATCTTTTTTTCCCTGAGAAGACTTTGTAGATGATGGAGAGAAATCAGGGTCCCCGTGGGATCCGGTGTCGCCAAAACGCTTGGTAGACAGTATGGAGGTCTTGGAGCCTTATATAAGGCACATCCTCGACGTATCTTTCGGATCGGGAAAGCTGCCGGACGGATGGAAACAGGCGGTGGTGCTCCCGCTCCGGAAGAAACCCCACTTAGGCTTCGAGGTATTAGAAAATCTGAGGCCCATCTCCCTCCTGCCTTTTCTGTCAAAAGTGGCGGAAAAGGTGGTTAATACCCAAATTATGAAGCACGTGGAGGAAAGGGGACTGCTCCATGCGACGCAGTTTGGCTTCAGGCCACGACACTCCACCGAGTCCGCCCTTCTCATGGCCACGGAACATCTGAGAGAGGGCGTGGATGCAGGCCAAACTATGGCTCTGATCTTGTTGGACCTCAGCGCGGCGTTCGACACTGTAGCACATAACATCTTGCTACAGTGTCTGCACAGAGGTGGCATCTCTGGCACCGCGCTGAGATGGATCCAAGACTTTCTCAATGGGAGAAGTTTTCAAGTCAGGCAGGGAGACTGCTACTCAAGGGGGGTGCCTTTGGGCCAAGGCGTGCCGCAGGGCTCGTCATTGAGCCCTACCCTCTTTAATATGTATGTCGCGCCTGTTGCCTCGATCGTGGAGAGCCATGGCCTCCAACTGGTCTCCTACGCCGACGACACGCAGCTGGTGATCTCCCTGTCGCAGGCGCCCTGTCTTGCTGCCGATGGCTTCCGTTCGTGCATGAAAGATCTAGCCGAATGGATGGCCAATAATTGCTTGAAGCTGAACGGCAGCAAGACAGAGGTGCTGGTGGTGGGGAGAGCCCAGTCTGCCTGGTCGCCGGCATGGTGGCCCTCCTGCCTTGGACCTACCCCAACCCCGTGCCTAGAGGCGCGCAATTTGGGGGTGTGGTTTGACGTAGGGCTCACATTTGCCCCCCAGATTAATCGGGTGGTGGGAGTCTGTTTCGGGATTCTGAAGAAGCTGAGAAAGGTCCTGGACTTACTCCCGCTTGAAGCACGTCAAACCCTGGTTCATGCCCTGGTGACAGCTAGGTCGGACTATGGAAACCTGCTGTACCTGGGGGCTCCAGAAAAAAGCATGGCCCGGCTGCAAGTGCTGCAGAATGCGGCAGCGCGTCTGATTCTCAGACTGCCTAAAAGGGCGCCTTCTAAGGCGGCCCTCCAGCAGCTACACTGGCTCCCGGTGAGGAGAAGAGTGGAGTATAAAGCCCTCTGCACCTGTCATCGCATTGTGAATGGCAGGGCACCCGCCCCTCTGACGAATTTGATCAAAGCGTACATACCTACACGTGCGCTTAGATCTACAGGGGGCGGCCTACTGAGGATTCCAAGAATTAGGAAGGCCCGCATGGGAGGCAGGTCTTTTAGATACTTGGCGGCAACCAACTGGAACAAACTGCCAACGGACCTGCGCTTGGAACCAGAGGAGGCTAGATTCCGGGCAAAACTAAAAACCTATCTTTACAGTAAATAATGGCCCGCGTAGTTCCTGTGTTCCCTGTCATCTGCCTATTCCCACTTTCAGCGCGTGGACACGCCGGTGTGCGTAATCGCAGCGCTCTACAAATGTCCCAATAATAATAATAATAATAATAATAAATATGAATTTGATCATGGTGTATCCTTTAGTTTTTCTTTGTGAATACCTTGACATGTTTGATCACTGTGGTACTTTATTCATTTATAACGGCTTAGTTTCGTCCAATCAAATGTTCTAGGGTACATTGGGTTGCTTACAATAAAACAGAAAAGGACACACAGACAACAAAAACTCCAATTCATGATTGAAAAGGCGGCTTTAAAAGATTTTGTGACGATGAAACTTTGAGCGTGAACTCAGAAGCTGATCTTTGAAGACATATTCATATCGATTATGTGTATTAGGAGAAATTGGCTTTGTGCAACTTTGTGGGAAAATCTCAATGCAGATATCAGCATTTTTGTTAATGTTAAAACCAGAGGACCACCATTAGCTGATAATCCTGTATCTCAAATGTACTTGAATATTGATAAACAATGTTTTAACTGACTTGCAGAGATTCCTCACTTTTGTATTCCCCGGTGCAGCTCTCTGGCACAGACAAGTGGTGCCAATTCTGTTGCAATATCAGCAATTGAGTTGTAATTACATCACAGGGATCATAAAGCCTCAAGACCAGGCATTCAAGTTGTTCAGTTTTTCCACACCTATCAAGCTATCTGGAACCTTGCTCTCTTGTGAGTGATGTCTCAGAGTTCAAATTTTCTATTGTTCTAAATGGTCATTTCCTCTCCTAAAAGATCAGGCTTTAAGCCATGTGGGCTTTATGATGATCATATATCTATCACGGACCTGGGCAGCAACTCTTGACTCGAGACAAGATATGTACACGTGTGATATCTGTTGAGGAGTGCACTGTACGGCCCTCAAAGACGGCAAAGCCAAACTCTTAATTATTTTTTCTGAAGAGGGAGTGGAAGTTGATCTTGGACAAGGTCGAGATCATGACAGAGACCAAGGTCCAGACTCGCAATCTACTCCCTCTACCAAGTCTTGAAAGAAGAAGCACTGTTGAGAAACCTAGCAATGATGGGCTGGTGAGAGGCACCTGGTGGTGGTTCGGGTGCCAGCGGTCGATGGGCGCGCTCTACTGCAAATCTTGAAACCCTGTCGACAATGCGCCCTCTGGCATCCGGGACTTGGTCCAGTTCTCGATGAGGGTCCCCTCCTGACCTTGTTCAGTCCCCTTAGGAAAGCTCACCAGACAGAGATTGATACGCCTCGATCGATTTTCAGCGTTGTTTGCCCTCCTATGGAGTTCCCTTGTGTGGGATCGAAGCTGCGAGACTTGCTATTTCAATTGGTGTACCTCATCCTCAACTGTGGAGAGGTTGGATTCAGCTTCTGATATACGGGCCGTTACGTTGCGGAGGTCTTGCCGCATGAGGGCCATGTCAACTTGAACCTCACCTATTTTGTTTTCGACAGTCCTGTGAAGAGTAAATGGCCTGGAGGATTGTGTTAAGATCTCCTTCTGTTAGCGTGTTTTCTCTGGGATAGCTTTGGTGGGTCCTGGGCCATTGGAAGTGTAATGGTCTATTTTGGTTTGTGCCGTGGATGCTTTCGCCCCTCTATCTTTCCCCACGTGAGTGGAAGCAGTGAGCAACACCTCTGCTGGACTGTTGTTGGACCCCACAGCCAGTCACCACTTGGGGTCTAGGGTCAGTCACAGGTGCGGCCCCTGTCAATCGTGGGGGGAAGCACCTGGATCTTTTCAGGTGGGGATGTGCGTGGCCAGGCGCAGCCCTGGCGTTTTTAAGCAGTTAGGCGTCCCCTCGCCTCCTCTAGATGTGGCGAGCCAGGGCCTCCGAGGACCCGGGGTTCCCGGCCGAGAAGCGGGTAACTTGTGGACCGAGGGCTTCCGACGAACGAGTCTCTCATTTCTTCGTTAGCGGTCTCCTCGAAGGCGCCAATGGGGACATGATTGTGCTATCTCTGTTCAGGTCCTCTCTTGCTTCTGAGGTCAGCTTGTATCGATGTTGAGGATGCTTGTCTTGCAGTATGGATGGGCCAGTGACCAGCTGGCCCTATTGTCTCCCCGAGACCCGCGGTGAGGTTTTACCCTGGCTGGGTTCGGGCTGCTACGTTCGATGCCTTTCCCCACTTTGCCTTGGCTTGATTTGGTCACTTATCTTCCAGGGGATCCTCATGAATAGTTATAAGCACTGAATATTCCTGCCCACGTGCGGGGACCCCGGAAATAATATAAAAATATATATGGAAATCAGATATTTCTAGCTCCACATATATGTATGTACATGTATAATTTTTCTCACACCAATGCAGCCCCAAAACTGAGGCTAAACAACGTAAATACTCATACATAGACTATATTAGCAAGTATATATAAAAAAAAATTAGATCAAAGAGCTCTTGAACTCTGTGTTTAAATGAGCAAAACACTCATAAATCCTGAAAATAGCTAATAAATAGACATTTTTAGGCCACAGGCTGCTTTGTAAAGCAACAGCATAGAAAATAAAAGCATTTTCAACAAAAACTGGCACCGTGCCTTTAAGGCAGCCATGACCCCTGGCTTCCCATCATGCCTCAGGGGTGACAGTTAGGTCAGTTCTTTCTGGCTCCTTCAGTCAGGACCCTGGTTTAACAGCTCTTACCTTTTTTTACTTTTGGTCAAAAATACTTTGTAGTTTTCCTCAATTTTCGCTTTCACTCGACGGCTTTTAGGCTTAGAGTGTTATTGCTGCCTTTTTTTTACTTTAAAAAAGAATATTTTTGTCAAAATGCCTTCTCATTGACACCTGCCCTTCCTGTGGGGAGAAGAAGGCCAGGACTGATATACACCCTGTGTGTATCCTCTGTCTCCCTGAGACACTTTCTGCAGATAACCTGTGAACACTGCAAGACTCTATCTAGGAGAACCCTCAAGGACAGAGAGAGGATAAAGATCTATGGCCTCTCTGAATGAGGTAGGTCTCCTAAGAGACAGAAAAAAACGAAGGACTCGATCGACGTCGAGTGAAGTCCCGACTTGTTCTCCTTCGACGTCGAAGCTTCCAACGGCGACGAAGACTATGTCGAAGATGAGACATCTTCCTTCGACGGCGAAGACTTCAGCGTTGAGATCCAAGGTACCTCCGCTGGCGTTTACTGGGCGACGCTAAGCGTCGAGGGAGAGGTCTCCGTTGAGGCACAGAAGCTCAACGTCGAGACAGCCGTTGTCGACGCTGCATCACCGGCTTTCGACGGCGAAGTCTCCTCCATCGGCGCCTAGTCAGCAGCGTTCAGCGTCGAGGCACACTCCGTCGTCGCCTAGTCAATGGCGTTCGACGTCGAGGCACTCTGTCGACGCCGCACCGCCGACGTTCGACGTCAAAGCATCCTCAGTCGGCGTCGAAGCATCCTCCATTGCGTCGAAGCATCCTTAGTCGACGTCAAAGCACCGACTCTCAACGTAGTCATATGTCGTCGACTTCTCAACACCGAAGTCTGACGTCGAAACAGGTCTCTCCATCTATCTTCGGCGCAGCTTCCATCATCGGTGTCGAGGCCGTTTCTGCTCAGGTCCACGTCAATCCAGAAAACTACGACGTCGAGTTTGCCAAATCTGTTGATAGGTCACAGGCCGCCATCGCAACAGAGATTGCCACAGTCGGCGTCGGCTGCGGAAGGAGAAATGGCCTCAGGGAGACTATGTAGGTCTAATGAACATTCTCCTGGGTGCAGGAGTCCTTCTGCTAAACTGAAGAGGGGTCCAGCGGATCAGACATCACAGAGTCGCCCAGGATCCCGCTCTAGAGGCCCTTCTAGAGGGAACAAGCCTCCAGTGAGCCTTTCATCATCTTCTTCAGGCTCTCGCTCTTCTCACTGTAATAGGTCTCCGGATGTGGTGATCTATTCCTCCAACAGTGAAAGATCAAGGCACTCTCCTGCTCGTTCGCTGCATGAACAGAGGAGATCACCTCCTCCAAAACGTTCGTCTACGAGGCGAGAAACTCAGAAGTTGCCTTCCGTCGGGTTGTCTTCAAAATGGTACAGGCCTCTTCATCACTGGGCGCCAGAGAAGGATCAGCGGCCAGGCTGGCATCAGATCAAGGCAGGCTAGCGTCCAGGCCCAGGGACAGATCGCCACCCCGGTGCGCTCCAGCAGACAGAGGTCCAGGTCTAAGAGCAGAAGAAGGGAATGCAGATCTCCGGCTTCTTCCTCTTTCCCTACTCAATCTCATAGGGATTATTTTCCGACCTTAACGGACAGTCTTCCATCGAGAATATCTCCAGTGGATGACATCTTTACTTTTCAAGACATCTTGGGCAGAGGGGGTCTTAAGCTGGGAGTTCACATAACAACTCATCAGACCAAAACCTCAGTCATTTTCGAGACTTTGCATTACAGGTCTGCGCCCAAACCTCTACTACCCTTGGTTCCGGGGATTATAGAACATGTATGGAGGTCTTGCTCACGCCAGCGTCAATAAAGACCGTCCCAGCGAGGATTCTCAAGAAGTATCGCTCGCCAGAGGAGGATCCACTATTCCTCAGAGCCGATCCGCCACCAGATTCGGTCATCATTGCAGCGGCGAGAAAATCCCATGCTGTAGCTTCCTCCTCCACAGTGCCTCCTGATAAGGAAAGCAAGTCGCAGGATTCATGGGAAAGAAGAGTCTGTAACACCTCAGCCTCACTTCTGAAGGTATCCAATGCGGAAGCGCTTTTGGGCCACTATGATAGGTCCCTGTGGGATTCTCTGCAGCGGTTCATCGAAAAACTCCTGCAAGAGGATCGAAAAGACTTTGAGGAGATTCTCTTGGAGGGCAACCAGGTCTCCAACCAGATCATCAGCGCTGCAGCAGACGGAGTGACCCTTTCAGCGCATGGCTATGCTCATGGGGTATGTGCAAGGAGGTCTTCCTGGTTACGTGTAACTGCCTTAAAACCAGAAGCTCAGTCCCGGATTTTGAACTTGCCTTTTTCAGGAACATCGTTATTTGGGGCAAGTAACGATGAAGAGATGCAGCGGATGAAGGCAGAATTAGACATTCTTAAAGCTGTGGGGCTTGAAAAGAAGAAAGAGTTTCGAAAAAGGTTTCGCCCCTACAATAAGGGCTCTTCCAAGCAGAGGGTTCAAACCCCTCAGTGGCAGAAGGGTCAGGACCAGCAGGGGCAGCAGAAGTCTCAAAATAGAGGCCGGTGTAATTCCAGAGGCGGTGCAAATCAGCCCCAGGGCAATAATTCCAACAAAGCCCAAGCCAAGCCATGAGTTCTTCCTTCCCCCAGCCCGTTAACCACTCCAGTGGGGGGAAGCATTGTACATCATATGGAAGAGTGGCATACCATTCCAAAAGATCGCTGGGTGTTAGCTACACTTCAGAATGGATACTGTCTTCATTTCCAACATCTGCCTCCACGCGTTCCTCCAATGCCAACATCAAGTCATCAGCTGAACCTTCTGAAAAAGGAGGTAGCTATCCTCCTCAAAAAGTCAGCCATCGAGAGGGTGCCAATCTCTCAAAGGGAGAAAGGAGTGTATACACGATATTTTCTAGTACGAAAAAAGGGCCAAAAGGCAGAATACAGACCCATTCTGGACTTGAGAACACTCAATCTGTATGTCAAGAAGGAAAGGTTTCGCATGTTTGCGCTTCAGCAAATATATCCACATCTCAGGAAAGTAGATTGGATGTGTTCGCTGGACCTTCAAGATGCATACTTTCATGTACCGATAGCACGCAATCACAGAAGATTCCTTCGGTTCCTGGTGGGGACCTACCACTATCAGTTCAAAGTCCTCCCGTTTGGGTTGAAGTCAGCCCCCGAGTGTTCACGAAGTGTGTCGCAGTGATAGCGACCGCTCTACGCCGCAGGGGTGTCTTTGTGTACCCATACCTGGATGACTGGCTGTTGAAAGGTCCTTCCCCAGACATTGTAAGAAATCAATTCCTGAGCTGCATCGACCTCTGCCACCGGTTGGAACTGCATGTCAACTTCAACAAGTCAATCTCACAGCCTACGCAGAAGATACATTTCCTAGGAGCGCTGCTAGACTCCGAGGTAGGAAATTGATGGGTCCTCCTTTTGAACCCATTCATAAAGCGACCTTTCAGCATATTTCCTGGAAGGCTGCTTTTTTGGTAGCAATCACGTCAGCCCGCAGGGTGAGCGAAATCCAAGCTCTGTGTTCCAAAGAGCTTTATACAGTGTTCCATCTGAATAGGGTGGTGTTGAGGACGCATCCCTCTTTTCTACCTAAGGTGGTGTCAGATATCCATGTAAACCAGACCATCTCTCTACCCATCTTTTTTCCCAATCGCTCCACTCCAGCTGAGAGGGCCCTGCATTCTTTGGACCTGAAAAGGGTTTAAAAATTCGATCTGGATAGGTCCAAATCTATACGTAAGTCTGATCAACTGTTTGTCAACTATGGATCGATCAGACCAGGTTGTGCAGCCTCGAAACATTCTATTTCAAGGTGGATAGTTTTGTGTATCAAGCTTGCCTATCAATTGGCGCAGAAGACCCTAGGGTTTTCTCCCAAGGCACATTCCACCAGAGGGAAATCGGCTACTACGGCTTTTCTTCATAATGTACCCATGTCTGAGATTTGTAAGGAGGCGACCTGGAGGTCCGTCTATACATTTACCAGACATTACTTTCTAGATTCAGACACTAGAGCAGATACCCAGGTAGACCAGGGCTCCTTGAGGAATCTGTTTAACGGCTGATTTTTCGGCTGTTACAATCTTTGGTTGGGTCATGTGTTTGTCACTTACCTGCAGGTGGTTGTTGGGCTTGCTATTCTATTCAGTGCTTATAACTATTGATGAGGATCCCCTGGAAGAGAAGGATGAGTTACTTGCCTGTAATCCTAGTTCTCTTCCAGGGGTATCCTCATCAAAGTTATAAGCAACCCACCCGCCTCCCCAGGTGAATGTGATATGGTCAATATGTCTATAGTTTATTGTTGAGCCCTAACTTCAGGGTTATGCAAAGAACAACTGACCTAACTGTCACCCCTGAGGCATGATGGGAAGCCAGGGGTCATGGCTGCCTTAAAGGCACGGTGCCAGTTTTTGTTGAAAATTCTTTCATTTTCTATGCTGTTGCTTTACAATGCAGCCTGTGGGCTAACAATGTCTATTTATTAGCAATTTTCAGGGTTTATGAGTGTTTTTCTCATTAAAACACAGAGTTTAAGTTCTCTTTGATCTAATGTTTTTTTATATACTTGCTAATACAGTCTATGTATGAGTATTTACATTGTTTAGCCTCAGTTTTGGGGCTGCATTGGTGTGAGAAAAAATGATATATGTACATACATATATGTGGAGCTAGATATGTGATTTCCATATATATTTTTATATTATTTCCGGGGTCCCTGCACGAGGGTGGGAATATTCAGTGCTTATGACTTTGATGAGGATACCCCTGGAAGAGAACTAGGATTACAGGTAAGTAACTTATCCATCAGGGGGAACAGGCTTGTTGTCTATGTAGCACTGATGTGGATGTGGAGCCACCCTTGTCCCTACAGAGTATCCAGACACCCTCGCAGGATACCTTAGGGTGCACCCTTCGACAGGCCACCACACATGCTGCTTGCCCAGGTAGGGAGTGTCGGAGGCTGCTTCCAGTGCAGGACTCTTCAAGGAGCGGCCAACCTCAAGGTTCTGATTTTTAGGCCCGCACCTCAGCTCAGGCTGCACTGGCATCGGAGGGAGGGAGCAGGGCCCGTTCTCCACACTCACACCGCATTGGGCCGAGTCTCTGGTGCACTCCAGTGTGCTAACCAGTCCATGTTGCAGTGGGGGTAGGCACTGGCCTCCAATGTCACAACCGCACTCGGCCGGGCCCTCGCCAGTGACCGGCGGTAGGGCTGGAGGCTCTCAGACCCGATCCTCCTCCGCGTTGGCCCAGAGTCTCTCTAGGAGGGTCTCCTTGTGTCTTGTTGCTGGTGTTCGTCAAGATGCGGACACTGTCGGTTCCTGGCTAGGCCCCTTGCGGTCCCTTGTTTAGGCCTCCATGAGGGTGGTTACAGTGTCCAGTGGGGGATGGGGCAGTCACACCCTTCTGCTCCAGATCCAAGGCCGGCCCAATTCCAAGGGTACTTTCTCTGTTGTAAGATACAGAGACAATCTGTACGCATACAAAAGTTTCCTCAAACCAGGTTTCCAGTTTCTCCTGTTCTCAACTCCTATTGAAAGCATTCCTTCATCGCTCTATTAAACATTTCCCTCGGGATGACACAGAGAAAATGTCCTATGTTTAGTCCCCTTCGAATTCAAAAACTCTCATTTCTTTTGAGACAAATTGCAGTCCATTTTCAGTTACAATGGTATTGGCCAACCCGTCAGATTTTTTTCCCCAAAAATGTACAAATCAGTATAAAATATCACACAAGTGAGTATGAATAATGGAGATCATAGATCCACTCTTCTGGACACATCTCAAACTGCAACAGTCTAGTCTTCCACGTGGTGGGCAGGACAGGAAATGATCAGAACCATGTGACCTACTCTCCAGCCACTATCATGATGTGGTAGAGTGGCTCAACAGAATGAGACTGAGGTAAGGCCTGCGGTCAAACCTTTTCCTTCTGAGTGGCTGGTCTCGCAATCCTCTGTAGCACCTGCATGTTGCAGTACGGCGCTTGCATACTGCTGGGGAAGTTCGTACCATGAGGTAAGGAGCATGAAGATTTCCTTAAGCACAATAGAACTGTATCTGAATGATGCTCCGTGACCAGCTCAAATGCGTGTGGGCTTCCCTCACTTTGCAACTTGGCACCTGTGTCTATTGTGGAGCTCCATACTAAAAGCCCAGGGGAATGAGGGTTTCTTCTTGAATGACCGGATTGTATTTAAATAATGCTTGGAAGCACAAGCTTGGTCTCATCCTGCGGCTTCACTGGCCCACACCAGTACCTCTGTAATGCTTAGTAACTCGAGCGATGTAGCGTGCAGCTCTCATCGTGCACCTCTGGTTGCAGTAGTAGTATAATGCATACTACTACATAGAAGTGTGCCAAATTGCTGAAAATTAATTCAAGAATGTTGGTAACAAATCCCTGGGCTTGTTTGACAAGCACAGAATTTCAAAAAAGGCAGTGGTGTTGAGGTGCTCCTGCCCAATCGTCGCCAGTGTAGAAAAGTTGAAACTCAAGATGTTGCCACATAGGTTGTTTAAGAGCACCCCACCCTCAGATCATACATGTTCCAGGTCCAGCTTCAACTGATTCCAGTGAACTCTGGTGTGATCATCTCTAACCTGTAATATTCCAACACATTATGTCCCCAACATTCCAGTTATTGCATTCTAAGATGCTACAAAGGTGTGTCCTATTATTAACTTAGATCACAATCCTATGTCTTTTAATCTTCAAATAGCGAATTGTAGTGAGGTAGAGTACAGATGGACTTTCCCCAGGACATTATTATCGAAAGCAGACTATAAAACTATATGGCCAGTGAGTCGTCGATGTCCTAGTAATGTCTATGACACAATAACGCAAAAGTGCATTTTTATTTTCTTTGGGATAAGGGTCGTAAGACCCCTGGCCGTATTTATTACCATTTCAATAAAACACACAATTTATAACCTTTTTACACAGTAACCACACTATTTACATTTCAGCTTATAATTTTTTGACCTAGCCTTAACAGAGACTCTAGTACATTGGAATCACCTAAGCAGAACTAGTCTGTTCCTGTGTAACCAACAAAAATTAGTCCGTAACTGTTCTGAGTGAGATCAAGACAGGCTCTGCCCCTTCTTTTACCCTTTCGGGGGCCCACCTTATGGGAGGAGCCCACCTACCCTCTCCCCTCCCTACGGGAAGCTCTCCAACCAATGCAAATTCTTGTGCAGGGGACCCGGCTGCCTTTAGGATACTTACGGCAGGCACCCCCTACACCCAGGTTTGTCGTCCCCCCCAGTGGCCAGTGCTAGGTTGTGCTCAAATGTGCCTGCTTGGGTGGTTAATAGGTAAAGGACCGCGTCAGCGACCGCCCAGAAAACCCTGCGCCCCTGCCACCAACTTCGGACCTGGCGGCCGCACCCTTTGGAGGGTCCATTGATGCAGATATTAAATTTGGTAAACAGGATGCTGTAAAGGGCCCTAAGTCCCCCTGCCCCCCCCCCCTCCCAATCTTGACCTCACGTGCCACAGGCCAGCATAGTTAACCAACTATCTGGCCTCCGTGACCAAAGATGCACGCTGGCCTAGATAGGCCAGCAGATTTTCCAAAAACATTGCAGGACCTTCTTTAGACAGGTGCACTCCATCATGTAATATAAAACATTCTCCTTTGATGTACCCATGAGGTATGTCTGACAACCGATCCGTCCTAAACAACTTACCCAGTTTTTGGGTCAACCTTTTTACCAACTCATTAGTGGCTCTCACTAACTTACCACCTCTCCACTTCGATCTCGGGCAATATTGGCCCACGCAATTGTGGCCTCTGAGATTTGCTTTGCCAACCAACACATTTCTGAAACAATCAATTCAAACAAGTCTCTCCGACCTAGCTCTGTCAGGTCATTGCCTCCAATAAGTACAATTATCTTCCCTGGAAGCGTCAGCCTCCGGGGCGACATTCTGTCCAATGCAGTTCTCCAGTGGGCCGATCGAGCTCCCCCTGACCACAGAAAGTCGGCTGATATAAATCTTTCCTTGCTTGTGATGCGTAGTCGCCTTCTAAATAAAAACTCTTTGCACGCCTCACATAGTAATGGCCCAATACCAGCACATCTGTAACCTCACTTGCACCAGTGTAGACCGGAGGAAATGAGGCATCCAGCAGCTGGATCCACCTAACCTCTCCACCACCTGCATTGATAGGAGAATAAGGCAAGGCACTAAACACAAGCGAGGTGTTACTAACAACATTTTCAATCTAACATAGAGCTTGTAGCAATCGGACTTCCACCGGCCTATTCTTTGAACGGTCTGTCCCACCAACCGCATACTTGCGGTAGTGGTTGCTGCACCTATAGGAAATTAATGGGAACCATATTCGCCAGGATCCAAACCTGCAGCCCCCAACACTCCCTTGAATACCCTTGTGAATTGAAACCTTGTGAGTTGTGTCCCGTCTTGATGTAATAGAAGGCCTGCCGCACTCTGTACCTGTTGAGCCAAAAAAGATTCGAGATTCCCCAGCGGACAGCAGTTGCTACCCGGGGCTCAGTGTAGGAGTATTTGTCCCCCCCCTATCCTCTTGGTCAGTTTTAGACTGGGTAATGGTGATCGCTAAGGAGCCATTTGGCCATTGTGTCTCAGCTGCTGTAAGCCACTGTTCCAATTTTTTTTGTTCTTTGCCACCAAATCGTTCATCCTTAATGCCCCATAAAACGCCAGGGAGAATGCCGCCCTAAAAAGGCAACCTCAGCCGATGATCTACATACCACATCAAGTGAGGCCATGATCTTTGCCAACTTTACTGTGACTTTGGGGCGCCTGGAGTCTGCTTTGTGCCCTTCCAAACGCTGCCAGCCCCTCAGAGCCCTTTGCACAAGTAATGTTTTAGTCCCATCTGTGTAACCCAGCATTTTTGCAAAAAATTAAATTGCCACGATATGTCGTTTGGCTTAGGAAACTGGTCTCCCTTCCCCTCTCAGGTACCCCAAGAATTAAATTACTGACTCCTGGGAGAAACAACCCCATCCCTGTCACTTCCCGAAACCTGCAATATGTGCCATATGCCCCCTCATAGGCACGCCTTGTCCTGGGTGCTAAGGTAGCAGAAATGAGGTCTGTTAAACTAGGGCACCAAGCTGCCAGAGATGTTCTGGGAATGGTGAGGGTAGCTCCGCTGCTTCAGGGTGGTGTTCTGAATGCTTGCATTTTAAAACGAGAGAAAGCAGCTTCTGCATTGTTCAGAACACCAGGAACATGTTTTGATCTGAAATTTACATTCAGTCTCACGCATAACCAATACAATCTCTTTCAGTAAATGCAAGATCATTTTACACCTGCCGGCCTGTTGATTAATGCACTTCACCACCGTCATGTTCTCTGACCAGAATACTACTGACTGGTTGTAAAACTGTTCTGGCAATATCGATGAGAGCAACCAAGATGGGAAAAAGCTCAAGAAAACCAATGTTCGCTGCCAGGCTCAACCCATTCAACTGGTAATTTTTTTACACACCAATCTAGTCCCAGAATGGCCCCAAAGCCTGTGCTGCCCGTGGCATCCATCAATAGATCCAACTCTTCATTGGTCTTGGCAGGGCTTGGCCATACCACTGTCCCATTGAAATCCCCCCAAAATGCCTCTGATATACTCATGTCTTGGCGGGCCTCACTTGTCAGCCTTGTATGAAGAGGCTTTGACCTAAGACCCGACATGGCCTGCAAAATAGACTTAGAAAACGGGTGACCTATGGGTATAATGCGGAGTGCAAAATTCTGCTGCCCCACCACCACCTTCAGTTGATGTAGCGTCACCTTTTGAGCGCTCAGGCGCTCTTCCAGTGCCTTTGAGAGACCTCTTACTTTCTCTTGCCGGAGCCTGCATACCCCGGCCTTGGAATCCAATTCTATGCCCAGGAATTCTATTGTGGTTGTTGGTCCACAGTCTTTGCTTGTGCCAGTGGCACCCCAAACGCCCCCATCGATTCCTGGAAGTACTGCAAAGGTCTCCCACAGTCCTCTGTGCCAGGAGCTCCCAATAAGAGTAAGTCATCCAAATAATGAATTGCCCATTGGTGTCCTGATCTCTTTCTAAATGCACATTCTAAAATGGTACTAAACCTCTCATGACAGAGTGGCCCATGGGCATACATTTGTTAAAATAGAATGCACCTTCGAACTGAAAACCCAAAATATGAAAATCATCCGGGTGAACTGGTAACAGCTGAAGAGCTGATTCTGTGTCAGCCTTTGCCAACAAAGTCCCAGGTCCCAGCAACTGGAGCATTACGATAGCGTGATCAAGAGATGCATACTTAACCAAACACAATGCTCCATCAATAGCCTCGTAAACTGACTGACCTATTGGTGCTGAAAGGCTATGAATAAAGGTGGAACTTTCCAGGGTCTTTTTTGGGAACTATGCCCAAAGGTGAACACACAAAATTCTCAAAAGGCGTGAACTCAAAGCGACCTGCCACCCTCCCTAAGTTCTTATCTTTCATAATCTTATTTCTGGCAACTGCTGATTTCTGCAGTAGGCCACGCCCCCACAATCTTCAGCTGGAATCCTGAAACCGTTCTTAAATCCATCACCCAAAGGCTTGTGCTACTGTTGTGTTGCTGTAAATGTTCAACCTTGACACCATTGCCTGCCGGTTTACCGGGGAGGGGGCCTTACCCATAGGCGAGACCTCAATCATGCTTCTTGGGTCCCCTATATTTTGTCTACTGAAACACTTAGGCTCTGGGTATGAAGATAGGCTGCAGAAGGAACAACAGTACTTGAACTTGTACATTCCTGGTGCAATTCTTCTTATTGAAATCCCAGCATGCCCCTTTCGTTGCCCCAACACCCAAATTACTGTTTGCTCCGGTGCCTGCCCGAGAGGGTTGACTTGGCCCGGCCATCACCCTCTGTGGATACATGAAATGTAACCATGCGTTCACATCTATCTGTTCCCATCCCAGAGTGGGTCTAGTAGCCTTGATACTCCTGAATTCTTGGTCATATTCCCTCCAGGCCGTTCCTCCAAACTCGTCATGTGCACTAGCTATCCTATTATGGTAACACGCGAACTGCCTCCCAACATTGGGAACTTCTCCACCTTGATTGCCTAAAATACTGTGAAACCTCTGACCCAATTCATGATGGACTCCTTCACCCTGTTCTTGTATGGCAAATGCCCGCATTCTCCTACACCGTTTGGCTTCCTCCTTGTTAGGTGTATCTACAATCAACTCGCAAATATCGACATGAGCACCTTTCCAAATTTTTTCTTTAATGTCAGGCTCCATGTGCCTGTCCAACTGGTCAGGCTCTGAACACATATCCCCTAGCCCCACACTCTGCAGTGGTTGTAACATACCTGGTGGTGTGCTTTCCTTATGGGTAGTTAGAGGCCCGGCTGGTGCTGGCACTGTCTGAGGCCCACAGTTTGCTTGCGAGGTCCCTGCAACCACCAATCCCGGCACTGCAGCACACTGACCAAACTTGCCACCAAATCTGGCTGACCAACCAAACCGACTGGAGCTGCCCCGCTCGCATGCCCAGTCTGCAAGACGACGCCATTCGCTGCTGACCACCGCCGTAGGTGGAGCGACCTGTCTTACAACACTTTTTCCGCCTGATGGACCCACCTCTGCGGGTGCATTTAAACCATCAACTGGCACAGACTCAGGTGTGGCCTGGGAATAACGCCCGCTTCCGCCATCTCACCCACTGCCACACCTCCTGACTGGAGGAAATGCTGCCAGGGGTGCTACCCCCGACCTACGAGGCCTGTCTGGCACTGCTGGCTCCACTGGCTGCCCTCCCTGCAGGTCCCTTGCCTGAAGCAAAGCTAGTCTCTTGTCTATCGCCTCCATCCTGCGCTCCATCCTGAGTATCATCTCTTCCATCCTGCTAACCGGGCGTGCCTTCTCTGGTCCCCCCGGCATGATTGTAAAACATTCGCAACACTTCGCTATGCAAACTACTCTCCGTAGAATTGAAGCAATCCACCCCTGTTAAACAACTACTACCTTCTTAAGGCTCACAGCTAACAGCTGCCAAACAATCTAGCTGCCAACAACATATTAATAACAATTATGCAACTCCAGCACTCAGAGGCACTGTTGGGGCCCCTCTACACAACTTCAGCCTCCCAGAAACCGCAACCCTGACAGCTGTTTCTACAAACCTAAATCAGCACATAATATAAGCCCCCAGATGCAATTATCGCTGCAGGCCCTCATACACTCCAACGCAAAACTGAAACGACTCCCCAGAGTCTTTCGTCAAAACTATGCAGGCTACGCTCGTGCGCCAGTAGCAGAAAACCTTGCTGGCTGCGTCTGAATAACCAAAAAAAACAAGCCCCCACCCCAACCGCCTTAGTCCTATATACAAAAAACACACCCCAGCTACAAAGGGCATGATCACTGCTGTGGCCTGTTTTTACCTGTGAGGGCCACCTGCCCTCTCCAGAGCCGCCACTGAGAGTCCTAAAGCTCCCGGGCCAGACGAGTGAAAACTTGAGCAGGCGCGGCTCCCGGATAGGCAATGTAATGTAACCAGTTTTATATAGCGCATGGTTACCCGGAGGAATCCCCGCGCTGCACCAGAGTCAAGCTCGAGAGGGGAAAAGGAAAACAGAGGGTCAAATGGGGAAAAGGTAGGTTTTCAAGAGCTTCCGAAAACGCAAATGGCAGGGTTCCGCACGGAGTTTCGAAGGGAGGGAATTCCATAGCGAGGCCGCGTTCACGGAGAAGCGGCGGCCTCCTGTGCGTGCTTTCTTGAATCTTGGCACTCTTGCCAAGCATTCATTATCAGAGCGCAGAGGCCTATAAGCCTTGTAGGGCGTCACTAGACTCTTCATAATAGGGGGTCCTTTACCTTGAAGAAGTTTATGGGTGATGCATAAAGATTTAAACTTAATCCTTTCACATATGGGGAGCCAATGGAGCGATTTGAGTGCTGGTTTTGCTGACGTCCTAGCTGAAGTACCCATCAATAGCCTAGCTGCGGCATTTTGAGTCTGTTGTAGCTTATTGATGGTGGCTTCAGGGGTCCCCAGAAAAATCGTATTGCTATAATCTAGTCTGGACAAAACTAGTCCTTGTACTAGTAGCTTCCTGGAATGCTGCGGGAGGAGAGGGACGACTTTCCGGGCAGACCGAAGAAGACCGAAGCAAGTTCCTGCAGTTTTTTTTGCTTGTGTTTTAAACGATAGATCCTGCTCCAGCCAGACCCCTAAGCTTTTAATTTTTTTTTGGGGCTGGGAGGATCCCCCAGACAAGCAGGCCAGATGGTGGTGAAAATTGGAGTCACCTTGTGACCAAGTAACATGATTTCAGTTTTCGACCCGTTTAATTTAAGGGAGGATTCACACATCCAGGCATGTATTTTCGTCAGGCATAAACGAAGATTATCAGGGCATTGATCAAGTTGGGATAATGAGACGACAAGTTGGGTGTCGTCTGCATAACTTACAATTTTAATCCCAAACGGGACGACCAGATCCTCCAGGGGGGCCATATACAATTTAAACAATGTAGGGCTTAAAGATGAGCCCTGCGGCACATCGCACTGGAGGGGGATTGAGGCAGATCGTGAGTTGCCTTCCCAAACTTGAAAGGTGCGATTATTCAGGAATGATGTTAACCATGTCAGTGCAGACCCCCTTATTCCCATCTCAGCCAGGCGCTGGATAAAGATATGGTGATTAACCGTATTGAAGGCTGCACTAAGATCCAGGAGGATCAGTGCCACTGATCCTCCCGAATCCAGGATGCACCTTGCCTCCTCTATGACAGAGAGGAGGGCCGTATCCGTGCCCTGGCCTGGGCGGAATCCAGTTTGAGAGCTCCGCAGAAGCTCATTAGACTCCAGGAAGTGGGAGAGTTGGTGGTTCACCAATCTTTCTGTGATCTTACTAAGTCCTGGGAGTAATGAGATCGACCTAAAATTTGCCAGCTCCAGTGGTTCGAGATGTGGTTTCTTTAAAAGAGCTTTCACAATGGCCCCTTTGCAGCTGGGCGGAACAATGCCCTGGGAAAGAGAGGTGTTAATGAGTTCAGTTGCCGGTATAGCAATGGTAGTGGCAATCTGTTTGAGAAACCGCATAGGGCCTGGGTCACTAGGGGAACCGCTTTTAATAACGGCTAGAACTTTGAGAAATTCCTCAAATGAGACTAGGTTGAAAGCATTGAGCTGAGGACCCACAGCCTGGAGCCGGCTACCAGCATTAGCATGGTTATCCAATTGGGGCAGGGTAGTTAAGATGTTTTTAATTTTTGAGTCGAAATAATTGGCAAGTTCATTACATTTGACTTCTGACATGTCATGAGACGACGGGGGATCAGGGACCTTCAATAATTCTTTGATAATCTGATAAGTTTCTCTGGTAGAGTTAGAGGAACTTTTAATTCTTTAGTCAAAGAATGCTGTCTTGGCGTTTCTGAGGGCAACTTTATACGCTCTAATAGCAGCACGGTATGCATCTTTATTTGCATTGTCCCAATCTTTTCTCCAGGTACGCTCAAGCTTCTTACAGCCTTTCCTTAAAATTCTGAGCTCGGATGTATACCAGGGGGCAGAGCCTACTCTCCCAATCTTTTTTCCCATTCTTTTTTTTTTTGGCAAGACTAAATCCAGTGTGCTCATAAGCCAGTTTTTAAAGTTAGTGTCTGCTACAACGGTGTCCGAAGCATAGGGAGGAGTGGAATGTTCAAGTGTGCAAATCCAATTTTCAACAGAGAGCTTGGACCAAGCCCTCTCAAAAGTGCATGTGCTAGGGGTTTGAGGTATTTTGAACTCGCCCTGCCAGGAGAAGGGGACCAGAAAATGATCTGACCAGGGGAGGGGAAAGGGGGGGCTAGCCTGAAATGACCGAATGTTGGTGAAAACGGGGTCAAGAAGATAGCCTTTATTATGGGTGGCACCCAAATTCACTAATTGGAGCTCATATGATCTAAAATCAAGTTGGAGGTCCGTCGCCACTCTATCTAGGGGGTCGTTAAAATGAAGATTGAGGTCCCCTAGAATGGTAAACTTGGGGGTGGAGGATGCCAGAACAGTGACTGTTTCCAGAAGACAGTTAACAAAGTGACTGGAGTTCCCTGGAGGACGATACACTAAGAGGCCTGTGAAAGAGGTAGTAGAAGATAATTGGAAATAGAAGTGGCAGCTTTCAGACTCCAGGACGCTGCCGTCCTTCACTCTGCAGACGAAATGATCTTTATACAGTATGGCCAGACAGCCCCCTTTACCAGAGGGCCTGGTCTGAGAATGAATTAAAAGCCCCGGGGGAGAGCACGAACAATATCGGCCTCTGAGTTGGAAGTTAACCACGTTTCAGTAAGAAACAAAATGTCTAAATCGTGGTCCTGTAGCATAAAATTGATCTCCAGAGAGTGCTTGGGGAGTGACCTGCAGTTCAATAGGGCCATACGCAAATGAGTAGAGGCTGGAGGATTAAGATTAAATCCCCCAGAATGGGAGCTGCAGAGATCACAATGAGTAAAAGAGTCTTCCTGCTTATGTACATAGTGACAGCGAGTATTCTTGGGGGTCTCAATAGGAGAAGGTCACTCCGTGAGTAAATAATATGACCGTCAGCAAAAACGGGCGTAGATTCTGGCCCTAGGCCCGGCTGGGCACGGACGGGCGTAGATTCTGGCCCTAGGCCTGGCTGGGCACGGACGGGCACAGACAAGCTTGCCTCTGGCTTGCCTCCGGCACGCCATCGGCGCGCCCCCTGCGCCTGCCCGCTGCGCGGACGGGAAGTGCCGTTCATTTTATAGTGCGAGGCCCCAAATCGGCCGTAGCACTAGAGCGCTGCCCTGCTCCTCACACAAGATGGCGCCCGATGTCTGCGCCTGGGGGGGAGAGGACCGTGAGCCTATCGAGCCCTAAATCGGCTCGGGAATGATGGCAGAAGTCCCAGGAGGGGAGAGCAACCAAGAAGGTGGAGTGCAGTCCAATAAGGAGTGAGAAATGCACAATAAAGACTTTGTGTGTTTTAAAAATGCGGTCAGAATAAAATGACTGAAACTGACACTCTATTTTCAGGGTGGGTGTCCTAGCTCCCGGCTTCCGCCACAGGAGCGCTGATTCTGGCGATTACCTGCTTGCTTCGAGGGGAGGAGGCACACAACCTCCAGTACAGCACGTGGGTGATGAGGCATCCAGTAGAAGGTAGGGGTGGCCACGCCATGGCACAAGCAGGATACAGAGACCTACTTGCGGCCGCTTAAATAGGGGCAGGTTCAACATCCGACGCCCCAGAAGAACTTTAGTGTTTCCCTTTCCTCAGATCTCTTGGCACTTAGTTTCCTTTTAGGCATAGTTCCACCAATTTCCTCCTCTCCTCTGTTTCCTTACTGCCTGTGCTACTCACTATTTGGCATACCTTAATCACTTTGGCTCGCTTGCTGAAGATTCCGAAACAGAAGTCCTGCTTGACCGATACTCCCACCCTTTTCGGTTTTCTGTCTGTATCCTGTTAGCAAGGTGGGCTAGTTACAGTGATTTCCCTACCCAACTCTGAGAAACACATTCTTGAGTTTTGGGCCTTAGAGAGATTAATAGTTATTATGGTACTGTTTCTAAAGTGTTGTGTGCTTGCTATATAGAAACCTGAAGGCCTAGCAGGTCATTGTGGATTCCACATGTGTGTTCAGCCTCATTGCCATCAGGACGCCGCCTTTCTCTCTCTATCCTAACCCCTCCTTTTCCCAGGGAGCGTTCGCTTCAGGTGTTACTTGTCACCCTGAAATTACTCAGTCTTAGGAAGAGAGGTGGATAACTCTGCTACTGAGCAACCACGACCAGCCCCTAGTTCTGACAGCTTCAAGATACTGATTTCACAATCCACCCTTCAAACCTTCAAGGTGTAGTGACTTTACAAAACACTTTAGACAATAAATTGGCCAGGTATATTACTTTTGTGGTAATATTTTATAATAATTGTATCCGACTTATGGCATTTGAAATCTTTCCAGTGAACCATCAGGCCTTTTGTCTTTATTAAGAACTTGTCAAAATAATCAACTCTGGCCTACTGAATTCTGCATAAGCGTTCCCACCAAGCAGCCCACAGGTGTACATTCAGAAAATGATAAAAAAAATCCATGAAATTACAGTTGCCGGATTTGTCAGAGGGAAAACCTACACCAAACCCCTTTGCTACTACCATTAGTTCATGGGACTCCATATAAGGTCATTCCAACCTACAAGCAAGTTCAGTAACAATCCACCCTTAAAGGCGTATTGGTTTTAGCATATGATTTTCACAATAAATGTCAGTCCTGCTATGTTTAATTTAACTTTCCATTATATCACACTCATAGCCTATGACGTAGCTTCTTCCAAAGTACCAAACAGCCTAACCATACCGTTGTCTGAATGCTTTCCCACGAGACCGCTATTGTTGTTCAGTCATAAATTTACAAATATGTATAAAATTAAAGTTGGCAAAACAATATACAGCCCTTACTAAAAGGTAAAACGAGAATTTTTAAAGTGTAAATATTTTGCCTTTAGGGTATTTTCACAGGGGTAACCAATACCAAAATACTTGCCCACTATGGTAATATGTGAGCTTCCATGTAGAAAAATACTTTTCTTCAACTTTAACACAGTGTAATGACTAGCCATTCTCAAAGGTCTATTGGCTTCAACATATGCTTTTCACAATAAATAAACTGTTGTGTTCTATAGTTGTGTCTCAAAGGGCTTAGATGTTCTGTATGGAATATAGAACATTGTGACAGGAAAACAGCAGTGATGGACCAGGAGAAAGGACGTTTCAACCTGCCCGCTTCAGACAATAAAGTTGTGTACTACACCAAATTGTGTTGGTGCATTTATGCGTCTGCTGTACACATCCACGTGACGACGAGTGTCTGAAGCCAATGCCCACGCGGAAGGGATTTTAATTTGTTGTCTACTGTGTTAGGCAATCTGTTTCATTATGAGGGATATTCAACATTGCATTAAATATAACGAAGAATTAACAGCAGCACGTCAGGAAACTCAATTACGTGAGGGCCAGTCCTATTTCCACTAGGCTGCAGCGCCTTTGGTTCAAAGAGAAGAGGGGAGGCGGAGACCTTGCCCACGGTACTCGAGCCTTCTGTGGGGTTTGAAAGCAGACTGCACACGAGTCACCGTTGCATTGGAGCTTCATTGCGTCTTCCTGCTCCTTCAGTCCATTCTTGTTTGTAACACAGAATGCGTTATACTAGGACGTTTGAGAGCTCTGTGACGTGTACAACCTTACGCACGCAAGAGAGCACGCCAAACAGGAAGGTTGCTTAGCGACTAGACTATCGCTGCTTCTGTGGCCACAACCTGGTCAGGCAGTGTGATTCCATGCCTGCACCATTTTTGTTTCTCCATCCTATGATCGGAGCAGCTCCGATGATCGTTCTTTGGCAAGTAAAAACAACAAAATAATAGAAAACTGCAATCTATGGAAATTTTTGGGGTCAACTTTTTTTTGTTGTAAACTCGGTTTGTTGAATTTCAGATAAGGAGCAGATGAAGGCAGTGACATACACAAGGTAATAACGTTGTTGGCCCCAGTAATGGGGGATACATGACTCTATATGACATAGCAGAGCAGGTTCACATAACATCAAAGAAGTAATGCATAGTAATGAAATAAGGGCGTTGACAGCAATGCAAATGCCCATGAATACCATATGCGGGTCCAAGTAATACAAAACCAAGCATAAACCGATTCTAAAAAGGTAAAATGGTGCACAACAAAATGAGGATTAAAAGAATCAAACATTATATAGGACTAACTATTAATGCCATCGCTGTGCCCTCCTGCACTAAACCCCCTACGTGAGCGCCGCCCACTTTAGCGAATAAATGTGTAAGGTATGTATGAATAACCTTTGACTGATTGTGTGAGAGACCAAAATTGATGATGTGTCTTAGCTCTGTGGGGATGAATAGATACCCTAAGTGTATGACACCTCAGTGGCTGGCACCTTAGCCAGGTTTGTACCCCCCGAATCTGTGCCACTGTCATCAGCAGCGCCTCTAATATTGCGTCCCCACTGGCCATAAGCGGGAGTCTGTGGAGACCCCGTAAATGCGGTCTATATAGGACAATGCTCTCCGCCTTGGCCCATGTTAGCAAAGAGCGCCGCCAAGCCAGGGTGAGTGGGGACTCAGGGATTTCCATCTCTTGGTTATCAGTCCCTTGGCAGTTTCCAAGACCAGATCCAAGAAGCAGGATGTGACCTTGTGTTTTTTACTTCTAGCGAAGAGATACAGAATATAGGTTTCCCAGCCAAAGGGGAGAGCTTGCCCGATATGCAAGGGCATTGGCCACCGTGCTCCAGTATCTTCCAAGGGCAGGACAGAGCCACAACATGTGTGAAAGTTCAGCATCGACCATCTGGCTACGGGGGGCATGCAGTGTCTGTGCGATGAACGTATGTGTTAATTTTAGCTGGGCTAAGATACTCTATGCAAAATAAAAAATTTGATCTGGCAGAAGCGCTGATTGCAGGGTATATGGGTGGTACTCTCCAAAGCTGTCGCCAATTCATAGTCAGTGAAGGGGCGTTCCAGTTCTGCCTCTCAGTGTAGCTTCAGAGGATCTAATGAGATTGCAGCGTGTTGTCTAATGGAGGCGGCCAGCCCCCGAGTTACGTACCCACCGGAACCGATCACATGTAGGTACGGAGTTGTAAGATGTATGGAGGGCGCAGTGGCCAACCTCCCCAGTTAACCGCAAGGCTGTTGTAAGGGAATGGTGAATTAGGAAGCAGCCCGGGTGTAGCCCCTCCTCTGATACAAACATGATGAACATTGTGAGAGCCCCCTCCCGGAAGAGATCCCCTGTGTTGTGGCTATCAGCCTCCCCCCAGTTGTGCAGCTCGGCTGCCATGGTGACCTGTAGACCTTATGGAATTCCCTAAAGTGGTATGGCGGGGGCATATGGTATTGTGGAACACATGACAAAAAGGCTTCTGAAATAACATTTGTGTGCAACTCTAAGCAATAGGGAGTCTTTGACTCCGGGCTTCGAGCAAGGGTGAAACAGGTGAAGTAGGTAAAAGTGTGGTAGGGGTGGGTTTAGTGTATCTCTGTCTTTGAGGTGATGAGAGGCCAGCCATCTGGCAATCCATTGTAATTGTGCAGCAAGATAATGATGCTCCAAGTTAGGAGCTGCAAGGCTGCCCCGATCCATGGGTAAGTAAAGCTTCTTAATGGAGACACAATGGCAGTAGGTGCCCTAGATAAAATCTCTGAAAGTTTTCTCCAATCCAGTAAAAAAAGGAGGGGGACGTAGATGGGCAAATTAGTAAAGGAAGGATCACCAACTTGGTGAGAGCGAGCCTACCTTGACAGATAGCAGGAGAGAACCCCAAAAAGTAAGCTGAACACGAATAGCAGTTGTTGCTCTGCCCAAGTTTCCGTCAAAGAGGTCAGTATCACCCCTGTGAATGTGGACGCCCAAGTATTGAAAGGAATCAGTATATCACGCTACTTGGTTCCCATTGATGGTATAGAAGAGGTCTGAGTGAATTCTGCAAATGGGTATAAGGAGGGCTTTGTCGCGTTGACGCAGCCCTGGTACATCAGCAAATTACTTCAGGGTGTGAGCTGGTGAGGGTGGAATATCTTGTACGTCTCTCATGAACATCAGAATATCGTCTGCATACAGCGATATTATGTGGGTTCCATCGCCTAAAGGTATGCACACATCCACCTGGGTGCTGGCGAATTCCGCCAAGTGCTCCATTGCTAGGAAGAAAAGAAGAGGGGACAGCCCTGCCAAGTCCCACGTCCTACAGCGATTGGTACAGAGATGTACGGACCTGTTTTCACACAAACAGTCGGGTGCTTATTGAGTAGCCTGACCATGCCCATGATAGTGGGCCCAAAACCAAACTTGCCCAGAGCAGAAAAGAGATCCCATTCAAAGGCCTTCTTGAATTCTAAAACCAGGCACACAGAGTGTGGCGAGCGGAGCAGCGCATATGTTGCCACTCAAAAAAAATAAAAAGATGAAGATTGAGGGAGGTGCTACGAGCGGGGTATAAACCCATTCTGGACCAAGCCAAGGGTGAGGACCGCAAGTATTTTTGCCAGAATTTTATAATCTTCGTTTAGAATAGCTAAAGGTCTGTAAGAGCCCATGGCTGTCGGGTCTTTGCCCAGCTTCAACAAGGAGACTAAGCTGGCTGTGCCCAGTGAAGCTGGTAACAAAGAGCTTTCTAGGGCAGAGGTATAGAGGGCATGGAGATGTGGGACCAGTGTGTCAACATACATCTTGAAGAATTCTGCAGGGAGCCCATCAGGGCCTGGTGCCTTCCCCATTGTTATTGTTGTTAGATCGTCGCACACCTCATCAATAGTGATAGGAGACTCAAGCGCCATGTACAGGTCAAGGGAAATCGTGGGCAGTTCAATCGGATCCAGGAAGATGCTGATCTGCCGGAGGTCTCCGTGGGTGGTAGACTTAGAGTGCTGCGTAATGTCTGGTCATGACTGTATGGGTATGTAGTTGCGTATGGTGTACACAGCCCTGATAGTCGCGTAAGGTGTGTATTGGCCTGCTGGGGTGCTTCTGACGTAATAAGTAGGCTAAAAGTCTGCCCGCCCTGTCAGATGTGGAATGCATTCACACTGAGTTAGCCAGGTAGTTGTACCAGCGCAGTCTTTCCAATAGCTCATCATGTTCCCTGCACAGCCCGTCTAAGCGGTTATTGGTCTCTGGTTGTGTAACCGAGGCAGTTTCATAACCAAGCTAAATGGCACTAAGGGATGCATTCAACTGTTTACAGATACTTCAAGTGATGCCTAGACAGTGCCCCGATCATGGCATTTAAGGCCTCCCATTCAACTGATGAAGAGCCTGTGGAGCCTCCATTGAGTGTAAAATAGCCTGAGATCGCTGAGCCTAGGAAACCACGAAATGCTTGATCCTCTAGTGCTATTGGTTCTAGACACCAGGTGGATATCAGGGGGCGTCTGTCCAACTAAGCCTCAGGAGCTGGGGATTATGATCGGAGTGTCTGTGACGTAGGTACTCGGAGGCTTGAATTAGAAAGAGTAGGGAAGGAGAGCCGAGTATTTGATCCAAACGAACATGGATCTTGTGAACTGGTGAGTAGTAGGAGTAGATACGAACATCAGGGTTGCGGAAGTGCCATAGATCTATTAAAAACCAGTGATTAAGCCATGCACGCAGAGCTTGAGCTTTGGATGCCACAGTAGTATGTGTCAGGAGCAGGAAGGAGCGGTCCAGAGAGACGTCGAGAATAGAATTGAAATCACCCCCTATAATCCAGGGCAGGCCGCTCCAGCGTGCTAGTACCCTAGAAAGTCTGCATAGAAAGGAGTATTGATCAACGTTGGGAGCGTAGATCAAACCAATAACGAGGGGCTGGTTGTTTAGCATACCTTTAATGAATACATATCTGCCGTGTGCATCAGCCCCAACCTCCTCCACTTTGCAGGGAACTCCCGCATTCACCCGTATCATAGTGCCTCCCTCTTAGGAGGAATAATCAGTACTGTACACATGACCAGCCATTCTGCTTCAAGAAAAGTTAGATGTGTCTCCTGGAGCACCGCAATGCAGGTGGACTTGCACTGTATGTTTGCATAGATGGAGTAGCTGTATGAGGGGGAGTGAATACCTCTCATGTTCCAGGTGATGACATTAACGCGGGCCATGAGGGATAGTAGTAGTGTCTGGGTTCAGTCAGCGGTATAGTACTGTGAGGGAAGAGCAGACAGGCAGGTGGCATCTCAGTGGGTGCAACAGCAACTACTTGGGAAGGACAAAACAATCTGGCTTTATAATGTTAATCTCATAAGAGCAAACTTGCAATGGGAGTTGACCCAAACATGGGAGCCCAACCATGGGAACAAATGTGTAAAGTGACCAGCGGCTGACGGGGGGTGGGTGTGTGTTTTGCAAATGCTAAACGCCTATCCTCTGTTGTTGGATTGAGCAAATGAGAGAGAAATCTTATACTGTTATCATGGTGAGACCCTGCACAATGCCAGGACAGGCCATAATGCAGAACTCGGCCGGCCGCAGAACATCTCATAAAATGACCCCTCAACTTCCACAGCCACCCCGACATGCCATCTCGGTGGTCAACTGACAATGTATGAAAGGGCGGGAGTCAGCCCTCCTATTAGTGAGGAGTTCAGGTATAGCAATCAAATGATATTCTCAGAGGAAGTCGGGGTCATAACAGGGGGGGAAGGGGCAAGTCTGGATACCCATACCTGTAGCGAATCATCCTCGCTGAGTGATTTTGGTGGTGACAGTCCTGGTTCAGGAGTAGACTTCGTGCTGTAGTGTGTTGCCGCTGTATGGAGTGCCACCTTGCTTTCGGATAGAATCTGTTCACTGTCTGGGGCACCAACCGAAGGGGTACAACGGCGCAAGCTGCCCCCTCCTCCTCTGCGGCGGCTGCGTCTGATGCGTCTGGGCACTGGAGGGGCCTCGGTAGATCTGGGCACTATGGCAAAGCCCGTCTCCTCCAGCCAATCCCAAGCGTCGGAGGGAGCATCAAAAAAGCGGGTGGTACCATCCTTCACCACCCGCAGGCGACTCGGGAACAATAAGGAATATTTTATGTTGAGGACCCAAAGCAGGCACTTCACCGTGCCAAAGGAGCCACAGCGCCTATGTAACTGAGCGGTGCAGTCTGGGAAAAACATGATTGAAGCATTCTGGACAGTGACTCCAAACCGCTTCCTGTCCTCTCTGAGGATCGTGTCTCTGTCTCTGAAAACATAATTACAGAAACAGAAAGGGCTGCGGTTTGGCTCCAGGCGGAGGCCTCCGAGCCGATACCCTATGTGCATGCTCCACCACGAATTGAGAAGACCGGAGGAAACAGCGCCGCTAGCCAGCGTTCAGTGTAGGTAATCGGGTCACGGCCCTCTGAGCCCTCCGGATAGTCCTACCACTCGCACATTGTTGCGACGCTAGCAGCCCTCATAGTCGTCCAGCTTGTCCTCCAAGGTGCATACCCCATCCCGCAGATCTTGTAGTGGGCAGTGTGGTTGTGAGACTGGGGGCGCAAGTCAGTGAGTGTGTGTTCAGTCACGCGCTCCCTTTCAGCAAGCTTTTGGTGGTCAGGTTTCATCAGCGTGAAGTTTGGCACCACTTTGTCCATTTTCACCTCCAGCGATGTGCACGTCTGGTTCAGCGATGCTCCAATTTTCTCTACCATAATAATTATAGGCCACAATATGCACTATAATAACCAAAAAAGTCAAGCCGGACTTGCAAATTTATTCAATAGTTAAATAATTTGATTTAGAAGGAAACAACGAAACAGTGGGACACAATCCTGCATCCACAATGCTATACGTACATTAAGACAATACAAACATATAAGGTATTTCAGGCATGTAAGGAAAAAACGGAGCAAAAAGGGCAGTATTTACAATGTATTTGCTTCACATATGTGGGGAACAGAACATTTTAGGCACATAATAGTGAACTAGTGTTAAGCCCACATATCATGTCGACGGCGTTTCGATCCAGTCAAGGATAGTGGATCATCATCAGGACAACCATTGCCTGCCTGAATTAGAGCCTGTAAAAACATGGAGAAGGGGGACATATGACAGAACATTAAACATCTGTGTAGCTCTTAAAATTATTCTGATTCCGGACTCATACCATGCTTTACGGTGTTACATGGTCATACTAGTGAGAGAAAGTGTCAAGCAACCTGTGCTGATCATCCACGGCGCATAGTGATCAATTCATGCGACGTGGGACATAGGTGTAAGGTCGTGGTTTACATTTTAATGTGTCTAATGCATGCCTTGGTGATGTGTTCCACAATATTGGCGAGGGGTGGTGAAGGGCGGTGAGGGGACCATGAAGGACGCAAGGGGATAATTACATGAGCGCGAAGAACGGTGTGTCTACCGCGCTGTCCACAATTGGTCTGTTAAGAGGCTGGGTCCGATCTGATTGTTGCAGTGAACCGTTATGGTTGTGCCTGTATTAAGAACAACAAGATTAATCATGGGGTGGTTCTACTGGGGGGCAGGGATAGAGAGTAGCCCCAAGGATTATGGCTTACCATGCACTTAAGGTTCAGGTGTCCGGGAGGGAGCCTGTCCGGTTAGATCGATTGAGTTAAAAGGCGTAGGTCAGCAATGGACCTATCGAGAATAAGGGAGTAGGGAGTTAGAGGGTCCCGGGATGGTTGGTACCTGGAGGTAGTTGGAGGCTCAATGCAGGGCAATTTACCTAAAATTGCGACGGCTTACATGAGGCGCGATCGCCTGTATGCAGGGGCTCCTACGGGTAGTGCAGGAATCAAGAGGGGGCTCCAGGGTGGACGGAGGTACAATTAACCTAAAGCCAACAAGGGATTCATGGGTTAAAGCTGATGGGGAGGGCAATACCTGGCGGTGAGTGGTGCTAAGAGCAGGGCATCTTACCTAATTAAGGGCAGCTTCCATGTGGGCTGTGTACAATGCTCCTGCGAAGGAAAGGAAACTATAATTACCGGAGCTTGGCAAGGAAGAGTTAAAACCAGAGGACATTGGCACCAAGCTTACCTTCGTTCACAGTGGAACGGTGGAAATTCGTCCCGGTGCTCGATCGCGCTGTGGAGCGTCCGGGGGTGGGCGGGCTGGCTAGAAGTAGCTACGTCGGCCATATTGGTGAGGGATTATGGCGTGACGGGGCAGCCATCTTGGAAGGGGCATTGGCCTGACCGGAGGTTACCATCTAAGTTAAGTGACTGGGTAAGGGCAAGCAACGGCGCCGAGGTGGTTGGAAACCCGGTGGAGTAAAGCTGAGGCTGTGCAAGGGAATACTGTAGAGGAGATTGCAAGATATGGTGGCCATATTGGAGTGGCACACCCCGCACCAGGTGCTGGTGTGTGGTTGATAGAAGGGAGTTGGGTGGAAACTGTTAGTGATTGTGCAGACATGCAAGTGACTTATAATTCACATTCCCTTACTGATGAGCATGGTTTCATTTACAATTATGAGGAAGGAAGGACGCAAAATTATAATCTGCAGTTCCTTGATACATTTAAGGACAAGTCACTAGTTATCATAGGGGAGAAAAACATAGTATTCCATGGGTTCATTGAATATCTGAAGAATAAAGTTCAAAGAAGTGAGGTCCAATCCTCATTCCGATTCAGGCCATTGCGAATACTGTCAAAGAGCAGAATCATTTTCAATTCTTCCCTGTTAAGTAGAGGTCCAATGTCACCTCCACGTGGTGGTAGTTTCACACTTTTCAAAACAGTCCATTTAAGATCATTGTCTGAGTGTCCTTTAGCGCTGAAGTGGTCCACCAGAGGAGCGTTGGGAGTTTTACAACGACTTCTACTCCGATGTTGACAAATCCTTGTCTTGACTTTCTGCCTTGTTTGACCCACGTATACAAGTTTACAGGGACATTGGATCAAGTAAATAACGTCATTACTGTTGCAATTCGTGAAGTTTTTGCATTCAATGGTGACTTTATCGAACACAAAGGATTTGCCTTCAATGGTAAATTCACAGATATTACATGAACCACATTTTACATGCCCTACCAGTGGAGTTTGGGTCCATAAAGCGTTAATAGTGCTTAAATTGGGAGGACTGGGGAGTGCAGCGCGAACCAGATGATCTTTCAAGTTTGAACTCTTTTTGTAGGCAAACAGCGGGCGATCAAATTGCAAAGTGTCTGCATTGAGAGTAGGCCAGTGTTTTAGTATACTCTTTTTAAGTTCATTGGATGCAGGGGAGAACGTGGTCACACAGGCCTCGATAGGTCCATTGCTGACCTACGCCTTTTAACTCAATCGATCTAACCGGACAGGCTCCCTCCCGGACACCTGAACCTTAAGTGCATGGTAAGCCATAATCCTTGGGGCTACTCTCTATCCCTGCCCCCCAGAAAGAACCACCCCATGATTAATCTTGTTGTTCTTAATACAGGCACAACCATAACGGTTCACTGCAACAATCAGATCGGACCCAGCCCCTTAACAGACCAATTGTGGACAGCGCGGTAGACACACCGTTCTTCGCACACATGTAATTATCCCCTTTCGTCCTTCATGGTCCCCTCACCGCCCTTCACGGTCCCCTCACCGCTTTTCACCACCCCTCGCCAATATTGTGGAACACATCACCAAGGCATGCATTAGACACATTAAAATGTAAACCACGACCTTACACCTATGTCCCACGTCGCATGAATTGATCACTATGCGCCGTGGATGATCAGCACAGGTTGCTTGACACTTTCTCTCACTAGTATGACCATGTAACACCGTAAAGCATGGTATGAGTCCGGAATCAGAATAATCCTAAGAGCTACACAGATGGTTAATGTTCTGTCATATGTCCCCCTTCTCCATGTTTTTACAGGCTCTAATTCAGGCTGGCAATGGTTGTCCTGATGATGATTCACTATCCTGACTGGATCGAAACGCCGTCGACATGATATGTGGGCTTAACACTAGTTCACTATTATGTGCCTAAAATGTTCTGTTCCCCACATATGTGAAGCAAATACATTGTAAATACTGCCCTTTTTGCTCCGTTTTTTCCTTACATGCCTGAAATACCTTATATGTTTGTATTGTCTTAATGTACGTATAGCATTGTGGATGCAGGATTGTGTCCCACTGTTTCATTGTTTCCTTCTAAATCAAATTATTTAACTATTGAATAAATTTGCAAGTCCGGCTGGACTTTTTTGGTTATTATAGTGCATATTGTGGCCTATAATTATTATGGTTGTCAGTTTCCTTGTCAAGGACCATTGTTTTTCTTGCAATTGATACCCCAGGTCCTTGGTTACCTAGCAGGTTCCCTTGTCCTTTAAAATAGTATGTTGCGCAATCGCTGGATTTCAAGGGATCTAATCCTATCTACTTCCTTCTGAAGTGGGCCCTTACTGTACCCCCCTTGCTCGGTTTGTTATCTCACACGTTACCCTTGTTCATAACATGTCTGCTCCTCCTCCTGTGTACTCACTGGAATATATTCAAAAAATCTGTGAAGGGCCCTCCTTATTTTCTGACATCACTGACAATAGCTCTTCTACTACACCATCTGCCCTTCCCGAGGAATTGGAGAAACTAAAGAAAAAATATGTCCGTTTGGAACTAACGACTCTAATGCTTAGACAATATTTAAAAGCAGAAATTATACCAATAGGACTGATAGTAAGAAACATCCCAGGTATCTTCACTGATAATCCGAAATATATTAAGGGCTTCAGTCACATTGGCACAACCTGCTCAAGGCATTGGCTTGTTCTGGGTATAGAAATAGCTACAGAGACACTGAGCACTTTGTTAGTTGAGATCGAAGAAATTGAGAAAAAAATTAAAGACGACAGTCTAGTTCCTGATTCCAAAAAACTTTTGGATCAAATTCAAAAAACTGTTGATGAGTTTCAGAGAATCGAGCAGAACAAAAAAACAAATAAAGTCAAAAAAGATATCAAGTCTTTTCATATTGAGTCAGCGTATCCATATCTTCAGAAAGATTTTTACTTGGACCGCTCTTACTCCAACCCCCGTAACTCAAGGCCTTGGGGTAGATTTAATCAACGTCAAACATTGGTTGGTTTTTCTGATTCTTCTGCTGATTTATCTGAGAATTCAGACTCTAGTGATAACTCTGGTCCCTCAAATCGAAACCCTGCCCAAAACAGGAATAATTTTTTAGACAGAGGACAATCCAATACTCCAGCCAGGGGGAGAGGCAAAAGGGTCCCTCTTTGGCACAACCCTCTGGGCGAACGTCAGACGAGACAGAAATTCTACAAATGGTAGATTCCACAATGTCTGACTCCCAATCCATTCCCATATTTAATCTGTCGACACATAATCTCTCCATTGTAGAATCCTCACTGCTTAGTAAAGGCCTCTCATTTGTACCGACTGTTCGCACTGACTTTCTAGAGCTTCAAACGGAACTTCTTAGATTTTATCTGGAGGTACGTTTGGATGCTTTATTTCAACTGAACCCCACACCTTTGGCTGCGTCTAACACTCCATTTAGACCACCCTCTACCTTCCTACCTACGGCTTCCATGGTGCCCCCAGAGGTAATCACCTTTGAAAAACTAGTCACCAATGACCTTAACACTTTGAAGACTAAGAAAAGATTTATTCCCTACAATCTCCCACTGGCAGAGAAGAAAGCTATTACCTCGCTTAAAAACCTAGGAAACCTTGTCATTAAAAGTGCAGACAAAGGTGGGGGTATTGTCCTACAGAACAGAGATGAATACACCACCGAAATTCTGAGACAACTAGCCAATACTGACCACTATGTGAAACTCCCTTCCAATCCCACCAAGGAACTACAAACTATCATTCTGAAAGTGACCACAGAGGCACTTGATTTGGGGATTATCAACCAAAAAGAGTACCAATTCCTCAACATTAAATCTCCACGCATGCCCGTACTTTACACCTTACCCAAGATACATAAGAGCACCACAGCACCGCCAGGTCGCCCAATCGTATCCGGCTGTGGCTCGATCCTTGAGCCCTTGGGTAAATATGTAAACTACTTTATAAAGTATTTTGTACTAGACACTCAATGTTATGTTAAAGATAGCATGGCCATGGTCAACTTCATTGAGGAATTACCCTTCAGTGTGGGCAATCAGCTACTTTGTACAATGGACGTAGAGTCCTTGTACACAAATATTCCCCAGACTGCTGCCCTGTTGGTCATACGCGATATCCTTGACACCAGGCCGAGACCACACCGTGTTCCAACTGTCTTTATACTACAACTACTAGAAATCTGCTTAACCAGAAATTTCTTTTCATTTGACCAGCAGTAGTTCCAACGGATTAAGTGTACTTCCATGGGGGCTGTTTTTGCCCCCAACTTGGCAATATTGTTCATGGATCAAATAGAGACCAACTCCATCCTAACAGCTTCTAATCCTTTTTCATCAGATATCTCCATTTGGAAGTGTTATATCGATGATATCTTTCTAATTTGGAACAGTGATGCAGGCAACTTGAACCAATTCATTCATTGGTTAAACAACAATTGCTGTGGGCTCACATTTACTAGTACCATTGACACCGAATCCATCCCCTTTCTGGACCTCAATATATATCATCTTGATGGCCACCTTCACACTAGGCTGCACCGCAAACCTACAGAAAGGAATACACTGTTAGCCTATAGTAGTAACCACCCTAGAGCCCTCAGAAATTCGCTACCCTATTCACAGTTCCTCCGCATTAGAAGGAATTGCTATGCTAAGGAAGACTACTTTAAAGAAGCTGCTTTCCTATCAGCCAAACTTAAACATAGAGGGTACCCGAATAGACTGGTAAGAACAGCGGTCAAGCAAGCCTGGTACTGCCCCAGGGAAGCACTCCTCTCTCCCAAAGACAAAGAATCCATTGCAAGACTGGCCTGTGTGACCACGTTCTCCCCTGCATCCAATGAACTTAAAAAGAGTATACTAAAACACTGGCCTACTCTCAATGCAGGCACTTTGCAATTTGATCGCCCGCTGTTTGCCTACAAAAAGAGTTCGAACTTGAAAGATCATCTGGTTCGCGCTGCACTCCCCAGTCCTCCCAATGTAAGCACTATTAACGCTTTATGGACCCAAACTCCACTGGTAGGGCTTGTAAAATGTGGTTCATGTAATATCTGTGAATTTACCATTGAAGGCAAATTCTTTGTGTTCGATAAAGTCACCATTGAATGCAAAAACTTCACGACGTTAATGACGTTATTTACTTGATCCAATGTCCCTGTAAACTTGTATACGTGGGTCAAACAAGGCAGAAAGTCAAGACAAGGATTTGTCAAGATCGGAGTAGAATTTGTTGTAAAACTCCCAACGCTCCTCTGGTGGACCACTTCAACGCTAAAGGACACTCAGACAATGATCTTAAATGGACTGTTTTGAAAAGTGTGAAGCTACCACCACGTGGAGGTGACATTGGACCTCTACTTAACAGGGAAGAATTGAAAATGATTCTGCTCTTTGACAGTATTCGCAATGGCCTGAATCGGAATGAGGATTGGACCTCACTTCTTTGAACTTTATTCTTCAGATATTCAATGAACCCATGGAATACTATGTTTTTCTCCCCTATGATAACTAGCGACTTGTCCTTAAATGTATCAAGGAACTGCAGATTATAATTTTGGGTCCTTCCTTCCTCATAATTGTAAATGAAACCATGCTCATCAGTAAGGGAATGTGAATTTTAAGTCACTTGCATGTCTGCACAATCACTAACAGTTTCCGCCCAACTCCCTTCTATCAACCACACACCAGCACCTGGTGCTGGGTGTGCCACTCCAATATGGCCACCATGTCTTGCAATCTCCTCTACAGTATTCCCTTGCACGGCCTCAGCGTTACTCCACCGGGTTTCCAACCACCTCGGCTCCGTTGCTTGCCCTTACCCAGTCACTTAACTTAGATGGTAACCTCCGGTCAGGCCAATGCCCCTTCCAAGATGGCTGCCCCGTCACGCCATAATCCCTCACCAATATGGCCGACGCAGCTACTTCTAACCAGCCCGCCCACCCCCGGACGTTCCACGGCGCGATCGAGCACCGGGACGAATTTCCGCCGTTCCACTGTGAACGAACGTAAGCTTGGTGCCAATGTCCTCTGGTTTTAACTCTTCCTTGCCAAGCTCCGGTAATGATAGGTTCCTTTCCTTCGCAGGAGCATTGTACACAGCCCACATGGAAGCTGCCCTTAATTAGGTAAGATGCCCTGCTCTTAGCACCACTCACCACCAGGTATTGCCCTCCCCATCAGCTTTAACCCATGAATCCCTTGTTGGCTCTAGGTTAATTGTACCTCCGTCCACCCTGGAGCCCCCTCTTGGTTCCCTGCACTACCCGTAGGAGCCCCTGCATACAGGCGATCGCGCCTCGTGTAAGCCGTCGCAATTTTAGGTAAGTTGCCCTGCATTGAGCCTCCAACTACCTCCAGGTACCAACCATCCCGGGACCCTCTAACTCCCTACTCCCTTATTCTCGATAGGTCCATTGCTGACCTACGCCTTTTAACTCAATCGATCTAACCGGACAGGCTCCCTCCCGGACACCTGAACCTTAAGTGCATGGTAAGCCATAATCCTTGGGGCTACTCTCTATCCCTGCCCCCCAGTAGAACCACCCCATGATTAATCTTGTTGTTCTTAATACAGGCACAACCATAACGGTTCACTGCAACAATCAGATCGGACCCAGCCCCTTAACAGACCAATTGTGGACAGCGCGGTAGACACACCGTTCTTCGCGCTCATGTAATTATCCCCTTGCGTCCTTCATGGTCCCCTCACCGCCCTTCACCACCCCTCGCCAATATTGTGGAACACATCACCAAGGCATGCATTAGACACATTAAAATGTAAACCACGACCTTACACCTATGTCCCACGTCGCATGAATTGATCACTATGCGCCGTGGATGATCAGCACAGGTTGCTTGACACTTTCTCTCACTAGTATGACCATGTAACACCGTAAAGCATGGTATGAGTCCGGAATCAGGATAGTCCTAAGAGCTACACAGATGGTTAATGTTCTGTCATATGTCCCCCTTCTCCATGTTTTTACAGGCTCTAATTCAGGCAGGCAATGGTTGTCCTGATGATGATCCACTATCCTTGACTGGATCGAAAGGCCGTCGACATGATATGTGGGCTTAACACAGGTTCACTATTATGTGCCTAAAATGTTCTGTTCCCCACATATGTGAAGCAAATACATTGTAAATACTGCCCTTTTTGCTCCGTTTTTTCCTTACATGCCTGAAATACCTTATATGTTTGTATTGTCTTAATGTACGTATAGCATTGTGGATGCAGGATTGTGTCCCACTGTTTCATTGTTTCCTTCTAAATCAAATTATTTAACTATTGAATAAATTTGCAAGTCCAGCTGGACTTTTTTGGTTATTATAGTGCATATTGTGGCCTATAATTTTTATGGTTATCAATTTCCTTGTCAAGGACCATTGTTTTTCGTGCAATTGATACCCTAGGTCCTTGGTTACCTAGCGGGTTCCCTTGTCCTTTAAAATACCAATTTTCTCTACGGCTGCGAGGACAGAGTCGAGCTTGGCCAAAATGACAGATGGTGTAAGTTCAGGAGGCCCATCTAGCCTTGAAGGCATCCCATCTCCCGAATCCTGTGGAGTCGTGGAATGAGGAGTGGTAGAGCGAAGGCGGCCATGACAAGCTGTTGGGCAGTGGGCATGTAGGAAGGAAGTGTGCGACGGACATGCTCAGTGGCCCCCGTGGGTTATATAGCGGGAGGCCAGAGGTGAGTGGAGGGAGCGCAGAGAGGAGAACAAAGCTGCTACGCATCATTATTCCAGCCAGCACACGCAGTGGTAGAGCAGATTACCCTTTAGGGACAGCCCGGGCGGCAGCAGATAGAACCCAGGTGTGTGGGAGGGCTTATGGCACCGACTGTGGTGATCGGTAGTTGTATGTGGGGAAGGCACCCCACGGCAGCACTGATTCTGTGGGACGTGGCATCAGGTGGGATGAAAGGGGATGGTGATAGACGGAGCATCTGAATCAATCAAACACTCCCACCCAGTCAAAAGATCTGGGTTTAATCCTTCACCGTTCTTTAGCCCACTCTGCCACCCCAGTTCAGACATGGCTATATGCAAATCAGTCTGACCCTGTGCCTCATGGGAACAGTCCAGCCCGAACTGCCAAGCCATGTCTTCCCTGGACCGGAAACAAGCTTCCGAGGACCGGTTTCTGGCATTCCAGCCGTCTTCAGCCCGGCTTGCTTGAATCCAGTGGCAAAGTGAGCAAGGGACTCACGTCTGATCATACCCTGCCACACTTATGGCGGCCAAAAGCGGTACAAAAGGGGATGGTGATAGACGGAGCATCTGAATCAATCAAACACTCACACCCAGTCAAAAGATCTGGGTTTAATCCATCACCGTTCTTTAGCCCACTCTGCCACCCCAGTTCAGACATGGCTATATGCAAATCAGTCTGACCCTGTGCCTCATGGGAACAGTCCAGCCCGAACTGCCAAGCCATGTCTTCCCTGTACCGGAAACAAGCTTCCGAGGACCGGTTTCTGGCATTCCAGCCGTCTTCAGCCCAGCTTGCTTGAATCCAGTGGCACAGTGAGCAAGGGACTCACGTCTGAGCATACCCTGCCACACTTATGGCGGCCAAAAGCGGTACAAAAGGGGATGGTGATAGACGGAGCATCTGAATCAATCAAACACTCACACCCAGTCAAAAGATCTGGGTTTAATCCATCACCGTTCTTTAGCCCACTCTGCCACCCCAGTTCAGACATGGCTATTTGCAAATCAGTCTGACCCTGTGCCTCATGGGAACAGTCCAGCCCGAACTGCCAAGCCATGTCTTCCCTGGACCGGAAACAAGCTTCCGAGGACCGGTTTCTGGCATTCCAGCCGTCTTCAGCCTGGCTTGCTTGAATCCAGTGGCAAAGTGAGCAAGGGACTCACGTCTGAGCATACCCTGCCACACTTATGGCGGCCAAAAGCGGTACAAAAGGGGATGGTGATAGACGGAGCATCTGAATCAATCAAACACTCACACCTAGTCAAAAGATCTGGGTTTAATCCATCACCGTTCTTTAGCCCACTCTGCCACCCCAGTTCAGACATGGCTATATGCAAATCAGTCTGACCCTGTGCCTCATGGGAACAGTCCAGCCCGAACTGCCAAGCCATGTCTTCCCTGGACCGGAAACAAGCTTCCAAGGACCGGTTTCTGGCATTCCAGCCGTCTTCAGCCCGGCTTGCTTGCATCCAGTGGCAAAGTGAGCAAGTGACTCACGTCTGAGCATACCCTGCCACACTTATGGCGGCCAAAAGCGGTACATAAGGGGATGGTGATAGACTGAGCATCTGAATCAATCAAACACTCACACCCAGTCAAAAGATCTGGGTTTAATCCATCACCGTTGAATGTAAGACATTGTTCTGCATTCTGTCCATCAACTGTGTTTTTTGCAATTTTCACGCAGAGTGGGCTGGGTATACTCAGACGTGAGTCCCAGGCTCTCCACATCACTGGAGTCAAGCTATCCAGGCTGAAGAAGGCTGATAGCCAGAAACCGGTCCTTGGATGCTTGATTCCGGTCTAGGAAAGACATGGCTTGGTAGTTCGGGCTGGACTGTTCCCATGAGGCACAGGTTCAAGGCTGATTTGCATATAGCCATTGTCTGACCTAGGGTGGTATGGAGTGCAAAAAACGATGGATTTAGGCCCAGATCTTTGTACTGGGGTGAATGTAAGACATTGTTCTGCATTCTGTCCATCAACTGTGTTTTTTGCAATTTTCACCCCGAGTGGGCTGGGTATACTCAGACGTGAGTCCCAGGCTCTCCACATCACTGGAGTCAAGCTATCCAGGCTGAAGAAGGCTGATAGCCAGAAACTGGTGCTTGGATGCTTGATTCCGGTCTAGGAAAGACATGACTTGGTAGTTCGGGCTGGACTGTTCCCATGAGGCACAGGGTCAAGGCTGATTTGCATATAGCCATTGTCTGACCTAGGGTGGTGTGGAGTGCAAAAAAACGATGGATTTAGGCCCAGATCTTTGTACTGGGGTGAATGTAAGACATTGTTCTGCATTCTGTCCATCAACTGTGTTTTTTGCAATTATCAGGTGGGATGAAGCACGGGAGGAACGAGCTAGGTCCGCCTAGACTCCGGTATGTCGCCCCCCCCCCCTCCGCAGTAATAGGTGGTTTGACACCACGTGCCAACCGTGTGAGCAGGCAAAGTCGGCACAGTGAAGGGGAGACAACATGGACTGCATGGATGTTGTCTGGACAGAGACAGGTGGGTAATGGGTGGGGGGCCATTTCTGTGTTCGGCACCCATCAGTGCACGAGAAGGAATCACGTCTGGTACCAGGACGAGGCTGCTGCAACTCCCTATGCACGATCGGGCAGCTATTGCGCAAGTATCGACATGTTATGCTGTGGAGGCCGAAGCCCGACCAGTCCCTGCGTCTCAGACTGTCCAAAGGATATGCAGCAAAGGGGGTAGCCTAGATCGGTATGATCCCCGGACTGCCCCAATGAATGCGAGGCCTTATGGGCTATCCTACCAGCAGGAGGGTGGGAGGGAGGCATTTCGGGCCCTTAAATGGTCCCCGTGTTGCCCCCACCTCAGCCAGCACACTGGGGTCAGTGGTCTGTGCGGTCGGGAGGCCGCTTGTCAAGCGGCCTCCCGTGGCGTCACCAGTGGAGGGACACTCCTTGAGCCAGCATCTGTTCTATGAGGGTGCTCTGCGAATGCATGGCTCAGCAACACGGGGCATCCAGCACTGCCCGCAGCCTCCAACTCGCAAGGGCCTGGGCAGAGAGTGAAGGCAGAGGCCGGTCCCGGCTTCCGCAACAGGCCGGGCACTATCCCCAACAGGCACCCTCCCAGGGGGACGAGGCTAGAAGCCATCTGGCCAGCTAAGTCAGCATGCTCAGGGTGGTATCCGCAAAGGTAGATGGGGTGTCGGTTGCCCCATATTGCGTAGATGGATCAGGATAATTAGGGGAAGGGATGCAGAGCGGGTGTAGAACAAGTCCCACATCTTCGGGGTAAACTTTGTGACTTTAAATGTATGGAATTTTTGGGAATTTTTAATTTTATAAAAAAGAACTATTATTTTGATGTTCTCAATGTTTAACTAGATAGTGGTGTATTCTTTTGTATAACAAAACAATACAATACATTTTGAATTTTGGTATCTTCACTTTCGTCATGGCCACACAGAGTTGCAGTATTTGTACACTGCATGCGTTGTGGCCATCTGGCTCAAAGCCCCCTTTAAAGTGGATGGAATGAAAAGAATACTTTCCAATTTATATAGCTGCCATAGATGACTCTTGAAAGATGCCAGTAGTACAAATGTAAATAATTCTACTACATTCATTGGGGTCATAGGGATTGATGTTGAAAGTTTCTGTTGTGGGTCACACAAAGGTTTTTAGGCGGCATTGGTGAATCTTGACATTTACTTTGCTGCTAAGGTGCAAATTGAAATAACTAGATACAAGTTCTTCCAAAGCAAACAAGAAGCGGGAGAATCTGTTGACATCTATGTTGCTGAGCTAAAACAAATTGGCCATGGATTGTAAATTTGTAATTTTACAAGATGATTTAATCAGAGATAAGTTAGTTATGCACCTTAGCAACCTCGCTATTCTGATGGATACTTCTGCCTGTGGATTCCTCACCTTTTGAATACCCCCTGCACCAGCTTTCCACAGGAAATAGCTTTCCACAGGAAATTCTTTCCTAGCTCTCCCACGTAAATGTCACAATAGACCGGCTCCACTCGTGGCACCGTATGACATCATCGGAGCCACAAAAGAACCTCGTCGGAGTGCTGATGTCCGTTCCTTTTTTTCCGCGCCGTCGACGCTTAACGGTTTTTCTAGGGGCGCTACATTTTCAACGAAGAAAACTTTGAATCTCTTAATTGTTTCTGATGGCTACTTCCAGGAAGACCGGATTTAAACCCTGCAGAGAGTGTAGCTGGCATTTGTCGATTACGGACCCGCATGATGATTGCCTTTGGTGCTTATCTTCGGACCATGACGTTGAAGAGTCTCGAAGCTGCAGGAAAATGAATCCCAAGGCTATCAAGGGGCGTGAAGCCAAGCTTTTCATGGCCAAAGCCAAAAAGGAGAAGAGAGGTTGATAGAGGGCAAAGTCTTCTTCATCCCATACTTCTAAGTCAAAGAACATAAGAAGACTAAGAGAAGACATGGCTCTCGACACCGTTCTTCGAGGGTCAGGGCGTCGAGGTTGAGGTCAAGGTCGTCGACTCCAGCTGAGCGGTCTCGAAGGAAGGACTTTGTTTCTCCATCACCTTCTCCTCGGGTGACGGCGGTTCCATCTCTGGTTCCGGAGTCGTCGGCTTCGAAGTGCTCTTCGCTGCATGAAGACTCACGGCACTAGCGATATCCCCGGCGTCGAGAGAGACTTCTCCAGGTCAGGTGGCTTCACTAGTGCGGGCTCTGTCCCCGGCTCCGCAGCCTCCGATTCGACCCCAGGCGACTCCTCTTGAGGAAGGTACGGATCCATATTCTGCTTTACCTGCTCGTGGGCTAGATTCTTCACATTTTCTTAATCTGATGTTTGGCATGTTTGCGATGACCTCTGTTCCATCCGGTGTGCTTTCGGGACCATGGGCCTTGGTCCTTTAACCTGGGTGTTCCTCAATTCTATCCCCGGGCACCCTTTATGCCATTCTTGCCGTCGACTCCGGCTTGCCATTTTCCCGCGCCGAGGTCCTCCACTCCTGCTCCTTCGGCTGCTGAGTCGGCGCCGCCTCGAGTTAGATCGACGACAAGGTTCGAAGTAGAGGCTCCTCCATTGACACCGTTGATGTCTTCTGGAGAACTATTGGGACGTCATCACAAAAACTCTAGACAAAAAACTATACCATCAGTTTCGAGTCGGGTCCCTGCCAGTAAGGTCCTTCACCAAAAGTCTGCTGAGTCGGCGCCGCCTCGAGTTAGATCGACGACAAGGTTCGAAGTAGAGGCTCCTCCATTGACACCGTTGATGTCTTCTGGAGAACTATTGGGACGTCATCACAAAAACTCTAGACAAAAAACGATACCATCAGTTTCGAGTCGGGTCCCTGCCAGTAAGGTCCTTCACCAAAAATTGGTCTGCTCATTCTAATGATCTTTGCCCCTGGTGTGCTGACCATAAGGAGAGTGTGGGTCATTTCCTTTTTGCATGTTCCGCCTATCATGCCCCTAGAATTAAATGGATTAGGCCTATCTGTTGTCGAATGAAAATTAGAGGGAGCTCTGAGGCTTTGTGGGCGCTACGTACCAACACCTCAGAGATGGTAGTAATAGGTGTGGCTAAGTACTTGGGGTGGGCGTGGATCATCAGAGCCAGACGCTTGCAACCACTTTGACCTTAATTTTAGCTGGGTATTTCATACATTGGGTCTTTAACATACTGTTTAATCTTTTTTTAATGATGAAATGTATTAAGTATGTATGGTGTTTTTAATTTGTTTTATGTATCTTTTATCCCTTTTTGTACAATTGTCTTTTATGATGCAAAAATCGAAATAAAGACGCCTGAAACCTGACACCGTTGATGTGTTCGCCGGCGCCACGTGTGGCTCCGCCGACGCGAATTCCAAAACAACACTCTAGGAGAGCGGCTCAGAGGCTCCTTGAAAAGGAGGAATATGCTCAGAATCAGGAGGATGGAGAAATTGTTGACTCTATGGATGAGTTTGAAGGTCTTCACGATGCTAGTGGCCTTAATACTTCTCCTCAGTATAATCTTCCATCTGCTAATGCAGGGGTTGTACAAGACATTGCTCCTTTTCATGTGGTCATTAGAAAGGTGGCTGATTTTACTTGGTCTTCAGCTTCCCTCGGCTGAGGTGAAGTTCTGAATAAATCTTCTTCAAATTCTGAACCTTTGCTTACCTTTACGGAAGCTTTGACTGAACCAATCCTGGAGGTCTACTTCCTTTCATGGCCGCCAACAATCTCAACAGAGTCAGCAACAGCAGAATCCCTTGTACAAGTAGTACAGAGGGAAAAATAAAAGAGGCCTCAGGGGAGAAGCTCAACAACAATCCTCCTCCTCTTCCTCTACCTCCCTTCCCGCCACCGTTAGTTCAACAGGAAAGCAGTTCTAGATACCCCATCTTAAGCCATGTTGGTCCGGTTTGAGGTCGGGTGTCCCACTTTCTACAAGATTGGAGACTGATCACCTCCGATCGATGGGTCTTGAATCTTGTAAAGAATGGGTACGCCCTTCCCTTTTGGGAGTTTCCTCCTTCTTACCCTCCTCGTCAAGATTGGTGCTTAGAGGACCACTTACTGCTTTTACAGCAGGAGGTTCTTACTTTGCTTCAGAAAGGTGCTATAGAGGTGGTTCCGGAGCATAAAAGGGGTCAGGAGTGCTACTCCCGGTATTTCCTGATCCCCAGAAAGGACGGGGGCTTAAGACCAATCTTGGACCTCAGGATTTTGAACCTTTACCTCAGACAGGAGAAGTTCAAAATGTTGACCTTGACTCAGGTTCTTCTAGCGCTGAAACAGGAAGACTGGATGATGTCCATCGATCTACAGGATGGGTATTTTCATCTTTCCATCCTGAAGTTGCATCGGAATTATCTCTGGTTCACGGTAGGGTCGCAACATTATCAGTTTTCTGTTCTTTCGTTCGGTCTTACTTCCGCACCTCGAGTCTTTACAAAGGTGATGGCGGTGGTAGCGGCTCATCTCGGGTGCTTCGGGGTTCCTGTTTTCCCCTAGCTGGATGACTGGTTGCTCAAAGCGGAGTCTCCAGAGTTGGTTTTGCGCTACGTGCAGGTAACAGCTCATCTGTTGTTCAAATTGGGTTTCTCGACAAATGTACCCAAATCTCACCTGGTGCCTTCTCAGCGCAGCCTGTTCATAGGGGTAATACTGGACACTTCTGTGTGTCGAGCTTTCCCTCATCCACAGAGGATTCTCGACATTCAGGAAATGATCCCTTTATTTCACGATGTAGCGGTTGTTCCATCACTGCAGGGTCTTCGCCAGCTTGGTCTGTTCGCTTCCTGCATTCTTTTGGTCAACCATGCACACTGGCACATGAGGGCACTCCAGTGGTGCTTCCACAGGCATTAGTATCAACACAACGGAGATCTTAGGGAGTCAATCAGAATCAGAATATCCAGAGAAGCGGCAGCGGAGCTGACTTGGTGGAGTGTGCAGGGTAGCCCTTTCAGCCTCCTCCGCCAGTGGCCACAGTAGTCTCGGATGCCTCCATTCTAGGGTGGGGTGCACATCTGGGGGATCTTGAAGTCAAAGGTCTTTGGTCTCCAGAGGAAAGATTTCTTCGCATCAACCGTCTGAAATTGCGGGCGATACGTATGGCACTAAAGGCCTTCCTTCCTTCCCTTCGCGGTCAGTCGGTTCAGGTCCTGACGGACAACACTACCGCAATGTGGTACATCAACAAACAGTGAGGTGTAGGGTCATTTTGTTTCTGTCGAGAGGCTCTGCGACTCTGGTCCTGGGTTCAGGGCCATCGGATTTGTATGTTTGCAAATCATCTGGCTGGTGTGCTAAATGTTCGTGTAGTCGGTCTCAGTCTGCGTTACTCTGCCGATCACGAGTGGCGGCTTCATCCGGATTTTGTCCATCACATCTTTCAGATGTAGGGGTCTCCTCAGTTGGACCTGTTTACCACTCATGGGAATGCACACTGTCTGCTATTCTGCAGTCTCCAGTATCTGATGCAGGGAGCGTTGGGGGATGCCAGTCAGTCAGTCAAAACACTTTATTCGATTAGTTAAAATCATAAAAGACAATATAAAAACATTCATGTTAATATATAAAATCCTTCAATCAATGATAATGAAAACATTATACAATAGGAAATTTAAAATCAACTAAAAATCCCAAGTAAAATATCAAATTAAAATCAGCCAGGGAACATCTATACAGTTAATTTTTTGCTATTGATTCGTACAGCAGCCGCCAGAAAGCTAGCAACAGAGAATATAACACGCCTATTGCTTAGTATCTGGAGAAATATGAGAGCAGGCCTGACTTGAGTAAAGCCAGCCTCTCTAAGAATTGGCAATAAATACTTTTAACGAATCCCCGCATAGAAATCACAGAACATAATAAAATGCATTGTATCAGGAGGAGAAAACTTGACACAGCTACAGGGGTCGCCATGTTCAGGTTTGCACCATATTGGGAAAACGCCAAGGGAGAAATGGATAAGGTTGAAACGAAATCTAGTTAAAAGTTGGCGATGGAAAGGTCTGGTGACAATTATTAAATATGGTTCGAGGGAAGGTGAGGTTTGCAAAATATTTTTAGCCTTAACAGATAGTTTCAATAACTCTAACTCCTCCCTCTCCATTGTTGACATAAGAAGAAGAAAGTTTTTCTTAGTCCAGCATATGTCGTTGGGGGATCCGTTTCAGATAGATTGGAGCTCACAACGCCTTTACGCGTTTCCTCCCATACCCTTGATTCCTCGGGTTCTGAGAAAGATTCGCCAAGACCAGGCCAAAGTTATATTGATTGCACCAGATTTGCCAAGAAGGGTGTGGTACACAGATCTACTTCACCTCTCATCGTACCTGCTGCTCCGTCTCCCTCTCAGGGCTGACCTCCTCTCGCAGTCGCAGGGGGAGGTTCTACACATCCACCTCCAGAGCTTGAATCTTCATGCCTGGAGATTGAACGGGGCAACCTGTGTTCCTTCTCTCTCTCGCCGGATATAGTGGATGTTATTTTATCGCCCAGGCGACACTCCGCTAAGTCTGTTTACTCGTCCAAATGGTCCAGATTTGTTAAGTGGTGTGGAGAGAGAGACATTGATCCTCTAAAGGACCGTTTGTCTAATATTTTGGAGTTTTCACTTTTTGTCACAGCAAGGTTGTGCTTTATCTACTGTCAAAGGCTATTTGTCGGCTTTGTCGGCCTTTCTATGTTTGCCGGACCAGCCTTCTTTATTTAAGTCCCCAATTTTTATGAGGTTCATTAAGGGCCCTACAAATAAATTCTCTCCCACACCTTTCCTTATGCCTCAGTGGGATTTGAATATATTTCTTACATTTTTAATGGGTTCTCCATTTGACCCTTTTCATTCTTGCCCGTTGAGGCTTCTTTCTTTTAAAACAGTTTTCTTGATTGCCATTACTTCGGCTAGGAGGGTAAGTGAGCTTCAGGCTCTTAGTTCTAAATCTCCTTTCCTGACCATTCATGCGGATAAGTTAGTTCTAAGGACCAGGGCTGCTTTCCTTCCCAAGGTTGTTACATTGTTTCATATGGGACAGTCCATTACTTTACCCACCTTCTATCCTCCCCCTCACCCTTCCAAGAGAGACTGCATCGTTTGGACCCTAAAAGAGCTGTCTGCTTTTATTTGGATTGGACACGAGATCTGAGGCTGGACGGTCAGCTCTTTGTGGGCTATGATAGGAAGAAAAAAAGGCTGTGCACAAGAGGACTCTTTCCAGGTGGATTATCTTGTGCATCAAGATGTGCTACGCCCTGGCCAAGAAGTACCCTCCTGAAGGTATCCGAGCTAATTCCACCAGAGCTAAGTCTACTTCTTCTGCTTTGGCTAGAGGTGTTCCTGTTCTTGATATCTGTAAAGCAGCAACTTGAGCCTCCCTCCACACCTTTGCAAAGCATTACTGCTTGGACTCTGAGGTTAGGAGGGATGGCCATTTTGCTCGTTCTGTTTTGCACGATTTTTTGGTCTAGTCAGGTGGACACCCTCCTCCAGGAGAGGAACGGCTTTGGGAGTCTATTCAAAAGGTGAGGAATCCACAGGCAGAAGTATCCATCAGAAGAACAAGTTACTTCCCTTCGGTAACGCTTTTTCTGATGGATACAATATCTGCCTGTGGATTCCTCACGTGCCAACCCGCCTTCCCGTTGTCCACCTGTTTCTCCTAAAAAATGTTTTATTTTAATCATGTTTATATTTTAATAATGAGAAATGCTTTTCCCTTGCTATTTCTCTTTGCCTTTATTGATTATACATTTGTGGTTCTATATATGTGTATGTATTTGATATGCTATGTATATATTTGAAATGCTATGTTTATATTTGAAAATGTGTTGAACGCCTGTATGCCCGGTGGTACGGATTAAATGGGTGGAACTGACGTCCGCATGCTGACGAGGTTATTCAAAAGGGGTTATTCAATAGGTGAGGAATCCACAGGCAGATATTGTATCCACCAGAAAAAGCGTTACAGAAGGTAAGAAACTTGTTCTTCAGTAACGTTTGTGGGTGAACGGTGATTCACCACTAGAGGATGTTAATAATATTGTGAGCAAAGATGAGATTTCTGGCAGATGATTGTCTAAAGACAAAGGAGCAGAGGCCATATGAAGGGTCGTGAGTAAACCTGCAATTAAACCTATGAATAGACCAGTCAAACTTTTCGAACAAAGATAAGGGTGGTGGTAATAAATGTTACAGGTGCGATAGTAAAGACCATTTAGCCTGTAGTAGGAACTATCCACCACTGAAACAAAAATGCAGTCATTGTGAAATAATGGGGCATTTCACCAAAGTTTGCAGAAAGAAAAGAAATAACGTTAAATACATTCTAGAGGATATCAGTTGTGATGAAGATGATGATGAGTGTGGGTTTAGCAATGTGTAGAATGACAGCGTTAGGAATTCAACGAGTACGTTGATTTTAAATATGAAAAAAAGCAAACCTGAAGGTTGGATGAGTATTGGTGGGGTGGAAATAAAGATAGTTGCCGATTCTGCATCACCATATACCATCGTAAATGAAGAACTGCAAATGGAGAAATTTGTAGGGAAAATAAAATCGCCAGTGATTTGTGTGAACCAGGCATCTTACCCCAAGTATATAGCGGGGGAAACAATTAAATGTTAGGTTACAGGTGGCTAACTTTCAGATTTAAAGGCAGATACACAAAAGCCAAAATGTACGTAGCAAAAATGGGTCGCCCGGTTCTTGGGTGGTTTGATCAAGGGAAATTACACATCATTCTTGATCCTAGTAGAATGGATCAAGTCAGAGTAGTGGGCAAAGGATCTAATGTTGCCAAGGAAATGTTATGCAAATTTCCCACAGTTTTAAATACAACCTTGGGTAACCTGAGGGGATTCGAACATCGCATTATCTTAAAAACCAATGTAATTCCAAAAGTACACAAAACCAGGAACATTCCTATCACCATAAGAGAAGAAGTATCAAAAGAACTGGGAAAATTGGTCGCAACTGGTGTAATAGAACCTATTGAGTCTGCTATATGGATTTCTCCATTAGTTGTGGCCATGCCATTTATGTGTGGTTGTGCGCCATGTAAATGACAATATTGTGATCAACCGAGTTCCACTGCCTAAAATCAAAAGAATGGTCATATGTCATAAGGGAGCAAAGATATTCCCCACCATTGACTTGTCGGCCGCATGCCACCAGATTTCTTTGACTGACTCCAGAGAAGTATATGGCATTCATTACACCCTTTGGGTGTTTTCAGTTTAAAAGGATGCCTTTCAGCCTTGCATCCACTGTTTTTCAGAGACTTATGTTCAGTCTTTTTGGAAAAGACCAGGCATCTAGTTTTTTCAGGATGACATATTAATACACTGAAGGGCATTCATGATTCAAAGCTGCGGAAAGTGTTGAAAATGTTAGCAGAGAATGGTCTAACAGTGGAATTCTCAAAATGCAAATTTGCGAAGGAAAAAGTGACATATTTGGGGCATGAAATTGGAGTTTAGGGTGTAAGACCAAAAAATTCTCTCATTATACAATAAATGATACCTCGGTTCTTAGGAACGAGGAAGAAATAGGATTGTTTTTGGGGTTGGTAGGATCCTGCTCCAAGTTCATTCCAAAGTTTGCGGGAAAAAGTTTTCATTTGCGACAACTTTTGAAAAACAAGTCAAAATTTTACTGGACTGCGAATTGTCAAAATGAGTTCAATCTGTTTACATCAGTACTCGTCAAAATTCCAGCTTTGGATTGCTTTGATCCCAATTTGAATTGTTGTATCACCACCGGTGCCCCTGGCAAAGGGCTGGGTGTGGTTTTAGCACAGGATAGGGAGGTTAAAGAGTTTATAATCTCATTTGCATCTAGAGCCCACTTGCCTACTGAAGAAAGGTACCGGATTATTGAAAGAGAGGCTTTAGCATGTGCATTGGCCTTGGACCATTTCAGGGCTTTTGTATGGGACAAACCTGTTACCATTTTATGTGAGCATAAAACTCTGGTGAAAGTATTATCAACTGTTGGAACAGTCAGTGCATCGGCAAGAATTGCCGGACTATCAATGAGAATGCAGGATTACATTCACAAACTTGTGTATTTACCTGGTAAAGACATTGTGGTAGTTGACTGATTATCTAGACTGCCCACCAAGCTGGAAGAATGTGAAGATGAGGTTTGGAATATTTGTGCATGGTGATGGTAGCAATGCAGTATGCAAGGAAGAGTGGCTAGCAGAGTATGAGAAAGATGGAGTGCTAATACAAGTTAAGGAATTTCTTCAAGGAAATTGGCCTAACAAGAGCAATTTACCAGTTGAGGTCAAACCATTTTGGGAGGTTAGGTCAGAACTTACAGTAGATAACGGCACCATTTTGAAGGGAGAGACAATTATTCCTCCAAAAGGACTACAGAAATGGATAATGGTGTTGTCATGAAGGTCATTTTGGCATTATACAGACTAAAAGTCTAATCCGAAATTTGTTTTGGTGGCTGAGTGTGGTTGGAGAAGTGGAAAGATTTGTGAGAGGATGTTTTAGTTGTGCTGGTGCGGACAAAACGTGCAAACTTTGAGGCCACCCATGAATGACATTTTTTTTTCAAAACAGCCTTGGGAAATGGTAGCGATTGATTATGTAGGCATGTGGGTGAAGGACAGAAATGTATTATTGTACTTATTGATCTATTGTCAAGGTGGCCAGTGGTTGAAGTTGTTAACAAGGCTGACACTGTTTCCGTTTTTGAATTTCTGGACAAAGTTTTTGTATCTGAGGGACTACCTATGTCCGTGTTAAGTGAAAAGGTGCAATTTCTTTCCAATGCGTACAAGGAATACATTAAAAAAAAAGTGGGTGTGCAACACAAAACTGCTTCACTTTACAACCCATGTGGAAACTGTATGATTGAAAGATTCAACCGGGTTATGAAGGGGATTATTCAATCTGCAGTAGCAATAATATGGATTGGGAGTTGCAATTACACAAGGCGGTTTGGACATACATAGAAACAAGAAATTAAGTTCACAGGGTTCTCACCATTTGGGGCTATGAGGGGGCACAATCCCAAGTCTAAGTTCAATCCCAAGTGGTTACATCATGCTGGTGTTGAACAATGGTCTCTTGAAATGGTGCAAATCAGGATGGAGTACATTATTCTAAAATGAAAACGCACTATGATGGTAAACATGGGGATCGGCCAGTGGAGATCACTGTTGGTGACTGGATCTCGTAAAGGAACATTCTAAAGTTAGGAAAGGTCAAACTCAGGTTTGTGAGCCGGAAGAAGTGATTGAAGTGTTGAACAATACTGTCAGAGTAAGTAGCAGAAAAGTAGGGATTTTGAATAAAATGGCAATTAGTCCTGAGGGAGTATTTGAGAGAAATTAGTACTACCACCCTGAGCAAGATTTTCAGTGGTTAGAATTTGAGACAATAGATAAGATAACAGAGATTTGTTAAATGATTCAAGTTTAAGTATTATAAGAGAGGGCGATGGTGATGTGAACGTTGATGAAGACTGTGGTGTGAGCAACCAGGTTGTAGGGGGTGGTGATGTTGAAGTAGAGTGTGAGTGTTGACATGGAAGCGAAAGACACAGAAGTGAATGGGGGAAGTGAAGGGCAGAGAGTAACGAAAGCCCCTCATGTGGTTGAAGGATTTGGGGTGTGGTCAAAAGCCATTTCTTGATAAAGAATAATATACTATGGAGTGGGGAAGTAAATAAAGATGTTAGTATAAGAGTAATCTATTTTTATGCATGTTCTAGTTCTATTAAAGTGGGGTGTGTGTGTTATGTTCTACAGTTGTTATGTTGTGTCTCAAGGGGTTTAGATGGACTATATGGAATATAGAACATTGAGGCAGGAGAATGGCAGAGGTGGACCAGGAGAGAGGACGTGTCCGCTTGCTGGCTTCAGACATTAAAGTTGTCTACTACACCTAAATTGTGTTGGTGCATTTGTGTGTAAGCAGTACACACCACTGGCCTACTGCCTTTGTCATAACTTCACATAATAAACAGATCAAGCCTACAGTTGTGGTCATCGGCATATCATTATCTGATAGAGACATCTAGCCGCATATTCCTTAACTTTTGAATTCTCCCTAGGCGCCAGTCTGGATCCAGACATTTTTCAGCAGTACGTCTGCGCGCCAGGGGACGGCGTCAAACTGCTCCATGATGATGTCGACTCCAGTCATGAACTCTGTTGAGCCATATAATTTCCATCCAGCACGCGGTTGTCAGTTTAATCTTTTCCGCGCTGTAACGCAAATCCAGAGAAGTGGTTCCTTGGATCTATTTTTTTGACCTAATTTGTTGTTGGTGGAACAGTGTGCCTGTTCTATTTCTACAGGTTTCAAACCTTGTGGATCTTGTAGCCGATGCCGAGGATAGACCCGCATACAATTTGTATGTGGAGTTTAGGCAGGCACCACGACGCTAAGGATTGTGGCCACTGCCGGAAGCTTAAACCAAAGTCCCTAAAGTAGCGCCGTTTGAAGTTGATGGCCGCACATGTGTCTCAGTCCTCGTTGGCTTCCCAGCCTTGGCCTTCATCGTCCCAGGAAGAACGTTTGCAGAGGTCAATCTAGGAGCCTAAGCCGTTCTGGAGGGCATTGTTCTCTGTGGAAGTCGAAAGGTAAGGGAAGGTTGAAGTCGCGGCATTCTCAGACTTCACCTTGCAGGACATCAGTGGCTCAGATGAGGGAATATTATGATTCCTTCCATCTTTGGGAACCCATCTCCCTCTGGATTGCCTTTAGGCTCCTAGGATGTGAGTGGGGCACCGTCAGAGGGTTCGCCCTCGGTGACCGTTGAGCCGGTGAAGGCCATGGATTGATGCCAGTGGACATTGGCTCGCGCCTCTTTGGCGCAGGTCCACAGTCCTTCAGGATCTCGGTCTACGACACCGTACTTCAATCAGTCGACTCCGGCACTGTCACCGCCAGTTGAAGTGGTTTCTCCTCCTCTGTGTAAGTGTCGTACGATGTTGAATGTGGAGTCGACTATTTAAACTAAGGGGAATATACAGGTTTTGATTCCTTATCAGGAAGAGGTGGAGGCCTGTTTTGATTGAGGCAGGGCTTTTGCAGCCCATTCCCAACATTAATGTGCCTCAGATGGAGGAGAGCTAGTTGTCTGTTCTGGAGGAGGCTAGTGGCCAGGATTCTTCACCAGCTTCAGAGTTGCTTTCTCCCCCATGCCTTGCTACAGAAGCAAGTTCCTCCTTTGCAGACATGATATGGAAAGTGGTACAGTTTCAAACCCGTCACTTCCTACGGTGCAAGGGTCCACAGACCCTTTGATTGAGGCCCTTTTCTAGGGACAGGCTGGGTAACAACCTATTCCGTATGGAGAGGATTTTTTAGATATTTTATTGGGTACTTGGGCCAGGCATGAGTCGGGAACCTCAATGGACCAAGATATTGCACGTAGACACCTGCCTGCACCTGGAGAACCAGTTTGTCTTCATATACACCCTTCTTCCTGTAGCTCGGTGACTCAGGTTGCGACTTCTTCACAGGATGTAGATTCTGTTAAAAAAAAACTCCAGTGGTTAAGGAGTCTAGAAGTTGTGAGGCATGTGGTAAACACATATTTGCTTCGGCAAGCTCAGCCTTGAGATCCATAAATACATCTTGTGTGCTGGGGCGATATTCCCATGCTTTATGGGATTTGCTACAGAATTTGTTACCATCTCTTTCTGATAATCTCCGCTCGGAGATTGGTGATTTGGCTAAAGATGGTCAGCAGGCCGCTAGGCTTACCATAAGATGTGGTATGGACACAACGGACTCTGTGAGTCGAGCAATGGTGTGGCCAATGGCATTAAGGCCTTGGGCTTGGTTGTCAACTTTGGGTATCTTGGAGGCTGTCCAGTCGACTTTGGTCAACTTCCCATTTGATGGTGCCCACCATTTTGGGAGCCTGGCTGGTGCAGCGTTAAGATGCTTCTGTGACAGACAGAGGTCTTCAGAATCTTTTCTTTTCATTGCTTGTTACTGGGTAACTTGTCTTTATACTTGAGATAAAGACTATTTCTTTATAAGCAAGCAAGCATTGTTAGGGCATTTTGCATGTCCGTTGTTGGTATGACCACTTGGTGTCCTGCGAGAGCAGATGTTTTGTTCTCTGTACCATTTTTTCCTTGTCTAGGATTGGTTTCTATAACCGAGGGATGTTTCCCTTTGTCCCTTGTCCTATTAGAATGAGCTTTGCGCTCAAGAGGTTATTGTAAAGAGATTTGTCTTCTTGTATTGAAGTTTTTCTGATGCAAGCTTATTTGAAGCAGTTCAGTATGCTAAAATGTGCATGGTTTCGACCTTTCGTTGTCCCTCATAAGGACATATTGGGGTGCCAGTGGTAAGTCTTGTATAGCAGGACGCTCTGGTCTTTACTCGTAGGGTAATCAGAGTAGTATGTCCTCACTACTTTTGTGGTGTGCTTACTTATTATGGTGCTGATGGAATCAGAGGTTATGCTTTGTATTCTTTAGAATACATGTTCTTGTGGTTCATTCTTCATTAACCCCTTCCATGCTCATGACGAGCTCAGCTCGTCATGCAGTACAGTGCTCCTGTGCTCATGAGCTCGTCATGACCACACCCGTTTTTATTGCTGTCCAGCACAGCAGAGGAATCTCTCAAGCAGCGATGTGGTTAAAGTTGTTTTGGACCATGTGTTATTTGGGAGCAGGTTGTTTCTCTTTCTGAGCGTACTGTATATCTACATTCGTATGACATATTACTCACTTTTTGGAAAATTGTGCGAGTAAACTACGACCATACCACCCTGAAAGCACCTGATCTCATCTGATCTCCGAAGTTAAGCAGGGTTGGGCTTGGTTAGTACGTGGATAGGAGACCACCTGGGAATAAGCTTTTCATCTTTAGAAATCATGGCTGTTACTTCTTGAGGTGGACTTGTGCTCAAATTGTGTTTTGTATCACAAGCGTTGTTGCGTGCGCTTGTTGCGAACATGGATTCATTTTATAATTTTGAGCGTTCCCACAGCTTGGAGTCTTGTTCCGACTTTCAGACCATGAAACTAAAGGCCATGTAGGTGCAGGCTTTGTTAGATACCTGCTGTCCTGCAATAAATGTGAGGCAGCGATGCTCTGTGTTGTCAGACCACTCGGAGTCTATTGTGACGCAATTTTATATATATTATGTATATGTCCAGGTGATACACCTTTTGAGAGAGAAAAAACACTTTACAACTGGCATCATTGATGGATATCATTATTAAATTCAAACCTATCAGTGTCACTTTTGTCTCCTTTCAGTGCATTATGTGACCTTCTAGTTGCCATTTTGTTCGAACAAACTTCTCTATACCATAGAGGTATTGTTCATCTTTCTTTTGGGTTCATTCAACTTGGTATAATGGAATGAGTTCTGAGAGTCCTTCTTTTGGATTTTATCAGGAGAGTTGTTTCTCTGATACTTCTTTATTGTTGTGAAGAATGCTGATTACATGATTTTTGTTTTGTACTCTGTCCTTTTGGTCAACGAGTTCTCTTTCCCTTTGGGGATAGAAGATAATGGCTGTAACTGGCAGGTTTTTTCCCCTTTTCCTTCAAGGGACGATTTTCTGGTGCCTGTTGTTTTTTGTTAGTTATGTGGTTAGTTATATGTTCTGTGACAGTGATCATGGTTTCTATTAAGAGCCAAGTTCTTGTTCCGCTATTCCTACAAACATTTGGCTGGTTGTTAGTTATGACCGAACTTTTGTAGGATTAGTTTGTAGACCCTCCTCCAGTGGGGTATAGAGGTGCTATTTAATTCAAGAGTTAATCTGCGCTAGATGTTAAGTTACTTACCTTTGGTAAAGTAATAGCTGTTAGAGACCAACTCTAGCCGCAGCTTCATTAACTCCCTGCCCATCCTCCCCACCCTGCGAATGACCAATGAGGTAAGGGTTGTACCCTTTTTTATCACTGGTTTAGTTACCGTGATCACTATCTCAACTTATGTTGGGCTCAACAAACTTATTAGTCTGGCCACATAGGTTCTGTTTAAATGTGGCCATACCATCCATTTCCAAATGTGGGTGGTCTGTATGATAAAGGGGTGTTTTCTCTTTCACACTGGATTGCACACCAGTAAGAAGTATTGATTTTTTTGTTCTTTCTTTGAAAGCATTTGTTTGGTATCGTCAAACCTTTTATTGGCACCATCAATATGTCACGTAATAGTGTGATTTAACAAACCTCTTGGTGTTGTTTTTATACGTTTAGTTTGCTGTTACCATGCCATTCATTAGCATCAATGAATGGTCTATAGAGTGTAAGGTTTTCTTCTTTTACATGATGTTTATTCACCAGGGTGCAGGCTTTCATGTATCTCTGTGCTTTGTTGATTCTTTTGGGGTTTTCTTTAAAATCCATGTCTGGTATTAACATACCATTTGATGTTTCTTCTTTATTCACGTTTCAAAGGTTGATCTTTTTGGCACTGTGTCCTCGACCGTTTTCTATAGTGCTGCGCGTTGTAGCGCGAAAGGTTTCACAGAAGTAACTATTGTCTGCGTGCCGGCGGGGACTTGTATGCCTTCACTGACGTTATGACCGGAGTCAATGTCATCGCGGAGCCGTATGCTGCAGTCCTCCGGAGCGCAGAGGTACTGCTGAAAAATTTCCGGATCCAGAGTGGTGCCTGGGGGAGAATTCAAAAGTTAATGAATCTGCGGCTAGACTGTATTTCTCTACCAGGTATTACGGCACCGAAGGTAACTAACTTTTACAACAAACTGAATCCTGTTATATTAAGCATAAGCTGTCTCACAAGCAGAAAGTACAATACAAGCATTCATTTCCAGCGGAAGCGCACATCTTCAGCCCACTTGTGGTGTAAAAGCCCTCTCTCAGTAATGCTTCCAAAAAGATCCTTTTAGACTTATGATTTATACACCTTCTTTGTCGAGCCAAACCTAAAAAGGGTTGGAATTGCTGGCCTAAGGTTCTGCTGACGGCAATAAAAATAGGAAAAGCTAACTTTTTCAGTGTGACCCTTGAAAAAGAGAGATTTTTCCAAAAGGTTTAACAGGGACGGCGGGGTGAGAGTTTCATTGTCTCCATGTTTTTGTAAGTATTTTGAAAGCTGCGTTTTAAATGCATTTTGCCGAATTCATCAGTGTTCCTTGAATTGTGCTCAGTTAAATTTGGATTGTAGGGTGTAGTTGAAAGGGTACTGTAATTTTGATTGCTGGCAATTTTTCATTGCCGTTGTTTGTTTTACTGTCATATGTCTTGTAGCTGAAATAAAACCTTATTTATTTCTAGTTTGCCGAAAGCAGTTAAGAGAAGAATTAATGCACTGAAACAACTGCAAGTTAAATGTGCTCACATAGAAGCAAAGTTTTATGAAGAGGTTCATGAGCTGGAGATAAAATATGCAGCACTATACCAACCTCTCTTGGAAAAGGTATGATTGCGGACCCTCATAAGTACCTTGTACCGGGAAATAGCACATTTCATTTTGTCGGGTATTCACCTCAGTTTGCCTTTGCTGTAATTTTGCAGACCTCTAAATGCATATCATATTTTCACTTGCTAATTGCATCACTGGAGATAACTGCAACGTGGAAGGAAATAATGTTCTTTTGTGTCCTTCTTGTCTAAGTGTGAAGTTCAATTACGTTGCACATATGTTCCTGATTTGTAACCACTGTTGCGCGATTTCATTTGCAGTATGTTTTTTGTGTGAGTGAGCAACTGACATTTTACAACTTTTATTTTTGTGTTACCTTCAGTTACGCATTTGACAGCTTTTATCTGCACGGCACAGGATGTTCAGGATAAGAATGGTTATAGGATGGATGCACTGGGTGTTGTGGCAAGCCATTTGTTGAAGGCCTGTGGCTAACACCAGTGTCTTCATTCCTTGCCTCGCTTAATGGGAGCTTTTATCAGCCCTCCTTTTGCCATGTCCGACCTTAGGAATAATAGCTGGACAAACAAGCATTTGCAGTGCAATAGGTCTCGCATTTACGAGAGTTTAAGCTATTGGCATTGTACATGAAAATGCCTTTTATTTTTAATTTTTTAAAACCGATAAATAAAAGACATTGGGCTAGATGTAGGTGGCTAAATACCGGTCGGTAACTGTGAAATTCGGTAAATTTCACTGTTACCGACCGGTATTTAGCCATGTGCGATGTAGGTATTACCGATTGGCCTTGGTAATAAGGAATCGGTAAAAATAAGGAAAAACAGTTAACGATTCCTTATGTACCGATTCGGAGAATAAAAAACACCGAATCGGAACACAAATACCGAATCGGAAAAAAAAGACTGAATCGGAAATAAGGAATCAGTAAAAATTCGGTAATGCGATGTACCAAAAATCGGTAATACCGAATTTGTCAAAAATCGGTAATAAAGAATCGGTATTTAACACTAAGTGAAAGCAGGTGGTAATCAGGTGCACAGCATAAAAACAGCCCCAAAATGCATCAGTGTGAACACAATGGCGGGCCTGTACGTGATAGCAAGGCGGCTACGTTTGCATGCAGGAGGACTGAGGATCTGGAGACGGGAGGAGCGTGTGTACTGATTGCGAATAACACTGTTCCAACTGACTGAGGCTGAAATCCACGAGTGCTACAGGCTACACCCAAACACCATCTTGGACCTCATACGGGACCTGCACCCACTCCTGGAGCACCAGACACCAAGGGCGCACGCAATACCCACTCATGTACAGGTACTCTGTTGCCTGCACCTCCTGGCATCTGGCAGTTACCAAGGGGTAATAGCTGTGGCAGGTGGAGTTTCACAAAGTTGCCTGTCGCGTTTTTTCGCAAATTCCTGGATGCCATGTTGCAAAGGATGGCACACTACATCAAATTCCCCAGCACACAGGCAAAACTGCAGAAGACCAAGTTGGACTTTTATCAGAAGGCCCACTTCCCACACGTCATAGGTTGCATTGATGGGACAAATATACCAATTTGCCCCCCTTCTGCGACTGAGTACATGTATGTATGTATGTGTGTTCTTATATAGCGCTCGACTTACCCTAGGGCATCTCGGCGCTTGCATTGGGAACCTGTCCTGGCTTATCCCTGTGAGATAACCCGTACTGGGCATCCCCAAGGTGAAAGCCCGCGGGGGGCCGGTGTGGAGATTAAGCAAGCTTAATGCCCAGAGTTGCAGAGTGTGAACCCGTGATTAGAGTGGGCACCGAAGCGAGAATTATCGAGTCCGTGGACAATTGGGCTCAAGACCTTGCCGCGTCGGGAATTGAACCCTGGTCCCGGGTCTGACCTCTGCTTCAGGGTATGCCTCCTCTAACCAGTGAGCCACAATTCTACATCTACCACAATCGCAAGTCAACACATTCCATCAATGTACAGGTCATATGTGATGCGAAGAACATAATTACCAACATAGTTGCAAAGTGTCCAGGGAGCACTCACGATTCATACAAATTCAGGAACAGTGGGATATATAACCGGCTCCTTGCAGGAGAATTTGGTGAAGGCTACCTGCTAGGTAGTACATGTGACACCCCCTGAATTACACAACTGTTGATGAGATTGTACGCTGTGTAATACTTACATCTCACACACAGGTGACGGTGCCTTTGCAGTGCGCTCTTTCATCCTGACTCCGTACCTGCACCCATCCACCCCAAGTGAAAGGAGATACAACATAGCACATAGATCGACACGCAGAGTGGTTGAGCGAACATTTGGACTACTCAAAAGCCGGTTCCGCTGCCTGCACAAAAGTGGAGGTGCACGGCAGTACCAGCCCCTGGTGTGTTGCAAATACATAGCTGTATGTGCCATGCTGCATAACCTTGCCACTAAGAAGGGTACACCTGTGGAAATGTGTGATTCTGAAGAGGAGGATGAGGATGAGGAAGGTACACAGCCACAGCACAGCACAGCGCAGCAGGCGGCGCAGCTGCAGCAGATGGGAGACAGAGACGGCCAGAGATCACAAATAATTATTTTTAAGTAAGTAATGAGACAAAGGCAGGTAATGCATTTATGTCAGGGTGTTTAATAGACCTTTCATCAGGCAAATTATCAGCACACCATGACACCAGCTATGTGTTCAGAAGGGTTACTTCACCCACTATTGAACTGAATTGTAGGGCCGTGCCTATCTCCTGTGCCCCCGCACACCAGTGCCGCATCCTGCTTGCACATTGTCCTCAGCAGCACTGTGCCCTGCAGCAGAGCCATGCCTCACGCTGCGCCTCCTACTCTCTAGCAAGGGGGTGGGTTCGGTGCTAAGGCTGCTTGCCTCCTCACTTTCCTCAACGTCCCCGGAACAGGTGGCAGCAATCTGGTTAGTTTGCATGACTTCCACAGCACTGGTGACTGTGACCAGGCCCTGGCTCCACTTGGCCATCTACATTTGCATGGCCACTGATCTTCGACTCAGCACGTGGGTGGCATTACACAGTCTGTTCACAGACTTCGTGAAGCCTGCAATCACCTGCCTGTCTCTCCGCCTTGCAGCGCGTTCCCCCTCCATTCTGTCACTTAATTGTTCACTGCCTCACTAACCTCCTTCAGTCCCTCTGCCTTAGTATTGTTGAGGCAGTATATGGCCTCCTTCATTTCATCCACCTTCCGGTTGTTTGCCACCATCTGCCTCTGAATGGTCCACATTGTCTTCCCCTGCAGGCGCTGCACCATCAGCATTTGTCACTCCAGGCCTGCAAAGACATTTGAGCCTTGAAATTCTGGACTCTGTGACCTTGGGCACCGTCAATGGACACCTATGCTGCGTTCACGCATGGGGGGCTGTGCCCCAGATAGCTGTGCGTCTGCGCCTGGTGAAGTATGCTGGACTTCCTGCCTGTCCTCCTCTCTGGCATCTATCTCTGGGAGTGGATCAACTGTGTATCGCCTTGACTTTGTAGGTGGTGGTGGTGGAGTAGTTGGTGCATTGGTTGGAGGTGACAGAACTTCCACATCACTTGTGTCATCCCTGGGAGCATCAGCAGTCTCCCCCTCTGTATCTTGTGGCGCTGTTCCGCCTGTGGATACAGAATGCATCATTACTTACTTTTCTTGCAGCAAATGTGTGTTAATAAATTTCACTACTGACATCTTATCTGTCTGACCTCTGCTATGTCATCTATAGATGTGTAACAATTGCCTACGCAAATTGGGGAGTGGCTGTTTTGCTACCCATTGATAGGGACTACATTTCCCATGATGCATTGCACAGCTTACATAAGACATGGGCTGGAGTGGGATTGTTGCGGCGTAATTGCGGTTAGGGAGGGGAAACGGTATGATGTAATGTAACTTACCTTGTGTGTTGGAAGGTCTAGCAGAGCTATCCACATCCCCAATTCCACGGACACTCTCTGACTGGAGGGTGGATTCTACCAGTTGGTCCAGGGCAGTAGCAGCAGGCGCTGTGGAGCTTCCACCACCTGTTTTTCCTGTTTCTGGCGCTCAGACATCCTCTCCTCGGCACGTCCTCTCAGGTCGTACCAACGCTTTTGAAGGTCCTCAATTGTCCGTGGTATGACCCCAATGGCATTTATTTTTTCTTGGATTGCCATCCAAATGGCCCTTTTCTGGGACTCAGGCACGTTTAGTGACCTCTTACCAAAGAGCTGGTCATGGTCTTTTACTACTTCCTCAATGAGGACCTCCAACTCCTTTTCACTAAATTTCATTTTTCTTTTTCTCCCAGCTTTTCTCTGATGTGGCCATGGTGCAGTTTGTCTCTGTAAACTGGGTGTTGGCTGTTCTGCTCCTCTGCTGTTGCTCCCAGTCTCTCCAAACACCAACTGATTCAGTGCACCTGCATGGGTGTGGCCACTTCCTGGTTGGGAGTCATGTGCTTGTTCTGGATTGGCTGATTCCAAAATTCCTGTTTTTTTAAATTACCGATTCGATATTTACTGATTCGATATTTACCGATTCGGTATTAAGGAATCGGTATTTTACCGATTCGGTAATGAGTTTTCGGTAATATTTTTACCGAATTCTAAGGAATTGGTAACTATTACCGAATTTTACCGATTCGGTCATTTTTACCGTTTTTTTTTTTTTTTTTTACCTACATCGCATATACCGATTCCTTATTACCGATTCGGTAAAAATCGGTATAACGATTCGGTATTTGTGATTTACCTACATCTAGCCCATTGTCATTTACAATGCCAGTAGCTTGAACTCTCGCAAATGCAAAACCTATTGCATTACAAATGCGTTAGGAGAGAGCTGTCCTACCTTTTCCTGCCGACAAGAGCAGGCAGGACAAAGATCTTTGAGAAAATAGTGGTTGGAGGCTGTAATTAAAGCCTACCAAGCAACAGCAACCCGTAACAGGGGTTACAAAATGGGAAAGCTGGTACTAAGGAGGGACTAATAAGGCATATTGACTGATAAAAAGCTACAGTTTACAATGGCACAAACGAATGAAAAACCTGGTGGAGAGTCGGTGGAGCGTCACGTCCATACCTTAATACAGCATGCCTTGCAGAGCAGCGCATGCGCTGCCCAGGCTTGACCTAAAAAAAATGTTTTTAAATGCCTGCTTGGCCATTCAGATGTGCGTAATTTGTTTCTGCAGACAAGAGTTCTGAGAAAGCAGGCCTGAAAAGTGGCGTCATAGTCCAGTCCAGAACCTCGTCAGAGCAGTGGACTCCAAGTGTTTAGAGAAAGTCTGGTTGAACTGGACCCTGCAGGTAGACAGAGAATAGGTTACATATAAATTCTCTGGAAAGGTTTAAGTTTGTGTGAGCGTGCGTGTGTTGTCTTCCCTGACCCTACGTAACGGGCAGTAACTCCATTGCTTCCTAGCTAGGTTTGTGTTCTAAAAATACCAATACAGCCATACATGCAAACTCTCCCAAATCTAAATTTGCTTTTGTCTGAAACTTTTACTTTTGGTAACTAGAATTGTTTTCTGCCATTCCAAAATTAAAACTAAGACAGCCAAAGCATAGATGTGTGCATACCTCACCATTACCCCCATGGTATCCTTACATCTCATGCATATGTTAGGCTATATTTTGTAGTTGCGGAATAGACCATATTTTTCATACTTTTTTGAAAGCATCTCCACAATGGTAATTTTTATCTGCACTTTTTAGATCTTGCTACAGGCAGCTGTAACTGTCTGTTTCAAGAGCTCATGTCATCAATATATCAATAAGAAACTTAAATGAGTATGGAGATAGAAAGTGGGATTTGGGTCATGCCTATTAAGCCATTGGCTCTCATGCCATTTTCAGGCTTTGCCATTGCTTGGATGGGCTATCCATCAAGACCAGTTACATTGTAAGCATGGTCACATCGTCACTTTTGTGTTCCCATTAGACTTTAATGACGGTATCAAGTAGTCCTACTGTTACCTACAGGTATGACATCTAGCTTGAAAATGTAAATTGATACCCAAACTGTGTTCCTTAATGTTTAATATATAGCTTAACTGTTTGCTTGTGGGTGTCGGAGCGTGTCATAAAATAAATTCACGTTGCCATTCACTAATTGCCTTTGCGCATATATTTGTTTTACTTCGCTGTCACATAACATGTTAGATTTGCATCTTTTATTCATACAAAATAAAGATGTACAGCCACACTGGCTTCCTTAAAAAGCAACAGGCCTTTTGCAAAAAGTATTTACTGTGCAGTTGTTTTCTGTATATATCTTTATATCTTGTACCTTTTTAGTTTGCAACTTTCACCATGAATTTCATCTTTTGTGTCGATTTCATAATGTTCTTATTTAAGGGTGCATCTTTAAGCCCCAGTGAAATTATACCAATGTATGTGCCTTACTGCCCAGCAAAAAGGATAATAATTAACCCTGGACGTAGTTCGGGAAGTAGCGCTACGCGAAGTGCACTTGGCGTAGCACTATGCGAACTGCCTAGTACCCTGTCCGCGATGATTGCACAGTGCTGGATGCTTGTCTGCACTGTGCAATCATTGAAAATGGCATCTTGCACAGTGCGAGATGTCTTTTACAGCCGCTCAAATACATTTTTACTCGAGCGTCGGCTTTCTCAACGCGGACTGGTAGTTTCTCATCGCGAGCGGAAGCAAGCATACGCGACCACTCGCAATGAGAAAACTGACCTCCCCACGTTGAGAATCTCTCCAGGAGGTTTATTTTCCACGCTTGACGTTGAGGACCGCGAGCAAGCAAAAAATGACCAATTCGCTATGCTACGCTATGCATGTTTGCACTGTGCTACGTGCAGTTCGCGTAGAGCGAAGTAGCGCAAACTACGCGAGTGTAGCGTAGTGCTTTGCCCAAGGTTAATAATAATTTGAAAATTAGTTTAGTTTAGTTATTACTGTCATCCTGCGCGGGTAGTAAGTCTCAGAGTTGGTGATTATTATGATTATTGAACTTGATTTGGGAAATACCCTCTATGAAGTGTCGTAAGAAATAGGCTTTACTCTATAATCGTCCAGTCTGCTTATGAGGAAGGTCACATATTAGAGTGCCTGTTAGTGTGTTAAATCACAAATATTAGCATTGTTATGTGGCCAGTCCATTGGTCATTTCAAGTTGCCATCAGTTTTGAACTTGAAATTTTGCGACCAGGAATACTTTTTGATCTAGATCTCATTCTTAAAAGAAATGCCAGATTGTTGACCAAAGAATATTTAGTTTCTCTTTCAAGTTATCCACTATAGACCTAACCCATGAGTCTGCCAAAGTAATAAAAACCTGGAACAAGGGCAACCATCCCAGCGGCCGTGGACTGGTTTGTAACGTATAACCGACCGGCTTGGAAAAAGTTCAGGCGCTCGACTAGCTCGCTGAAAAATCCCACCTCACCTCAGACCGAATGTGACAGATTGGCTGTGCTACAGGTAGATGCAGAGAGAATCTCGACACGGACAGCATAGGGGGGCACGGATGTGTCCTCGCACCTTAAATCAGGAGACTAGGCCCCCGGGTAATTCAGACCTGAGCAATGCAGCACTGCCTTTCGTGACCCTGAAATCAATGGATGAACTGATTTAACTAAAACATCAGTGGTCTGGGCCTTCTTTGAGGAATCGTGGGTACTGAAAGACTTTTCCTTCTTGTGGAGAAGGGTAGGTACAATAGGGTTTGGAGGGGGCACGCAGTAGCCTGGGGTTGGGGGACACACAACGGCAGGCAACCTAAATGCGTAACGGGCTGGATGGGAGAACACATGCCTAACACTCCATAGCCTACCCCATCCAGATTGTCCCTACTAGGAGTCTAGAGGGGGCTATCTACCCTTGATGTATTCTATTAAAGGTTTGAGCAGTCAGCAGTTGCAAAGCTGCCCTTAAGAAGGCCACAAAGGCATGGCTGGGTTGGAATAGGAGGAAAGATTGGGGGCTGCAGGGACTGGTTCTTACCCTTATTACCCATGCAAGACATTTACACCATGAGGTGAAATCTTTGTCCTAGAATGTAAGAGGGATGGGGACAGTGGCCAAATGCCACAAAAATACATAACTACATTAACCACAGGGGGGCACACATAGAGATGTTGCAGGAGATTCACCTCACAGCGGAGGAGGGTACCCGCATGCGACAAAGATATTGAGGCCAGTTGTATGCAACCTCTTATTCCGCATTTTTCGTGAGCGCACTGTTGTGGATCAGGTTTGGAACACCCTTTCAGGTAGATCATTCAAGTATTGACCCAGAGTGCCGCTATGTGATAGTAAAAGGCAGACTATTGGGGAAGGAGATTACACTTGGAAGCATTTATGCCCTGAAGCAGGACCAGCTCCAAAGTCTACGAAATCTGTCCATGTCCCTTACATCCAAGGGTACAAATGACCTCCTCCTAGTGGGCTATTTTAACTGCGTAGCAGATGTAGATTTGGATATGTTGTCTCCCCGTTTCATGGCATGTTGGCCTCTAAGACAACAATGTGGTTCCAAGATTGGAGGGAACAGTGGGACCTGCAAGATATTTGGAGGGTATAATATGGACTATTGAGCGATTTACTCTCATCTTTAAAGCCTGCACACTAAACTGGATATGTTGGTTTGCTTTGCCTGCCTGAGCCCCCTGTGAAGCATACCTAGGGCAACCTCTGTCAGACCACATCCCACTTCTGCTATGCTTTTGCCCTGTTGCCGAGACCACGTGCCCCCACATGGCCACTTAATCCTGCTTTCCTTGAGTATACATGCTTTAGGGATTCACTACAGATGGCCATGGCATAATATTTCCAGCTTACCCAGGGCACAGCCAGTTCCCCGATGAAAGCGTAGGAAGCCTTTAAGGTGGTGATGAGGGGGCATTGTATGGGACAAATAGTATAGAGGTGAGGAGAGAAATACTTCGGGAAAGCCAATGACCAATGCACCAAATTGATGGCTGGGACGTTTCCTCATAAACTACTTGAAGACATGAGGGGTAAATGCAATAGTGCCCTAGAATGATTGAGATGCTTAGACCCGCGAGAATACAAAGCGAGAGTGCACGCAGAGGAAGGCAGATCGGTTAGACTCCTTGCGTGGGTGGTGCGCACTGAGATAAAGGGCTCCTCATCACCCTAACTACGACAGATGAGGGGAAAGTGATACTCACCAAAGGCTATTACTGTTGCCTTTAGTGCGTATTATGAGATCATATATGGGGAACCGCAGTCACAACAGCTGGACAAACTTACAGAGGTCTTGACACCCCTGACACTAAGGACATTAGACCCCACAATGTGGGAGGGATTTGGGGGCCTGTAATGAAGCAAGAGGTGAGAGCGGCCATTAAAGAGATGGTCACAGGGAAGACTCTGGGACCGGATGGCCTACTGGTGGAGTTTTTCCTCTGCCTTTGCGCTGACCATAGTCCCTAAAATTGGAGGCCCTATATGCTGAGGCACTGAGTAAGGGGTTGCTGCTGGATTCTACTAGAGATGCACTGGTTGTCCCACTTCCGAAAACAAAGTCTTCAGCAGTGCACACATCGGAGTTCTGCCCCCTCTCCATGTTGAACATGGACTTTAAGGTTTTGAGCAAAATATGGCAATGTGGCTCTTATCTCATATGCCACATCTCATACACGAGGACCAAAACGGTTTCATACCGGCTAGGTCCACACCCGGTAATCTTTGCAGACTTTTCCACGTCATGCAACATTCTGATGCCTACCTTTACCTAGAAGCCTTTATTGACTGGCATGCAACTTTGTGAGGTGGGACTTTTTATGTGCGGCGATGAACCGGATGAGAATGGGGAATGGATGGATTAGATGGTATGCTTATTGTGCACATGCACAACAGCACGGGTCCGGACAGGCGGAGTGATCTCAGCCTCCTATAATATTTATAGGCGTACTATACAGGGGTGCCCTTTGTCTCCACTTCTGTTTGCTTTGGCCATTGAGCCTCTGGCAGTACCCTTTAGACTACGGAGAATATGCCATGGCTTACTCTTAGAAGGGGAAGACCACATCATATTTCTCTATGCCAGATACTTTTTGCTCTACTTGGGTGATGGATGCCAAGGGGTGACCCAGGCCGTAGCACACCTGGGGGACTACTCTGTCTCGGCGGGTCTTTAGAGGGCAGGCCACCAGTGTCTGACAAGGACCTTCCTGTCACCAGGAAGCAGCCGCTGATTCCGACGACAATAACAACGTCGATGGTCTCCTCAGCGCTGAAAACCGTCTCGACGTCGACGACGACGGCATCGTCGGCGTCTTCCTCGACGACGAGAACGACACCTTCATCGTCGACGTGCAGACCAGTGCCGTCTACCGTTCTATCGACGACTAGGACTATGTCGTCGACGACGAGATCGACGTCGAAGACATCGACGGCGACTCCGTCGACGAAAGCCACGACGTCGACGAAGCCTCCCTCGTCGACGAGGAGCACCCCATCGACGACGACGTAGCCGTCGACAACGGAGAATGTCGTCGACGAGGACAACGTCGACGAGGACATCGTCGACGGACACACCGTCCACGAAGAGTAAATTACCGCCGACGACGGAGATTTCTATGGCGGCACCGCCGACACAGGCGTCGACGACAGCAAGCACCTGGAAAGAGTCTGAACTGCTTTCACATGCCATGGATGCCCAGACGTCCCATGTCACAATCAAGATAACTAAAAAGCCAATCACACCGGACATGACGTCACCTAGTAAGGTGCAACAGCTGACCCCATCCTGCTTCTTGCAAGATGAAGAGCTAGATGAGGAGTTATATACTCAGGCCACTAGTCCCTCCGAATTGGTGCTTAAGTGCCAAAGCACCGATGAGGAACAAGAAGTAGAGGAACACATGGAACACACTGTCCCTACTCAGGTGCACACACAAGTAACACCAATGGTGTGCCTACCAGCATCCATTGTCTCGGACCTACAATTCCTCATAAAAGACTATAAAGAGCGGTTCCCAGAGAAAACCACTATTGCTGCACCTCCAGTTTCACAGGTACCTGCTCCTGTACCTCGACATAAGCCTCCTCCGCTGGTACTTTCTAAAAATCAAGATCCAGCACAAGACATCTCGTCCGACGATGAGAAGAGAGACCATGAAGAGGGCGAAGTCCGTGACGATGACTCAGACCCTGACGCAGACCAGGACTACGTCGCTCAATCTCCGGCCTCTCCAGAGCCACAGTCTTCGGAGTCACCACCCGCGGACATTGGTGGCTTCCATAACCTCATAGAGAGGGCAGCCAAAAGGTTCCATATGTCTATGGAAACACAGGAGACTGAATGTTTCCTCTACGATTTTAAGGAACCTACGAAAAAGACGACAAGGTTTATCCCGATTATTGACTACCTATGGAAACAAGGCAAACAACTAATGCAGACGCCAGCTTCACTTCAGGTGGTAGTGCCCAGGCTTGATAAAAAATACAAAGCCACATCTTCGGCACCAGCATGTCTCACGGGTCACCCCAAAGCAGACTCTGTGGTTACTCAAGCGGCGCAGAAGAACTCGCGCAATCCTGCATCTCCCTTATCAACGCCACCCGACAAGGAAGGCAGGAAGCTAGATGCCATTGGAAAACGCTTTTCCACCACATCTGCAATGACGGTGAAGGTCGCAAATTCAATTGCACTCCTGGGCCGCTACAACCGTCAACTCTGGGCAGACATCGCGCCCTACCTCGCTAACCTACCAGAGGATTTGAGAGAGGAGGCACACTCACTACTCCTAGAGGGCCAAACATCGGCTTCTGAACTAATTGACTGTGCTATAGACGTAGCCATGACTGGCTTCAGGCAGCTGGCAGGCGCCGCTGTTCTGAGACGACAAGGTTGGCTTAAGGCCACCTCCTTCCTTCAGGAAGTACAAACTAAAATCATTGATATGCCTTACGATGGCGAACATCTTTTTGGCGAAAAGATCGATGACGCCCTCACCACTATCAAAAAGGACACAGATACGGCCAGGGCTCTGGGGACTCTACAATTTAGAAACCAGTCCTTTCGTGGTAACAGAGGAAGAGGACAATCTGCATACAGGGGAACCTACCAAAACAGGTCCTCCTACCCGTACACCCAGAGCAAAACGCAGCTCCAACAGCGTCAAAGCCAGACAGGACGTCAATCTTCCTACAACAAATCGACCTACAGGGGAAAAAACCAAAAGAGACCTGCTGGCAATCGCCAATGACTCTTCCCAATGGCCAGCTCATCCACCATTGCATTTTTTAAGACTTGGAGGAAAACTCTCGTTCTTCCTGAAGAACTGGCGAAAAATAACGACGGACCGGTGGGTTTTACAACTTATCCAATTCGGTCATTCACTAGAATTTCTCTCGATTCCCCCAACGACACCACCAGCCAAGCGGCCCCACAGACACCTACCGCTGCTTCTTCAGGAAATAGCTTCCATGATTCAAAAGGGAGCAATAGAGAAAGTTCCACACACCCAAAAGGGGAAACGATTCTACTCCCACTTCTTCCTAATTCACAAAAAAGGCAAGAAATGGAGACCAATCCTCGACCTGAGGGCGCTCAATGTGTTCCTAAAGAAACAGTCGTTCCGTATGGTCACACTACAAGCGATCCTGGGACTCCTGTAGGAAGGCGACTACATGACGTCCCTAGACCTGCAGGACGCCTACTATCACATCCCTATCCTCAAGGGACCCAGGAAGTACCTCAGGTTCGCAATGGCAGGACCCCACTATCAATTCCGTATTCTCCCGTTTGGCCTCAAATCTGCCCCACGGATATTTACAAAATGCCTCTCTCCTGTGGCAGCCTTCCTTCGTCAGCAGGGCCACCAGGTTTTCCCATACCTGGACGACTGGCTGGTAAAGGCACCGTCTGCGATAGCCGCAGCCACATCCTCCAGCGCCTGTCTAAATCTTTTCCGCCGCCTAGGCCTGCCCCTCAACAGAGAGAAATCGTCACTGGAACCAAACAAAGTCATCACTTTCCTTGGAGCGACTCTGGACACGGAACGCGCAAGAGCCTTCCCCTCGCAGGAGAGAAAGACCAAACTCATCTCCTTAGCCACGTCAGTGGCATCGAGAAAGACTCTACCGGTCCGTACCTTCAAGTCTCTCCTCGGCATGATGTCCTCATGCATTATGCTCATTCCACACTGCCGTCTCAAAATGCGCCCCCTCCAGGAAGAACTAACGAGGCAATGGACACAAGCTGCGGGATCCTTCGAAGACCGCATACAAGTCACACAAACTATAGTCAATCATCTGCAATGGTGGAGGTCGCCCAAACACCTGTCGCAGGGACTGCCGTTCCTGCTTCCGGCGGAACCACACGTAATAACAACGGACGCATCCCTAGAAGGCTGGGGAGCGGTCCTGCAAGAACTCCAGATCAATGGCAAATGGACGCCGCAGGAATCCAAACTCCACATCAACCTTCTGGAGCTAAGGGCAGTCTTTCTAGCTCTTCAAGCTTTCCTTCTACGCATCCGAAACTCCCCAGTGCTCGTCAGGACAGACAACACCACGACGATGCACTACCTGAACAAACAGGGAGGGACGCGTTCACTTTCACTCTCTCAAGAATCACAGAGAGTCTGGAATTGGCTTCTAGATCATGGAATGACGCTCAAAGCAGAATACGTCCCGGGCAAAGACAACGTCTTGGCGGACGCCCTGAGCAGGGAACGGTCACTATCCCACGAATGGGAATTGGATATGGAGGCGCTGAACTACATCTTCGCGGAGTGGGGAACCCCGCAGATAGACCTCTTTGCCACCAGGGAGAACGCCAAATGCCCAAGCTTCGCAAGCAGGCTTCCCCAACCAGAAACCCTCGGGAATGCATTTTCCATCGCCTGGCGGAACGTGTTTGCCTACGCCTTTCCGCCAGTTCAACTGATACCCAGGGTCCTCAGGAAGATGAAGTCGGAGCCCTGCACCCTGATCCTCATCGCCCCATCCTGGCCGAGGCAGCATTGGTACACGGAACTTCATCACCTATCTGTCCGACCACCTCTTCGCCTACACAAACATCCGGCCCTGCTCACAAGGTCCCAAGGACAGGTTCTCCACCCGAACCTGAGCCCTCTGAGGTTGTCAGCCAGGCTCCTGAATACCGCAAATTCAGCGACCTGAACATTCCGCAGGAGTGTAGAGATGTCCTGGCTAAGGCTAGAGCTGACAGCACTAATAAGACCTATTCTCTAAAATGGAAGCGCTTCTGTGTTTGGTGTGTGACAGAAGGCCTACACCCTTTCCATGTCACCCCACAGCAACTGCTACCATATCTACTGCATCTAGCGCAGTCAGGCCTTGCACATGCGTCCATCAAAGTACATCTAGCAGCAATATCCAGGTTCACAAGAACTTCCAAGGGCCCTTCCCTGTGGGCGGACAGGCTTGTCAAACAATTCCTAAAAGGCCTATTCAGATCCTTTCCACGGCCAAGACCAATCCCTCCGTCGTGGCACCTCAACGTGGTCCTTCACCAACTGATGAAGCACCCCTTTGAACCCATCCACAAAGCGGATATCAAATTCCTCTCATGGAAGACTGCCCTCCTCCTGGCCCTAACCTCTGCCAGAAGGGTCAGTGAACTGCTGGCTCTCTCCATCCAAGATCCTTTTTTGCAATTCAGAGAGGACAGAGTCATTCTGCGAACTAACCCCCGATTCATACCTAAAGTCCCCTCGGACTTCCACCTTAATGAACCAGTGGTGCTAAAATCGTTCTTTCCAAACCCAACTACTACAGCTGAAAGAACCCTGCATTCACTAGATCTGAAGAGATGTCTCAAATTCTACATCGACAGAACACAACACTTTAGAAAATCATCCCAACTCTTCGTTGCCTTTAGCAGACCAAGGAAAGGCATGCCCCTGACGAAACAAAGTATATCAAGGTGGATCTCCTCAGCGATAACTTTCTTCCATGACAAGGCTGGACGGCCTTTGGAGTCACGAGTCAAAGCCCATTCCACGAGAGCCATGTCCACGTCTGCGGCACTATTTGCTGGAGTGCCAATCCTGGACATCTGTAGAGCGGCGACCTGGAAGTCCCCGCATACCTTCACCAGGCACTACTGCTTGGAAACTGAGCTGACGAGGGATGCAGCAGTGGGCAGAGCAGTGCTTCGCCATCTATTCCAGTGAGGTGAGCCTTCTTACATCCCACCATCCTTTACTGGTATGCACATTTCTTTATTCCTAGATACTACATGACATTGTATGTTGGTGATTTGCAGTCGCAGATATGTTTTATCTTCAGACTCATATATATATATGTACCACCACAGAATGTGCATAATGTATTGCTTGCTACTCTGATTCAGGCATGTGAATCTATGAAAGACACCCAAATACTGGATAAGAAATGCGTTACTTACCTGTAACTGCAGTTATCCAGTATTAGTGTCTTTCATAGATTCACATGCACCCTCCCGCCTCCCCTGGAAGGACTCACCTATCTCTCTAACAACTTTACGCCTAACTGGCTTGGTGCGTACGAAAATCTGAGAGACTGAGGCTCCTCACAGGAAGGTTCTAGAAGGAGGTAGTAGCTGATTGGTTGGTTCTCTTTACTTTGGTCCTTTTTACAAATGGACACAGATAGGCTACCAAGGTGGGACCCTTGGGCCTACTGTGTTTGGTCCTTCCTACATAAGGACTTAGATAGGACGCTAAGGTGAGACCCTTAGGCCTATTGCTTTATATGTATGTCTATAGGACATTACTTTTTATATACCGGAGGCTCCCGTCTCGACGACGGGGAATGATTCAGGCATGTGAATCTATGAAAGACACTAATACTGGATAACTGCAGTTACAGGTAAGTAACGCATTTCTTCTGATGCATGGTATCTTCTCTATGGTTCAGGTTAAAAGATTTTAATCTTAGTAATATAAGTATTGATTACCAATACTTGGTTGCAGTCTGATTTATCAAGAATGGGGTCAGACCCATGTCGGCCACCGCACCGAGTACATAGTTATTTCGCGAGCATAGTCAATCTTTGTGTGCAGTCCCCGCGTTCAAAATAAAAAATCCCAAGACGGGACGAAACGCGTTGGCTACTTTTGCTGGAAATGTATGTCACTGTTCCTAAAACTTACATTTTTGCTAAGGAGTGGGAAAAGCATGAAACTTCACTAAAATCTCAAACAATGCTCAATCCTCACTTGACCCTCATGGATAATTTTTCCACAAAGCAATGAAATGAATATCAACAAATTTTCTCAATAAGGTGCAGAGCGTTTGGAAAAAAAGCAATCTTGTGACCGGTTTGTGGAAGTGTCCTTGACACCAGCAGCATCTTCAATGAATAATGCTTGTTTGCACAATCCCAATAAGATGCAGAGCATTTGGGAAAAAAATTGATCTTGAGACCATTTTGTGGAAGCATCGCTCACACCAGCACCATCGTCAAAGTCAAAGAACGCTTTATTCGATTTAAGAAAGATTAAATCATAAAAGCACAAATCGTTAAAAAGTTACAGGAAAATTGCACTAAATTACAGAGCATATATATGGGATTATATGGGATTAGCCAGCAATAAAAACACATTATATTACAGATATAAAAAATAACATCAAACTAATATTAAAATTGTAGTGTAGTTCCTATTTTCCCAATAGGCTCTGCGCATTGGAATAACATAAACGATAGTTTAGATGTAGGACTGAGGTCGACTAGGTCTCTATTGAATATGTTAGACTTAATTTAGGTTTGCCAGCTATTCAGAGGTCACTAGAAACCTTCTCTAATGAACAGCGAGGAGTGAACTTCCCTGATTAGACAAGAAGGGATTCAGCTTCTGACAACCGCATAAACATGACAACTTTGCTCCCCCAGAATAAGGAGTATATCTCCAGAGTCGTGTGAAAACAATAGATAGCTATTTCACTCAGTCAATCGTGCATACTTAGTTTCACCAGAGTGCAGAGAAATAGAGAGACGGTCGTTTTCAATAAAAGGTGTTATTTATTGAGCAGTCTTCTTTCTCATGCAAGAGAAATGAATTACCACAATTGCAATACTTGTTATAAAGTAAAGTGCGTACAGTAAAAGGAGTATTATGAAATAATACTGTAAAAGCATTGATATGGTTTCTGAGCCATATGATACTTAAAAGGTATAAAATATATACAGTTACATACAATGATAAAAGTTTGACTAAACAGACTCAACTGGTGCTTCTAAGATGCGCCTACCCCGATTACCTAACCTAAGCCTAGTACGTGGGAAGGAGTAAGTGAGCTGCAGTTTAAGTTAAGTTAGTTTTTGCCAAGAATCTGACTCAAGAATTCTCTAAGGATCTAATCCGCTCCGTACCTTGGTTTTAGAATGAAGGAGGTCTTGTATCTCGCTCTCAGGACTTGATCTCCCAGTTACCCGCAAGGGTGACTGGAAACACTTGAGATGAATTTTCTCGGCAGGAGAAAAAGACAGCGTCTTTCTCAGTGCGTCAAATGGGAGGGACGGCTTCCTTCGGCACTCGCATCAGCTGGGCTTCGGATAAGTAGATAGCCGCTCTGCTCCACACCACCGTGTGTTGCTTTAGGCAAACGTTGGTATGTTTATACCTGGAAGGTGCCGAGTTTGACGTAAGGTTGGACATAAGACGTCAATAAAAGATGTCACTAAACACTGGCCGTTCTTTCGAACTCGCAGGAGTTCTAGGACAAATCAAAACAAAAGCATGGGGAATTCCCAGGTTGCTGGAGGTTTGGTTTGTTGAAAGAACTTGTTGCACTTTCTAGGAGTCTAAGGAAGTAGCCTTGCCGTATTTGGTTTGCGTTGGCTATTACTAAATATGGATATGATTCTTATGTCTTTATAAGAGTATGATTTGTTATAACCACATAAGGGCATAATTCGGGAATATTTAATTAGGGTCCTAGATACGATCACAACACCCACTCCACGTATAATGTCCATCATTACTAAATACTAAGCAATATATAAACATATAGGTATGCATGTGTTTTCCAGCCCACCCCAAAATACATTGAATGCATTTAAAATGGTATAGATACACGAAAATGAGTATTATACTGTACGCTTTCAAGCAGTGGTATCATTCAGATAATGCAAATATAAATATCAGCTGAATGAATTGCGAAAATTACATTTATGAAATGGCTCTTAATACAAAAGAGAAGGTCGAGACCATTTCATCACATATTTATACAAGATTGTACATGTGCTAGAGGCTGATTCAAGATATTGTCTCTAGAGTCTCTAGGAATAGTAGCTCTGTTCTCTAAGAATAGTTCTACTTTAAGCAGAGTACCTTGTGCCAAAAAAAAAGTAAATATTTTGAAAGTTGGGGAAAAATAATTTCGCTTTCATGGGAAAAAATAGTTCCAAATGTTTTCAGTAGTGTTGTTTGAAAAAAACTGAATGCCGAATTCAGAGTTCAGGGAACGCTGTGTGCTCGGTATTTCAATTGTTATTGTCGTTGTTAGGAGAGAACATTACCTCAGATAGGCCAGCAAAAAACGCGTCTACCACAGTAGGTGAAAGTTGGGCCAACTCCGAAAAAGTTGAAATAGTGCATATATCCGATGCATTGCCATCATCGGTGTCTAGATCAGCAATGTTCACAGAGGGTTGTACCTGTGTGCTGCCGCTTTCATCTCGTACTTCACCGCCACCTAATCGTAATGGTGAAGTCTCAACGAATGCCGTCATCAGAATCGGTAGCCGCTGGGGACAACACGTTGCATGAGTCGTTACTGGACAAAGCAAAGCGTCAATATCCATTGGTACTGCTGATGGTAGTGTAAGACAGACGTCCAACATGCATTCTTCTCCGCATAGCAGACATCGAAGCACAGGTAAGGTGCAATTTTGCCAGATCGGTCTGAATGAAAGAAACCATGTAGTATTCAGATCTCTTAGCCGGGCCAATCCGAGGACCTCAATGATACGGTCTCGGTATCGTATTGCTAGGATCGTTTCTTCCATCGTAGCCTGAGTTTTTTCTCTGACTTGGCTTGCCATATCGGAGCAGAAGGAACAAAAATAAAATTCCTGCTAAGAGTCCCAAAATAAGAGGCAGGCTTCCGAAAAGAGTGCACAAAATTCGGGAAGATGCCCAGAACCGTTTCAAAAGGTGTTACAGTCCTGAAAAAATTGTCTTAAATACATGTGCGATGCCACTGGTATCTGACATGTTTAAAATTTGGCTTTAACATTTCTACGAAATGCACGGGCAGTTTGTCGATAATAGGGTATGTATCTCTGCTGCTGTCCTTGCAGCTTGTAGGTCATACGTCTCTTTGGACGAGGTTAAAGGCACAGTTGTCTGTAAAAGAATAGACTTCATTCTGCTTAAAGTATCTATTCGAATAGAAGAGATATTCACAGAAGGCCATAATGCCGCCTCCATGTCTGGATTGCTGTTTGGATACAATACTTGCATACAACATATGACCCTGGAAGTAACGCTCACGAGATAGGGTTTTCCTGGCATCATGCCACAACAGCTGTGGTCACTTAATATAACGTAGCTACCATTGGAAAGTTGTCTGAAAAAGGGCTCTATCTGTGTAGCTGGGGTGCCGTGCAGATGACATGAAAGGTTGTTTGATGAACCTTCGCAGGCTCCATGCAAGTTTATACCTTGACATAGAAGTGTACCACTCAGTGATGCTTTACAATTATTACAACTAAAAAATACCTCTTTCTTGCCCCCACTCCAACATCTATGTGTATAAGGTAAATTCCAGGTTGATTTGATGTATCCTTTACCCAACCTTTCATACAGGCCTGCTGGTATATACTTTTGGCAGTATTGAAACTGAAAAGTTGTTATCGGGATTGTAATGGTGCCATGTATTTACCTTTTAATGACAGGTCTTTCTGACATTATTATGTTAGTATCTAAATTTACAACTGGGTCTCCTAGCAATATACTTTCACAATCGTCGACAAGCGTTTCTATAAAGTCCATAACATCAGTTTTAGACATCTTCTTGTTATTTTTTCTTACTTTCTTTGCTTTCCTAGGACCCTGCCTTATATTTGTTCCTGAGCCCCCCCTCGTCCCCCGCCATAGCTTTCCTCTTACCCATAGAAATAGACCTAGAAAGACAGTATATCAGTTCCAAGGTTCTTTTGGGTTTATAGAACTGTTAGGATGTAAAGAGTACCTTTATAAACAGTCACAGGTTGGTGCAGTTCTTAGTTCACTCCATCCGATGGCCAATGGCAAACGAAAGGGGGGTGGCCCTGCCCTGGCTCTTCCTGGCTGTAACGGGGTTGGATGGGCCAGTCCTTGGCCCGGGCTTCGCCCGGCGCGCGTCCCTCGAAGCGGGAGGCGTGAGGTCTTTTGAGCTGGCGGCGGTGGAGGAGGGGCTGGGACCTTCACTTCCTGCTTCCTGGCCGCTAGTCCCGCTGCTCCCTGGGGCTTGTTGTCCGCCCCCGCTGCTGACATTTTTACCAGTGTTTTTGTTGGTGAAGATTGGGTAAAGCTGAGTGACTTTTGGGTCCCCTTGTTTGAGCAGTTGATTGATCTTCAATGACTGCAATTGTCTCACTTTTAGCTTTTTCTTTTTCTGTTACTTATTCAACTTTTTTTTGCTCTCCTTGATATGGAGGGTTGGTGTGTGTCCGTTGTGGGTGAAGTATGTTCTGCGAGTCTGTTCCAATGGCGTCACTGGCCCTGAAGATTGAGCTTTGTGCGTCTTTGGGTATTTTGGGGCTGCTGACAAGAATGTTGGTCGCGTGCTCTGCACTTTTGCTGTTATCGCCTGTGTTCTTTTGTCCTGATGAACCCCCTGCTGGCTGTGTTTCCTTTGGGATGTGACTGTTTGGCTTCGCCCGATCGTCTGTGTTATTTAAAGTTGGTGCCTCCAAGCACCCTTTTGCTATCCCATGTGGTTGGTGTGAGGAGAAAAAGAATGATGGATTAAACCCAGATCCTTGTGATTGGGGGTGAATGTTTGCATTGTCCAGCATTCCGTCCATCAATTGTTTCTTTTGCATATGTCGCCCTAAGTGAGAAGGGTACGCCCAGATGGGGGGCCCGTGCTCACTACACCACTGGATTCAACCTAGCCTGGCTGATGAAGGGTGATGCCCTGAAACCGGTCCCAGGATACTTGTTTCCGGTCCAGGGAGGACCTGGCTTGGCAGTTCGGGCTGGACTGTTCCCACAAGGAACACGGTCAAGACTGATTTGAATATGGCTGGGTCCAAACTGTGATGATGTGGTGAGCAAAAGAATGATGGATTAAATCCAAATCTTTGTGACTGTGGGTGAATGTTTTCATTGTCCTGCATTCCGTCCATCAATAGTTTCTTTTGCAACTATTTAAAACCCTCATACTCCATCCGGCTCAGTGGTTATTGTTATCGTCTCTTCTAAAATTGTCAGCATCATGTGCCTCACGTTAGTGTGCATCAATTCCTGACAGGATGCATTCTTCCCGGGGAGACGTGCGAGTGCTTTATTCAAGATGGCTGCCTCCTGATAAAGTTTGATGAGCCAGTCTTCCAACAGCGATCATTTTAGCAGAATTGAGGGTAATTTACTTGTATCTTGCCTCACCATGTCTCATGTTACATGTAGTGCTTCAAATAATGCACTTTCTAGACTGTTTCATCTCCTGTTAAGTTGCCTTCAGAGCTCACTGAGACTTCATCTACTCAGTTGTCCAGATTCTTGTCAGGGAAAGAGTAGTTACTCCAGGAAAGGGTGCAGTTTAGGCCTTTGAATGCTCCCACAGTTTGTATTAGCTGCTGCACCTGAGGTAATTCTTTCATTTGATCCAATTATTTTTCCACCTTACTGAATTTTCTACTTCTCTACATTTTCCTCATTCGGTTTGCAGTTTTCTTCCAATATGGATTGGGAAATTGTATCTTCTAATGCTAATATGCACAAACAAACCGCTCCACTGCCTATTAAATCAAAAACATTGTTAACTCTTTTGAACCTTCCCTTCAAATTATTTTTTAAGAATTACAAACTGTTCATTCAAATACTGATGGTATTGTTAGTGAGATTAAAAATATTTGTAAAGATATGGCTGATCTATTTATGAAAGTCTGACAACAAAATTCAGATACGAGACACAAAATCTATGATTGACCAATTACTCCCCATTACAGCAAAAATTCTTCCTATGAACAAACCTTTTCTGAATTCGGAAAATCGTAAAAGACATTATAAATTGAGGATTATTCATTTAATAAAAAGAAAACATTAAAGGTACTAATTGCAGAATAGATCTTGAAATATTGCCTGTGTCATTTGAAATTGATAAAGCACACCGTAGCTAACCCCACCTTGAACCAGGTCAGACCAAACCCACACAAGTCACATTTAAGGTGCTAAGCATAACCCTTTCGTCATGATTAAAAAAACTGCTCTAGAAATTCCACCTCTACTAGTCAACAGTCAAAAAATATATATTTATCAAGACTTCACAAAAGAAACAGGCGCCATACGTAAATATTTTACTGCGCCATGTTCCAGAGTAAAAGTATTCTGGTTTTAAATATGCCCCTTTCGACCCTTCTAATTTGCGTATTTGGAAAGACAACATCTCTAAATCTTTTCACCGCCATCAGGATCTTCGAGCATTCCTTGACCATCATTATCTTCTTTCTATAGATACACCAGAGCTTGTCAATTGATTGTTCAGTGGTGGACTCATCATTATTTCAGTATCCCTCTTTGTGCATTTACTGACTATGGGCTTGTTTTTACTAGCTTATCTTGTATATCAATCAATCAATCTATTTGTAAAGCGCGCTACTCACCCGTGAGGGTCTCAAGGCGCTGAAGGGAGGGGGGGGTGCCGCTAATGCTCGAATAGCCAGGTCTTGAGGTGTTTCCTGAAGGTGAGATGGTCCTGGGTCAGTCGTAGGTGTGCGGGGAGGGAGTTCCATGTCTTGGCTGCCAGGTAGGAGAACGATCTTCCTCCGGTGGTGGTTCTGCGAATCCGAGGGACGGTGGCGAGGGATCGAGGCTGGTGGAGCGGAGCTGGCGGGTGGGAGTGTAGAACGACAGGCGGTTGTTGAGGTATTCGGGGCCGAGTCGTGGAGCGCTTTGTGTGCGTGGGTAAGAGCGTGATCCTCTTGCTGACGGGGAGCCAGTGCAGGTTTCTCAGGTGGGCAGATATGTGGCTGTGGTGAGGGATGTCGAGGATGAGTCGTGCGGAGGCGTTCTGTATGCGTTGAAGGCGTTTCTGAAGTTTGGCTGTGGTTCATGCGTACAGGGGGTTTCCGTAGCCCAGCTGACTGGTGACGAGGGCCTGGGTGACAGTCTTTCTGGTTTCGGTGGGGATCCACCGGAAGATATTTCGGAGCATGCGCAGGGTGTTGAAACATGAGGACGAGACTGCGTTGACTTGCTTGGTCATCGTGAGGGAGGAGTCCAGGATGCATCCCAGGTTGCGTGCGTGGTCCGTGGGTATCGGTGCGGTGCCCAGCGTCGTGGGCAACCAGGAGTCGTCCCAGGCGGAAGGGGATTGTCCAAGGATGAGGACTTCCGTCTTGTCCAAGTTGAGCTTCAGACGGCTGAGCTTCATCCATTCTGCGACATCTTTCATTCCGTACTGGAAGTTGGCTTTGGCGGTGAGGGGGTCTTTGGTGAGGGAGAGTATCAGTTGGGTGTCGTTGGCGTAAGAGATGATGTTGATGTTGTGCTTGCGTGCGATGGCGGCGAGGGGGCTCATGTAGATGTTGAAGAGGGTAGGACTGAGTGAGGAGCCCTGGGGTACGCCCCAGATGATTTTGGAGGCCTCTGAGCGGAAGGGTGGGAGGCGGACTCTCTGGGTTCTGTCGGAGAGGAACGATGTGCTCCAGTCTAGGGCCTTTCCTTGGATCCCAGTGTTGTAGAGGCGGGTTATTAGGGTGCGGTGGCAGACGGTGTCAAAGGCTGCCGAGAGGTTGAGGAGGATGAGGGCGGCTGTCTCTCCGTTGTCCATCAGGGTCCTGATGTCATCGGTGGCTGCGATGAGGGCGGTCTCGGTGCTGTGGTTGGCTCGGAATCCAGACTGGGATGGGTCGAGCGAGTTGTTTTCTTCGAGGAATGCTGTCAGCTGTTTGTTGATGGTCTTCTCGATGACTTTAGCCGGGAAGGGGAGGAGAGAGATGGGGGGGGAGTTCTTGAGGTCTTTGTGGTCCGCTGTTGGTTTCTTCAGTAGGGCGTTGATTTCTGCGTATTTCCGGCTTTCAGGGAATGTGGCTGACGTGAGGGAGTTGTTAATGATGTTCCGGAGGTGGGGTGCGATGATGGTGTCGGCTTTGATGAAGATATGATGAGGGCATTGGTCGGAGGGGGAGCCGGAGTGGATGCAGTTCATGACGCGGGTGGTGTCTTCAGTGCTGATGGGGGTTCATGCGTTGAGGCTAGAGGTGGGGGGCGTTGGTTTGGTGGTTGGGGGCGGGGTCTGGGGTCCGAAGCTGTTGTGTATGTCTGTGATCTTGCGGTGGAAGAATGTGGTTAGGGAGTTGCAGAGGTCTTGTGACGGTGAGATGTCGTCGTTGCTGGCGCTGGGATTGGAGAGCTCTTTGACGATGCTGAAGAGTTCCTTGCTGTTGTGGGCATTGTTGTCCAGCTGCTCTTTGAATGATGTCCTTTTGGTGGTGCAGATCATCTGGTGGTATTCGCGGGTGGCACTCTTGAGGGCTGTCATGTTTTCTTGTGTCCGCTTGTGGCGCCAGGCTTTATCGAGGGTTCTGCACGATTTCTTTGTGTTTTGAGGGCGTCTGTGAACCATGCGGTTTTTCTGTTGCTAGTCTTGCCTGGGGGGGTTTCTTCAGAGGGGCGACGTCGTCGGCGCAGTTGGTGATCCACTGTGCGAGGTTGTGCGCTCCGTCGTTGGTGTCGGGGGTGTCGGCAGGTGGGTTCTGGCTCAGTGATGCGGTCAGTTGGTCTGTGACTTTGCTCCAGCATCTGCGGGGGATCTGTGGTGTCTGATGGTGGGAGGTGGTCTTTTTGAAGGTGAAGTGGATGCAGCTGTGGTCCGTCCAGTTTAGTCCGGAGGAGTGGCTGAAGGAGACGCGGTTGCTGGCGGAAAAGATGGGGTCGAGTGTGTGGCCGGCGAGGTGGGTGGGCGTGTCCACCAGTTGCTTGAGTCCGAGGTTGTCGAGCAGGGTGGTGGTGTTGCTGTCGTCTTTTTTCTCCAGGTGGAAGTTCAGGTCCCCTAGGAGGATGTACTCTGGAGAGGCTAGGGCGTGCGTTATCACTTGGATACTTCAAAACAAATTAAATGTGTCTCTCAATGTTGAGCGTTTAGGACTTCCAATTGAGCTTGTTAAAATATTCTATTTAGCTAGACGCAAAGCTGGAATTTGTTTTCTCTAAGAAACTCATGTTGTAGATCAAATATTAATTTATATTAATAAAAAATGGGTCAGGAATATAATTTCCTCTCCAGCAAATGGTAAAAAAAATTGAGTTGTGATCTTGTTCTCAAGGAAAATCCGAATACAGATTTTAGACAAATACTCTTGATACTGATGGTAGATAGTTATTTGTTAAAGTTAATTATTTGATTTTTTTACTATCCTCAGCTACTAAATCAATTACATCAAATTGGAACGATGCATCTTTTTTATCAGTACATACCTGGTGGTCCTAGGTTATTTTGTCTAGACGATGTACTCATTTATCCCTTAATGGTTATTCTCCTAGTGCCGCCTTCTATAAACTGGTTTGGAAACCTGTTGATGAATCTATTTCCTTGAAACGTATCTGTAACTATATTTTCATATTCTATATGGATTAATCTTAAATGTTTTATAGTTAGAGATATAAGAGGTAGCTATTGTTTGTTCCTTAATTTAATGTTATACCAATGCACATCATATGAATATATATATTTTTTTTACAGTTAGTTATATGATTATTTCGTATTTATAATTATTGTTTCATGTACCCTTTCTGTAATATTTTCTCTATTGTCTTTATTACTTTAAAAAAATAAAATATTTTGAAAACCAAGAAAACATTGTTCCCTCAGGAAATAATGGAATACCAAATTGTTTGACCAAGATTATATGTGTCTTTATCCTTCGATTATGTTCTAGCAGTAAGGCATGGCTTTTTTCCTTCTCTTACTTTGCCATGAGACCTCTTTGGAGTATACTATGCGCTTCAGAATTTACATTTTTGTATGTTGGTATGATGTAATCCACATTGTTATAGGTGCAACATATATGTTGAGGGTGAAGCAGGGTCTTATGGGGACGGTATTGGTGTATACAGAGTGGCAGAATTCTAAACGATTGACTGTACCTCATCCTTTACTTGGAAACGTAGTATCTGTCTCATTCATCTACCAATGTTTGCATAGGCCGTCAGTAGAATGAACACCTTTCAGGCAAAAATATCAGAAGAGTAGATTACTTAGGGAGAACTTCAATGACTCAAAAAAACGAGGGATAAATCAAGAAACGGTGGCATTCTTTACAGGTGTGAAATGCCCATATTTCCCCTCTTTCTGACAGAAGGGATCAATTGTTATGAGGAAAGTTTGATCAGCTGAAGGTATATTTAGAGGTAAGTGTTTCTCCAGAAGACCAACCAACCATTTTGCACTGTGTTCACTGTAGCACTGGATTGCTCAGATTAAAATAACGTATTGAGAGACGTGTCAGTTTCTAAATTGTTGTCTTTTATACTGTGCCAGTCCTCTGTTTCTCACCAGTCTAGACAATGTTTCATTAGTCTAAATTAGAACAGAATTACTACTGGACTTTGTTTTTCTAATGTTGGTGTTTTGGCTGTTGTCGAACGTAAAAAAAAGATAATACTGCACTGTACACATTTTAAAGCAATGTAATTTGTGTGTGAATTTATTTGTACAGAGACGAGAGGTTGTCAATGGTGAAGTGGAACCAACAGAGGAAGAATGTGAATGGCACAGTGAAACAGAAGAAGAGGAGACATTAGCTGTAAGAACCACATTTATTTCATGCTTTTGTATAACTAGTCACTCTGCAGTATGTTCTAATTCCCAGATTAACAATTTAGCAAGAAGTTGCTGTTGTTGAAGAGGAACTTTAACCAATGTTCAATGTCTAAGTATTCAGATTTAACCTCTTCGACGCTAATGACAAGGGTAACTCGTCATGAACTTTCCATTCATTTCAATGGAAAATGAATGTAAAATATTAAGGTGCCATAGCAGCGAAGTGGTTAAGAAGTACCCTGTTTCTTTTAGAAGTCACAGTATGCTGTATTGAAAGACTCACATGATGCCAATATTTTCTTTTTATACATATTGGGTAAGGATATCTGAAATCTGATGGACTGTTTTAGACCAACCTTAATTATTCTATCTTCTGTATTGGTATGATCCCTTTTAATGTGTCCGACAGATTTTTGTGTAATTTTTCATTTTGGATTGCTGTTTTTCTCCTATGGGACCTTAAGTTCTCTGTGAAGGCCCTCTGATGAAGAGAGCAGTTTTGCTACTATTCGTCTCCTGAAGGAGCTTGAACCCAGCCTGCTTTGTACCTCCACCTACTCCCTCATTCCTCCATTTACGTTTGGGAAGTGCAGAACACTGGCACTGGAGGTAGGGGGAGGTCTGACGAGGAGAGGGATAAAAGGTTGCTTGTCTTGCAATGCTAAGCTTTCATGTCCACAAAACATGCCTTTTGGGAATATGTTATGACATTTGTGAAGCACTTAGTTACTCCAAAATAGAGTGTCCCTTCGCTAGTAAATCAACCTCCAAGTCTACAGAGGAAGGAGGAATTAGATCAATTCAAACAGCCAGTTTGTGAGTTTTTTTTTCTCAAAGTTGGGTATGAACTTTCCTGCCTCAGGTGTAGCAGGAGGGAGTTCCAAAGTTTGGGGCCAAGAGGCTGAAGGAGCGCCTACCCATCTGAACTCTTTTCATGCTTGGCACAGCCTCTAGCTTAGTTTTAACAGATCTAAGACACCTGTTAGGTCTTTAGGGCTTAATAACTGTATGAAAGTAGCAGGTGCCTCAGGTTTACAATTTTATGGCAGAAGCAAAGAGCTTTGAAAGAGCCAGTGCAGTTTAATAAGCGCTGAACCCAGAGAAGAGTATCATTGATACTCCGCAGCACCTGTGCTGCTGCGTTTTTTATCTGTTGGAGCATCTTCAGTTTGCCTTGGGTGGCACCCCAGTAGAGTACGTTCTAGGAAAATCTAGTCCGGAAACCAGAAGTGCTAGGATTACCGTGTTTTCGGCCGCTTCTGGAAGTAGAACGATCTTGCTTAACATTCTTAAAATGCCAAAACATTCAAATTTGGATATCTGGTTGTTAAAGGGATGTAATGCTTTGTCATTTCGGATGTTGCTTTCGTAACGGCCTCTAGGGTCAGTACCGGGGTAACAACAATGATTTGCTTACCCTGAGTCAGTGCTCGCTCTATCTCACTACAGCAGTTTCTACCACTGTGAGTATTTTCTCAGTGGGTGGAAAGCACATTTCAATGTTGGTGTACAATTGTTGTTTTATGCTATAGGTACCGTATCACCTTTATTGAAAGGGATATAGGTGCACCAGGTGGGTCTAGCGACTACGCAGATCACCAGGTCAGTTTAGTTTACATGTATGTGCAGATGTTTAGAAGCTATCATATCAGCTTGTACGGAATGTAAAATGTTTGTGTGTTCTTTTGTCCAATGGTTGATAAAAAAAAATCATGTCTGATCAAGTCATAGAATGGTTTTACTCGTTCTGCGTAATCCAAAATGTATGTTCTGCCAAAATGTAAAAATCCTAAAATGGATTGTAGTCTTATCAGAGTTGTTGGAGGTTGGATCAATGCGCATTTTTCTAAAAACTCTGCTGCCAGTCTTTTGGCTTCTCTTGACAGCTTGTATCCCAGAAACAGGACATTGGGATGTGCAGTTTTTTTTTCAATTAAATTTGTAGCCCAGGTGCGCGAATCCAATAATTATGTGGTTCACTCTAGGCAAGTGTTCCATTAATTAATTGTCCGTCAGATAAATATAGTGTACATAGTACAATGCCTCCTCATTAAAAATTTTGAAGTATTTCTGTTACCCTGGCTGAAAACATCCCAGGACTTTTCTTATACCCTTGAGGTCAACAATAAAATTCACCCTGTGAACCTAGCGCTGAAAATGCAGTCGAATATCTGCTTCCAGGCGCAATATTCTGGCTGAACAATCCATTTGAGCTATCTAGTGTTGTTTTATCTTTCATCCGCACAATGTTATTCATTAGTGCGGCACTATGTGCAATTTGTACTGCTAAATGTGCGTGTGGAAGTGTTCAAATGGCTGTGGTCTAAGACCAGACGGTATGGTTTGTCAGGTTTCATTACGGGAACCAAGGGATTTTTTCATGGGGGGGTGCAATTTTCTATTACACCCCGGTATTCAAGCTGTTTTAGGATTTCCCTAACGTGCTTTTTGTGAGAAGGTGGCCTGATATGCAGTGCTCACTATTCTAGTGAACACTATGCATCAGTCCAGCAACCCTTATTGATGATTGGTTGTAAGTCAACCTTATAGACCAGCTATCCTAGTAGCGTGGATACGAGCAGTCTAAGGCTAAAGACTCGAGAGGGCGTGTTAAGCCAGCTGTTATACCACACATATACCCCTTGAATACCCAGTGAAAGGACACCACACAAGTGTTATGAAAATAAACAGTATATTTATTAAGAATCACAACAGCCCTGTACTCTTTATGAGGACAGGGTACTAAGCACAAAACAAAACCCTACGAAAATACTTAAGTTAGCACAGTATATACAAATGCCCGAGGGGCACGGAAAACCATATACTCTGAAAGTGGAATGCGAAATTACTAGCAGGTAAGTACAGTACTAATAGGCCTTGGAATCGCTAGGTCTTGACTATAGAATCTTCAGATTACTTCTAGGAGGCCTAGGGGACTCGGGTGCAGAGTGTGCACTCTCACGCGTGATGCGGGACAAAGTCTATGGTAGCTAGATTTCACAGAGTTAGTGTTCTCGGGCGAACCCGACTTGGTAGGAGGAAAACGAAAGTGGATTCTGACCCTTGGATAGTGAGGCTATGCTGGGGCACCGAAATGCCGAAGTTACCTAGCCCAGGGGCTGCAGCTGCATATGTCTCAAAAGACGTCGGGAATCCTCGTAGACGGACCAGGAGCCTGGAAGAAAGATGCTGGCAGGCGACCAGTGAAGAGAGTTCGAAGTGATCCAAGCCTGGATCTTGAAGAGAGATGACACCTGAAAGCAGAGGGGACCAAGTTCGTGACTACTAGCCAGTAGTCAGGTGGCACCAGGAGGGCACCGGATGGTAGTCACCTCGACCAGGTAAGTGGGCGACGCTGTGCTCTGCAGATCTCACGGGCCCGGAGGCGTTGTCGGCGACCAGGATGGAGGAGCGAGCTGTCCCACGATGGATGAAGCTGTCGGCGTCGCTGGACCCAGGATTGGGCAACAAAGCCTTGGCAAATTCAAGCCCACACGGTGGACTCAAAATGGCGTCTGGAGTGGACCAGGAGGATCCGGGGTACTTCTCTTTTGGAAGGAAGCAAGGGCCAGTCTGGAGCAACCAGACCAGCAGCAGTGATGTCGTCGGGCGTCGTGAAGAAGGCCACAAGCCAGCCGGCTAGTAGCCCAACAACGCGGTGAGCAGCAAAAAGCAGAAGGGCCCCACGCAGATCGTGGAGATGCTAGAGGGCTGATCTTCGGTGCTGGAGCTGCTCAGGGTCGGGGCTTCTCGGACCCCAAAGCACTCACCAGTGTAACACTCGGTGGGCTTGTTGCAAAGAAGTCGTGCAGTCTTGGCGATCGTCGGTCCCTCGAGGTCTCGTCGCACTCACGGGTCTCAGCTTGGCTGTAGAGGTGAGTAGAGGTCAGAGGTGCCAGGGAAGCCGGGTCTCGTCGAGCTGTGTCGTCGGATTCCTGAGGAAGGACTTGCAGCAGACCGCAGTGTTCTTAGGATGGTACCTGCGGATGCAGGGTGACTACTCCTTAGCCACAAGGGAGAATCTTGAAGAAGAAATCTTGATGTCCTTTCGCAGAAAGTCGTGTCTTGATTCCAAAGATGATCTAATTTGAACAGGGGGCCCGCTCCTATCTTTATACTAAAAAAGGGGGCTGACCCGGTGACTAGGTCCTGCCTATGGGTGGGACTAGGAGGGGGGTGGTTACACCCCTCTCCCATGTCGGACTTTCCCCAGGCCAGGGGCTGGTGTGCCCCTGGAACTGGTTCTGACCGGCCTATGCGTAGTGAGCACCGGGGTGCCACTCAGCAGTCACCTTCCTGTAAAGCCCTGCCTACCCAGGATACACAAAACCCTGTCTGGGATGGTGCTAGCACCGCCCCGGACAGGAAACCCTTTGTCCAGGCTCCCCTCGCTGGAAGGACTCCCAGCTGCAGGGGGTCAGACTCATGTCTGTGGTGGCAGCATCCATTTTGTGGAGCTGAGGCTTCGTTTAACTTTAACCGGGGTTCACAGTTACGTACATGTCGTGTCCCTCTAGAAGGGTGGAATGCTAACCCCGTCGCCAGAATTGGCGAGGGGTTAGTATTCCAATTCGTATGACACCTTACTCGACATGTTTTGATAAAGCAATACCAAAGTTAGCATTTAACCGCGAGGATTAAAATGCACTTCAGAGTATATGGTATGCGTTATCATGGAACAGCTATTAGGACTTGGTTCCGCAAGCTGCAGACAGGCTCAGCTCATGCCAGAGCACCATCTCACACGATTCCACGCACCCTGCCTTCAGGATTGTCAAGGCCTGCCATAGGAGTGACTGATAGGAATCTGTGTGTCCATTTTAGGGTTAGATATAGGTATACTATATCTACAGCAAAGGGTGATTACACGACTTTGCCCCAGCTGTCATGCAGCCAGTTGTGTCAAATTTAGGAGGCCAGCCAGGGGTGGCATAATACATGCTTCAGCCCCTGGTAGGCCCTGGGTACACCTATGCCCTGAGTTACAGGGTCTGATAAGGTGGCCCAGTACCAATTGGTAAATGCACCTAGGGTACATGTTGTAATTTAGAGAGAGAACAGCCAGGCTGTGGGTCTGATTGGCAGGCCCATAGCCAGAGAAAGTCGTAAACCAGTGAAACAAAAGCAAAAAATCTGGGTGATCATAGGATTGCAGACCCTACTCTCCTACACTTTTTAGCTTTGTTTTATAGGATACAGTCTCTGGGGTTGAGGAACTGATTTTAATGGGATCTCTTATTGAGAAGGCTCATCATCCCACCCTACATGATTTCGATAAAGTGCAGGAACTAGTGCTAATGCCCACTCCTTGGCGCATAAATGTTTAACTGATTCTGGAACAAGGCCAGAGAAAGCAGGTAAAAGTACCATTTCTCCCAGTGGGCATTCCATTACAAACTCAGGTGGCCAAATCTTTTCAGGCAAAAGAATGTTGTAACCGTAAGTTACGTTCTCCCAAAAGAGAGCCTTGATGTTCCTGGGTATGTCCCCCTTCCGTTTGGAGCGTTAAATAATGTAAATGATGTGGGACACTTGCCCTTATATGAGCTGTTTCCACCGTTATATGCTCATTCAGCGCTACTACCACCAAATATTCCATCAGTTTCTGGTGAACTATTGTGACTTCTTCCGCACTGTCTAGCATCGTCACTTCCCATTCCCTGTTCAGAAGCAGCGTCCTCAGTAGTCTTGGCATGTCTTATTTAAATTACTGCTATATTCTTCTTTTTGAATTGAGCTTTTTGAGTCTTTGGTTTGTCCTCTTTAAGGATGTAGTCTGAAAAGTGTTTTCCTTTTTGGCGAGAGGAACGTGTAACAGTATCCTGATATCTGTCAGATTTTCAAATATTATCACGGTTTCTTAAATTTTATTTTTTTATCAGTAGATTCCTGCTGAGGAGACCCACCCCGTGAATGTGTCTTATTTTGTTCATTATTTTTGTTGTTGTCCCATTTCTTCTTTGAAGAATCAGGTGCTTGCTTAGAGTTATCCTTTTCAGAATTACTCTCAACCTGTGGTTTTCCAGATTTGATCCCCAAATTATCTCTGCCTAGCCTAGCATAAGTTTGTTTGATAATTTTAGGTAATTCCGTCCCCTGCTGCGCAGGAGTGAATTCCCTCAGGAGTTGGTGTATAGCCAATGCTGCTGCGTCCCCTTTTATGTTAACATATTGGTTGATACCGCAGCAAAGTTGTCTATCGGTTTCATCCTTAAGTCAAGGGCAGGTCGTGCTCCGTACTCATTCTGTACTTGTTTAAGTACAGAATGCGGTGGTGGCAGTATACTAAATTGTGTGATTCTTTAGTATGTCTTTTTAACTGCGTCAGTAGGAGTATGGCTACTGACCCCTCATCTAAAGTTCTGTTCTCATGTGGTGCCCAGGAAGTTGCACTGACAATATGTGTACAGAGGGTTTGTGTTACATGTATGGTATTTGGAGTCTGTGTATTGAAGCCAGAGGTATCCTGCATTCCTGTTGCTGGAGGGTGGATACACATACACTGATATTAGGAGGGTGGAGACCAGGCTACCTTTAGAAATTCTATGAAGTCTTTGTTACCAAAGTGCTGCTGATTGGTTCGTCCTGAGCACTGGCATTTGGTAGATAAGACTGGGGGATGGAACTGATGTTTCTGCTTTTCAAGTTGACAATGTTTTTACTCAGGCCTGCTCTTTCATCTGTTTCTTGTTACTGCTTTAGGAAGTTTGATAACAGCCAGGTGCAGACAATTCACACTTAAATATGCCTGTGTTGTGGATCTCTGGCTTGAGGTCAGACCCAGTGGCACCTGCTGTGAGAAGCATCACTTTACACAAAGGATGTGTGGACAGCACCGTCAAAAGGACACTTGAAAGAGAACCAATGCAAACTGGTTCTGAAGCATGAGACAGTGGATCCACAACTCTGGTTTAATATATGTTTATAAAGGTAGGATCCAAACCACCACACTTTGATCAAGTGCTAAGTTCTTCTTGAACAAGGAAGTGATTGTTCCTCAGAGTACTCAAAGGACTGCTGTGTGACCAGTACTGGTATCTGTCTAACAGGCAGTCTTCCAAAGGTGAGGGACATCAACTGATGTCAACATGCTTGCTGGAGAAGCTGTGGGTCTGCCTGTGGAGAATAGAAACGTAAGTGGCTGCTCAGAATTAGAAGCTTTCAGACTTGCCATGCACGATGAGATAAACGCCAAGAGGAGAGGCCTGTGCGTTCTCAGCGAAGAGTGTACCAGGAGGCCAGTGCTGTGGAAAGTTTCCTCTGGCCTCTCTGTACAGTTTGTGAACTGAGTTGGGCCAAGTTTGTGCCAGCAGCGTGTCACCTGGCTGCCACTGCTGAGGAGCCAAGGACTGCAGCATTCCTGATAGGAGAGCGCTGGCTGCACAGGGGCTGCCACTGTCGAAACATATAATTGTGAGAAGATTCGACCTAGAGGCTACCATCTCTGCTGAATGTCTACCCGTTACCAACCAAGGGTGTCACCACTGCTGAGCTGGGTACTTCCATTTATTCATTGTGTAATGCTAGCCTGAGGGGCCCTCACCTTGGACCCTCAACAGAATGCAGGAGTGTTTGGCCACATCCTACGCATTACTAAGATTATTGAGAGCAACTTGCTGGTAAATCGTAAAGCTAAGCCTTCACTAGGGGAGGCAAGAAGGTGAACGGACTGAACTCACTTGAAATTGGTGTTTAATGTAAAAGGAATGATAAACTGTTGAACTGAGCTACATACTTAAAGCAGTTAGAATGTGTAACTAAATGCACCAGAGCCTATTCCCAGCAATGGTTGGGGATGGAAATAGCTTGAATCTTGACCCTGCTTGTAAACGGAATGATCATTGGGAAGGGTTTGTAGCGTATCACTGATAAGAGAATTCTACAACTGGATATGTTGTACCCTTTAAATTGTACAGTGTTGGGTTTTGATCCAAGATTAAAAGTACTTTCTTTTTCATAAAGATAAGAACTGGGCTGAACATTACCTTATTATGGCTCTTGGTTGATTGTTGGACTTTGAGCTCTTGATCCCCCACACTACCTCCCTGAGAAGCCTATGATTGCTCGCTCTTATTACCCTGAGGGTCAAATGATGAAAAAGTTATGCTTGCCCCAGTTTCCAGAGTTGTAGTAGGACTGGCTCACAGATAGCAGTGACATATGTCCTAAATTACCACAGTTGGGGTCCAGAAACTCCTGTCTGTTCGTTAGCCTCTTGAACCAGGGTTGGACACATGTGATCAACTTCTTGCAGTCTCTGTTTTCAGGTCGTATTGTGGTTTGGCTATTTTGAGAGCAGGAACCTGGCAGAGCTTCAGAAGGAATCCAGAACAGATTTTGCTTCCCATTATGATACAGTATTGATATATTCTAGAAGCCAGTTAGTTACCTCCTCACTGGATATGGGCACTGATGTAGTCCCTTTACTGTATGGGCTGTATCCAGATGACCAGAACCCCATTGCAGGATGCCTTGACAATAGCATTGACAGGTTTGTGACCATTTCTCTTAGCATAGACTCTTTCTGTGAGGTTTCATTGGGATTCCAAGAGTTTCTTAAGGTGCATGGACTGCCGTCTACTTCCTTGTTGACTACCTAGAACTTTTGACTGACACCCTATGACTTGATTTTACTATTTTGACTGCATCTTACTTTTGTAGGAATAGCTAAAGGTCTGTGCAGGGCCCTCTAATGACCCTCTGGTGGGTTGGTCTTGTTTTGTTATTAAGAGACGGATGTTTGTTGATGTTCTCTCCCCAAGGGTGTAATGAATGTGACTTCTCACAAATAAGCCACACTCAAACCCTGCACTTCCACCTGGGAAGCAAATTCACCACTGCACCTTTAAATGATACACTTTGAGCAGCACTTCCTAAAGACGAGAAAGGGACACAGCACTCCCTTTAGGCATGGCAAGAAAACAAATCCAGATGCCTTTAAAATAACACACACCAATTTATTATTGCAATGTTTAGAATAGTAGGCCAAATACATCAGTAAATGCAGATTCCCAAATATCAAGTGACTCAAATGAACAAGTAAAATAAAATGCAGTATGTACAAATAGCAAAGAGTAGAAAATATGTACAAAAATGGTTAGGAACCCCTCACCGATCGAATAAGCATCATCCTTGCCAACTCAAGCTGGGGAGAGCCCTTGACCAGCTCAGGAAAGAGTTCGATTCGGACTAGAGTTCTGTCGCCTCCTCAGCAATACGTCTATTCTGTGGTGAGCTTCCACCTGGCCCTCGAAGGTTCCCAGCTTAAATATCATAATTAAACGTGAGGCGAAGCTTCTAGAAAACCTTGCCCCCTTCTCATTGGAAAAAAAACGAGCTGGCTGTACCAGTCTGCGTCAAGGCCAAGACGGAGGCTGGCCAAGCTCCCGTATTTTGACTTTGAGGCAGAGTTGCGCATTCTACAGATAATATCCAGTTCACTCTGGTCAGTGAAGAGCGAAAAACAAGGGAAGAGCAAAAACCTGCCCTTCCTTACTTTGCAGCTCCGTGTGAACAGCAAGGCAAAGCCAGAAAACAAGATGACATGAGGCCATGTCAAAGCCAATAGTAAGAGCTCATCAATGTACAACACCGAGCACATGTGTGCATGACTGCCCACAATACTGGACTTCGAAACCAAGGAGTACATTCCACACCTCTCTCTCCCTCTCATGCTTTCAAATACACATCCCACACACTCTGCTCTTGGCAAGGCTGTTCTACTCTGGGACAGCTCCCATTGAAAGACAGCAAGATTACAAGAAAGAAGAGAAACAGGCATATGCAGGACCGTCCCATATATCCAGGCTAGGGTACAATAACACACTAAAGTCAATTAAAATAGTGGTAGTTGAAGGTCATCACGGGGTGCCAAACCACAAGAGTGGCTCATTAACTACAAAGGGGAAGTTGATGTGTGTAAACCACTCAAATAAGGCAGTCACTCTTGTGTGCCCTCACAGTTGCTCTTTTAAAGTGAACGTTATGGCTTAATATACTACCCGCTGTACTACTTTTTAATGGGGACAAACCTTTTAATGAATCAAAATATCACATTGGTCATTGCAAACAAATACTTTCTTTTGTATTATCTAGAATCGTAATTTGGTTTATTGATTGGCTTTATTTCGGTAAAAAAAATGCCATAAAAGCTTACAGCAAGCAATACAATTTACAATAGTTATCAGATACAATCTATTTACACACAATAGGTAAAAACAGGGAAAAAAAAATTGCTTGAAAAGGTTAAAACCAGAATTAAATTGACAAGGAAAGCCTTTTATTACGAATCAACCAAGCCCATTTTAAAAATTTTGACACAGCACATACAATCACAGGGGATGTGTCAGTCATTAAAATGCGCATTGCCACTATACTCTGGCGGGTGCCTAAGAGTCTGCAAAGTGGTTTCAGCCAACGAGTCCTCGGAGCACGATAGTCCGGACATTCAAAGAAAATGTGAGCTACAGACTCTACTCGAGAGGAACAGGATGCACAAAAAGGTGAAAGTTGTTGAGGCCGCTTCCAGCGGGCGACTACCTCACCTACTGGTAGAATCCCCACACGAAACTTAAAATACAGGGTGCGGTCAAACGGAATGGAGATGATGTCTAAATAGGGTTCATATGCCACCACATCCTTGATCCTCACAAAAGCTACAGTTGAGTTGCAATTGCGTGAGTCTAGATGTAGTTTTGCAGAGACCCAATTCCAATACAACATTTTGATAGTAGCTTTTGGTGGGGCAGTTTTCAAAGACCATGCATCAGGTAACCCTATCTCCATTAATAATCTTTTGACATCCCTCAGCCATTTGATCCTGGACCACCCTGCCATGGCCATAACCTCGGATAGTGCTTCCGCATAAGAAACTAGTTTGGGCACCCGCCATAACCGTGCCCAAAGGAGCAGGGGACGAAGTTATGCTTGGTCCCTGATAGGTCTGCAACCTAAATCCAGTAGCACTGGCACTGCTGGTGCTGTTGGTGTGCTCCATGGGAGAGCCATCAAATCTTTCAAGAATTTGTTCTCTGATTTGGCTAGTGGATCCAGGTTGCAGTTACCCCACAGCTCCGCCCATATAGAGCGGCACTGACCCCTCTCGCTTTATATATTTCCACAACTGCGGCAAGCAGTTTGCTAGATGAGGAGCGTTGTTTCTTAAGTAAAGTGCCTCCTACCCTTTTGTGGCCCAGTAACATTTTATGGATGTGGGAATTCCAGGAAAGGAAATCATTGAGGCGGATACCCAGGTAGTCAAACTCAGAAACTCTTTCCAATGGCTCGGAATTCAAGGTCGGAAGTCTGCCAAGTTTCTTGGGGGGGGTTCATGACCAGGAACTTAGTTTTATCGGTGTGAATTACCAGCCCTCTCAACAGACAAAACTCCTGGAAACTATTTAAAAGGCTCTGAAGACCCATGGGGGACTTTGAGATAAGAAGAGTGTCATCTGCAAAAAGCAGTTTAGGCATCCGTTTACCCGCCAAGGAAGGAGCGTCCGAGGGATTTCTAAGCAAGTGATCAACCACGCCGTTTACATAAAGCGAAAACCGGGTGGGCGCCAGGACACATCCCTGTCGGACGCCCCTTCCCACGGGGATCCTTTCTGTTTTTTCACCCTTCGTACCCCAACGCTCCTGTGCAAAATTGCCATTGTGTAGTTTTACCAGTAGGGAAAGAATGTACATGGGCAGCCCTAAGTCTAGTAAGACCTTCCATAACTTCTCCCTGGGAACCAGGTCAAAGGCAGTCTTTAGGTCTATAAAGGCCAAATATAGACTGCCCCCTCCCAGCATCACCACCTTCCAATGGAGAAGGGTCAATCTGAAGGCTTGCTCGATGGTCCCAGTGCCAGAGCGGAACCCAGCTTGGAGGTCCGACAGGATGTTATTGTCGTCCATCCACTGGAGCACCCTTCTCAGGATCACCTTCCCTGCCACTTTTTGGGAGGAGTCAATAAGACTTATTGGCCTATATTTGGCAGGGTTATCCTGACACCCGTTCTTGAATATCGGGACAACCTCTGCCCCCTTCCAGGATTCGGGAACGAGCGCACCCTCACTAATGGCATTTAACAGTGATGATACAAGATTCCCCCACTCCCTGGGGCTTGCCCGTAGTAGATCTCCCGGTATCCCGTCAGGCCCTGCTGCTTTCAGAGGCACCAGGGAACGTACTCTAATCCTGTTAGGCAAACTCCTAATAAAGGAGCAGTATTGGTAAGTGGGTCGTTTGCAACATAAAGGGATGAGAAGTGGTTGAACCAGCTCTGGGCATGGATGTTACACGTCATCAATGTGCTGTCTGGCCTGTCCCTAGATCTTATAAGGTTCCAGAAGCCTCTAGCATCCCTTTCAAAACTTGCTTTCCTCAGATCCTCCCAGAAGCTGTCCTCCCATTCTCTCTTAGCTGCAAGCACAGTCTGCGAATAGTTTTTCCTTGCCAATCGTATATCGGCCAAGGACTTGCTTTTCACAGCGCAAATCAAGGTGCTTTTCATCTCCCTACATTTTTTCGTGTACCAACCATGTGGGTTCGGCCTGATTGTACGCTTATCAACACGAGAGGCCTTGCTTGGAAGATAAAAAAGTTCGCTCAGGGCCTTGGTGGTAGCACAAAAAAGCGATGAAACTTCCTCAGGATGTAAGATTGGTACAACTAACTTGGACTGAGCAGTAGCCAGAAGTGTTGAAATGGATAGGACTTTCTCTTCGTCCATAATAAGATTTCTCAATTTTAAACGCCTACCGCAATTGGAGGGATGAAGCTCCTGGTGGGCAAGCGTTAGAATGGACGTATGTACCCGCGAGTTCTCCGTCCAAAAAGGACGAAGTGCAAGGGAGAGCGAGTTGTGGTCACTCTCTACTATGGGGAGTACCTCCATATCCAGCAAATAGCCCCAGGATTTTACGTCAAGGGATGTAGTCTAATCTGGACGTATGATCCACCCTATTATAGGTATGCGCTCCAGACGGATCCAGAGACGTCCTACCATTCACTGCCCTAAGGTCGAATTCCAAGTTTAAGGAGTATATTTGAACCGCCACTTGAGACCACCTTCTAATCGGAGGTAAAGTCAGAGCTGGTATACCTCTCCTATTATCATCGTCATCAGTCCCCAAAGAGTCCTCCAATCCAAGAGGCTCAAACGTGCAATTAAAGTCACCTGCGACTAAGACATGAGAACTTTCGGAGCCCCTCCTTAACAGGGATTCTAGCTCTGAAACTATAGGTGAGTGTAGACCTCCCTTTATGCCCCTAACATAGATATTGAAAATATCTAGGGTCAACCCTCTCTTGGGTCCTTTGAGAGATATGCTCAGAAGATCGAGTAAATCAGTCACTCGCTGGATGACCTGACAGCCGAGTGAGATGGCAACCCATAGAGAAGACCTCCAGAAGGGCGGCCCTTCCCAGAGGGGGATGGTACTGCTGGCAGGAAAAAGGATGAATATCCTACGTTGTGGCTCAAGGCTCCCTACTCCAAGTTTCTTGAAAGATACAAATGGAGTAACCCTCCACAAGGGTGTTCCAATCCGGAACAGCCAGCTTCCTTCTAATCCCCGCAACGTTCCAGCTGAGAATATTTATGGCAGGATCAACCAGAGGTGGCTCTTCGTGGGGTACAAGGTTAGGAACCCGCTCCCCCTCGGGGAGTGAACAAGGGGTACTGTTTCCCTGCTTAGACACCCTGTGTTTGGGGACCACGCACAATTGAGAAGGGTAGAAAACCAGAAAGGGTCAAGGCAGCAGACCGGGTCAAGCACTACAAGTTCTATGTTTCTAAATTTTTGGGTCGGTGCAAAACTTCTTCCTACACCTGCTACCAGTCGGTGTTAAGGTCAAAAGATCCAAATACAAAATTGAGTGCACAATTGAGAAGGGTGTCCGTCTAGTGTTGGTGGTCTCCAAAACACAGGGATCCAACCGAGGACTCGGTCCCGGGGGCGGAAGAACTACCCCAGAAGAGATATTGTTTCAATAACCTGGGATCCTTCCGTATGTCCCCAGCCATGGAGTTTGCTGATAAGGCACAGAGAAGGGGTCATATCCGGGGAGGGCAAAATTATGCTAACCTCTGTCATCCGGGACAGTACTAAGATGATTGCCAACTGATCTCGGGTAGAAAAAAGTCAAATCAACTACTCCAATGCCTGCACTACTAGTACCTAGGTTCTGGTTAGAAATTAGCTGAGCTACCCTGGGGTCCTTGAAGTTAACCACCACGCAATCCCCCTCAAAACGCTTATGACCACAACCTACCCATCCTACCCTTCTGACACCCAGAATCAGCCCATCTAGTTCCCTGGGCAGTGGTCTATTGATCCTTAACCAGTGCATGGTTTTATTTTTTTAGCGTCTGGTAGGATTCTTGCTGCCCAACCAATAAGGGTGGTACGTTGGTAAGGATGGCAACAAAGGGGTGGCAGTCTGGGGGCAGATTCATAGGAGGTATTCTACGGGCCACTTTGGTAGGAAATGTATCAGGCTGCCTAGTGAGGGGTGGAATAGGGCTAGTTATTCTAGGTTGGGCTAACTCATGACAGTTGCTGGTTCTGGGGTTCCTCAGTTTAGCAGTATCATTTGTACCAGTGGCCTCAGCACCTACATGCTTCTTATGTTGGGTTATTATTAGCCCTAGGTTGGTCTGAAAGATGGGATATGTTCTTGTGGATCTGTCTTGGGTTGCGAGTACCCCCTTTAGTAGTAGCAACAGAAGGAGGAAGGGACTCTGGCACAGGCACCCCATTAACTATTCCACTTACATTGGATGGATCTTGAGAAATGGTAGAGGTCACCCTAGCCGCTTGACCCCCCCCCCCCCTAAATCGCTAGCCCCAGTCCTAGAGTGTAATTTAATTAAGGATTTGGTTGAGAAGAAGTTATCTAATGTTGCTTGTTCAAAGCTGTCCAAACGATCCGCTAGCCTTTTGACTCGTTCTACAATAGGGGTCAATAGAGATTTCATCAATTTCTCTATCTGGGCGATCAACAGTGTATCTGGAGATATGATCACGGCAGGAGCCGTCGCCAGAGTGTCACATGGTTTAGCTAGTGACTCTCCACTCTCCAGGAGACACCCCCCCCCGTGTCGTCCTGAACACAACCTATACCCGCCCCTTTGGACTTTGGAAATGCTCCCATTCTTAATCCAAGTTTCCTAATTTTCCTAAGGGGTTTAGGATGACAACCTTTACGGGGACTAATATTCCTTTTCCTTTTAGTATGGGGGATTTTAGATACTACATGGGGTAACACGACTGGTGAGGCGCAGTAAGTACCTCGTTAGTAGAAGTAGTATTTGGGGTAAGCATGAGGGGAGAAATGTTAGTAGAGTCTAGAACCAAGAGCTAATTTTCAATTGGGGGATCTAGATCTAACGTGCTCTCCACCCTGTCAGGATTGGGCGACAGAGATATTTCATGGGGCTTTTCCAAAGGTGGACAAACAATCAAGTCAGGGTCGGTTAAGGATGGGGAAGAGGGAACCGATGCCAGAGAGCCCAGGGATGCCCGCTTCTCTAAGGGGAGTTTGAGAAGTTCGATAGATTGCCTGCGCTCTGCACGTCTCTCAGCTAAGGCAATCTCTCTGTCAATCTCACGAGTAGCCCTAGAGAAGTACTTGTCTAGAGGACCCAAGATTGCAACCCCTACCGTAGGCGGAAGGGGATTCAGTGGGGGAGTAGATTGGTGCGAAGACATATTTTAACGGTCTTAGTACAGGAGGATGGGGCAAGGTCGCTATATACCAACACAGGAGCGCACACGAAGGTAATGGATGCTTGTAATAATATCCATGTGTAATGCTCACCAAGCTAACAACTCACTATACCTTTACACAGTCACGTCCAATAGTTTAACGCTGGATATCAGAGAGTGGGCCCAGCCCAGCCTCCTGCAGCCCCTGACGGCCACAGACGGCCCGCCCTTGTCCCGGGCTTCTCCCGGGACGCTCCCGCGCAGCGGTAATAGGTCTTGTTCTTATTGGATATGGTCCGCCCAGGGGGCGGGGCTAGCAGGGAGAGCGGGCCAGGTGTTTCGAGTTGGCCAAGCAGGGACTCCTGGGAGATGGAGTCCCCGCGCTATCGCTCGCAGCCCTGCACTGCCCCATGGCTCCCCAGTAATAGCAGCAAGTCCCCCACAGACCTCCTCCACGACGCGGGACCCGCGAAGCGGGTTCCCCGAGTTGTTGGCTTAGTAGCAGGAAGAGCAGCCCAGCAGGATAGTCCACTTGATGCAGCAACCTCTTAGGGCACAAATACGATGCAGAGAGTCGTAATTTAAACATCATTACAATTAGAAAAATATATCCATAGATTTACAAACGTTATCTCACTATCAATATTATTTAATAAATAGGATTGATCATATTCTTCAGCATTCGTTTTTACTTTTCTCATTGGAACTGTAAAAACCATCACATGTTTCACAGTATTGTAGTGTAGGAGAGTAGGGTCTGCAATCCTATGATCACCCAGATTTTTTGCTTTTGCTTCACTGGTTTACGACTTTCTCTGGCTGTGGGCCTGCCAATCAGACCCACAGCCTGGCTGTTCTCTTTCTAAATTACGATATGTACCCTAGGTGCATTTACCAATTGGTACTGGGCCACCTTATCAGACCCCGTAACGCAGGGCATAGGTGTACCCAGGGCCGCCAGGGGCTGCAGCATGTATTATGCCACCCCTGGCTGGCCTCCTAAATTTGACACAACTGGCTGCATGACAGCTGGGGCAAAGTTGTGTAATCACCCTTTGCTTTAGATATAGTAGCTCTATATCTAACCATACAATGGACACCCGAGTTCCTATCAGTCACTCCTATGGCAGGCCTTGACAATCCTGAAGGCAGGGTGCGTGGGCTCGTGTGAACTAGGTTAGCATTCCGCCCTTCTAGAGGGACACGACATGTACGTAACTGTGAACCCCGGTTAAAGTTAACTAAAGCCTCAGCGTCACAAAATGGATGCTGCCACCACAGACACGAGTCTGACCTCCTGCTGCTGGGAGTCCTTCCAGCGAGGAGAGCTTGGACAAAGGGTTTCCTGTCGAGGGCGGTGTTCGTACCGTCCCAGACAGGTTTTGTGTATTTCGGGTTCGGTAGGGCTTTTGCGAGAAGGTGACTGCGGAGTGGCACCCCGGTGCTCACTACGCATCTGCCGGTCAGAACCAGTTCCAGGGGCGCCAGCCCTGGCCTGGGGAAAGTCCGGCAGGGGAGAGGGGTGTAACTACCCCCCTTCCTGGTCCCACCCTTAGGGCAGGACCTAGTCATGTACCCACCCCTTTCTTTAGGATAAAGACCAGAGCGGGGACCCTTCCAAATTAGATCATCTTTGAATCAAGAACTACTTTCTACGAAAGGACATTCGAGACTCTTCTCAAGATTTCTCCCTTGTGACTAAGGAGTAGTCACCCCGCATCAGCGGGCACCATCTAAGAACTCTGCGGTTTGCTGTAAGTCCTTCCTCAAGGAATCCGACGGCCCAGCTCGACGAGAACCAGCTTCCCTGGCACCTCTGACCTCTACCCACGTCATCAGCTCAGCTGTGATCTGTGGGTGCGACGAGACCTCAAGGGACCGGCCATCATCAAAACCTGCACGCTTTCTTAACCAGCACGACCATCGAAGTAATTCTCTGGTGAGTGCTCTGGGGTCCGAGAAGCCCCGACCCTGAGCCGCTCCAGCACCGAAGTGCAGTCTCCCAGCATCTCCACGATCTGCGTGGGGCCCTTCTGCTCGCTGCGCAGCACGTTGTCTGGTCACTAGCCGCTGGCTTGTGCCCTTCTGTGACGACATCCGACAATCAACTCTGCTGGTCTGGTTGCTCCAGACTGGCCCTTGCTTCCATCTTTGCGAGAAGCACCCCGGGCCCTCCTGGTCCACTCAAGACGCCATCTTAGGCCCACCACGTGGCCCTGAGATCTGCCAAGGCTTGTTGCCCCATCCTGGGCCCAGCGACGCCGACAGCATCATCCTTCGTGGGACAGCTCGCACCTCCACCGTGGTCGCCGACAACGCCTCCTGGTCCGTGAGACTGCAGAGCCTAGCGTCGCCCACTCACCTGGTCGAGGTGACGGCCAACCGGTGCCTTCCTGGTACCCTCTGACTACTGGCTAGTAGTACGAACTTGGTCCCCTCTGCTTTCAGGTATCATCAATCTCTGATCCAGGCTTGGATCTCTACGAACTATTCATCACTGGTCGCCGGCCAGCAACTCCTTTTCTTCCGGCTCCTGGCTCGTCAGCGAAGACCCCGACGCCTGTAAGACTTGTGCAGCCGCAGCCCTCGTGGCTAGGTAACTCGGCATTTCGGTGCCTGCATAGCCTCTTTACTCTAGGGTCCCGAGTCCCTCGCTTCCGACTTGCCTTATCGGGTCCGCCCGAGACCTTAAACTTTCCGTGTCCTCGGACACTTGTTTTAATTGTGCACTTGAAGTATTTTCCTAAGAGATTTGGTTTGTGCTTAGTACCCTGTCCTCATAAAGAGTCCAGGGCTGTTGTGAATCTTAATAAATATCCTGTTTATTTTCATAACACTTGTGTGGTGTCCTTTCACTGGGTGTTCAAGGGGTACATGTGTGGTAAACAGCTGGCTTAACGCGCCCTCTCGAGTCTTTAGCCTTAGACTGCTCGTATCCACGCTACTAGGATAGCTGGTCTATAGGTTGACTTACAACCAAACACCATAAGGGTCGTTGGAACGATACATAGCGGTCGCTAGAATAGCGAACGTTGCATATCGGGCCAACTTCTCACATTGGTGAGCAGCGGTTGGGATTTGAGCTTGCTGTTGTTTTACCACACGTATCCTAAGAATATCTTGTTGAAAGATCACATAAGTACTGTTAGTACATATAACCAAAGATTAGAATACTCTGAGTTCTACTGAACCAGCTGTTGCAGCTCCTCAAGGCTTAGCACACCTTGGCTGCAACTCTTAGCAAGGGAATAGTAGGTAAACACATAGTGTAGGTAGGTGCATCACTTACACCACACTAGAAACAGTATGTCGGACAAAGGAGGAAACTGAGTCTCCCCTTGTGTCAGTTGACCCTCCACAGGTCATCCCTTCAAGATATACTGTGCTGAGCTTCAAGGAGTTAAGACAGGTGTGTCACTCCAGGAAGATCAAGCAGGGGTCTAACCCCACCACGTCCTTTCTGATTGGTCTCTTGGAGACTTATGATGCCAGAAAAGCTGAGACCCGTCTTGCTCTTCTAATCCAGAAGGAGACATGCCTCCCCTCGAGGGAACCAGAGACGATCCTGACCTCATCCACCTCGCAACTGAGAACGAAGATGTGGAGGATGATGAGGATGAGGATCCCTCTGGGGATGAGGCAGATAAGGGACAGGTAGAAGTCGTTAGACTAAGCAGGTCCAACTTAAGCAAACATGACAGTGGTACTGGGGGACCCCTGGGGCCGCTATCAGGTCAGCTTAACATTGGGAATGGACGAGCCCGATCTCTATCAAGAGACTCTGGCAGATCCCTTCAAACCAATGGCTCTCACAACTCTTCTCAAAGAGGGATGACGTCCCCTCAGAGGAGAGTGTACGAAGCTAAAGAAAGGGCAGCTAATCTGAGGATTGAAAGGGAAGAACTTGCCCTGGCCAAAGAAAGGCTTGCCTTTGCTAGAGAGCAACAGTTAAGTGGGGTAGTCCCCACTGGTGGCAGCAATGTACCTAGCAATAGGGAAAGGAGTTTTGATACGAAACACCTTGGTAAGATAGTGCCCCCCTTTAAACAAGGGGACGACATCCACAAATGGATAACTGCTTTGGAGAGGGCCTGCACTGTGCAGGGTGTTCCCCAGAGTCAGTGGGCAGCTATCTTGTGGCTCTCCTTTGAAGGAAAAGGAAGAGACAAGCTCCTCACCACAAGGGTGGAGGACGCTAACGATTACCAAGTCTTGAAAAATACACTCGTTGAAGGGTTCGGCCTAACCACTGAGCAGTACAGGGTGCTGTTCAGGGATACCCAGAAAACGCAGTCTCAAGATTGATCTGACTTTGTCGATTGTGCCACTAAGGCTTTTGAGGGCTGGTTGCTGGGCAGTAAGGTTACTGATTACAATGGATTGTATAATTTGATGATGAGAGAACAAATTTTAAACAATTGTCAGAACCAGTTGTTGCATCAGCATCTTGTCGACTCGGATCTGACCTCTCCCCAAGAATTGGGAAAGAAGGCAGACAGATGGGTTCGTACAAGAGTTAAACAGAACCAGGGCCAGAATCAAGGTGGTCAGAAGAAAGCAGACCAGAAGGGTAAAGATTCTAAGGGGGAACAAAATGACCAGAAGTCTTCGACAGGTCCCCAACAACCCAAAGAGGGTGGGGGTCAGGCTCCCCAAAAGAAGAAAGAAGGCCAATCCAAAAGATGGTGCCAGTACTGCAAAAGTAAATCTCACTGGTTTAGTGAGTGCACCAAGAAAGGAGGAGGGCAGGCTCCTGCCACTGCAGCCCCTAAGGCACCTGTGCCCCCTAGTACAGCCAGCAGTGGTAGTGCACCTCCCAAGGGTTTAGTAGGGTTAACCCTGGGTTCTGAGGGGCGTGACAACTTAGTTGGCACACTCACTCAGGCTGTCCTTGTCAGTACAGGGGACGTGGACGTGTCCCCCGACGTAAGTCCCAATACTTTGGGCAAATACCGACAGACGCCTTTCATAAATGGAAAGATGGCTCAGGCCTATAGGGACACTTGTGCCAGCGTCACCATGGTGACGCCTAACTTTGTGGACCCTGGACAGATCATGCCAGGTACGGAGTTCCTGGTGACCAATGCAAGCAATGTCACTACCAATCACAGTATGGCAATTGTAGCTTTCTCCTGGGGAGGGGTAACTGGCCAAAAGAAGGTTGTAGTTAGTTCAGACCTCCCAGTGGATTGTTTGTTGGGCAATGATTTGGAGTCATCACAATGGTCAGAAGTGGAGCACCGGACTCACATGGAAATGTTAGGCTTGCCAGCACATGTGTTCGCCGTGACCAGGTCACAGGTCAGGAAATGCCCCACTGAACAGGTGCTGGATCCTGGAACAACGGACCAGACACCTCCCAAGAAAAAGAGCGGTAGGGTTAAGGCTGCGCCTTCCCCCTTGCCCCAGGTCGTGGATCAAGTCTCAGAGGAGGCTGACCTACAAGAATTGAGGGAAACTGAGCCTAGGGAGTTCGAACTTGATCAAGTTGAATTCTTGGGTTCAGGGGGACCCTCAAGGGAAGACCTGGGGAAGGACCAGTTAGACTGCCCTTCTCTTGAACCCCTCAGACAGCAGGCTGCTGCTGAGGCTGCTGGGAACGCCACAGGTACCCACAAGGTATACTGGGAAGATGGACTCCTGTACACTGAGTCAAGAGACCCCAAGCCTGGCATGACCAGGAGGCTGGTTGTACCCTTGTCTCAGCGTGGTTTCCTACTTACCTTGGCCCACGAGATTCCCTTAGCAGGTCACTTAGGCCAGACGAAGACGTGGGACAGGCTTGTCTCACACTTTCACTGGCCTCATATGAACGAAGATACCAAGGAGTTTTGCCGCTCCTGTGTCACTTGCCAAGCCAGTGGTAAGTCAGGTGGCACGACAAAGGCCCCCCTTATACCAATGCCTGTGGTGGGGGTGCCCTTTGAACGGGTGGGGATCGACATCGTCGGTCCCATGGAACCACCAACAGCATCAGGGCACAAGTTTATACTGGTGGTAGTGGATCATGCCACCAGGTATCCTGAAGCTATTCCCCTTAGGACCACTACAGCGCCTGTTGTGGCAAGAGCCCTAGTTGGAGTATTCTCCAGAGTGGGCTTCCCTAAGGAGGTCGTCTCCGACAGAGGAGCAAACTTTATGTCGAGCTACTTAACTGCTATGTGGAAGGAATGTGGTGTCAACTACAAGTTCACTACACCCTATCATCCACAATGCAATGGGCTTGTTGAGAGATTCAACAGGACCCTGAAAGGGATGATTCATGGACTACCAGAAAAGCTTCGGCGTAGATGGGACGTCCTGATCCCCTGCCTCTTGTTCGCCTACAGAGAAGTCCCACAGAAGGGGGCTGGCTACAGCCCTTTTGAACTTTTGTACGGACATCCTGTAAGAGGACCCCTGTGTTTGGTGAAGGAAGGATGGGAGAGACCTCTCAAAAAGCCTGCAGCCAACATAGTGGACTATGTGCTTGGCCTCCGCTCGCGGATGGCTGAATACATGGAGAAGGCATCTGAAAACCTTAAGGCCAGCCAAGAACTCCAAAAAGCTTGGCATGACCAAAAGGCTGTCTTGACTGTTTATCAGCCCGGACAGAAGGTGTGGGTGTTGGAGCCAGTGGCCCCAGCAGCACTCAAGGACAAATGGTCCGGGCCCTACACCATCCTGGAGAAGAAGGGAGAGGTCACCTACCTGGTCGACCTGGGAACTCCCCGGAGCCCCCACAGGGTGCTTCATGTCAACAGGCTCAAGGCATATGTCGACAGGAAGGACATGAGTTTGCTCATGGCCCTAGATGAGGGACAGGAAGAGGAGAGTGACCCTCTCCCCGACCTGCTCACTCAGAATCCTGACGATGGATCGGTAGATGGTGTTGTCTTTTGTGGCAGCCTCTCCGAACATCAACAGAGCGACTGTAAACAGGTTCTTCAGTCGTTCAGACATATGTTTTCTCTAACACCCAGTCAGACCAATTGGTGCACCCATGAGGTCGACACTGGTGACAGCTTGCCCGTTAAGAGTAAAATCTACCGGCAGCCTGATCACGTTAGAGACTGCATCAAGAGTGAAGTGCAGAAAATGTTGAAGCTGGGAGTCATTGAACCCTCGGACAGCCCTTGGGCTAGTCCCGTAGTTCTAGTGCCGAAACCTCACACCCCGGGCGGTAAGAAAGAGATGAGGTTCTGCGTAGACTACAGGGGTCTCAATGCAGTCACTAAGACTGACGCCCACCCAATACCAAGGGCAGACGAGCTTATCGATAGATTGGCTTCAGCCAACTACTTAAGTACGTTTGACCTGATAGCTGGGTATTGGCAAATCAGGTTAGCTGAGGACGCCAAGCCTAAGACCGCATTTTCAACCCCTGGTGGGCATTATCAGTTTGTGGTGATGCCCTTTGGTCTGAAAAATGCACCTGCCACCTTCCAACGGTTGGTGAATCAAGTCCTTACTGGGCTGGATGACTTCTGTGCGGCGTATCTTGACGATATTGCTGTCTTTAGCTCCACCTGGGAGGATCACCTGGTCCACCTGCGGAAAGTGTTAGAGGCTCTGCAAGCGGCAGGCCTCACTATCAAGGCCACCAAGTGCCAGATAGGGCAGACACAGGTTGTATACCTGGGCCACCTTGTAGGTGGAGGCCAGGTTCAGCCACTGGAGAGCAAGATACAGTCAATCAGGGACTGGGCTCCTCCAACCACCCAGACTCAGGTTCGAGCTTTCTTGGGCCTGACTGGTTACTATAGGAAGTTTGTCAGGAACTATGGTTCAATTGTGACACCATTAAATGAACTGACAAGTAAGAAAATGCCAAAAAAGGTTCAGTGGACAACGAGCTGTCAAAAAGCATTCGATGACCTAAAGCAGGCCATGTGCACGGCGCCTATCCTCAAGAGTCCGGACTACTCCAAACCATTCATTGTCCAAACAGATGCTTCTGAGTTGGGTGTGGGAGCTGTTCTTTCTCAACTGAATTTTGATGGTCAAGACCAGCCCATTGCTTTTATAAGCAGAAGGCTGACCCCTAGAGAGAAGAATTGGTCAGCTATTGAGAGGGAGGCCTTTGCTGTGGTTTGGGCCCTGAAGAAGCTGAGGCCATACTTGTTTGGCACTCACTTCAAGATTCAGACCGACCATAAGCCCCTCTTATGGCTAAATCAGATGAAGGGTGAAAACCCCAAACTGCTTAGGTGGTCCATTTCCCTACAGGGGATGGACTTTACAGTGGAACATAGACCTGGTACTGATCATGGCAATGCCGATGGACTCTCCAGATATTTCCACTTAGAACAAGAAGACTCACCTGGTCAAGGTTAGCTTATTGTTCCGACGTTTGGGGGGGGGTCATGTAGGAGAGTAGGGTCTGCAATCCTATGATCACCCAGATTTTTTGCTTTTGCTTCACTGGTTTACGACTTTCTCTGGCTGTGGGCCTGCCAATCAGACCCACAGCCTGGCTGTTCTCTTTCTAAATTACGATATGTACCCTAGGTGCATTTACCAATTGGTACTGGGCCACCTTATCAGACCCCGTAACGCAGGGCATAGGTGTACCCAGGGCCGCCAGGGGCTGCAGCATGTATTATGCCACCCCTGGCTGGCCTCCTAAATTTGACACAACTGGCTGCATGACAGCTGGGGCAAAGTCGTGTAATCACCCTTTGCTTTAGGTATAGTAGCTCTATATCTAACCATACAATGGACACCCGAGTTCCTATCAGTCACTCCTATGGCAGGCCTTGACAATCCTGAAGGCAGAGTGCGTGGGCTCGTGTGAACTAGGTTCTGGCCCGAGCCGAGCCCGGTTGCAGCTTGCGGAATCAAGACCCAATGGCTGTTCCATGATAACGCGTCCCACATCGGTAACTTCGGTGTCGCGTTATCAAGACATGTCGAGTAAGGTGTCATACGAATCGGGATGCTGCCCTCTCACCAACTCTGGCGACGAGGTTAGCATTCCGCCCTTCTAGAGGGACACGACATGTACGTAACTGTGAACCCCGGTTAAAGTTAACTAAAGCCTCAGCTCCACAAAATGGATGCTGCCACCACAGACACGAGTCTGACCTCCTGCTGCTGGGAGTCCTTCCAGCGAGGAGAGCTTGGACAAAGGGTTTCCTGTCGAGGGCGGTGTTCGCACCGTCCCAGAAAGGGTTTGTGTATTCTGGGTAGGTAGGGCTTTTGCGAGAAGGTGACTGCGGAGTGGCACCCCGGTGCTCACTACGCATCTGCCGGTCAGAACCAGTTCCAGGGGCGCCAGCCCTGGCCTGGGGAAAGTCCGGCAGGGGAGAGGGGTGTAACTACCCCCCTTCCTGGTCCCACCCTTAGGGCAGGACCTAGTCATGTACCCACCCCTTTCTTTAGGATAAAGACCGGAGCGGGGACCCTTCCAAATTAGATCATCTTTGAATCAAGAACTACTTTCTACGAAAGGACATTCGAGACTCTTCTCAAGATTTCTCCCTTGTGACTAAGGAGTAGTCACCCCGCATCAGCGGGCACCATCTAAGAACTCTGCGGTTTGCTGTAAGTCCTTCCTCAAGGAATCCGACGGCCCAGCTCGACGAGAACCGGCTTCCCTGGCACCTCTGACCTCTACCCACGTCATCAGCTCAGCTGTGATCTGTGGGTGCGACGAGACCTCAAGGGACCGGCCATCATCAAAACCTGCACGCTTTCTTAACCAGCACGACCATCGAAGTAATTCTCTGGCGAGTGCTCTGGGGTCCGAGAAGCCCCGACCCTGAGCCGCTCCAGCACCGAAGTGCAGTCTCCCAGCATCTCCACGATCTGCGTGGGGCCCTTCTGCTCGCTGCGCAGCACGTTGTCTGGTCACTAGCCGCTGGCTTGTGCCCTTCTGTGACGACATCCGACAATCAACTCTGCTGGTCTGGTTGCTCCAGACTGGCCCTTGCTTCCATCTTTGCGAGAAGCACCCCGGGCCCTCCTGGTCCACTCAAGACGCCATCTTAGGCCCACCACGTGGCCCTGAGATCTGCCAAGGCTTGTTGCCCCATCCTGGGCCCAGCGACGCCGACAGCATCATCCTTCGTGGGACAGCTCGCACCTCCACCGTGGTCGCCGACAACGCCTCCTGGTCCGTGAGACTGCAGAGCCTAGCGTCGCCCACTCACCTGGTCGAGGTGACGGCCAACCGGTGCCTTCCTGGTACCCTCTGACTACTGGCTAGTAGTACGAACTTGGTCTCATCTGCTTTCAGGTATCATCAATCTCTGATCCAGGCTTGGATCTCTACGAACTATTCATCACTGGTCGCCGGCCAGCAACTCCTTTTCTTCCGGCTCCTGGCTCGTCAGCGAAGACCCCGACGCCTGTAAGACTTGTGCAGCCGCAGCCCTCGTGGCTAGGTAACTCGGCATTTCGGTGCCTGCATAGCCTCTTTACTCTAGGGTCCCGAGTCCCTCGCTTCCGACTTGCCTTATCGGGTCCGCCCGAGACCTTAAACTTTCCGTGTCCTCGGACACTTGTTTTAATTGTGCACTTGAAGTATTTTCCTAAGAGATTTGGTTTGTGCTTAGTACCCTGTCCTCATAAAGAGTCCAGGGCTGTTGTGAATCTTAATAAATATCCTGTTTATTTTCATAACACTTGTGTGGTGTCCTTTCACTGGGTGTTCAAGGGGTACATGTGTGGTAAACAGCTGGCTTAACGCGCCCTCTCGAGTCTTTAGCCTTAGACTGCTCGTATCCACGCTACTAGGATAGCTGGTCTATAGGTTGACTTACAACCAAACACCATAAGGGTCGTTGGAACGATACATAGCGGTCGCTAGAATAGCGAACGTTGCATATCGGGCCAACTTCTCACATGTAGTTCCACTTCTTCAGAGCTGTATAGGTGATACCAGATATTATTCACAGAATAATTATAATATTTAAAAGCAATGTCTAAGGAGAAAATTAAACATGAGAAAAACATGAAAAACAGATGTCCATATATTGTATTCATGTTTCAGTGTTCTTTAACGTCAGCAGATTGACAGCCAAATAAATCAGTTACTCCTATAACATATTTTTATTGTTGCTTGAATGCATGTTTTGCTTCACTATCTAGTACAAGTATTCATTTAGTTCTAAAAGCAGGCCTCGAAAAATCGTATAAATGTTACTAGACCTGCAAGTCTGGTAACTTGAATAATTTACTCTATTTTACTGTAATATTCTTGACCTGTAAACTGGTCTCATATTGTGTTAGCCTAGGCAAATATTTTATTTCACAGAGCTACCTTTTTCTTCACGATCACATTTGAGATCACCTTCAAGTATGGGAGCTCAGCATTTCTGCTGTAAAAAGATAAAAACATCTTTTGTTTGAATAAATAGATTAAATGTTTGCTCCATGTGTAATAAAAATCTAGACCACATGTAGGATCCCTCACTAGCCTGTTAGTTTATAAAAAGCATTACCATCAGGGCAGGGACAGGAGTGTTTATCAGTTAATGTTTAAAAACTCACTTTCAATAAATATGGGGCCATATGTAGGGAATTTACGGATTACGATTTCCAAATTGCAATTCTTTGCAAATCGCAATTCGGAAATCACAATTTGTAATATACAAAAACCTAGAAGGTGGAAATAGCAATTCCTAATTGGGTCGCAATAAACCTTCCTCATGAATATTAATGACACTGGTCGCAGTTTGAGACACATTATTAATTGCAACCATCACAAGGATGGTGACCTGCTGGGGTCAGCAAACCACCATGTCTGTGATAGATTAATAATAAAGGTTTTTTTTTTTTTAAGTGCATCGTTTTCCTTAATGGGAAATGGGATGGGTTTAAAAAGAACACATTTAAAGTTGTATGTATTATTTTTAAATGGTCTTAAAACCTATTTATATTAACATTCACAAAGGGGAATGGGTACCCATTGGACCCCTTCCTATTTGTGAATGGTTTCCACCACCCTTGAGTTGCTGGTAAGATAATGAATGTTTTGCCACTGTAAATGGATCGCAAAACATTCATATATATACCACTGCGAATTGGTATTAGAAAGGGATGCACTAAACACTCCCTGTCCAAATACCGATTTGCAGATTACCAAATCGCAGTTTGGGTTTTTTACATTTTAAAAACTTTTTTTGCGGTTGCAAACATCCTGATTCTATGAAATGGACCACTTGCAACCTCAAAAATGGTTTTGTATGTATGGCTGTATATTACTAAATCATGATGTGATAGCGCACAGTCATTTACAGACAGTAAATTTCCCATTGAAATGGCCACAAACAGTCCCACTAACGTATATTTTTAGTGATAAAACTATATAGTGTAAAAACAATAATAGGTGAAAATAGGGTTTCAGCAGAAATATTTATCCTTTCCACATCACCAGGTAAAGTGGGCTTTCATAACGACTAAAATCCATTTTGAAATGTTAGTACAGACAACTTATTAGCTATTTAAATAGTGTGTGTTAAAAAAGACCTGGCACCCAAAAGCCTTTCATTTCATACTCCTTGTACAGCACGTGAAACGGTTCACTTTACAAAATACTGGATCTTCGCAGTTGGAGAAAGAAAAGTAATTGTACTTCTGACCTCAGTCTCTGAACACAGAGCAAATGTAACAAGATAAAAACAAGATTTAAAGGCATCTTTAATGCTCCTTCACTTTTAGTGAACAGAACACCTGCTCTTTGTCAACTCACCAGATCGAATGAGTAGGCCCTACATATAGCTTGCCTTTGCGAGTGGGCAAGTAGCTTTCTCAAGGCCTGTTAAAAAAGCAGCATTTGTATTAGCTTGTTTATATATCATTCCTTTACTCTTAACATATTAGTTAGAATATCGCCTTACCACAGAAATTGTACTATGTACAATTCACAGTAATTGGGCAGACAATATAATATGATTTACCTCACAAATTCTTATCTTAAATACCTTAAGCTAAGATAGATGAGATTGTCTTTCATCGATATCATGTGTGAAGTTTCTTTTTAGAGTTCACAATAATCTTTATTAATTTTCAACACAAAACCAGGACAAAAACTGAAATGAAGAGAAAAATATGAGATATGATTGTTGCAGTTATGAGAAAAATATACATAGAGATAAAATGGAGTATTCACTATAATCGAATGTGGGTAACTATATCAATTGAAAGAGAAAGATGCGTTAATACATAATATCAAGGTCATTCCATAAACATTTGCATAAATTAATCATTAAAATCGGTACTTAAAAAGAAAACTACAAAATGGAGAAACGCAAAGTGATTGTCTTGCTTGAAATATGGCGTTCGCAGTAATGCAAATAAAGAGCCAGCCATACCGGTTTCTAAAGTGTAGACCAAAGACCACCAGCTCCAGGGGGTTTAGTGGCAGCGAAGTAGTTATCAAAGGATTTCCATGCAAGTTTGTGTGGGGTTTCCAGGGAGAGTGTTGCAGAGCAACATTGTCAGCATCTCTGATGTGTGAGGCCCAGTTTAGGAAGGCTGTAAACAAAGCTTTGTGTGTGGCTTTCCATTTAGAGGTAATCGTTTCAACTGCTCCAGACAATGAAAGATCGAGTAGACCGCGTTTTGCAGGTCATTTATTTTTAAAGTCAAGGAAGCTCTTGATAAGAAATTAAAACTGTGTAGTAAAGGGCTTGGTGATAAAGGAGAAGTCATTGTTCCAGAAAAATCCCACCAATTAGCTGGGAAAGATTAGGTGGGTATGGTCCCCGTTTTCTTCCTTACAGGGGCTTTCAAAGATTTTCAGTTTGTAGATGGGCAGGAATCCAGTAGGCTTTGTGGATTGGCCGGTACTCAGCATGGAAAAGTACTGATGCTATTTTGTTTGCGGTGACTGATTTTAAAATGGTGTTCTGTCCTGCCTCAGACATGCGGTTAGAAGAGTGAGTGTCCCAGTTTTTCATTACTTTTCCGTTTGCCCTCGATGTTTTAGGTTATAGTAATTGATACAATTTGGAAACCTGGTGGGCCAGCTTGTTGATCTTATAAATGAGTGATTGAAGGGACGGTTCTCTGTAGTGACATTTGGACTTGTAAATGGCTGTCTTAAATTTTAGGAAATTGTAGAATTTTTTTTATCTTTTAGATGGTATTGTCTTTGTAAGTTCTAGGAGGTTAGGGATCCTAGTTGTTTCGGGAAAAATATGCCTTTGCAGAACCATGGCTCCCAATAAAAAATCTGGCCCTCATATGTGGTGATCGAGTTGTGCTAGAGAGAAGCTAGAGTGGAAAATTTCACTTGAAAAGGTTATTTCTTACCAATGGTTATTATGCCATTTCTGGTATTTTAAAATCTGTATTTGGAAGTGGTGAGATGTTTGCAGTTGATAGTGAGTAGAACTGCAGGGTTTAAGTTGTCCAAAAGGAATTTTTCAACATCCAGCCAGGTGGATGTGAAGTTATCAGGTGTGGAGAGCCAGTATGTGCCCTGTTTGGCCAAGAATTCTGTCTGATAATCTCTAAAGTTGGTGCGATTGACTCCTCCTAGGCCTTTGTGGACCTCACTGCGGCTTTTGACTCGGTGAGGCATGGCAAATTGTGGGAGGTCCTTGTAGCTAAAGGGGTGGATCCCAATATTATAGTTTTCCTGCAGCATTTGTACAGTGGTGCCTCTGCCAGGGACCGCTATGGTGTTGGCGGGGAGTGCACTGAAGCTTTTCCCATTAGGGGAGTGGTCAGGCAAGGTTGTGTCCTGGCCCCTTTCCTTTTTAACTTGTATACTAATGGACTAGGAGACGAGCTGCTTAGGACGGGTCAAGATTTTCCACAAGTAGGTGGTCGATCTATACCCACCCTACTATACGCGGGTGACGCGGGTGACGCAGTCTTAATGGCGCACACACAAAATGGTTTACAAAGGGTTTTAGACAGTTTTAATGACTTTATGAAGGACTTGGAATGAAGGAACTTAAGAATTAATGTTTCCAAGACCTTTGTTATGAGTTGTGGCCATGGGTTTCAGAGGGATATTGTAAGGGAGATGTTTCTGGATGGTAGGAAGATAACCCAAACTAAAAGTTTCACATATCTTGGCATCCTATTTAATCGTAGCGATACGTGGACCCAAACAATATCTACAAAAAAGCTTGTGTTCACAAGAACAACTAGTGCTCTTACCACCTTCGCAAAGAAGCTGGGTAGCAAGCCGCCAGGGGAGCTCCTGCAAATTTATAAGGCAAAATGTACATCAGTGGTGATGTACGGGGCAGGGGTGTGGGGTTTTGTTAAGACCCTCCCTTTGCAACTTGTGGAAAATGCGTTTCTGCATTATATTTTGTCTGTCCCTCAAAGCACCCCTTCCTTATCGGACCTTATTAAACGTGAACCAATACCCCCCTGGCATAGGATATGGTCAAAGGATCAGACCCAGTTAAATAGAAAGATCATGTCAGATACCCTGAGACTGGAAGGGGCCCTGCAGATCCTTTTGGTCAAGTATGTGTATAGCTTCATGAACGATCTAAGACACTTGGAATATTATAAAAATCCAAGTTCCATGTTATCAATTTCTAGAAAGGCTTTAAAATCAGAGGGTCTTCTATTATTGGGAGCTATAAGATTAGCAGGTGAAACATCTAAATGTTGTGTGATGCAACACCAGTTAACACTCACCTGTGTAAGGATGGAGCCATATCTGGCCTTTGTTCTCAGTGGCTTTGGCAGTATGCTTTTAACTAGATTTAGAATGGGCATTGTCCATAGATTACTGACATTGCCTAAAATGAATGATTGGTCACAAACTCTGAAACCATGTCCCTGTGACTCGCACTCTGTCCAGTTCACAATTCATTTAATGTTTTTCTGCAAATTTTATGTGTCATCAAGGAAAGTTTGGATATTGTCCCTCTTAAAAAATCAAGGTTTTAGACAACGTCGCCCAGCGTTGATCCGACTCCAGTTCTTGGGGAATGAGCACATTGCATGGAGGACAGCCCAGTATTTGAAGATAGTGCTCCGGCCTAGGAAAACTATGATATTTGAGGATTGTTAATTACTGGGCTTTTATTGATTAAGGATGGTGGTTTTTAATTAATAATGTGTCATATTTTTTTTAATTTGTGAATGTTTTTATTTCAAAAAGTTTATAATGAATTTTAACATTTGTTTTATGTGCTCTTATGATTGTCTTGTGAACAGTCGAATACAGCTTTAAACAAGAAAAAAGACACCTCCTAGTGTGTTGTGCAATCCAAGTTATTTCAGTGCTATTCTAGCTTTTTTACCTTGCCAAATAAAATTTGTGATCAGTTTATTTAATTTACAGTGGAAGTCGTCTGAAAGTATTATATGTATAGTACTGATTAAGTAGTTAATTATTAGGGTAATCTTCATTTTTATAGTTTCAATGCAGCCCCACAAGTTGATACATTTGAATGTCCAAATTTCTAATAATTCTGATGTTTTCTGAAGAGTGAGTTTTTGTTTGTGTTTTAAAGTGTTGATTAGGTCATAGCTCAATCTGATGCCTAAGTACTTGATGTGTTTGGGTTGCCAAGTCAGGTCTAAGTCTCCTAATAAGTCCCCGGTGCCTATGGAATTGAGAGACTTAACTCCTGACTTGTCCCTGTTTAGTTTGTAACCAGAGACCTTTGAATATTGGTTCCATTAGGGCATGTAGGGCTGAGCTGGGATTGTCCGTGAAGATTAAGATATCATCTGCATAAGCAGACCATTTCACCACTATCCCATGGAAGTTGACTCCTGTTACATTAGGATTGCTCTTTGTCTAGGAGGAGAGGTTCAAGATCCAAGCGGGAGGACGAAAATGGGCAGGCTTGTCTAGTGTCTTTTTCTAGTTTGAGTGGTTGAGAGAGGTAGCCACTAGTAGATATGGGAGCGTGGATTACTATAGAAGGCCATGATCTTTTAAAAAACCCACTGCCCATATTAAATGTTCAAAAGGATACCTCAAGAATGGTCCATGATACACTATCGAACAATTTCTCAGCATCAAGTGCAGTCGCTATGGAAGCTGAAGTGGATGATTTTGCCCTTTCCAGGACATGGACATAGGAGACGGTTGTTATTGTTGAACATAAGATTTTTTAGTAAACCTACTTGTGTGTTACGTACTAATTGTGGTAACACAAGATATAGGTGCCTGGCTAGTATTTTTGCTTATGGTTTACAGTCCAAATATATTAATCAGGTAGGCCTATAGTTTTCCCGGAGCAGCAGGTCCTTCCCTTCTTTGGGGATGGATACGATGTGGCTTCTGCTGTGGTGCCATCAATCAAACCGAATGTTGCGAAGTGGATAAATAAATTTTACATTGTCAGCTGTAGTGACTGGGTGAATGTTTTATAAAATTTGGCTGTAAAGCCATCAGGGTTAGGAGCTTTGTTCTCTTTAAGAGTACTAATTGCATCAGGAATCTCAATCAAAAAGATTGGTTTGGATAAAGTTGCTTTGTTTTCTTCCGACAGCTGACATATTTGTAGCTTACTTAAGTAGTCGGTATATTGAACCAGAGTGATCCCTTTTTCATCAGTATAGAAATCCTCGTAAAATTGTCTGAAAGTATCCAGAATTTTCTTGGGAGTGGTGTGGGTTAAGTTTTGTTGTCCTTAATTGTGGTTATCTTTTTTTTTAATTATGTTTATCTTTCAGATGTGAGGCCACCATTTTGCTTGCTATTTTGCTTCACAATGTTTGAGGCCTTCAAATTTGATAACCTACACACTAGATTTTTCTCTTAAAATCTTATTATATTCATATTTCTTGCATGGTCGCAGCGAAAGAGTGTTCTTAACTATATTTTTGATGTGTATTAATTCAAGTTGTTTAATTTTCCCTTCGAGTTTCAGTTATAAGGAGCTATTTATTTTATGGATTTCTGCCTTCATGTCAACTAAAGTGCCTATTAGTGTTGCCTTGAGCGCATCCTACAATGTCTGTATGTTAATGTCTGGTGAAGTATTTATCTATAATATCATTTGATACAATTTCCTTTATATTGTCCTGGTTGCTCAGAACATCTTTATTGAAACACCAGATCTTAGCAGGGGCTTTAGGATTGGTGCCGACAAGGAGCATGTTACTAGAAGAATGTTCAGAGAGTAATCTAAGTGATATGTTTGTTTGCTTTATTAATTGTGTACGAGTTCCAGAGATTAGATTAGAATAGATTCTTTTGTAGGAGACACTGGTGCAGAGAAGAAAGTGTAATCCCTGGAATCTGGATGTTGCAATCTCCAGGCATCTTTAAGATTGTATTTAGAGCAGATTGTTTGTAAGATTTTGTGAGGCTTGGGTGGGTGATTGTTATTGGTGGATTGGTTGAGGATGTGGTCAAGTAGAAGGTTCAAATCCCCACCTACAACAATAGGGTCATTGAGGGGTAGACTGCCAGTTTTATCTGATATGTTGTTCCAGAATGAAGTGTCTTTATTATTAGGGCCATGAATATTCATCACGTAAAAAAGTGAGTCCCTTCTACGTACCGCATCAATGATCACCGCTAATTTACACGTCTATTTATCAGGTCAATTTTTATAGATTACTACTGAACCTAAAATGCAAAAAGAAAAAGAAAGCAACCAATCATTGACTACATATATATGCATGGATCACATAGTTTTCCCTCAGCGTCTTGTCTCTTTACAAAATTCCATTGAAAAGATTTTCCTGAAAGAGTCACGTTAGTGATAGCTTCCGTACCTTAGAATATCCCCAGGCGTCGGACTGGATCCGGAAAGTTTTGCTTAGCAGTACCCCTGCGCGTCAGTAGGTGGCGTACTGCGGCTCCGCATCTGTCACTGGCGTCGCCAGCGCCGAGATGACGTCTCAGAGGGTACTTAGGCATCACCCATGCGCGCTGACGTCAGTTCTTTCTTTTTCCGTGCCAGTAGGCGCAGATCCGGATTGAGCACGTACCTTAGTCACTTTTTGACTACTTTTTAAGACTTTTTTCTCCTGGTGCACGTAGGGATGCCCGGCTTCCAGTCTTGCGTGCCGTGCCTCTGTAACATGTCGGTGGCGGACCCCCACGATTTGTGCCTCTACTTCCTAGAGACCGACCACGACTCCCGGGATTGCCAAGAATGTTGTGCCATGCCCGAAGGCTTTGCGGGAGGGACGCATTCCTCTCAACGCCGCTCCGGGTCTATGGGCCGTTCCCGAGACCGCTCGCGGGACTGGAGCCGTCGCTTCTCGGGCTACAAGTCTTCGCCTTCGGATTCCGGTAAGTGACGCCATAAAAAAAGTCGAAGAAGTGTGTTGGCTCTCCGACTTCCCACCCGTCGCTACTCGGAGGCGGACAAGGGGGACAGGGGCTCCACCCCTGCCCTCCTCTGGAGCTTGGGAGCCCCAAGGCCTACCCGCCATACCCGGGTCAGTCTGCTACTCCTGAACAGATGCAAGAGTTTCTTGGTGACATGGACCGCCTTTTTAGGCCCCGGCCTCCCGCCGGTGCGCCTTCGGGCCCCGCAGTCCCGTATCCGGATCCTGCTGGCCCGGTGGCACTGCCACCGGTTCTGGCCCCGGCACCACAGGATCCTACGTTGCTGGCTCTGGCCCCAGCGCCACAAGGTGCAGCACCGCCAGCTCCGGCCTCTGCTCCACCCCGGCGCCACACTGGGTGCCGTTTATCCCACCCCTGCCCCAGTAGCCGGACCATTTTGTTCCGGCCTGGGATCCGAATTGGGAGACGGCTCCGGCCTGGTTGGCGCCGTTTTCAGCGCCGCTCTTGACCCCATTTGTCCCTTCCATGGCTGTGATATCATTCTGGTATCCGGGTGTCCCTCCACCAAAACGGTATATGCCTGCAGGTGGACAGGTTTGTGACATGGTGCACAGCAAAGGCTGTGGATCCCCTTTGTGCCCCTCTGTCTGAGGTTCATCTGTTCTTTCTCTCTTTGGCCCAGCAGGGCTCTGCTCAGGGCACTATTAAAGGTTATCTTTCGGCCATCTCTGCCTTTCTATGGCTTCCAGATCAGCCTTCTCTTTTCAAGTCCCCAGTTGTAACCGTTTCCTTAAAGGCATTACTCATACGTTTCCACCCATGCCCTTCATAATGCCTCAGTGGGACTTAAATCTTGTCTTGACCTTTCTGATGTGCGCTCCCTTCGAGCCCCTTCATATCTGTCCTTTGCGTCTTCTCACCTTAAAGACTGATTTCCTGGTTGCTATCACCTCTGCCAGAAGAGTGAGTGAGCTCCAGGCTCTTTCTTCTGAACCTCTTTTCCTTTCTATTCATCCGGACAAGGTGGTTCTGAGGACAAAGGTTGTCACGCCCTTCCACATCGGGCAGACCATCACTTTGCCCACCTACTTTCTGCCTCTGCATCCTTCCAGAGAAGAAGAGGCTCCACCGTCTGGACCCAAAACGTGCACTTGCATTCTATCTGCAGCGTACACAGCAGTTCCGGGTGGATGATCAACTCTTTGTCAGCTACGTGGGTGCCAAAAAAGGTCAGGCCGTGCACAAACGGACCATATCCCGTTGGATCGTTCTGTGCATCAAAGCATGTTACTCCTTGGCCAGGAAGGAGCCTCCTGTGGGACTGTGTGCCCATTCGACCAGGGCTACTGCAGGCACCACTGCTTTGGGGTGTGGCGTTCCCTTGCAGGACATTTGTCAGTCAGCTACGTGGGCCTCGCTGCACACATTTACCAAGCACTACTGCCTTGACAGTCCGGTCCGAGAGATGGCTTGTTTGGCCGTCTATGCTCCGTGACTTTGTGGTGTAATCTCGTTCGCAGACCCACCACCGTGGTTGGTATTGCTGGGATATCTATTCTAAGGTAAGGAATCTATCACTAACGTGTCTCTTTCAGATGCACATGTTACTACTTGTGTAACAATATATCTGTAAGAGACATTAGTTAGTGATAGATTCCTTACCGCCCCACCCATCCTCCCCGTTCTGCAAACTGATTACTAGGGTTAAGGTCATCTCCTTTTAGGGCCCTAGTTTTATGCACCAATGGTCAGTAGCTTGCATTGCTCTGCGCTCCTGGCACGGAAAGTCGTGTACAGAACTGACGTCAGCGCGCATGGGTGGTGCCTAAGTACCCTTCGTGATGTCATCTCGACGTTGACAATGCCAGTGATGGGCGCGTAGCAACAGGACGCCACCTACAGACGCGCAGGGGTACTGCTAAGCAAAACTTTCCGGATCCAGTCTGACGCCTGGGGATATTCTAAGGTAAGGACTCTATCACTAACTAATGTCTCTTACAGATATATCGTTACACAAGTAGTAACTTGTGCGTTAGTTCCAATTTACATCCACATCAGCAGTATACATTCTAAGTCTAAAATTACAGCCAAAAAAGAAAGAAAGAGACAACTATGTCTAATACAAGGGATAACATAAAGTTCAGCATTGTATAAGATAATATACTAATTACTTTTACTACTTATAGTCTCTTGTTCGTCTCGGGACTGCTTTTAATTTGCAAAGTAGTTATTAAACTGTGTAACCTCAGCTTCCTTTTTGGTGGGTACTTCTATGTGCAGATTCCTCACTTTTGAGTATTCTCCAGGGCCAGAATGGTCCTGATTCCTCTGCAATAGCTCTCCTGGCACCGGTAGAGGGCACAGAATCCAGTACTACATTGGGCATGAGTTGGTGATGATGCCATAGAGGCCAAATATCAGCTAATACCTGGTCCTTGGCGTCCATGCTGTTTTTTCACCCCTTTCGACAGGTCTACAGCTTTATTCTCTCTGGTGCAAGACAGAGACTATTAACCTCTGAAGAGGGCTGGCTTCAAGCCCTGTTGTCGGTGTAGTGGGCAAATGTCCATCAGAGATCCACACGACAGTCAGGTCGAGGCATGACATGTCGTCACCTATTCCAGCAGATTCATCCAAAGACCATTAATTTGAAGTTCTTGATGGCTTGCTCTCATGAGGGTCATTGGGAATGCAACAGGACAAGGCCATGGTCAAGGGCAAGGGCCAGGTCACCACCAAAGTCCTCACCGGCCACAAGCTCTCCGAAGTACAAAAGTAAACACCAGAAGAAGATAAAGCACCCCTGTTCTCCTCAATAGTCAAATTCAACAGGTAAACCCAGTCCTCAAACCTCACCTCTGGAGCCAGAGTAAGTGAAGAGTTCCAAAACAGTGGTACCCATTCTCTCCCTCGGCGGTGCATCTGTGTCTAAGTTCTAGGAGTACTCAGTGCTGGGAAAGGATCGATCACCTGTTATGCCTTTAGGAGGGGCCTGTCTCCTCTGTAGTGCCATTGGGCCTCATGAGACTGGTCACAGGCCCATAGGACCCCGTTCCTGGGATGCTCTTGGTGCAATATGGATTCTGTCAGGCACCGTCCCTGTCGTTTGGGTTCTTACCACTATCCAGTGCCATTAGAGTCTTTTGGTCTCCTACCACAATCACCAGCTATGAGACCGGCATCAATGGAAATGTCGCCTTGGAGTCAGCTCTGAGTCCAACAACCTGCATCAGACTTTGCACGGCAGCTCTCCACGACACTAGATTTGACAGCACCCTGGGCGTCAGTGGTTGCTGCAACCTTCACCTGAATCCTTGTTGCCAGTCAAATTAGATCACTGAAGGAGAGAGGTCAGCCTCCTTTTGATGGACAAACAGTACGCCTCATAACTTTGGTTGTTCAGTCCCAGGATAGTGATGAAGGTAAATCTGGGTTGCCTTAGGATGTGCTAGCCCTCTAAAAAGCCATTAGGCTGGACACCTCTCCAGACATCAACAGTGATCCCGCTCCAGGACTGAGCCCCCTAGTAAAGGCGGATTTTCCCTCGGTCATCAAAAAAGCAGCCGAGGTCCTTGAGCAACTACGTACTGCAGTGGAGCAAAGAGCTAGTATCCTCAATGGTATCAAAGAGGTGGAGCCATCCACTTGGGAACCATTACTCTCGTTCAGCGAGGCTCTCTCGGATTTCTTGAAGGAGCCCTTGGTAAAGCTATTCTTGTGCTTAGTGGGCGACCAGGATATTGCTTGCTGGTACAGACCAACAACAAGGGATTTGGCTTCCTAACCATTCTCCTTTCACCAGAAGGTTTGGTAGTGCAGAGCTCCTCCACATCCAAATGCAATCTTTGGACTTTTCCAACGCATCCTCCTGACTGGGAATTCAAACGCCTGGAAGCCAAAGGGAAAAAGGCTTTTTTGGCTGGCACCTTGGCCCTTCCTTCTCTATCAATGCTGCCTTTCTATTAGGGAGTTATGCACATGATCTCGGGACCATAGAAGCTATGGTGATCCCAAATCTCCCAGACCATCTGAATAATCACTTTTCAAAAGTGGTGAGGGATGGGCACGATACCTTTAGGTATTTAGTGTTGGAAAAGAAAGTGATCTTAAAGTGGAATACTAGTCAACTGCATAACAAGTTAGATGATGCCACTCAGTTGGAGAATGTCCGCTCGTTACAGAAAGGTTCCAAAAATAACCTGAAAAGCACAAAGAGCCAGGAAGACAAATCTTATCAACTTTTGTTCAAATAAAAATCAAAGAAAATGTTGGATGTTAATGAAAAGAATGAAAAAAGGTCCAACTCAAGGGACCGTTAATGATGTTTCACATGGGTAGCCTACAAAAGAATGCAAGAGAAGGACTCTCTCTCTACCCGTCATTTAAATCTCTCAAGGTTCTCTCTTTACCCTTCAATTGAATCTCTCAAAGCTCCTTTACCACCCTTCAATGGAGTCTCTCAAAGCTCCCTTACCACCGTCTTGTCTCACTGAATACTTTATGGAACAATAAAGGTTAAAATAATGAAAAGTAGAACAGATCGTGCTCCAGGCACAACCGGCTTGTCAGCCTCGTTACATAAACATGACACTGAGATAAGGGCGGCAAGCTTTTGCTGCGTTTCTCTTGTTAGGTTGTATCATACAGCCTTTAAAAAAATGTAAAAAGTCCCATCCTCAAGTGCAAGTAGCTACCCGTTGATAGCTCTGCTGGGTGTGGAATTAAATATTTTTCTAACCGGCTGCTGCTAGACCAAGAGGCCTGGACTTGGAGCCACATCTTGATTCTTTCTAGTCAGTTGGGCTTTCAAGCCATGGCAAGTACCACCAACAATTGTGTTTCCCTATCCATGGTGATTGAGCAATTGATACACAAGAAAAGGGCCCTGTACACCTGCTTTGTAAATGACACTGATGGCCTTTGATCATATTAATAGAAATCACCTCTGGAAAGATTTGTATAGCCGGCATTTCCCATCGTACAATCCAGCTACTATACTCAAACACCTCAATCAAGGTGAAATTGGGCACAAATCAGACCATTACTGCCAAACTTTACTCACACAGGGGCCTTAAACGTATACATCGCCGACTTGAGTATCCAACTTGAGGTTGCCAACTCTCACTTTAGAACACTGATAGTGGAGTGCTATTAAACCTTACTGGTGTGGGCCTTCAGAAAGTGTTACACATGCTTGCCTCTTTTTGCCAAACAAATGTCATAGCTGTGAACCATGTTAAGACGAACATTGTTGTTTTGAGAAGAAAGCTTACAAAACAGGAGTATGGCATGTATCTAAGTGAATAGTGGGAAAATGTTTAAATACAAATATTTGGGCGTTTGGTTGGAAGTCCAAGGAGGCCATCAACAACATCTGAACTCCCTGAAATCAAAGGTCTTCACTCTGCTTTGCCTTTGACGCCGTAATAGAATCCACAAGGTATTCCTGTACCTGTTCAACTGGCTGATGAAAGCCAAGTTGCCCAATCTGGTGCAACATCATTTGCACTCAACAGCCTCTTTGTTATTCAAGTTTTCATTGAATCATGCCAAGTCTCATCTGGAGCCTTCTCATTGCCTCCTGTTTATTTTTATTTTTTTGTATTCTTATTGAGATTTTTTCCACAGGCAATACAGAGGTGCAACTTGTAACACCTCACCATTTCTAGCACAAGCCACTAATAGTAGTTATGGCGAAACATACATTTCGGGCAGAGAGAGCAAGTCCATAGGGCCAATGGATAAGCATCTCTGTTCCTGTAGTTTAATGGATTGCATGATTATCAGATAGCAGCTGTGACGGTGACACTCTAATCAGAAAATGTAGTTACAGTAACTAAGAACAGTAACGCAGTAATCATAATAGCATGGACGCGAGGTGGGTGAGTCACAGTGATCTCAACTGCTTGGAGGGGGGCCTTTAAGGCAATGGCAATGGTTGGTAAGGTGTGGTGTACGTGCCCTGGGCAGACCGTGATCCATCACTTCGCCTCACATAGCGGGATGGTCAGCATTTTCTGTTAATGGAAGAAGTATTGGACATCATCTCATGCAGAACTTTCCCTACTCAGCATTGGATACAAAACGTTTGAGATACAGTTTATATTTCAGATGGCAGCTTGAGTCCCAGTCCAAAAGCTCCTTAGTTTGCTCAGTCTGTTGACTTCCTGCATCCTATAACTAACAAAGGAGGGAGTGGAGAGATGGTGTCCTAACCGAACACCGGGGTTGATTCGACCTCCCCTCGCAAATTATCATAAAAACTAGGACTCACCCTTGAGGGATTTCATAGAGGATTATTTAACTAAAGGGTCATGTGCATTACCTACAATGGTTGGAAGCTCATAGTGTTTCTTAAATACCCCTCACACACCAAAAGGGCCCTTGGTGTCATGCTGCATCATAGGGGTCTTCGCGCCCCTCTACGGGACGAGGCGTGCTACTACCTGCGGGTACGTGGGAGCACTAGTATTGTTCACTATGTGTGGTGTAGAAATGAGTGATTGGAAGGGTCAGGAGTGAGTGAAAAGTGAATGTTAAAAAATACCTAGCTCCTGTGGAGTAGAAAACTTTAATATTCCATGGTGCTGGTATTATTAAAAAAGTGTGGGTCAGAGGTGTATTGTTTGTAATTGTAATTGTAACGGTATTTGTAAAGCGCGATTGCTGCCCGTGGGCGTCCAAGCGCTGAGCTGACCAGAAAGTGACGGAGGAGGTGCTATGGTACAGTGGGTTTTAATGTACAAAGCCTCCTGTGAGTGTCAACATGTTTCGAAGCATGCTGCTTCTTCTTCAGGACAGATTAACAGATCCCTACCGTTCTGACATAGCTCGATTGACAATGTCAAAATTGATATGGTGCTATATAAATAGGTAGTGAATGCTACGTGTTAGAGACAGATTTGTCTTAATATAAAATACAACACCAAAAGGAAAGTCCTTAGGGGTAATCTGAAAGAGAAACACAGCAATTTAAAAACGTCAGGTATGCAATGCATTCTGTGTGCAACAGTGGTGACCTGCAAAGGAGTGATATATACAGTGCTTATTCATCATTGTTGCCTTGGATGTGATCTATTTTCACTGGTGCAGTGTCCTGTAAAAAAAGAGACAATACAAGACGCACAAACATTTAACAGAAAAGGGTCTGGAGTAGTATTCTAATCAGATTTTGGAAAGTAAATAATGATGAAACTTAGGGATACATACTTGTTGTATGGAAGGTGAATGCCTCATGAGCCTTAGAAACGAGGGGGACAAGGTGCCTTTTGCACTCTGCAGGTGAGAAAATAGGTGTTGGAATGGTCTCCAGTCCATTGTGGAAATAGAAGGGATATTAAAATCTTAAAAGTCAAGGGTCCAAAGGCCGACCTCCCTATACCGGCAATGCCGTACTTACATGCACCAGGGTACTACCTCGTACAAACGTCTCCTCGCGGCTACGTAATTACAATGAGACTGCGAGGGGGCTCTATTAATACTGGCCTTAATTGGTTTTCCTGCCGACAGCGGTCTTAATTGCAGGGCGCATAGGCCCGAAAGACCCGTTGCGTGCTGCCTGCTGTTGTGTGTCTGTGGGTGCACACTTCCTAGGTTAACCCTGATACAGGATAGGCGTAACCGGTCCATGTGCCTCTCGAGCCGGTATTGTTTTGATTTATACTGGGTGCTCCCTTGTGTATGTACAAAGTTACACCTTTCTTATGATCTCATGACACCAAAACACTTGGTAGTGGTTGCTTTTATTCATTCTAGGCTGGCTTGGATGGTGATTCACCAATCTAAAGCTGTAATACTGTGACTAGAATGGGAAAAGGCTTTTGTCATTTTCCACCTTGGATTGGATGGCACTAGCTGATCCTGTGCGTCAATTCTTTGCTGTAAATATGGCGAAAGGGTTTGTCACTTTAGCTTGGAGTGGATAACACTGTGCTAATCCTAAGCCTAAAAACATTGCTAGAAAACCAGACATTTGAGGTGAGCAGATTCAGAGTGTCGCTGGTGTTGTAGAGTGCTATGTATAGGAGCTGCTCTCCACCTAATTATTTTTTTTAAAACTTTTTATTTTTGAACAATGCTCATAGTATACAGTCACAATGAAGTGAACAATGATCAGAGCAGTAGTTAGCACTGTGGTTTTCAATCCCATCAATACCATAGGGCTCTATTAGGATGACCAGTGGCCAGGTTACTCCTCCAGCCCCCCACCTTCCTCCCTGTACTTTCTCCATGGTCCACAGATCTTTTTCCACTTCTTCAGGCATCCCCTGCTCTCATAGATGGTCTCCTCGGCCCGCTGGCACCAGTCTAGGTCCCTTCTCCAATGTTCCCATGACGGGGTGTCTGAGATCCCCACCCCCTGGCAATGTTTCTCTAGACCACAGCCGCTGCTAGTGCGAGCCATATCTCCATGTGCCTTGTCCAAACCTCCTACCCCGTAACATCAATAGCAGTCATCGTGGCTCCCGTGTGCCGGTGTGCCCACCACCTTTGACATTGTGGCAGCAACCCTAGTCCAGAAGGGGACTATGGCGGGGCACTCCCACAATATGTGGTAAAAGGTTTCCTCCCCCTGGCAGCCCCTCACGCATAGAGCCGAGGGGCTCCTGCCCCACTTATACAGGTGTGTGCGGGGGTAGTGTGTGCAATGGAGTATTTTTAGCTGGATCAGCCGGAACCTGGGGCGTATTGCTACTTCCCACGGGCTTTGTATTGCGTCTTGCCAGTCTGTGTCATCAATGTCGCGAGTCCACGTCTCTCTAAGTTTCTCTAGCGTGTCTGGCATGTTATTGATAAGTTTCCGATAAATAGTGGACGTGGGCTTCTCCAAAATGGGGTCCAGTAGCAGCCTGTCCTCCATAGGGGAGTACTCCGGGATGGAAGACGTAGGTAGTGGTAGTGTTTTGACTCGTGAAGGTCGTATTCCTTCTGTAGGTAGGCAAAAGAATGGGGAGCCCAACCCTTCCAGAAGTCCCCCAGATAATCTATACCTATCAATTTCCACCCCCCAAAGCCCGCCAGTTGCGTCACTTCCCGCAATTGGGAACCCAGCCACAGGGGAGTGCGACCAGTTAATTTATCCGTCCAACCCAGGAATCTGTTTGCTTCCTTCCAACACTGTACCACTGCCCTAGTATGCGCAGGCCAGTCTTTCCCCATTCTCCGAGCGTAGAGTAAGTGCTCACAATTTCCTTTGGGCATGGCAAGTCTATCCAGCCTGTATGCCGGTTCCGAGTTGTCTGTATACACCCAGTTGTTTACCACCTGCAGCTGTGAGACCCAGAAGTACAGGCGTACATCCGGAAGAGCCACCCCCCCCCATCGTACACCCCCCTGGTCAGTTTGAGCGCTATTCTGGGTGTCCCCCCCCTACCCCCCCCATTTCAGAGCAGCGCCCGCACTGCCTGAGAAATCCTTGTGAACACGCCCATGGGACTGCGTATGGTGTGTTTTGCAGTATGTGCAGCAATCTCGGCAAGGCGAGCATTTTGAAGAGTGCTGCCCGACCCATAAGAGAAAGCGGGAGGGACCTCCAATGATTGACATCGGCCCCTAGGCGCGCCATTTGGGGTTCAAGATTTTTAGTGAAGAAGTCCCTCACATCCCTGGTGACGTGGACCCCTAGGTATTTAAAGCCATCCGTAACAATGGTGGCAGGACAACGAGAGGGGACCCGCGGAGGGGGGCTCGACAGCGGAAAAATCACGGACTTCCCCCAGTTAATATTGTACCCGGAGTAGCTGTCGAACAAATCAAAGAGGTGGAGCGCCTACGCCATCGAGTGATAGGGTCGAGACATGTAGAGAAGGACGTCATCGGCATATAACGAAATACGCTTCTCCCAGTCGTCTGTCGGGCCAGGCCTCAAAAGTGGGCCCAGGGTCGTGACCCCGACCGGCGCGTGTTCTGAGATGCCACGGGCCAAGATGCGGGGATCAGTAAAGGCTCCCAGCTGATCTGACCTGGTGAAGAAATAGTCCAGCCGAGATGTTTGCCGTGTGGAGTAAAAGGTATACTGTCTCCTATTCGGGTTGTGTGAGCGCCACAGGTCACTAAGCCCCATTGCCATGGCAAAGTCTCCCAGGCCTCTCTCACCCCTATAATCAGTCTTTGCCCCCGATCTGTCCAGGTCAGCCGTCATCACTGCGTTCATGTCACCCCCTACCAGGAGAAGCCCCTGAGGAAGATCCGCCAAGAAGGAACCCAGCCATGGGAGCATAGAGGAATGGAGGCCTGGCGGAATATAGCAGGAGCAGAAGACCACAGTGCTGCCTTCCCACTTCGTTGCAACTGCTGCAAAGCAGCCCGCATCATTAGACCAATAACCCAGTGATACTGCCGGCATGGCGTTCTGTACCAGAATGCCCACCCCCCTGGATCCTGACATGAAGCCCGAGTGGACAACCAATGTATAGCCAAAGTGGTCAAGGGCTTTGCATCTTTTGCCCGCCAAGTGCGTCTCTTGCACTAGGACCACATCTGGAGCATGTCATTTAAGGTGCTGCAGGAAGAGGGTCCTCTTAATGTTGTTGCACAACCCATTTATATTCCACGTCCACATGGTGCACTTAGTTTGGGAACCTGTGTCAGATCAGGAAAGATTAACAGCTGCGGATATTCAAGGGGACCTCTCGTGCCTTTGGAGTCAGACCTTGAAGTGCATAACTATATTGGACTAGAGCACAACATACCAAGCCCCCCATCAAACTCCCCACCCCCACACCAACAACACCCCCACCCTGCTTCCCTGCCAGATGGGTCCCCAACCTCCTACCTTGTGAAAATGCAGAATCCCTGTCGCCCCAAACCTGTCCTGCACAACATGCAAGAGGAAACGTGAACTTGCAGTCAGCCTAAAGAAGTATACAAAACTGACCAATGTCCCATCCCTGAACGATATAATGTTCAGGCAGTTCAGTGAGTCTGTGGAGTAAAAAGTCCCTAGTGGAGGACGGCCCCTGCCAGGGCCGGGTCCCTCAACTGGCTTCGGGGCCCCCCCGAGGAGCGGCTTTGTGGGCCCCGCATGTCAAACCTGTAATGGTATCACATGTGGCCCGCCACCCCCTCCTGCCTGCCCCAACACTCACAGTCAGAAACACTTCGCTTGAGGGGGGAAAGTCAGTAAGTCACAGCGACGCCACATCTGCAGATTGGTGCGTGCCTCTCCTCTCAGGACCCGGGGCGCCATCCCGGGGTCCTGCAGTGTCCGTTGATGCCTGCTCCCTCGCTTGCTGATTCAACCTTGGCGGATTCCCTTTCTTTCCGACGGTTCATCAGCCCTCCAGCCAGTCAGTCGCCTCTTCCGGTGAGTCAAAGAAATAGGCCTTTGGACCGTCCATGATCTTCAGTCGTGCCGGGAAGAGCATCATATATTTCACCCCCTCCTCCCTGAGGCCTGTCTTCACCCCCTCAAAGGATCGGCGCTGGCGCTGGAAATGCAGGGTGAAATCAGGGAAGAATCTGACCGTGGCATTCTGCAGCCTAACCTGTCGACCTCGCCGCCTGCAGAATGGAGTCCTGTCCCGAAAATTCAGGGTGCGGGCAATGGTGGTTCGTGGTGGGGCCATTGGCTTGGGCCTACCTCCTGGCGTGCGGTGAGCGCGCTCAACGGAGAAGAAATTTGACAGGCGTTTAGGTTTCAGCTGGTTCAATATCAGATCTTCTATGAACCAGTCCACAGCGGGCCCCGCCAGGCCCTTCGGCACCCCCATCACGCGGATGTTGTTACGCCGGGCCCGCCCTTCTTGATCCTCGAGCCTGGCGACGATGTCAGCCTGGGTTCTGGTAAGCGCTGCCACTTTATCCTCATGCCTCTGGGTTTAGACTGGAGGCTCCCAATTCCCGTCTCCGCCACAGCTACCCTGTCGGCCATTTTCCTGAAGTCTGCTCTGAGAAGGTTGACTTCCTCCATGACCAAATCCAGTTTTTGCTACAACGTGCCCCTAAAGTTGCAGATGGCCGCCATAATGTCCCTCAGAGATGGGTCAGGGCCAGTGGCGGCAGGACCCTCCCGTTTGGCTCCCTTCTAGAGCCACCATATACCGGTCTATTTGATTGGTCTGCCCCTGGCCTGGTGGTCTGTTGCGGCCCATGTCTCTGGCTGGTCCTGGGGAAATGCGGCAAACTCCCTAACATGCAGCGCCGGGAGGCAGAACCAGGTCGCCCACCACTCCTCCGATCTAATCCACACTTCAGGGCAACTGTAGCGCGTGCCCTGCTATATAGGCGCTGCCTCGGGCTCCCAGGGAAACGAGAACAGGCCCCGTGCGTGCTTGCACTCACCTCCGGACCTCGTGAAGCAGCAAGTCCTTAGCAGGCGTAGGGAGGGCCTTCACTCCCCACTGATCAGCAGCCACTCCCGTATACTGTTGGCAAAGGCGGCGGGGGGCCAGGCCCGAACCCAGGCGCAGTCTCCAGTACAGGCGTGGGCCTCCTCTCTGTTCCCGCCTCCAAGGGAACTCCAAGCCGCACCCTCAGCTCGTGCTGCCCTCCTCTTCTGCCAGGTGCAGGCTTCCAGGCAAACACCTACTGACTCAATTCCCGACCTGGAGAGCCCCAGATGAGCAGTTTCACACAGGTGCCGATCCGGGCCGTCTACTGAGCAAAGTCCGACCCCTCCTAGCTGCCCGCAGCTCGCGGCCTTCTCCGCCATCCCCCTGCTCCAGTCCTCCTCACTCACAGGGGAGAAGTCACCGGTCCGCCTCCCGCAGCGCTCCGCCTGTCAGCCCCGGACCGCAAGCAGCACAGGAAAGGCGGGACGGCATCAATGCAGACCTCCTGCACTGTAACACCGGCGCCTTCTTCTTTATGCGCTGCGGTGGCCGGGTGCCATATTACCTCGGACAGCAAGGAAATGGGCCGCTCAGGGATGTCGCTTCTAGGCGTCAGAAACTGCCGCGCTAAACCTCCCCACTGGGTCTCCAGGCTCAGCTATTGCAGAGTATCAGGTGAGTTTGCTTGTGTGCCCACGAATGATGACGGATGGCAGGTCAGTGCACTGACCACGAGGGAAGCACTAGCAACCTGCGGCCATCTTCCATGGCTGCAAGCCACGCCCCTCAACCTAAATTTCAGAACTTCCCAGAGTTCCTTGCTTCCCTTTTTTGCAGTCAGAAGTCCGATTTAAACTTTTTAACCACACAACGTTGCTTTGCAATGAAAGGTAGTTGGACAAATTAATGTGTGCACTAAGTTGCAGTGTTTGCTTTTTTTTGTGTGATCTCCTGGTATATTCAGAAGCAGAAGGGAAGGCAGGAAAGGTACCACTGGGGCAGAGACCCATCTGGCCCCTCTGGAGTCATCACTTAAGAGACTATAGAGAAAATGAATGCAACCCTGTGGGAGTTCTGGGGGAGTATCCGGGGAAAGAAGGGAAATGAGAGCTGGAGATGAGGAATCCAGACTCTGCATCACTTATAGACTCCAATTTATAGCTGTGAAGCCAGCAGTACTGGAAAGCCAGGACTTTCACCCATGGACACAGCCTGCTCCAGATGAAGGGATGGTTATGGATAGAGGGGTCCCAGACTTAAGGAAGCAATCAGTATAAAGTGTACCACAAAAGTATTTAACAAAAATGGAAATTAAAGAGAAAACAAATCAAAAAGTGCAGTGTTTTTATTCACAACGCACTTGTATCACCTTTTTATGGTTAGACTTTTTGTGCCCCCATAGGAAAAGGGGAAGGAGTGCAGGGTAAAGATTGGAATGAAATAGTTGTGACTCACTATTCAATAATTTGTGACATAAACAACATACATTAAAGTTCATGTATATGGTCTTTTAGATGGTCCCCATCAATCGGGGCCACACGGGATATGCAAAAGTCAAAACATTGTATTTTACAATCAAGCTCCTAAACGGCTGTATATATCCTGCTGATGGTAGGAGTTGATAGGGTAGGTAGCAGTCTACGTTTCGACCCTCAAGTTTGTAGGGTGGATGATCCTTATAACGCGGGTCTTCATCAGGACAAACAGGGGAAGGGAAGGTTGGGGAAGGGCTGACCTCCTAGGATTAAAGAGGAAAGTTGGAAACTAATTAGTCATGGGGGTCTCCACAGAGTGCCTGTGGGCCGTAGCGAAAGGACCACTCAGCAGTTACGTTAAAATACACTGAGGACTGAACAGGTAAAAAGAGCCACATAGTTAATTGTGCTCTCAACATTTAGTTAAATCATGATTACCTTGCCGAGGTTGTGGGTCGGATGGTATCGGATGCGTCAAGGTTCACTCCGTAGACAATCTGAGGGAGCGAGAGGACTAGGTAAGGATCGGTTTCAATACGTTACAGATGATGCACAGCTTATTGGTGTGGCAGTGATTTACCTTGTGATCAGGAAAATCGGCTGGAAGGATTTATTCAGCTGCCCGTATCTAGAAAGGGAGTAAGTGGGAGGGCTAGTGAATATTTGGAAGACAGGGTATCAGGAGTCTTTCCAACATAACTCGTACATGACACGGAGGTCTCATGTAGAGCTTACCTGTTCAATCAAGTTTCTAGGGCTTGTACGAGGTCTCGAGGCTGTGGCTCATCGCGTCTCCCATAACCAGGAAGTAAGACTGGGAGGGGGCGTGGTTACCTTTTTATCTGGTGTGTTAGAGAGTGAGGAAAGACTAACATGCGGCAGTTGCTAGGTAACCTCTAGCGTCTCCAAGTGCCCATGTGTGAACCTACCACAAAGCGGTTAGAGTGCATGTTACGTAGATGATTACAGCTTGAATCTAAAGGCAATTTTGTACGTGAACCTGCCACCAGGGTGGTTAGACGTACGGCATTGAGGTAGTGCGCGCGGCATATTTCTCTTATCCTCTCGGGGCATAAATGTTCATAGATGTACCAATATATGTATAGACGCATGACAACTTTCAGTATATTGTATAGAGACCTCCTAGGTGCGTGAACCTACCAACAGGGTGGTTTAGACGCACGACATATTGCGATACAGGCTGTCCACACATGCACAACACATTTCAATAGATCACCTGTTTGCGTGAACCTACCTACAAGGTGGTTTGACGCACAGCATTGCAATGGGAAGATATAAGTTACACTGAGTGACAATATGGACTTAGAACAGAGTGGAAGGTGACAGAGTAAGGTTCAGAGGATAGCCAGTTGAGCAAAGCTGCTTTCGGATTCATTAAGGCCATATCGCACAGAGTCAAAGAAATCGATCCATTTGAGTTCCCTGACATTGAGAATAGGGCTATGTTGCCACCCCTGGGGCCAAGTTTAACCTGTTCGAGTACAACCCACTTCAGGCTTTCAGGTGAATGGTTTTCCTTGTTACAATGTTCAACAAGAGGGGCTCCTTGGACCTTGCACCTGACACGTCTGCAGTGTTGTAAAAATCGAATTTTTACACGTTGCTGTGTTTGTTCGACATAAATTAGATCACACGGGCAGGTTATACAGTTCACCACATCGGTGGTGTTACAGTTTGTGTGTGATTTAAGTGTTACATGTTGTTGCTTGTGAACAAATTCCTTTGTTTGGATAGTCGATGGGTAGGCCTTGCAACTGCCACATCTGAAATGGCCCACAATCGGTGAAAGTTTCCAAATTGAGGTGATGGTTGGTCCAGAGTTGTTGTCAAGAAATGAGCACACTACGTGATCTCGGATGTTCTTGGCCTTCTTGAAAGAATGTAAAGGTAGGTTATTGATGTTGAGGTCCTCTGAGATCAAGTTCCAGTGTTTGTTTATGGCTTTTTTGATCGCATTGCTTTGGGTTGAAAAGGTAGTTACACAGATTAGGCGCTGTTCGTCACTTCGAGTTCGCTCATTGGGTTGTAGCAAAACGTCTCGGGGATTGAACCACGCTCTCTTTCTGGATCTCTTGATCAAGCGCTTGGGATAGCCACGTTCTACTAGTCGTTCCATAAGGTTCCCTGATTGCGCCATGTAGTCCTCTTTCTTGCTACAGTTGCGACGGATTCACAAAAATTGCCCAAAGGGCAGGTTGTCCCTAAGGCCTCTCGGGTGATGGCTGGAATATTGAAGTAATGAGTTCCTCTGCCGGCTTCCTGAACAGAGTTGTGTGTAGTGCCTCATCTTCAGCAATGATAGAAAGGTCTAAAAAGTTTATGGCTTTCTTGTCAAAATGGATAGTGAATTGAATATCCTGTGACCTCGTATTGAGCCAAGTAAAAAAGTCTGTGATTTCAGTTTCAGTTCCTGCCCAAATCAAGAGGATATCGTCGATATACCTCATCCACATTTGTATATTGGATCTGAATGGATTTGTGTCATTTAGTATGAACGTTTCTTCATACGTGGATATGAAGATTATGGCCAAATCGGGGGCAAAGGCCGCCCCCATTGCCACTCCTTTGGTTTGAAGATAGAATCAATTCTGGAACAAGAAGAAGTTGCGCATCATGGCGATTTTTAGTAGTAGAATGATGAATGACGTAGGGATCCGGATGGGTGCCTCACGCTTATCCAGCGCAAGTGTAGCCACCACCAAAGCTTCCTCTTGAGGTATACTCGTATAGAGTGACACGATGTCGCATGTCGCCAGTAGTTCTTGTTTGGAATCGAAGGGACGTCCGTCTATTATGTTGATAGTGTGCGTTGTGTCAAGCAAGTATGTTTCAGTTTCTTCAGCCAATGGTTTAAGAAAGAAATCTATGTACCTCTATGTACCTGCATAGAGGTTCCAGTATTGAGCCACAACCTGAAACAATTGGTCGTCCTGGGGGCTTTTGTAGGTCTTTGTGCACTTTCGGTAAAGTGTATATTGTTGGAATCCGGGTTTTTTTTTGGTTTAAATATTGGAACTCTTGATCAGATAAGAATCCTTGTTCCAAACCATCTTTTGGGACTCTTAAGATCTCAGCAGCTAAGTCCTTGGATGGGTCACCCGGTAACCTTTTGTAGCTGATTTCATCACCTAGCTGCCTCATAATCTCTTTTTTGTAATTGTCCACATCCTGAACAACAATGGCGCCACCTTTGTCGGCAGGTTTCACTACCACCTCCTTGTTGTCTCTCAGGGATGATTGGGCGAGTTTCTCCGCTCTACTGATGTTGTACTTGATGAATTTCTTTTCATCCAAAATCTTCTTGACGTCACGTAGGACTAGGCTCTCGTATGCCAGGATTCGCTGAGTCATGGCATAAGTGGGAGGCACAAAGGTCGATGGTATTCTTAGACCTGTAGTTGATGAGTGCTGCTGGGATGGTTTGTTCTTGAAGAAATACCTGAATCTGAATTTTCTGAAGAAGTTAAGCAGTTCAGCTACAGTGGTGAAGACATTTGGTATAGCGGTAGGTACAAAGGATAAACCACGGCTGAGTACTTTGATTTCTTCTTCCTTCAGAGTGTACGTGGAGATATTTGGTCTTACCATCTGTAATTCTTTCTGCGGGTCGATCTCTCCCCGTGTTCCTCCTGGGGGAAGTTCACCTGTTTCGTGCCTCTTCCTCTCCCGTTGTCCCACTCTTCTCTCACACTCTGTTGGCCCCTGCCAGTGCCTCTGTTCCAATTGTTGCCTCTGCCGCGGGGGAGGGTCTCCATCCACCCTGTCCTAAAAAGGATTTTGTTGGTAAGCTGGGCCGTAGGCTTCTTGGTATCTGTAGGATCCACTAGGGCCGGCTTGTTCAGAATCTTCTCCGGAGCTGTAGGATGAATCGGAAAACGTCGTGAAATTCCGTCTACCCCTAAAACCACCACGTCCCCGGTTGGTAAATCGCCCCAGGGTGTCTTGGCGATAATAATCTTCTTGTAGGTAGGGGTACGTTTTTTTCTTGTCGTAAAGTCTCAAATCTCCCGCAAGTTTCTCCAATTTCTTTTTGATGGTAGTCGTTTCAAAGTCTTGGAGTGTCGCAACAAGTTTAGTCAAGGCTTCTTTGGAGTTAGTGAGAGTGGAATCTCCGGTTATTTCAGCTTTCAAGTCTGCTATCTGTTTCGTCAGGACTGTAACTTGTCGGACAAACACAGCAACGTGTCAAAATTCGATTTTTACAACACTGCAGACGTGTCAGGGTGCAAGGTCCAAGGAGCCCCTATTGTTGAACATTGTAACAAGGAAAACCATTCACCTGAAAGCCTGAAGTGGGTTGTACTCGAACAGGTTAAACTTGGCCCCAGGGGTGGCAACATAGCCTATTCTCAATGTCAGGGAACTCAAATGGATCGATTTCTTTGACTCTGTGCGATATGGCCTTAATGAATCCGAAAGCAGCTTTGCTCAACTGGCTATCCTCTGAACCTTACTCTGTCACCTTCCACTCTGTTCTAAGTCCATATCGTCACTCAGTGTAACTTATATCTTCCCATTGCAATGCTGTGCGTCAAACCACCTTGTAGGTAGGTTCACGCAAACAGGTGATCTATTGAAATGTGTTGTGCATGTGTGGACAGCCGTATCGCAATATGTCGTGCGTCTAAACCACCCTGTCAGTAGGTTCACGCACCTAGGAGGTCTCTATACAATATACTGAAAGTTGTCATGCGTCTATACATATATTGGTACATCTATGAACATTTATGCCCCGAGAGGATAAGAGAAATATGCCGCGCGCACTACCTCAATGCCGAACGTCTAACCACCCTGGTGGCAGGTTCACGTACAAAATTGCCTTTAGATTCAAGCTGTAATCATCTACGTAACATGCGCTCTAACCGCTTTGTGGTAGGTTCACACATGGGCACTTGGAGACGCTAGAGGTTACCTAGCAACTGCCGCATGTTAGTCTTTCCTCACTCTCTAACACACCAGATAAAAAGGTAACCACGCCCCCTCCCTGTCTTACTTCCTGGTTATGGGAGACGCGATGAGCCACAGCCTCGAGACCTCGTACAAGCCCTAGAAACTTGATTGAACAGGTAAGCTCTACATGAGACCTCTGTGTCATGTACGAGTTATGTTGGAAAGACTCCTGATACCCTGTCTTCCAAATATTCACTAGCCCTCCCACTTACTCCCTTTCTAGATACGGGCAGCTGAATAAATCCTTCCAGCCGATTTTCCTGATCACAAGGTAAATCACTGCCACACCAATAAGCTGTGCATCATCTGTAACGTATTGAAACCGATCCTTACCTAGTCCTCTCGCTCCCTCAGATTGTCTACGGAGTGAACCTTGCCTATCGCACCGATACCATCCGACCCACAACCTCGGCAAGGTAATCATGATTTAACTAAATGTTGAGAGCACAATTAACTATGTGGCTCTTTTTACCTGTAGAGTCCTCAGTGTATTTTAACGTAACTGCCGAGTGGTCCTTCCGCTACGGCCCACAGGCACTCTGTGGAGACCCCCATGACTAATTAGTTTCCAACTTTTCTCTTTAATCCTAGGAGGTCAGCCCTTCCCACCTTCCCTCCCAGTTTGTCCTGATGAAGACCCGCGTTGTAAGGATCATCCACCCTACAAGTCTTAGGGTCGAAACGTAGACTGCTACCTACCCTATCAACTCCTACCATCAGCAGGATATATACAGTCGTTTAGGAGCTTGATTGTAAAATACAATGTTTTGACTTCCTGTGTGGCCCCGATTGATGGGGACCATCTAAAAGACCATATACATGAACTTTAATGTATGTTGTTTATGTCACAAATGATTGAATAGTGAGTCACAACTATTTCATTCCAATCTTTACCCTGCACTCCTTCCCCCTTTTCCTATGTGGGCACAAAACTTAATGAAAAAATACCAATGTCTCCTTTGATACATATCGTCTAACCATAAAAAGGTGATACAAGTGCATTGTGAATAAAAACACTGCACTTTTTGATTTGTTTTCTCTTTCATTTCCATTTTTGTTAAATACTTTTGTGGTATACTTTATACTGATTGCTTCCTTAAGTCTGGGACCCCTCTGTCCATAACGATTATTCACCCAGGTCCCTTTGACTTTATGGGTACAACCCTGTTGTTTGTAACTCCAGATGAAGGGATAGCATAGTGCACTCTGGCCATTTGGCACATACATTTAAAAATAAAGCTGAGAAAACATTTCCTTATTTGTGTATAATCCACAGTTTGTCTCCAATTTGGACAGTTTGAAAAATAAACAACGGCCACAAGCGATAAAACAATAGGAGGACTGAGAAAAAGAAAAAACTTTCTAGTCGTCACATTAGGTGTTGAAGTTTTGTCTTATATGTTTTATGTATCAGGAACACTCCAAACTTCAGCATGTAAGTAAGGCACTGACTCCGTGAAATAGATGATCCCAAATAAGTTTTATTCACTCATTAGGCTGCTTGACGCGTTTCGGCGGTGAGCACCCGCCTTGTTCATGTTTTATGTATGTGTAAATGTTTTGTGTTAATTGTTCCTTATACATATGTGGTTTATTTGATGTGTTTTATGTGCAATACAGTGAATTGTTGTTGTGTGTCTATCTGTTTCATTTGACAACATTGAAGAATCCAGGTATTCACTGTAAGTGTGAACTGTAAGCTTAATTTGTGTCTAAAATAAATTTGCAGGAATCATGCAGAGATTGCCAGTGTTTAATTAGGGTAATCACAGGACAAACAAGATGACATGTATTCATCCCTGCATTACAACCCCTATTTATTTATATATGTTTTAGCCCATGTGATGCGGGGTAACTAGCGCTCACTCTATATTTTGGTATTCATTGGCCAAGAAGCAGCCTCTGGAAATCAGTCTTGACCCGCTCCAATTAAAACAGTCCATGCCGAACTACCAAGCTAGGCCCTCCTGAACTGAAATACAAGCAACCCAGGACCAGTTTCACACAACTCATCAGCAATATATTGCTCGACTTCAGTGGCAGTAGGGCGACACCAGTCCTGGATTGCATGTGTTCCTGTTTAGTGATTTGCTTATGGGTTGGACCAAACTGCAGTGGTACGATGTGCAAAAGAACTATGGGCTGGGATGTGACCCCAGTGATTACCACTGGCTGTGAATAATTCAAGCCATCTCATCCATCCCTTTTCTCCTCCACTGCGTTGGTACATCTGTCAGGGTGCTGCATGGGCATCCAAGGAGAATGGCATTTCGTCCAATAGGTTCTACAGGACTTTTTTGTCTGTGTCTACTCCACAGGTCCTCCATCTTGGGAGGTACTTCTTTGTTTCCTGTTTTATTGGTGAATAATCTGTGGTTAAAAGTACCCATCAGAACAACCTTCAGTAGTGCTCTTTCTGGTGGATACTGTAGCTATATGCAGATCCTCAATCCCCTCCCTCTGCCCCATTCTGTAAATTGTCTCTTTTTGAGATATAAAAAGGTAACTAGTTAAAGAACCTACACACTGTTATCTCCAGTTATTCTGTGGTCTGCATCCAAGGTTGCAGAAAGAGTCCAGAAAGGCACTGACGTTGGTGCAAAGAGGTAATGCTTATATGAGGCTACGCTTCATTACTTCCGGGGCAGAACTAAATCAACATGGAGCCAAACCACAGCACGCGGGAGCACTGCTGTGGAAACTTCTGGATTCATCTGGCACTTGTTGGATATTCTGTAGGTGAGAAAGGGGATCCACTAGAAGGAGCATTACTGAAGGTAAGTAACTTTAAAAAAAAACAGAGGCAGGACGTGTCCACATTATTCTGCTGGTGATCAGAGTCTGCTTCCTCATAGGCAGGCAAGGGAGACAGTGAAAACCTAAAATCATCCTGTGATAAAGAGGTCTACTTTCCAGCTTGCTCTTTAGAGTCTCTCTAGGCAATTGCCAGGGATGTAGTTTATTCTATGTGTTGAATATAGTTAAATGTGTGTTTACCATGTGTGTTCCTTGGCCTCTTGTGACTCCTGTTTGGTTATCTCATGCTTCTGTGAGGAATGGTGTTTGTCTCAAGTAATGTGTATGGATCATAGAGTCGCACAATAAAATAAAGAACTGCACTTAATTGCCACAATTCACTTAATAGTAACTGGTTACTTCTTGCAAGCATCAATACATGTTCGTGATAGCTTACTGAATGAAGTTGTAGATGATACTGAACATTGACATATACTGTTTAGACTTAATATGTATTTACTATTATAATATTCCTCTTGTGTAAGGTTGATACTCACAGTTGAGTTAACTATAAAAAATGTAATGAGGATTGTGTGTCTCCTACATTGGTAGTTGCTTTAAGCTGTCACTGATAAGATGTTAAAACTATTGTGCAAAGTGCATTTGTGCAGAAGTCTTTTTATCTGCTAAGAGTGGAGTGTATATCTACTAAATCTGTGGTTTGAGGATTTCCCATGTGGCAGGATGATTTAAATAGAGAAGAGGTGAATATTTTGAACTTCTGAGGTGGTTTAGCACTCTTACTTTAAGATTTATCTAAAGATGTGTTCGAGGAATATGAGCTGCAGATTGTACACTATGCATAGATCGCCATCTGGTGTTGGGCTCGGATGCTTGCACTTTGTTGTTGTCTTGGAAGAGTCTTTTGTAGTCACAAGATAGGTGACTCCTCCATTGGACGATCATGCTCATAGGCATCGACTCCATCGTTAGATTGATTTTTTCCGCCATTGGGTTCGGATGTAACTTTTACGCTCCGGTTCAGTGCTGTATTTCCAAACCTTTTCGACGCCCAAACTATCTGCAACTCGAGGGTATTGTTGTCGATCGCATGGTCTTCGACGCACATCTTAACTACTCAATTCCAGTCATCGACGAGGGCCGCTGGGCCTATCGACGCAGTTCGGGCCCACAGCTCATGGAAAGGACTCCATTCAAAAAATGCCCCCAGTGTGGAGCGAAATTCCCACACTGTGAACATCACAAGGTCTTTAACCTGTGTCTCTCGCCCGAACACAACCAGAACAATTGCCAGGCCTGCGTCTCTTTTCGACTTAAGAAAACCATTTGTGATCGCTGGGCCCGACGACACTCCTGCACCAGTGGACATCTTCGACAAAGGCCCTGATGTCCCGGAGGAGGTTTCTGAGGACCTGGAAATCATGTCCGAAGCAGACGACTCAGACTCATATGACCACATCACTCCTGGTCAACAAAGGAGTACAACTGCCCCTATTCCAACTCCACCCGAAAAAAAAGAAGACGCTGGTCAAGACATCACCTGCTGGCCCCAGTCGTGACCGAAAACAAGCTTCAGAAGCCCCGCCCTCGGGCCCGGCTCCACATATCAGTGTCTATCAGGAGCCTTCGGCTCCAAAGACGGGAGTGCAACCTACTCCCAAAAAGAAGTCTGCACTGACCACCTCAACGCTGAAAGAAAAATCATCGATTCCCAAGCCAAAGTCTTCGGAACCAAAAAAGATTTCCGTCTCCGCAGCCAAGCTAAAGGACCCCAAACCACCTTTTAAGGCCGTTGAGCCGAAATCCAAATCCCGCTCGAACCCGAAAAAGTTGGTACCGAAAGCGGTCACCGAAGAGGAAGAACATTTTGGACCAGATTCTGTCGTCCCAAGCAGAAAAAACTCCATATAGACCCCGAAACAGGGCATGTGGCTACTATTCCACACAACTAAAGGAAGCTGGACACACCAGACACTCCTGCCGTGCCTGTAAAGAAAAAAAGACTGTGCCACTTCACCTATAAGACCCTCTTCTCCTGTTCTTCCTCCTCTGCCTGTTCTTCCTCCAAAACCTGTCTCTCCTCCACAGCCTCCAAAACTCCCACCTTATTCACCACCACAGGATGATTATGATGATAATGGGGGGTGCTGGAGGCAACAGTGACCCTTTCACTGACCCTGATGATGACATGGACACACCACATAATGATTGGGATGATTAAGATGACCCAATTGATCCCCCAGACCTCCCTAATCCCCAGCCATATCCAACTAAACCATCTCCCCCAGATGACAATATTGGCTTTGGTCAGCTTGTAAATAAAGCTGCTGTCTACCATGGTGTTCACATGCATTCAGACCCTGCAGACGAGGACTTCCTTCTAGACACCTTTGAACAGTCGGAGAAAACTGTCCAAATCTTACCAATTCTAAAAGGGGTAATTAAACATGCCCCAGACATATTCAAATGCCCAGTAAGAGCTAGAATTCTCAATCCCAGGATTGACAAAAAATATAAACCTGCTCCAGATGATCCCACCTAGATCAAAGGGCAGCTACCCTTAGATTCACTAGTAGTAACTCATGCTAGGAAACGCGCCAACTCTCAAACCTCCGGTGACGTACCACCTCCGGATAAGGAATCTAAGTTGTTAGATTCCTCTGGCAAGAGAGTTGCTGCCCAAGCAGCTAATCATTGGCGCATAGCCAACACCCAAGCATTACTTGCTAGGTACGATATGGCTCACTATGACGACTAGAAACCCTATTACAACATTTACCTGAATAATACAAAACCCAGGCAAATGATTTAATTCAAGAGGGCAAATTAATAACCAACGCATCAATCAATTATGCCCTTGATGCAGCAGACATAGCCTCTAGGTCCATTAACACTAGTGTGATACTCAGACGACATGCCTCGATACACATTTCAGGTTTTATACAGGAGGGACAAATAATTATCCTCAACCAGCCGTTCAATCAGGAACAACATTTTGAACCGGCTGTAGACAACACTCTAGAAAAGATGAAAAAGGACACAGAGACTGCTAAATCCATGGGAGCATTACAGTCTCCATTCACACGTGGGTCCTTATGTCACTCTTTCTATAGAGGAGCATCTAAAAACATTGCAACAGACACCGCCTCCTCTTCCTACAAAAACATCACGCAAACATCACGCAAACATCCCCCAACAGAGGATATTTTAGAGGCAGATACAGGGGAAATAACAAAAGGAGAGGCCGCAGTAACAACACTCGCCCCCCCCCCCTTAAACTAATAAACAGTGACTTCCCTCCACTCCCTCCAGACTATTCAACTCCGGTCCAGGGAAGACTCTCACAGTTTCTACCTGTCTGGATTTCCATCACAACAGATAAGTGGGTAAGACAAATTATCCAGTATGGTTACTGCCTGGAACCTACAGCAACCCCGCCCACCATACCACCCAAACAGCGTCCAAGGTCCACGGAACACCTCACACTCTTAAAACAAGAGGTTCTCTCGCTGCTTCAAAAGCATGCAGCATCAAGGAACAGGGGTTTATTCGCTGTATTTCCTAATCCCCAAAAGAACGGGACCCTAAGGCTAATACTCGATCTCAGACCCCTCTATCTCTATATACAGTCAGATTATTTTCATATGATCACTTTCAAACAGGTCCTCCCACTGCTGCAACAAGGCGACTTCCTTGCCATACTAGATCTCAAGGACCTCCGTTTCCACATACCCATACACCCTGCTCACAGGAAGTTTCTAAGGTTCTTAGTGGACGGACAATACTATCAGTTCAAAGTCCTTCCATTCGGGATGACCACCGCACCTAGAGTGTTCCCAAAGTGCCTTCCCGTGGTAGCAGCACACTTAAGACAACAAATCCATGTCTTTCCATATTTCGACGACTGGCTAATAAAAGCCAAGTCATTCAACCAGTGTGTTAATAACACTCCTCAAACCATCCAGCTGCTACACCGCTTGGGATTCACAGTAAACTATCCCAAGTCAAATCGTCAGCCCTCCCACATACATCAGTATCTAGGGGCCACAGTAGACCCCTCCAGAGATCTGGCATATCCCAATCCAGCCAGGATAGCCAGTATGCAAGGCCTAATCACCAAATTTCAACCACAGCACTCCCTCCCAGCAAGGGTATTCATGCAACCCATAGGAATGATGGCCTCTTTCGACTTTATCGTACTTCATTGCAAGACTTCAGATGCGCCCTTTAGGAATACCTAGCACATCTGAAAGAAACAGGTTAGTACTAGATTTCTTACCTTAGAATATCCCCAGGCGTCAGACTGGATCCAGAAAATGTTGCATAGCAGTACCCCTGCGCGTCGGTAGGCGTCGTCTGCGGCTCCGTGTCCGTCGTTTGCGTCGTTGGCTCCGGGATGACGTAGTCGGAGTACTTGGACGCCGCCCTCGCGAGCTGATGTCAGTTCTTCTTTTTTCCGCGCCAGCAAGCGCATGTCCGGAGAAAGTGGTACCCTTTAGTAATTTTTTGACTAAACTTTTTGGATCTTTTTTGATCATCTTTCGAAGTCTCTCGACTCCGACGTTGCCAGTAGGGATGCCCGGGTTTAAACCCTGCGTCGACTGCAGCCGACTGATGTAGGTTACCGACCCCCATCGCCGGTGTCTTAATTGCCTGAGGCCCGACCACGACAACAAGTCGTGCTCCGACTGCTGGGCCTTGACATCGAAGGCTAGGCAGGAGTGGTCCCGCAAGCGCCTCGAGCTCCGGCAGTCGGCCCGCGCCGTTCAAGCTCCGGGAGTCGACACCATTCCTCGGGCTCCAATTCCTCAGGTAAGAGGCACAAGAAGTCAAAGAGGCGACATCGCTCTTCGGACTCCCCCCCCCCCCCCTGCCACCCACCCGACCCTCGCGCATCGCGGCCGGGGGTTCGGGTGACACCGCCCACGCGGCTCTGCCAAAGGCACCGCGAACCCGACAGGGGAGCGAGCGACCTCATGGCCATGAGGAAGGCCTCGATCTCCTGCGGCGTCGCGTTCTGCCCAGGGACCGGCGGGTATGAAGCAGGCCGCAACGCCGTAGGAGATCAAGGTCTTCCTCATGGCCATGAGGTCGCTCGCTCCCCTGTCGGGTTCGCGGTGCCTTTGGGCCATGCGGCCCTGACTGGATGCCCAAGCGGGCCAGGTGCTTCGGCCCCGGCGACTTCGGTCCCGACGCTGAAGGGTCCCACTGGATCCGGTTCCGGATCCGGGTCGTCGCCGGTCGACCTTAGGACCTCGCCGGCGCCAGCCCCCAGGTTGTCCCCCCCCGACGCCGTTCCCGGACAACGTCGTCCCCGGTCCTACCCTCGATTCGGGTCCGGCGCCGCATTCGACGCCGCTAGGAGATTTTTACTTCATTGACCCGACCCCATCCTTTGACCCTAAGTATCAAGAGATGGGTGGTGAGGAGGATTGGTAGTGGTCTGAGGACCCTCTGGCACGTGATGCCAGTCTTATCAGGACTGGGCAGGTGAGCTTGGGGATGCCAGTGGTGTGGACACTTCGCCGGACACTGGTTTTGTCTCCCCTCCTACCGTGGCTACGGAGGAGGGGGCTGCCTATAGTGTGATGTTGATGCAGGCAGCTAAGACCTTATCCCTTGAACTCCCCGTCTCAGCCGTGAGGACTAACCTCCTCACTGAGGTCCTTAAACTGCAGGCAAGCTCTTCGGAGCCTCTGCTGCAGTTTAATGAGGCCTTATCGGAAGTACTTCTGGGCACCTGGTCCAGGCCAGCTACAGGCCCCCCTGTAGATAGGAACATGGCAAGACGCCACCGCCCAGCTCCGAGCGACCCTTGCTTCCTGTCCACCCACCCCACCCCCGAGAGCCTGGTCATCCAGGCCTCTAACTCCCAGACCGCATTCCCGACGGCTCCCCCCGATCGGGAATCCAAGAGGTACGAACAGTATGGCAAGAAGATGTTCTCCTCACTAAGATTGGAGTTGCGGTCCGTTAACACCGCGTGCCTCTTGGGACGTTATACCCACTCTCTGTAGGACACGATTGCGGCCGTGCTGCCACAATGTCCGGAGGAGGCCTAGACTAAACTCGCCCAAGCCCTAGTGGAGGGTCGAGATGCGGCACGGTATTCCATCCGGTGTGGACTGGATACAACGGACTCGCTAGGTAGAGCGATGGCAACAACAGTGGCGATTCATCGCCACGCCTGGCTGAGGACCGCCAACTTTTCGGCTGATGTCCAAAACACCCTTATGGACATGCTGTTTGATGGCCGTCGCCTCTTTGGCGACAAGGCAGACAGTACGCTCGAGCACTTTAAGGACTCCAGGGCTACGGCCAAGTCCTTGGGCCTGTCGGGCCCCGCGCCAGCAACCTGCTGCCTTTCGCGGCCAAGGCAGGGGCGCCTCACACGTCCTGCCAGCCACAGGCCGCAGACTAACATCCAGCACAGTGGCGGACGTGGTAACTGCCATGGCGGTGCCCGGGGACAACGGTGAAGCCAGTCCACATCCACCCCGCAGCATCCGCCTCAAAACCTTCCTAGTCCGAGCTTTCAGGCCCACATGACGCCAGTGGGAGGCAGGGTTCGCCATCACCTCCTTCACTGGCGCAACAACACTTCCGATAGGTTGGTGCTGCAAATCGTCTGAAGGGGCTACTCCCTCCCCTTCGAGGCGACCCCTCCAGCCAAGCCACTGCAGTACCACCGAGTGTCGGGGGATCACTTGAATCTTCTGCGAGAGGAAGTTTAGGCCCTCTTGGCCAAGGGGGCCATCAAGCACGTTCCTGGGCCAGAAGTAGGGTGTGGTTGTTACTCCCACTACTTTCTGGTTCCCAAGAAGGGCAAAGGGGGCCTACGCTCTATCTTGGACCTGCGGAACATCAACAGCTTCCTCAGGAAGGAGAGGTTCAAGATGCTGACACTGGCTCAGATCTTAGCTGCCCGGGAGACTGGATGGTAGCGTTGGACTTGCAGGATGCTTATTTTCACATTCCCGTCCTGCCGGCCCACCGGCGTTACCTGCAGGTCACGGAAGGCCACGAGCACTTTCAGTTTACCATGCTCCCCTTCGGCCTTACCAGCGCCCCACGGGTGTTCACGAAAGTGATGGCGGTGGTCGCAGCTCATCTGCGCAGGTTAGGGGTTTCAGTCTTCCCCCTACCTCGACGACTGGTTGTTGAAGGCGGGCTCGTCCCAGACAGTCGTCAGCCACCTCCAGACTACGGCCGACCTCCTGCACCTGCTGGGGTTCTCCATCAATGTGCTGAAGTCACACCTGTGTCCCTCTCAGAAGCTCCTCTTCATTGGAGCGGTTCTAGACTCTGCGCAGTTTCGGGTTTATCCTCCCGAACAGCGGGTTCAGGATATTCAGGCTCTGATTCCGATCTTTCAGCCGTTATCCCGAGTCTCGGTCAGGTTGACGCTGCGGCTTCTGGGGCTAATTGCCTCCTGCATCCTTCTGGTGCATCACGCCAGGTGGCGGATGCGGGCTCTGCAGTGAGACCTGAAGTTTCAGTGGGCCCGCATCAGGGCAACTTGTCTGACCATGTCTTGATCTCGGAGGGCACTGCAGGACAGTTGCAGTGGTGGCTCACGGACCGCGATTGGGTCAACGGCAGATCCCTCTCCCTACCCCAACCGGAGCACGTAGTTGTAACGGACGCGTCTCTCCAGGGCTGGGGGGGGCCACATGGGAGAGGTGGAGATCAGAGGCCTCTGGTCTCCGTCGGAGTCCCGGCTCCACATCAACCTTCTAGAGCTGCGGCCGATCCGGCTTGCACTGAAGGCATTCCTCCCCTCTGTCCGGGGGAGTGTAGTGCAGGTATTCACGGACAAAACCACCGCCATGTGGTACTGCAACAAACAGGGCGGGGTGGGGTCGTGGACCCTATGCCAAGAGGCTCTGCGCCTCTGGCAGTGGCTGGAACATCAGGGCGTGACCCTGGTGGTTCAACACCTGGCAGGTTCCCTGAACGCCAGGGCGGACAAACTCAGCCGTCGGTGCATGATGGATCACGAATGGCGTCTGAACTCGGACGTGGAGCAAGGCCTCTTTCAGCAGTGGGGAGAGCCTTGGTTAGATCTATTCGCCACCGAAGAGAACGCGCAATGTCATCAGTTCTGCGCGTTGGATTTTCCAAGGCAGCATTGCTCGGATACGCTTTTTGTCGCGAGTGGAGCTGCGGTCCGTTGTACACCTTTCCGCCTATACTACTTCTGCCCAGAGTGCTGAAGAAGATCAGACGCGACCGGGCCCAAGTTATACTTGTGGCTCCGGACTGGGCACGAAGATACTGGTATCCCGAGCTACTCGGCATGTCTGTCGATCCCCCGATTAGTCTGCCTCTTCAGGAGGACCTTCTGTCACAGCAGCAGGGGACTGTCCTCCACCGAACCTGTCCAGTCTCCAATTACATGCGTGGAGATTGAGCGGCGGCAGGTGAGGCCATTTGACTTTCCTCCTGAAGTCTGTAATGTGATTCTGGCAGCCAGGCGTCCCTCCACAAAATCGGTATACGCCTTTAGGTGGAACAAATTTGTGGTATGGTGCACAGCAAAGGCTGTGGATCCCCATTCTGCCCCTCTTTCAGAGGTTCTCCTCGTTCATCTTTCTCTTGCCCAGCAGGGCTCTGCTCTGGGCACTATCAAGGGCTACCTCTCTGCTATTTCTGCCTTCTTAAGGCTCCCTGATCAGCCCTTTTTGTAAGGCTCCCTGATCAGCCCTTTTTGTTCAAGTCCCCAGTTGTAAATAGGTTTTTGAAGGGCATCACTCATATGTTTCCTCCTGTTCCTTTTGTGATGCCTCAGTGGAACTTGAACCTTGTTCTGACTTACCTGATGTGTGCTCCTTTCGAGCCACTTCATAACTGTCCTCCTGTCTCCTTACTCTCATGACTGCATTCCTGGTTGCCATCACCTCTGCCAGGAGGGTGATTGAGCTCCAGGCTCTTTCCTCTAAACCTCCTTTCCATTCTGTCCATCCGGACAAAGTTGTGTTGCGGACGAGACCCTCTTTCCTGCCCAAGGTAGTCACAGCCTTCCACATCGGGCAGTCCATCACCTTGCCCACCTTCTTTCCGCCTCCCTCGAAAGAGGAAGAGAGGCTCCAGCGTCTGGACCCAAAACGTGCGCTCTCATTCTATTTGGATTGCACACGCCAGTTCCGGGTGGATGACCAACTCTCTGTTGGTTACTTGGGCGCTAAGAAAGGTCGGGCGGTGCACAAGCAGACCATCTCTCGGTGGGTCGTGTTGTGCATCAAGGTATGCTACTCTTTGGCTAAAAAGGAGCCTGCTGTTGGTCTGAGGGCCCATTCCACTCGGGCCATGGCGGCGACTACTGCCCTGGGTCGGGTAGTCCCCTTGCAGGACATCTGTCAGGCAGCTACCTGGGCCTCGCTGCACATGTTTGAAAGACACTACTGCCTGGACAGCCAAGTCCTGAGAGATGGCTTTTCTGGCCTTTCCGTTCTACAGGACTTTCTGGTGTGATCAGTGGTTTGCAAACCCACCACCGGGGTTGGTATTGCTGGAGTATCCATTCTAAGGTAAGGAATCTAATGCTAACCTGTTTCTTTCAGATGCACAAGTTACTTTCCTTCGGTAACGATATATCTGTAATAAACAGTAGTTAGTATTAGATTCCTTACCGCCCCAACCATCCTCCCCGTTCTGCGAACCGATATCTAGGGTTAAGGTCATTCCCTCTCAGGGCCCTAGTTTCATGGCACCAGTGTTGGTTTTTATCATGGCGCTGCGTTTCTGGCGCGGAAAAGCTATGTATAAGAACTGACGTCAGCGCACGAGGGTGGAGTCTAAGTACTCCGACGTCATCCTGGTGCCGACGACGGACACGGAACTGCAGACGACGCCTACCGACGCGCAGGGGTACTGCTACGCAACATTTTCTGGATCCAGTCTGACGCCTGGAGATATTCTAAGGTAAGGAATCTAATACTAACTACTGTTTCTTACAGATATATATCGTTACAGAAGGTAAGTAACTTGTGCGTCAGTGGAACTGGGCTCAAAGACAACAGATCTGGTGTTGATGGACAGCCGCTTGCATCTCTCTCTGCAGTTGTGGAACACACAAAACCCGTCCAAAGGGCGGCTATACCTCGAGCCAGTTCCACAGATAGTGCTAACAGCACACGCATCACTCACCGGTTGGGGAGCCCATCTCCTAAACCATACATTTCAAGGTAAATGGACCACTCAACAAAAACTGCTCCATATCAATCACCTAGAATTACTTGCAATATTTCTAGCATTAAAAGCATTCCAAGTACAAGTGATGGCAGAACATATTCCAGGAGTTCACAATCAGATTGTGGATCTCCTAAGTCGGCAGACATAGCAGATACACGAATGGGAACTTCATCCTCTAGTTCTTCAACCATTTTTCCAAATGTGGGGTCAACCAGACAGATCTATTCGCAACAAACGCAAATGCAAAATGCCCAAACTTCTCCGCTAGGTTTCCACACCCGTTGTCCAAAGGCAATGCAATATGGATGAACTGGTCAGGCAGATTTGCGTACGCTGATTCCCCTAGTAGTACGCAAGCTCAGACAAGTCTCTCAAGATGATCCTGTTGGCTCCCACATGGGCACGCCAACCGTGGTTCACAACACTAGTGGAACTCTCCGTAGTTCCACACAAAAAACTACGCCTCTCCCCAACATTGCTAACGCAGAACCATGGAGAGATAAGGGACCCCGATCCAGGTCAACAGAATCTAGCGATTTGTCTCCTGAAGTCCTAGAGTTCGGTTATCTTAACCTTCCACCGGACTGTATGAACATCATTAAAGAAGCCAGACGCCCTCCTACTACAGCTTGCAATACAGCAAAATGCAAAAGATTTGTGATCTATTGCAATAACAATCATATTGATCCGCTGGATGCTTCCATTTGATACTTGCTACACTTGCAAATATGTAATCTAGCATATTCATCCATACAATTACATCTAGCAGCACTTGCTGCTTATTTACAAAACCGACAACACTTGTCACTATTTAGAGTACCTGCAATTAAAACCTTTATGGAGGACGTTAAAAGAACAATTCCTCCCAGACTACCACCCTCTCCGGTGTGGAATTTAAACATAGTTCTTACAAGGCTCATGGGTCCCCCATTTAAACCTCTACATAAATGTGAACTTCTGTTCCTCACATGGAAAGTAGCTTTCCTTGTCGCAATTACCTATCTCAGAAGGGTAAGTGAGATCCAGGCTTTAACCATACAAGAACCATTCTTACAAATACATCGTAACAAAGTGGTTCTCAGAATAAATCCAAAATTCCTTCCCAAAGCCATTACTGGTTTTCATCTTAACCAGTCAGTTGAATTACCTGTGTTTTTCCAAAACCCAGACTCTGTGGCAGAAAGAGCTCTTCACACACTAGATGTCAAAAGAGCACTACTTTATTACATTGACAGGATTAAACCCTTTCGAAAAACAAAACAACTGTTTGTAGCCTTCTCCCCGCCTCATAAAGGTAACCCCATCTCAAAAGCTGGGATCGCCAGGTGGATAGTTAAATGCATTCAAATATGCTACCAAAAGGCTAAACACACATTAACAATTCCCCCTAGAGTGCGTTCAACGCGCAAACTCGGGGCTTCCATGGCATTCTTAGGAAACATTCCCTTAGATGACAGATGTAAAGCAGCAACATGGTCTACACCACACACCTTCACCAAACACTATTGTGTTGACGTGCAGGCTAAACAACAGGCTTCTGTAGGCCAGGCTGTTCTTAAAACACTGTTTCAAACCACTGCAACAGATACAAGTTACCACCGCTGGGGGAGACACTGCTGTACGGTCTATGCATAGTGTAAAATCTGCAGCTCATATGCCTCGAACGGAAAATGTTACTTACCAGTATGCATCTGTTCTTGGCATGTAGAGCTGCATAGTTGTACACGCCCACCCGCCTCCCCGGAACCTGTATCTGTTCCAGTATTATCTTAATTAGATACATTCACATTGACATCTCTTACTTCTTACTGACTCAATCATTTCCCATCATGGCGAAAAACAATCTAACGCTGGAGTTGATGCCCATGCGCACTATCGTCCAAAGGAGTAGTCAACTATCTCGTGACTACAAAAGACTCTTCCAAGACAACAACAAAGTGTAGGCATCCGAGCCCAACACCAGATGGCGATCTATGCATAGTGTACAACTCTGCAGCTCTACATGCCAATTACAGATGCATACTGGTAAGTAGCATTTTCCTGTTTTTAAATTACATACATTCTTCTAACTTAGATTGTGTATGTTATTTTTCAGGAATCCTTGAAAACAAAGGCATCAATTATAGAAGAAACAAAAAACGAGGCACATCACAAAGGAGTCCCAGATTTTTGGCTGACAATATTTCGAAATGTAGATCTGCTGTCTGCATTAGTTCAGGTAACTACTCTTTTAAAATATTACTACTACTGTCCACTTCAGTAACATTACAAAAAATAAGGGCCTGTATGTACGATGTGAAACAGTTTGTTTATTATGTTAATGTTTTTGCAAACATTTTATTTATATTAATTTGTATAGCACACTAACCACAGAGAGGGTATTCATGCAGTTGAGCAGCTTGTGTAGGTGTGTGGTCCCCAAGGAAATATTTTAAGAGCCAAGTCTTCAGCTTCTCGTGGAAATCAACGTGTGAGTAGGAGGCTCTGATGTGTTGAGGAAGGTCATTCCATGCCTTGTGTGCGATGTAGGGGAATTAGCTTTATACTTATTTTACTAAACCGACTTGTAGGAGGCTGTCTTAGTATATGGTGCACACTGATTTAAGTGAAGCACCGTGCGCTAATCCAGACGACCCTTACAGTGATTTTAGAGGTCCTAGACAACCATAGAAAGTTCTCCTAACCGGACATATGAACACAATACACACAATATTTCAAAGGTAGACCGGTAAGTAAGCACAAATACACAGTTGTCTCTAGGAGGATACCAAACCAAATACTTAAAAAGTGGAATGTGAACTGCGACCAAAGTCTGGCATTGGACCAGAAGACTCGGAAAAGCTGGGGACACAAGGAACCACCCAAGGCAAGTATCCAGGAGCCCCAGAGAGGCTGTGTTTAGAGCGTAACTGCTCATGGTGCCAACACCATTCCTCCTCCAAGCCTTCACACTCTGGGTCAGGTAAGTCGAAGCACAAAAAAGTCAAAGAAGCATCGTGCCTCTTAGACTTCTCCCCATCAGTCACCCGACGCAATGAGGGATGCAGGTGGTGCCCCTCCTGCGGCTCTGCGTGCAGAATCTGTAGGGTCTGCCCCGGGTTTTCCACCCCTTCCCGGGACCGGGAGTGACCCCAGCCCAGTTTTCAGTTCTACGAAGCAATGCATGCCTTCTTTGGGCGGCCCGACTCTGATGGCACACCTTTGGGCCCCCGGACTCAGCTGGGGGCCCTGGGCCTTCTGCGGCGGCTTCGACGCCGCAGGGTCCCCTTGGATCCAGGCCTGGATCCGGAGCGGTGCTGGTTGACCTCGTTACAACTCACCTGGTGCAGATTCCACCGGCACCACGTCAGCAGCCGGCGGCGGCTGTATCCCCAGCCGACGTCGACCCCGGCCACCACCTTGAGGTAGACACGGAGTCGGACCAACTTCGGCGGCTACTTTTGTGCCACTGTTCTACCCTGGCTTTTTGAGACTAGATTGGCAGCAAGAAGAGGGTGAGGTGGGCTATGAGGGGTCTGGGGACCCTTTAACCGACCAATTGGTGTACAAACAGGACTGGAGAGAGGAACTGGGGGAAGACAGTGGTCTGGATACCTCTCCAGACCTTGGCATGTTGTCTCCTACCAGCGGCTACTTAGGAGAGAGCGTCATATGCAGTGGTGTTGGGTAGGACGGCCGAGGCTCTCCACCGCGAGCTACCTACAGTTGCAGTCAAGACTAACCTCCTGACAGGTGCTTCAACTGGCAGTGAGCTCTTCGGAGCCCCTGCTGCTCTTTAATGAAGCCCTCACTGACATCCTTTTGGGTACGTTCGCCCGACGGCACCGCCCGGCCCCGGGCGTCCCCACTTTACACTCCCAACACCGCGCACCCCTGAGAGCTTGGTGGTCCAAGCCTCCCCTTCTAAAGGCGCCTTTCCTACCGCACCACCGGATAGGGAATCAAAAAAGCTGGACCACCTTGGGAAGAAAATGTTTTCTTCCGCCAGTTTAGGACTGCGGTTGGTAAACACTGCATGTCTGTTGGGCCATTACACCCACTCTGTGTGGGATACGGTAGCGCAGGTGCTGCCTCAGTGCCCGCAAGAGGCCCAGGCCGTACTCTCCCATCTGAAAGAAACACATTAGTGTTAGATTCCTTACCTTAGAATATCCCCAGGCGTCAGACTGGATCCGGAAAGTTTTCTTCAGCAGTACCCCTGCTCGTCGGTAGGCGTCATCTGCGGCTCCGCGTCTGACGTTGGCATCGTGAACGCCGGGATGACGACGCTGGAGTACTTAGATGACGCCCTCGTGCGCTGACATCAGTTTTCCTTTTTTCCGCACCAGCAAGTGCAGGAAGAGCGTACCCTTAGTCAACTAACTTTTTGGACATTTTTGTCTATCTTTTTCGAGTCGACTCGACTTCTGGTGCTAGTAGGGATGCCCGTTTTCAAGCCGTGTGATGCCTGTCACCGACTGATGTCGGTTACCGACCACCACCCCCGGTGTCTCTACTGTTTGGGGGCCGACCACAATGACAAGTTGTGCCACGACTGCCAGGCCTTGACATCGAAGACTAGGCGGGAGAATTCCCGTAAGCTACTCGAGCTCCGGCAGTCGGCTCCGCACCGCTCGAAGTCCTGGTCGAGGAGGAAGTTGAGGGACCGGTCACGGAACCGGAGTCCTCACCGATCGTCGGGATCCAAGTCCTCGCACTCGGGTAAGTCGAGGCATGGCAAAAAAAAGTAGAAGAAACACAGTTGTTCTTCGACCTCCCCTCGCCGGTCACGCACACTTCGGCCGACGGTTCAGGTGGCGCCGGCAGAGCCCGCGCAGTCCCATTGTGCCCCACACCCTCCGGTCCCTGGGCTCAATGCGACTCTGGAGCAGATTCGAGACTTCTTTGTTGCCATGAGGACTCTTTCTGCCGCCTGGCCCTGCCGGTGTGCCTTCGGGGCCCGTGGGTCCAACTGGGGGTCCTAGCCCTTCCGCCTCAGCGCCGCCGGCTACTTCTGTCTTGGCGCCGCAGGAACATGTGGGATCCAGGCCTGGATCCCGGTCGACGCTGGTTGACCTCACGACTCCACCAACGCCGATCCCTTCAGAGCTGCCACCGGCGCTGTCCTCTGGCGCCGGCGTCCCCGGTTTTAGCTCGGGCTCGGCGTCTGACCAGAGCCGATCGGTGCCATCTCCGACGCTGACTGGTGAGTTGTTCACCTACGCCGACGCAGACTGGTGAGTTGTTCACCTACGCCCCGGAAGCTACTTATGCTGTGGTGCTGCACAAAGCGGCCAAGACCTTGGGCCTTGAGCCCCCTACAGCGACTGTGAGGACTAACCTCACCGAGGTGCTTTAACTGCCAGTAAGCTCTTCGGAGCCTTTGCTGCAGTTTAATGAGGCCCTCACTGACGTTCTGATGGGTCCAAGCCCACCACAGTCGCTCCTGTGGATCGGAATGTGGCCCGGCGCCACCGCCCAGCCCCGCGCGACCCCTGCTTTCTGTCCACCCACACAACCCCTGAGAGTCTGGTTATCCAGGCCTCCACGTCCCAAATCGCCTTCCCGACTGCACCCCTGGACTGGGAATCCAAATGGCTGGAACAGTTTGGCAAGAAACAGTTTTTCTCCCCCAGTCTAGGATTGCAGTCTATTAATACCGCATGCCTTTTGGAACGTTACACCCACTCTCTGTGGGATACGGTGGTGGACGTGTTGCCCCAGTGTTCGGAGGAGGCCAGGACACGGTTCGCCCAGGCTCTTGCTGAGGGGCGGGATGCAACACGGTACTCCATTCGATGTGGACTTGACGCCACGGACTCGCTGGGCAGAGCGATTGCAACAACTGTGGCGATTCGTCGTCACACCTGGCTGAGGTCCACAAACTTTTCAGGGGATGCCCAGAGCACTCTCATGGACATGCCTTTTGAAGGCCGTGGCCTCTTTGGCGACAAAGCAGATAGCGCGCTGGAGCGATTTAAGGACTCCAGGTCTACGGCCAAGTCCTTGGGCCTGTCGGCCCAGCGCCAGCAAACTTCTGCTTTTCGCTCCTTCCGGGGCCACAGAAGGGGCACCTCCGCACGTTCGTCCAGCCACAGAACCAACCTCAACGTAGTCGCGGACGTGCATTCCGCCATGGCGGAGCAGGGGGACAGAGAGCCGGTCATTCCACATCCGCCCCCGCAGCATCTGCCTCAAAGCCTTCCTAGTCCGTGCTTTCAGACTCATTCCACACCTGTGGGAGGCAGAGTTCGCCATCACCTGCTCCACTGGCGTACCATCACTTCGGACAGGTGGGTGCTGCAAATGGTCCGAATGGGCTACTCCCTCCCCTTCAAGGCAACCCCTCCAGCCATGCCACCGCAGTACCACCACATGTCGGGGGATCACTTGCCACTTCTCCAGGAGGAAGTTATGAGCCTCTTGGCCAAGGTGGCAATCGAGCGCGTTCCTGGCCCAGAAGTAGTTTGGGGTTGTTACTCCCACTACTTTCTGGTTCCCAAGAAGGGCAAAGGGGGCATCAGGAGCATCAATGTCTTCCTCCGGAAGGATAAGTTCAAGTTTCTGACATTAGCTCAGGTTTTGGCTGCCCTAGACACTGGAGACTGGATGGTAGCGTTGGACTTGCAGGACGGTTATTTCCATATTCCCGTCCTGCTGGCCCATTGGCGTTACCTGCGGTTCACTGTAGGCCACGAGCACTTTCAGTTTACCGTGCTCCCCTTCGGCCTCCTCCTCGTTTGTTCACGAAAGTGATGGCGGTGGTCGCAGCTCATCTGCGCAGATTAGGGGTTACAGTCTTGCCCTATCTCGACGACTGATTGTTGAAGGCGGGCTCGCCCCAAACAGTTGTCTCCCACCTCCAGACTACGGCTGACCTCCTGCATTCGCTGGGGTTCTCCGTCAACATGCCGAAGTCACACCTGAGTCCCCCCGAGAAGCTCCTCTTCATCAGAGCGGTTCTGGACTCGGCGCAGTTTCGGGTTTATCCTCCCGGGCAGCGGGTTTGGGATATTCAGGCTCTGATTCCGATCTTTCAGCCTTTATCCCGAGTTTCGGTCAGGATGGCCCTACGTCTGCTGGGTCTGATGGCCTCCTGCATCCTGCTGCTACATCACGTCAGGAGGCGGATGTGGGCTCTGCAGTGGGATCTGAAGTTCTCTTCCAGGGGATCCTCATCAAAGTCATAAGCACTGAATATTCCCGCCCATGTGCGGGACCCCGGAAACAATATAAAAATATATATGTAAAAAACACATATCTCGCTCCACATATATGTATGTACATATATTATTTTTCTCACACCAATGCAGCTCCATAACTGAGGCTAAAACAATGTAAACACATATACATGCACTGCAATTATTTAGGAAACAAAAGGAAAGAAAACACATTAGGTCAAATAACCTTTGAACTTTGTGTTTTAATGAGTAGACCACTCATAAATCCTGAAAATTGCTTGTAAATAGACATTGTTAGCCCTCAGGCTGCATTGTAAAAACAATAGCATAGAAAATGAAACCATTTTCAACAAAAACTGGCACCGTGCCTTTAAGGCAACCATGACCCCAGGCTTCCCATCATGCCTCAGGGGTGACAGTTAGGTCAGTTGTTCTTTCCGGCTCCTTCAGTCAGGACCCTGGTGAAACAGCTCCCTTTCTTTTTGACTTACTGTCAAAAAATATTCCTATTAATCTACAAATTTTGCTTTCACTCGACGTCTTTTAGACATAGGGTGTTACTGAAACCTTTTTTAGGCTTAAAAAAGGTGATTTTTCTGTCAAAGATGCCTTCCCTCTTTGACAAATGTCCTTCATGTGGAAGGAAGATGGCCAAGACTGACACTCATTCAGTGTGTATCCTGTGCCTACCAGAATCTCATTCCTCTAAAACCTGTGAACACTGCCAGGTTTTAACATCCAGGACTCTTAAAGAACGTGAGAGAATCCGAGTTTATGGGCTTTCTGAGAGAGGAAGATCTCCCAAGAAGCAGAAAAGTCGTAAGGCGCGGTCGACGTCGAGAGAAGCCCCGACTGGTTCACATTCGACGTCGGGATCTGCGTTGGAGAAGCAGTCGACGGCGACGAAGAAGATGTCTTCAGCGTCTACATCTAAGGTACCTCCGCTACAGACCGCGTCGAGGGATAGGTCACCGTCGAAGCAGAAGAGCTCGACGGCGAGCCACCTGACGTCAAAGCAGCATCGTCATGCTGTGACGTCAAGGCATTTTCCGTCGACGCCTGGCCATCGGCGTTCGGCGTCGAGACATCCTCCGTCGACGACTAGTCATGGTCGTTCGGCGTCGAGGGAGCCTCTGTCGACACATCGTCGGTCGACGTCGAAGCAGCCAACGTCGACGCCTGGTCAAGAGCGTTCGACGGCGAAGCGGCATTCGGAATCGAGGCACGCCCAGTCGCCGACAAAACAACGGCGATCGGCGTCGAATCAGCCTCCGTCGACATCGAGCAGACAACCTTCAACGGCGAGATGCTCCACGTCCAAGGACAGTCATCGCCACCCGAGGTCGACGTTGGAGAAATCACGGTCGACGTCGAGAGAGCGTCTACCTGCTCGGCGTCGATACGACCACCGTCGATGGATCAGCAAAGATCCAGGGAACGGAGCGCTTCGCAGCCAGAGAACATCTCTCCTGCAAGATCACAGGAGAGGTCACCTTTGAAGCAGGTGATTCAGGAGAAGGAGAGTGAATCATTGGGCCAGGCTCACGTCCTAGGGCCGCAGTTGGGTTCCCCAGGTTCAGCATCGGCTGCGGAGGTGGAACAATCTCCAGTACAGGATCCTCCTGCCAAGAGAAGGAGGGTTGCAGAAGAGAGATCTCGGTCGGGGTGTTCCTCTAGATCTCTAGTGAGTCTCTCCTCATCTTCCTCATCATCTCGGAGTGGCAGATTCTCGGATGGACAAAGCAGCGCATCGGATAGTGAGAGGTCCAAATCCCCTGCACGATCGCAACAGGATCAAACGGATCAACCTCCACGGTCACGTTCACCAGTGAAGGATCCCATCCACAAATCTCCTACTATTCATCTTTCCCCAAGGTGGAATAGACCTCTTCACCACTGGGCCAAGGACAAGGAGACGGCAGATCGGCTAAGACGGTATCGAGACCAACCTCTCCCCCGCAAGGAACAGTCTCGTTCTAGGCACTCAAGTAAGAGAAAATCTCGTCACAGAGAGCGATCTCGTTCTAGAACGCGTTCAAGTAGAATATCTAGGTCCAGGAGGACCCGTAGCTCTTCAAGTTCTTCGAGAACCCGATCTCACAGGGGCGTACTCTCCGACCCTAACAAGCAGTCCACGCTCGAGGATATCTCCAACTGTAGATATTTTCTCGTTCCAAGACATCTTAGGCAGGGGAGCCCTGAAGCTGGGAGTGCCTATGACCGCTCCGCAGATCAAGACGACTGTCATATTTGAAACCCTACAACACAGAACGGCACCCAAACCTTTGTTGCCGTTGGTCCCGGGTATAATGGAACCAGTGAATGAAGTCTTCCTCACTCCGGCAACGGTGAAGTCCGTTCCAGCGAGGATTCTCAAGAAGTATCGTCCTCCGGAGGAGGATCCTCTGTTCCTCAAAGCTGATCCCCCCGCCAGATTCAGTAATCATTGCGGCGGCTAGAAAATCCAATGCGGTAGCTTCCTCATCCACGGTACCTCCGGATAAGGATAGCAAGGTGCAAGACTCATGGGGAAGAAGAGTTTGTAACACCTCAGCTTCTTTCCTCAAAGTCTCCAATGCGGAAGCGCTGCTCGGCAGGTATGATAGAGCTCTGTGGGACTCACTTCAGAGGTTTTCTGCAAAACTTCCTCAGGAAGATAGAAAGGACTTTGAGGAGGTTCTGATGGAGGGCGGTCAAGTCTCCAATCAGATTATAGGAGCGGCGGCAGATGGGGCAACGCTGGCTGCGCATGGCTATGTGCATGGAATCACAGCGAGGAGATCCTCATGGTTACGCCTCACAGCATTGAAACCAGAGGCTCAAGCCAGAATCCTAAACCTTCCTTTTTCAGGCACGTCTCTTTTTGGAGCGAGTGCTGATGAGGAGATGCAGCGGATGAAGACCGAGTTAGACACCCTCAAAGCCGTGGGGCTTGAAAAGAAAAAGGAATCCCAGTAGAAGTTCCGTTCGAACAACAAGGGTTCTTCGAAGCAGAGGGTTCAAACCCCTCACTGGCAGAAAGTCCAGAACCAGCAAGTCCAACAAAAGTCACAATACAAAGGCAAGGGCAATTCCAAAGGAAATGGAAATCAGCGCCAAGGCAACAACTTCAATAAATCTCAGCAGAAGCAATGAGTCTTCACTTCCCCCAGCGCCGTTACCCACTCCAGTGGGGGGAAGCATTGCGCATCACAGGACAAAGTGGCAGGCCATTACAAAAGATCAATGGGTGTTGTCTACGCTGCAGAATGGGTACTGTCTTCGTTTCCATTGTCTACCTCCACCCATACCCCCGATGTCAACGTCAAGCCACCAGCTACAAAGGTTAAAGAAGGAAGTAGCGGCACTCCTCGAAAAAGAAGCCATCGAGAGAGTTCCGGTGGTCCAAAGGGGGAAAGGAGTGTACTCTAGGTATTTTCTGGTCAGAAAAAAGGGCCAAAAGGAGGAATACAGGCCCATTCTGGACTTGAGAACACTCAATCTGCATGTACGAAAAGAAAAGTTTTGCATGTTGGCGCTTCACCAAATATATCCACATCTCAGGAAGGGGGATTGGATGTGTTCGATGGACCTTCAAGATGCGTACTTTCATATACCAATACGGCCCGATCACAGGAGATTCCTTCGATTCCGGGTGGGGACCTCCCACTACCAGTTCAAAGTCCTTCTGTTTGGGTTGAAGTCGGCCCCCAGGGTGTTCACGAAGTGTGTCGCAGTGGTGGCGGCAGCTCTACGCCGCAGGGGAGTCTTCGTATACCCATACTTAGACGATTGGCTGTTGAAAGGTCCAACTCCAGGCAATGTAAGGAATCAATTCCAGACATGCATAGAACTTTGTCAGCGTCTAGGCCTGCATGTCAACTACAGCACGTCTGTCTCTCAACCCACTCAGAAGATCCACTTCCTAGGAGCTCTGCTAGACTCCGAAGTAGGAAAAGTGTTTCCTTCGGAGGAGAGAGAGTTTTCGATAGCGCTCAAGTGCCAGCAAATCACCACAGGTCTCAGAAAGTGCGGAAGATACCCTCACTCTTAGGGTCGATGGCTTCCTGCATCTTCCTAGTACCGAACGCCAGACTTCGGATGCGTCCTCTTCAGCAGGATCTGGAGGACAAGGGGGACCAACACTCAGATCGATGGGACGATCAGATCACTTTGTTGGAGGTAGCTCAATCTTCCCTCCAGTGGTGGACGAAGAGACAGAACATGCAGGTGGGAGTTCTCTTCCATCAACCTCCTCCTACTCAAACGATCATCACAGACGCATTGTTGCAAGGATGGGGGGCGCACATGGGTCCTCTACAAGTGCAGGGTCGGTGGTCTTCCAAAGAAAGCACTTATCACATCAACTTGCTGGAATTGAGAGCAGTCCACCTAGCTCTCAAAGCGTTCCTTCCCTCGCTTCATGAGGAAATGGTTCTAGTACAGACGGACACCACCACCACGATGTACTATTTGAACAAGCAGGGAGGAACCCGCTCAAGGACGCTGTCTCTGAAAGCTCAGCGCATCTGGCATTGGCTTCTGGCTCGCAAGTTGTCTGTTCAGGCAGTCCACCTCCCAGCAGAACGTGAGGGCGGACGCACTAAGTCGGCACTTCGAAGACAAAGAAGACTGGGTTCTCAACGACGAAGTGCTAGAAGAAATTTTCCAGTCATGGGGTCGTCCTTCCATAGATCTCTTCGCGGACGACGTAAACAGCAAATGCCCAAGCTTTGCCTCCAGGTTCTATCGACCAGGAACAAGACGGAATGCTCTTTTAATCGACTGGTCAGGGCAATTTGTGTATGCCTTTCCACCCCTTCCACTGATCCCGAAGGTGGTGAGCAAGCTGAACCACTCGTGCACAACAATGATCCTGATTGCCCCCGACTGGCCGAGGCAATGGTGGTACACTGACCTACTTCACCTGTCAGTGTCTCCTCACAAGAGGCTTCCATGCAGGCAGGACCTGTTATCGAAGATGAACGGGAGGATTCACCATCCCAACCTTCCGTCACTGAACTTGGCAGCATGGCTCCTGAGGTCATTCAGTACAGCCATCTAGGGCTGCCACAGGACTGCATGTCCATTCTGAGAGAAGCACAACGTCCTTCCACAAGACATTCTTATGCATGCAAGTGGAAGAGGTTCTATATGTGGTGCATGCAGAATGGTCACAATCCGGTGAAGAGTCAGGAAGAAGCAGTTCTTCCATACTTGTTGTACCTGACTAAAGCAGGTTTGAAGTTTAACTCCATTAAGGTGCATTTAGCCGCTATAACAGCTTATAGGCGCTCACCTTCACAGACTTTTTTTTTTCAGCTTCCAGCAGTAAAAGATTTCCTGCAAGGTCTGAAAAAGGTGTACCCTCCTGTACGGCCTCCTTCTCCGCCCTGGGAGCTGAACCTAGTACTATCAAAATTGATGGGCCCACCTTTTGAGCCCATTCATAAAGCTACTTTACAGCATATTTCCTGGAAAGCGGCTTTTTTGGTAGCGATTACGTCAGCCCGTAGGGTGAGCGAAATTCAGGCCCTCTGTACTAAAGAACCGTATACAGTGTGTCATTTAAACAGAGTAGTGCTCCGAACGCACCCTTCTTTCCTGCCGAAAGTGGTATCAGATTTTCATGTCAATCAGTCTATCTCTTTACCCACTTTCTTTCCTAATCCCTCTACTCCAGCTGAGAGGGCGTTACACTCTTTGGACCTGAAAAGGGTTTAAAGTTCTATCTGGACAGGTCCAAGTCTATTCGACATTCTGATCAATTGTTTGTTAACTACGGATCGATCAGAACTGGTCATGCAGCGTCGAAACGTTCCATTTCCAGGTGGATCGTTTCGTGTATCAAGCTTGCTTACCAATTGGCGCAGAAACCTCTGGGGGGGTACTCCTAAAGCGACTTCCACTAGAGGTAGAGCAGCCACGGCGGCTTACCTGCATGATGTGCCCATGTCTGAGATTTGTAAAGCGGCGACCTGGAGGTCTGTCCATACATTTACCAGACATTACTGTCTAGATTCTGACACGAGAGCAGATACACAGGTGGGCCAGGCCTCCCTGAGGAATCTGTTTAACAGCTGAGGATTTGGCTGTTATGATTTGGTTGGGTAATGTACTTCTCATTTACCTGCAGGTGGTTGATGGGCTTGCTATTCTATTCAGTGCTTATGACTATTGATGAGGATCCCCTGGAAGAGAAGGATAAGTTACTTACCTGTAATCCTAGTTCTCTTCTAGGGGTATCCTCATCAAAGTCATAAGCAACCCACCCGCCTCCCCAGGTAAATGAGATTTGGTACTATTTCAATCTTGTGGTTGAGCCCTGTCTTCAGGGTTATGCAAAGAACAACTGACCTAACTGTCACCCCTGAGGCATGATGGGAAGCCTGGGGTCATGGCTGCCTTAAAGGCACAGTACCAGTTTTTGTTGAAAATGGTTTCATTTTCTATGCTATTGTTTTTACAATGCAGCCTGAGGGCTAACAATGTCTATTTACAAGCAGTTTTCAGGATTTATGAGTGGTCTACTCATTAAAACACAAAGTTCAAAGGTTATTTGACCTAATGTGTTTTCTTTCCTTTTGTTTCCTAAATAATTGCAGTGCATGTATATGTGTTTACATTGTTTTAGCCTCAGTTATGGAGCTGCATTGGTGTGAGAAAAATAATATATGTACATACATATATGTGGAGCGAGATATGTGTTTTTTACATATATATTTTTATATTGTTTCCGGGGTCCCGCACATGGGCGGGAATATTCAGTGCTTATGACTTTGATGAGGATACCCTTGGAAGAGAACTAGGATTACAGGTAAGTAACTTATCCTTCCAGTGGGCACAACATCAAGGCAACCTGTCCGACCACATTCTGATCTCGGAGGGCACTGCAGGACAGTTGCAGTGGTGGCTCACGGACCGCAATTGGGTCAGTGGCTGATCCCTCTCCCTACCCCAACCGGAGCACACAGTGTTGACGGATGCGTCCCTCCTGGGATGGGGGTGGCCACAAGGGAGAGGCGGAGATCAGAGGCCTCCCATCTCCGGTGGAGTCCCGGCTCCATATCATCCTTCTGGAGCTGTGGGCGATACGACTTGCACTGAAGGCATTCCTTCCCTCTGTCCGGGGAAGTGTAGTGCAGGTGTTCATGGACAACACCACCGCCATGTGGTATTGCAACAAACAGGGCGCGGTGGGGTCAAGGACCCTTTGTCAGGAGGCTCTGCTCCTCTGGACATGGCTGGAACATCAGGGCATCACCCTGGTGGTTCAACACCTGGCAGGTTCTCTGAACGCCAAGGCGGACAAACTCAGCCGTCGGTGCATGATGGATCACGAGTGACGTCTGAACTCTGACGTGGCGCAAGGTCTCTTTCAGCAGTGGGGGGAGCCTTGGTTAGATCTATTCGACACCGAAGAGAACGCTCAATGTCATCAGTTCTGCGCATTGGAATTTCCAAGGCCGCACTCGTTTGGAGACGCTTTTCGACGCGAGTGAAGTTGCGGTCTGTGATGCGCCTTTCCGCCTATACCACTTCTGCCCAGAGTGCTGAAGAAGATCAGGCGTGACCGTGCCCAAGTCATCCTTGTGGCTCCGGATTGGGCATGAAGATACTGGTATCCCGAGCTACACAGTCTGTCTATCGATCCCCGTTTCGACTGCCTCTTCGGGAGGATCTTCTGTCACAGCAACAGGGGACGGTCCTCCACTTGAACTTGTCCAGCCTCCACCTACATACGTTGAGATTGAGCGGCGACAGTTGATGCCATTTGACTTGCCTCCTGTAGTCTGTGATGTCATTCTGGCTGCCAGGCGTCCCTCCACAAAAATGGTACACGCCTGCAGGTGGAACACATTTGTGGCATGGTGCACAGCAAAGGCTGTGGATCCCCTTTCCGCCCCTCTTTCTGAGGTTCTCCTCTTAATTCTTTCCCTGGTCCAGCAGGGCTCTGCTCTGGTCACCATCAAGGGATATCCGTCAGCAGTTTCAGCCTTCTTGAGGCTTCCTGATCAGCCTTCTCTTTTCAAGTCCCCTGTTGTAAATAGATTCTTGAAAGGCATTACTCGGAGGAGGAGCTTAGCGCGCATCCAAGATGGTCGCGTGAGCACAGGGCTCCCCGGACCCTCGCCAACCTTCGCAATCTATCCTGAACTTATCCTGATTTTTTGGGACGGATTCCTTTTTTTTTTTTTTTTTTTTTTTTTGAAAACCTTTATTGTGCAGTTAGTTAGTAGCATACAAATACGGGCCTACAAGCAATTAGGCCGGCCACGAAGCAATCTGAAAAGCACATAAGTCAATACAGAGGTTTCCCGGCAGTCACCCAGTATATTACGAACAAGCAGTTCAATCGTAGAGGAGCCGAGTGTGACCGCCGGATGCAGGATCAAAGAAGGTTGATTTTATAATAGAAAATATAGCAGGATCAGTTGCAGTTTAATCATCTGAGTGCCCTTAGCGGGCCACGAATCAAGCAACAATACAGGAAGGCCTCAACTAAAAACGGTTATCAGTAATAGTCTACAGCAATCAGAATGTAGATGCCACATTCCCAATCAGTACCCACCGTAGCCCGCCGCGTGCACACAGACCACCAAATTATTATACTAAGACCTAACTGAGTACCCAGAACGGCAAAAGGAGTTAGTCATTCTCTATACTGACCCAGAAGATAAGAAAATATGGAGAACACTAAAAAAGGAAGAAAAGAAGGAATGCCGTGTTGCTGTACGCGCCCCCACAGCGGTAAAGGCGAGCAAAGTGACTGGGGACCACGCTAATGGGGGTGGGGCGGTCAAGTCAGGATATCTTTGGACGGATTCCTTGAGATGAACTTTGGCTGAGTTCATAACTCTTTTCAAATCTTAAATCGGACTTGGGCAAACGAAACTGTGTCGATCTGAACTTTTTGGGCCCACCGGGAGGCAAGCCGGGGACTAGGCGAATCGTGGATCCGGGACGGAATAGAACACCAACAACAGCAGTGGGGTCTCCTCAGTCGCCCCCTCATCACTTTCGGTTTCGTTTCTGGATCCCGACACTGTCTGATTGTGATGCCGTATCCCTCGGCTCGGGGTCATTCCAGCCTCTAGCTAATGCAACCACTGCCCTAACTCTCCAGTCGCGTGGATCACTTTTGTACTTTTGTTTTGGCATTACGAGCCGACTTTTGGGGTCTATTGGTGCCCGGCCTAACGGCGGCCATTTTCACCAGTTCTCGCGGGCCCCTCTGGGGCGCATCTTCCAACATGGCTGGCAAGGGTGACGCCGAGAAGCGGAAGACGAAAGCACCTCTTCGTGGGGGACTGGTCCAGACAAATGTCATCGATCGCTACACCCAGCCCAAAGGATCCCCTGGCCTTTCCAGTCGTACCCCAGAGGATGCCAAGGAAGACCCTTCCGCCCCTGTTGATCTGTCTCTGCAGGACATCATGGGCGCTGTGAGAAGTTGGCCTGATATGTAGTGCTCACTATTCTAGTGATCACTGTGTATCATTCCAAACAACCCTTATTGATGATTGGTTGTAAGTCAACCTTATAGACCAGCTATCCTAGTAGCATGGACAACACCAGTCTTTAGGCTAAACTCTAGAGGGCGTGTTAAGCCAGCTGTTATACCATCACATATACCCCTTGAACACCAAGTGAAAGGACACCACACAAGTTGTTATGAAAATAAAAGGATATTTATTTATAACAAGTCTACCCTGATCTCTTTATGAGTCAGGGAGCTAAGCACACAACAAAACTCTTACGAAAATACTTTAAGTTGCACAATTTACACAAATGCCCGAGGGGCCCGAAAAACCATATACACTAAAAAGGGATGCGAAATACTAGCAGGTAAGTAACAAGATCCAGAGGCTTCAGGATCGCTAGGACTACACTACTGAACTCTAAGGTTAGGAGCAGGAGGCCTAGGGAGATTGGGTGCAGAGTGTGCATTCTCACGCGGGATGTGGCACAAAGTCTATGGATGCTAGTATTTGTAAAGTTACTGTTATCGGACGAATCCGACTAGCTAGACTGAAAACGAAAAAGGATCTGGACACTTGGATAGTGAACCTACGCTGGAGCACCGAAATGCTCGGGTTTCCTAGCCCAGGGGCTGCGGCTGCATAGGGTTCAAAAGACGTCGGGAATCCTCGTTACAGTCTATGGAGCCTGAAAGAAGAAGTTGCTGGCAGGCGACCAGTGATGATGTTCGGAGTGATCCAAGCCTGGATCGATGATGGAGTGGACCTGAAAGCAGAGGGGACTCAGTTCTTAATCACTAGCCAGTGATTAGGTGGGCACCAGGATGGCACCAGATGAAGTCACCTCGACCAGGTGAGTGGGCGAAGCTGGACTCTGCTGTCCCTCGGACCAGGAGGCGTTGTCGGCGACCAGGCTGGGGGTGCGAGCTGTCCCACGAAGGTGTCTGCTGTCGGCGATGCTGGACCCAGGATTGGGGCAACAAACCTTGGCAAAGTCAAGCCCACGCGGTGGAGTCAAGATGGCGTCTGGAGTGGACCAGGAGGGTCCGGGGTGCTCCTCTTTTGGAAGGGAGCAAGGGCCAGTCTGGAGCAACCAGACCAGCGATGTAATCGTCGTGGTTTGTCGTCAGGAGGGCCACTAGCCAGCAGGCAAGTGACCGGACAACGCGGTGAGCAGCAAAGAGCAGAAGGGCCCCACGCAGATCTCGTGGATGCTGGGGGGCTGGACTTCGGTACTGGAGCTGCTCAGGGTTAGGGTTTCTCAAACCCCAAAGCACTCACTCGAGGATCCCTCGGCGGTCGTGCTGGATAAGCGTCGTGCAGTTTTGAAGATGGCCGGTCCCTTCAGGTCTCGTCGCACCCACGAATCTCAGCTGGGCTGATGATGCAGGTAGAGGTCAGAGATGCCAGGGAATCCGGGTCTCGTCGAGCTGGTCAGTCTTGATCCGGAGGATGGACGTGCAGCAAACCGCAAGCGCTTAGATGGTGCACGCTGGTGCAGGGTGGCTACTCCTTAGCCACAAGGGAGAGTTTTCAGAAAAAGTCAAGAGTCCTTTCGTGGAAAGTAGTCAAGATTCAGAATTATCTAATTTGGGAAGGGGGCCTGCTCCAACTTTATTCTAAAGAAAGGGGCTGGCACGCGACTAGGTCCAACCCATGGGTGGGACCAGGAGGGGGGTAGTTACACCCCTCTCCCTTGTCCGGACTTTCCCCAGCTCAGGGGCTGGTGTGCCCCTGGAACTGGTTTAAGCCGGCATATGCACAGTGAGCACCGGGGTGCTACTTGCAGTCACCTTCCTCTCAGCCCTGCCTACCTGGGATACACAAAACCCTGTCTGGGATGGTGCTAGCACCGCCCCTGACAGGAAACCCTTTGTCCAAGCTCTCCTCGCTGGAAGGACTCCCAGCAGCAGGAGGTCAGACTTGTGTCTGTGGTGGCAGCATCCATTTTGTGATGCGGAGGCTCGAGTTAGCTTTAACCGGGGTTCACAGTTACATACATGTCGTGTCCCTCTAGAAGGGTGGAATGCTAACCCCGTCACCAGAATTGGCGAGGGGTTAGTATTCCAATTCGTATGACACCTTACTCGACATGTTTTGATAAAGCGATACCTAAGTTGGCAAACAACCGCGAGGATTATAATGCATTTAAGAGTATATGGTACGCGTTATCATGGAACAGCTATTAGGACTTTGTTCCGCAAGCTGCAAACGGGCTCAGCTCATGCCAGAGCACCATCTCACATAATTCCAAGCACTCTGCCTTCAGGATTGATAAGGCCTGCCATAGGAGTGACTGATAGGAATACATGTGTCCATTTTAGGGTTAGATATAGGAATACTATATCTAAAGCAAAGGGTGATTACACCACCTTGCCCCAGCTGTCGTGCAGCCAGTTGTGTCAGATTTAGATGGCCAGCCAGGGGTGGCATAATACATGCTGCAGCCCCTGGTAGGCCCTGGGTATACCTATGCCCTGGATACCCAAGGTATACTGTACAGGGACTGATAAGGTGGCCCAGCACCAATTGGTAAATGCACATGTGTGTCAATTTAGAGAGAGAACAGCTAGGTTGTGGGTCTGATTAGCAGGCCCGCAGCCAGGGAAAGTCGTAAACCAGTGAAGCAAAAAGCAAAAATCTGGGGTGATCATAGGATTGCAGACCCTACTCTCCTACATGACCCCCCCCCCCACAAACTTTGGGACAATAAACTAACCTTGACCAGGTTAGTCTTCTTGCTCTAAGTGGAAATACCTGGAGAGCCCATTTGCATTGCCATGATCAGTGCCAGATCTATGCTCCACTGTAAAATCCATCCCCTGTAGGGAAATGGACCACCTTAGTAGTTTGGGGTTTTCACCCTTCATCTGATTTAGCCACAAGAGGGGCTTATGGTCGGTCTGAATCTTGAAATGAGTGCCAAACAAGTATGTCCTCAGTTTCTTCAGGGCCCAAACCACAGCAAAGGCCTCCCTCTCAATAGCTGACCAATTCTTCTCTCTGGGGGTCTGCCTTCTGCTAATAAAAGCAATGGGCTGGTCATGACCATCAAAATTCAGCTGAGATAGAACAGCTCCCACGCCCAACTCAGAAGCATCTGTTTGGACAATGAATGTGTTGGAGTAGTCTGGACTCTTTAGGATAGGTGCTGTGCACATGGCCTGCTTTAGGTCATCGAATCCTTTTTGACAGCTTGCTGACCACTGAACATTCTTTGGCATCTTTTTACTTGTCAGGTCATTAAGTGGAGTCACAATAGATCCATAATTTCCGACAAATTTCCTGTAATATCCAGTCAGGCCCAAGAAAGCTCGGACCTGAGTCTGGGTGGTTGGAGGAGCCCAGTCCTTGATGGCCTGTATCTTGCTCTCCAATGGCTGAACCTGGCCTCCACCTACAAGGTGGCCCAGTGGCACTTAGTGGCCTTGATAGTGAGACCTGCCTTCTGCAGTGCCTCTAACACTTTCCTCAGGTGGACCAGGTGGTCCTCCAAGGTGGAGCTAAAGACAGCTATATCATCAAGATATGCTGCACAGAAGTCATCCAACCCAGTGAGAACTTGATTCACCAGCCTTTGGAAGGTGGCAGGTGCATTTTTCAAACCAAAGGGCATTACCACAAATTGATAATGCCCACCAGGGGTAGAAAATGCTGTTTTGGGCTTGGCCTCCTCCGCTAACCTGATTTGCCAATACCCAGCTGTCAGGTCAAATGTACTTAAGTAGTTGGCAGAAGCCAATCTGTCTATAAGTTCATCTGCTCTTGGTATTGGGTGGGCATCAGTCTTAGTGACTGCATTGAGGCCTCTGTAGTCTATGCAAAACCTCATCTCTTTCTTACCACCCTGGGTGTGAGGCTTTGGCACTAGAACTACTGGACTAGCCTAAGGGCTATCTGAGGGCTCAATGACTCCCAGGTCCAACATTTTCTGCACTTCTGTCTTGATGCAGTCTCTGACATGATCAGGCTGTCTGTAGATTTTACTCTTGACTGGCAGACAGTCTCCAGTGTCAACCTCATGGGTACACCAATTGGTCTGACTGGGTGTCAGAGAGAACATATGTCTAAAGGATTGAAGAACCTGTTTGCAATCCTTTTGCTTATGTTCAGAGAGGCTGCCACAAAAGACAACACCATCTACTGACCCATCATCAGGGTTCTGAGTGAGCAGGTCTGGGAGAGGGTCACTCTCCTCCTCCTGTCCCTCATCTGTGGCCATGAGCAAGCTCATGTCCTTCCTGTCGACATATGCTTTGAGCCTGTTCACATGGAGCACCCTGAGGGGGCTCCTGGGAGTTCCAAGGTCCACCAGGTAGGTGACCTCTCCCTTTTGCTCAATGATTGTGTGGGGCCCAGACCATTTGTCTTTGAGTGCTGCTGGGGCCACTAGCTCCAGCACCCACACCTTCTGTCCAGGCTTGTACACAGTCAGGACAACCTTTTGGTCATGCCAAGCTTTTTGTAGTTCTTGGCTTGCCTCAAGGTATTTAGATGCCTTTTAAAACTATGAGTAAAAACAAGGATAAAGGTTGAAGAATTATAAGTATTGATAAAAAAGTGTGAATTCATGTGCACGCAAAAAAGCGGCACAGAGCTGTGCATTTGGCATAGGGGCTGCATAGTCCCTCTCCTTAAAAATTTTCCATGTACTCAGCCATCCTGGAGCGGAGACCAAGTACATAGTCCACAATGTTGGTTGCAGGCTTTTTGAGAGGTCTCTCCCATCCTTCCTTCACCAAACAAAGGGGTCCTCTTACAGGATGCCCATACAGAAGTTCAAAAGGGCTGTAGCCAACCCCCTTCTGTGGGACCTCTCTGTAAGCAAACAAGAGGCAGGGTATCAGGACATCCCATCTACGCCTGAGCTTTTCAGGTAGTCCATGAATCATTCCTTTGAGGGTCCTGTTGAATCTCTCAACAAGCCCATTGCACTGTGGGTGATAGGGTGTGGTGAACTTGTAGTTGACACCACATTCCTTCCACATTGCAGTCAGATATCCTGACATGAAGTTTGCACATCTGTCAGAGACAACCTCCTTAGGGAAGCCCACTCTGGAGAACACTCTAACTAGGGCTCTTGCCACAACATGTGCTGTAGTGGTCCTAAGGGGAATAGCTTCAGGATACCTGGTGGCATGGTCCACCACCACCAGTATAAACTTGTGCCCTGATGCTGTCTGGGGTTCCATTGGACCAACAATGTCAATCCCCACTCTTTCAAAGGGTACCCCCACCACAGGTAGTGGTATGAGGGGGGCCTTTGTTGTGCCACCTGACTAACCACTGGCTTGGCAAGTGACACAGGAGCGACAAAACTCCTTGGTATCTTCATTCATGTGAGGCCAGTGAAAGTGTGAGACAAGTCTGTCCCAAGTCTTTGTCTGGCCTAAGTGTCCTGCAAGGGGAATCTCATGGGCCAAGGTGAGAAGGAAACCCCTCTGAGACAAGGGGATGACCAGCCTCCTGGTTGCACCAGGCTTTGGGTCTCTTGACTCAGAGTACAGGAGTCCATCATTCCAGTATACCCTGTGGGCACCTGTGGCGTTCCCTGCAGCCTCAGCAGCAGCCTGCTGTCTGAGGGGTTCAAGTGAGGGGCAGTCTAACTGTGCCTTCCCCAGGTCTTCCCTGGAGGGTCCCCCTGAGCCCAGAAACTCAACCTGATCAGGTTCAAGCTCTTAGGCTCAGTTTCCCTCAGTTCTTTAAGGTCAGCCTCCTCTTAGACTTTATCCACAACCTGGGGCAAGGGGGAAGGCAATGCCTTAACCCTACTGCTCCTTCTCTTGGAAAGTGTCTGGTCCATTGTTCCAGGATCCAGCACCTGTTCAATGGGGCATCTTTTGGCCTGTGACCTAGTCACAGCAAGGACATGTGCTGACAAGCCTAACATTTCCATGTGAGTCCTCTGCTCCACTTCTGACCATAGTGATGTTTCCAAATCATTGCCCAACAAGCATTCTACTGGGAGGTCTGAACTAACCACAACTTTCTTTTGGCCACTTACCCCTCCCCAGGAGAAATCAACAATTGCCATACTATGGTGGGTAGTGACATTGCTGGCATTGGTCACTAGGTAATCTGTACCTAGCATGATCTGTCCAGGGTCCACAAAGTTAGGTGTCACCATTGTGACACTGGCACAAGTGTCCCTGTAGGCCTAAGCCACTTTTCCATTAATTAAAGATGTCTGCCTGAATTTGCCCAAAGTATTGGGACTGGCATCAGGGGATATATCCACATCCCCTGTACAGACAAGGACAGCCTGAGTGAGTGTGCCAACTAGGTTGTCATACCCCTCAGATCCTAAGGTTAACCCAACTAATCCCTTGGGAGGTGCACTAACACTACTGACTGTACTAGGGGGTGCAGGTGCCTTAGGGGCTGTAGTGGTAGGGGTTTGCCCTCCTTTCTTGGTGCACTCACTAAACCAGTGAGTTTTACTTTTACAGTATTGGCACCACCTTTTTGACTGGCCTTCTTGAGTCTTCTTTTTCTGCTGTGAAGCCTGACCGCCACCCTCTTTGGTTTGTTGGGCACCTGTTGAAGGCTTCTGGTCAATTTGTTCACTCTTGTTACTACCCTTTTGGTCTGCTTTCTTCTGACCACCCTGGTTCTGAGTCTGGTTCTGCTTGACCCTTGTTCTGACCCATCTGTCTGCCTTCTTTCCCAATTCTTGGGGAGAGGTCAGATCTGAGTCAACAAGGTGCTGATGCAACAACTGGTTCTGACAGTTATTTAAAATCTGTTCTCTCATGATCAGATTGTACAACCCTGTGTAATCAGTAACTTTGCTACACAGCAACCAGCCTTCCAAAGCCTTAGTGGCACAATAGACAAAGTCAGCCCAATCCTGAGACTGAATTTTCTGGGTGTCTCTGAACAGCAACCTGTACTGCTCAGTTTTTAAGCCAAACCCATCAATCAGTGTATTTTTTAGGACTTGGTAATTGTTAGCATCCTCAGCTCTAGTAGTGAGGAGCTTATCTCTACCTTTGCCTTCAAAGGAGAGCCACAAGATAGCTGCCCACTGACTCTTGGGGACGCACTGGACAGTGCAGGCCCTCTCCAAAGCAGTCATCCATTTGTGGATGTCATCCCCTTGTTTAAATGGGGGCACTATCTTACTCAGGTGTCTAGTGTCTAAACTCCTGTCTTTATCTCTAGGGATAATGCTGCCACCAGTGGGGTCTGCCCCACTCAATTTCTGCTCTCTAGCAAAGACAAGTCTCTCTTTGGCCAGGGCAAGTTCTTCCCTTTCAATCCTCAGATTGACTTCCCTCATCTTGGCCTCATGCTCTCTTCTCTGAGGGGATGTCATCCCTCTGTGAGAAGATGTCTGAGAGCCATTGGTACGAATTGGTCTGTTAGAGCCTCTGGAGAGAGACCTAACTCGTCCATTCCCAATGTTAAGCCTGTCTGAGAGTGGGCCTGGGGGTCCCCCAGTTCCATCCTCATGCCTGCTTAAGTTTGTCCTGGTGAGTCTACTGACTACTACCTGACCTTTGTCTGCCTCGTCCCCTGACAACTCCTGATCCTCTTCCTCTCCTTCACTTCCTGTTCCATTGAGGTTGAGGTCCGGGTCCACAAGGGTTCCCTCTAAAGGGGGCATGCTCCCATCTGGATTAGAAGGGCCTGTGTTAGAAGCCCTCCTTGCATCATAAGTCTCTAAGAGACCTATCAGAAATGGGATGGTAGGGTTAGAACCCTGTTTTAGCTTCCTGGGGGTACACACTTGTCTCATGTCCAGGAAGCTAAGAGCTGCATATCTTGACATGACCTGTGGAGGGTCAACTGACATAAGGGGAGCTTCTGAGTTCTCTCCTTTGTCAGACATGCTTTTCTAGTGAGGTGTAAGTGGTGCACTTTCCTACACTATTTGCTTGCCTACTGATCCCTTGCTAAAAGTTGTAGTCAGGGTGTGCTAAGCCCTGTCACGCTACAACAGCTGGTTCAGTAGAACTCAGAGTATTCTAAGCTAAGTTATATGTACCTTGGTACTTATGTGATCTTTCAAATGCTATTCTTAGGATACGTATGGTAACACAACAGCAAGCTCAAATCCCAACCGCTGCTCACCAATGTGAGAAGTTGGCCTGATATGTAGTGCTCACTATTCTAGTGATCACTGTGTATCATTCCAAACAACCCTTATTGATGATTGGTTGTAAGTCAACCTTATAGACCAGCTATCCTAGTAGCATGGACAAGAGCAGTCTTTAGGCTAAACTCTAGAGGGCGTGTTAAGCCAGCTGTTATACCATCACATATACCCCTTGAACACCAAGTGAAAGGACACCACACAAGTTGTTATGAAAATAAAAGGATATTTATTTATAACAAGTCTACCCTGATCTCTTTATGAGTCAGGGAGCTAAGCACACAACAAAACTCTTACGAAAATACTTTAAGTTGCACAATTTACACAAATGCCAGAGGGGGCCGAAAATCCATATACACTAAAAGTGGAATGCGAAATACTAGCAGGTAAGTAACAAGATCCAGAGGCTTCAGGATCGCTAGGACTACACTACTGAACTCTAAGGTTAGGAGCAGGAGGCCTTGGGAGATCGGGTGCAGAGTGTGCACTCTCACGCGGGATGCGGGACAAAGTCTATGGATGCTAGTATTTGTAAAGTTACTGTTATCAGACGAATCCGACTAGCTAGACTGAAAACGAAAAAGGATCTGGACACTTGGATAGTGAACCTACGCTGGAGCACCGAAATGCTCGGGTTACCTAGCCCAGGGGCTGCGGCTGCATAGGGTTCAAAAGACGTTGGGAATCCTTGTTACAGTCTATGGAGCCTGAAAGAAGAAGTTGCTGGCAGGCGACCAGTGATGATGTTCGGAGTGATCCAAGCCTGGATCGATGATGGAGTGGACCTGAAAGCAGAGGGGACTCAGTTCTTAATCACTAGCCAGTGATTAGGTGGGCACCAGGATGGCACCGGATGAAGTCACCTCGACCAGGTGAGTGGGCGACGCTGGACTCTGCTGTCCCTCGGACCAGGAGGCGTTGTCGGCGACCAGGCTGGAGGTGCGAGCTGTCCCACGAAGGTGTCTGCTGTCGGCGATGCTGGACCCAGGATTGGGGCAACAAACCATGGCAAAGTCAAGCCCACGCGGTGGAGTCAAGATGGCGTCTGGAGTGGACCAGGAGGGTCCGGGGTGCTCCTCTTTTGGAAGGGAGCAAGGGCCAGTCTGGAGCAACCAGACCAGCGATGTAATCGTCATGGTTCGTTGTCAGGAGGACCCCCCTTTACAGTGTCGTTGTCAGGAGGGCCACTAGCCAGCAGGCAAGTGACCGGACAACGCGGTGAGCAGCAAAGAGCAGAAGGGCCCCACGCAGATCTCGTGGATGCTGGGGGGCTGGACTTCGGTACTGGAGCTGCTCAGGGTTAGGGTTTCTCAAACCCCAAAGCACTCACTCGAGGATCCCTCGGCGGTCGTGCTGGATAAGCGTCGTGCAGTTTTGAAGATGGCCGGTCCCTTCAGGTCTCGTCACACCCACGAATCTCAGCTGGGCTGATGATGCAGGTAGAGGTCAGAGAGGCCAGGGAATCCGGGTCTCGTCGAGCTGGTCAGTCTTGATCCGGAGGATGGACGTGCAGCAAACCGCAAGCGCTTAGATGGTGCCCGCTGGTGCAGGGTGACTACTCCTTAGCCACAAGGGAGAGTCTTCAGAAAAAGTCAAGAGTCCTTTCGTGTAAAGTAGTCAAGATTCAGAATTATCTAATTTGGGAAGGGGGCCTGCTCCTGCCTTTATTCTAAAGAAAGGGGCTGGCACGCGACTAGGTCCTGCCCATGGGTGGGACCAGGAGGGGGGTGGTTACACCCCTCTCCCTTGTCCGGACTTTCTCCAGCTCAGGGGCTGGTGTGCCCCTGGAACGGGTTTAAGCCGGCATATGCACAGTGAGCACCGGGGTGCCACTTGCAGTCACCTTCCTCTCAGCCCTGCCTACCTTGGATATACAAAACCCTGTCTGGGATGGTGCTAGCACCGCCCCTGACAGGAAACCCTTTGTCCAAGCTCTCCTTGCTGGAAGGACTCCCAGCAGCAGGAGGTCAGACTTGTGTCTGTGGTGGCAGCATTCATTTTGTGATGCTGAGGCTCGAGTTGGCTTTAACCGGGGTTCACAGTTACATACATGTCGTGTCCCTCTAGAAGGGTGGAATGCTAACCCCGTCGCCAGAATTGGCGAGGGGTTAGTATTCCAATTCGTATGACACCTTACTCGACATGTTTTGATAAAGCGATACCAAAGTTGGTAAATAACCGCAAGGATTATAATGCACTTAAGACTATATGGTACGCGTTATCATGGAACAGCTATTAGGACTTGGTTCCGCAAGCTGCAAACGAGCTCAGCTCATGCCAGAGCACCATCTCACATAATTCCAAGCACTCTGCCTTCAGGATTGATAAGGCCTGCCATAGGAGTGACTGATAGGAATACATGGGTCCATTTTAGGGTTAGATATAGGAATACTATATCTAAAGCAAAGGGTGATTACACCACCTTACCCCAGCTGTCGTGCAGCCAGTTGTGTCAGATTTAGATGGCCAGCCAGGGGTGGCATAATACATGCTTCAGCCCCTGGTAGGCCCTGGGTACACCTATGCCCTGGATACCTAAGGTACACTGTACAGGGACTGATAAGGTGACTCAGTATCCAATTGGATATGCACCTAAGGTACATGGTTGTCAATTTAGAGAGAGAACAGCTAGGCTGTGGGTCTGATTACCAGGCCCACAGCCAGGGAAAGTCGTAAACCAGTGAAGCAAAAAGCAAAAATCTGGGGTGATCATAGGATTGCAGACCCTACTCTCCTACAGGCGCCATCTCTAATATGAAGGAGACCATCCGTCAGCAATACGAGGCACTGGCTCGTAAACTCGACACGGTCGCCATCGATGTCACCCTGATCAGGGCCGAGCTGTCCAAGACCAATGAGAAAGTGAAGTCATTGGATCTGAAGACTTCCAGCCTGACGACCGATGTGTCCGAACGTCAGACGGAAGTTGGTAACTTGAAATCGGCCAATGATCTGATGTCCCATCGGCTAGAGGAGTTTGAGAACAGGGTGCGCCGCAACAACATTCGCATCATAGGAGTGGCAGAAAATCCTGAGCCTCACTCGGTGGACCTCCTGGTCGAGGATCTTGTCCTGAAGCACCTTTCCCCCTCGGGACTCAGCAAGCTTTTCGCTATGGAGCGTGCACATCGAGTGCCGGGTGGAAAGCCCAAGCCGGGTGCCCCTCTGCGGCCCATTATTGCGAAACTCTTCCACTTCAGAGATCGGGACGCGATCCTACAGGTTTCGAGAGTACATGGCCCGGTAAACTTCGAGAACTCCTCTGTTAAATTCTTCCCGGACTTTACCCAACAGGTCCAGAGACAAAGAATTGCCTTCCAGGGGGTAAAACGACGGCTTCGGGACCTTGGTATGAAGTACGCTATGCTCTTTCCTACTAGGCTTCGGGTGGAGTATGAGGAGCGGACCTTCTTTTTTTGATCGGCCGGACAATGTCAATGACTGGCTGGACACCCTGCCTGGCCGAGGTGATCGGACGGAGCACCCTGGCGGTGCCGAAGGTGGTGAGCCTACGCGGAATTTACTTTTTCGGTCCCTGACCTCCGAACATTAGACCTTTTTCAGCTGGGTTCTGTTTCTTTCCTAATATGTTTCAGTGCGGTTCATGTCTGGGTGGCGGGTGGTGACAGGCCTCTTTCCTCCTCCGGGGTCTTTTTGTAGAGTGGGGTTCTTAGGGCGACAGGCACACTGCATGTTGGGGTGGCATTTTAGTCTATTGCAGGGGTGCAGGAAGGGGGGAGTTATAACGGGTGTTGGTTGGGGGGTGGTTTGGGAGTTTGTTTTTTCCTTTCAAGGCGACAAAGTGATCTTTTCCTTGCTTCAAGTGTCTGGCTCTTTGTGGGGTGACCCATGCTTTACTTGTGGGGATGGGGGTAGTGGGTTGAGGTTGGTATCATGGAACGTCAATGGATTGGGGGATCGTATCAAACGGGGTGTTGTGTTGCAATATTTGCGTCGTTTGTCTCCTGATGTGGTACTCTTGCAGGAAACTCATTTGGTGGGAAATATGTGTCATGCTTTAAATAGGTGGGGTTACCGACTGGTTGCGCACTCGGGGTTTACGACTGGTTCTAGAGGGGTTGGTATCTTGATCCGGTCTTCCCTCCCCATCGAGATAGATAGTGTTACCCTTGATGATAGAGGGCGCTATGCCGCCATCACTAGTAGGTGGTAGGGTAAAACTCTTTCCTTGGTTACAGTATACATTCCCCCAGGTCTCCAGACCTCTACTTTCTCTGATGTTGGCCGGATGATGCTGGGCCTCCCTGACAGTCTCATTCTTATGGGTGAGGATTTTAATTCTGTGCTTTCAGGCGGGTTGGATCGCCACCCCCCCAGGACGCTTCCCACTTCCCAATCTTGGCTTTGTGGGTTCATAGACACTTTTGGCCTGGTGGACTGCTGGAGGTTAATGCACCCGACGCAATGTCAGTAGACCTTCCATTCCGGGGCTCATGGGAGTTTATCCAGGCTCGATTATGTCCTTATGCCTGCGGTCCAGTCTTCCTATGTCAGGGAGATCAGACATTTGGCCCGAGGTATTTCTGACCACTCTCCTTTGTGGCTTAGCTTTGACACGGGGACGCACGCCGCGGGGCGGATTGCCCCTATCAATCCATGGTATCTGTGCGACCCCAAGACCCGTAGTAGCCTGATAAAGTCCCTAGACACTTACTTCTTGGACAATTAGGGGTCTGTCTCGTCCTCTGTGTCCCTGTGGGAGGCATTCAAAACTGTCATTCGTGGTCAGGCCCTATCCTTAATAACCGAGACAAAGAAGGCTCGAAATATGGAGGTTGAGAATCTGGAGGCAGAAATACTTGTGTTGGAGGCCGACATGGAATCAGGCGTCACCCGGGAGACACTCCATGCCCTTAGTTTGAAGCAGTTTGATTATAAATCCCATGTTACGGATGCCGCCAAGACAATGTTCAGGGAGCAGCAGGGTAGACTGTATGATGTGGGTGATAAGGCGGGCAAATTGATCGCATGGCTTGATAGAAAGGAAAGAGCGAATCGTGTGGTTCCCGTGATACTGACTTCAGATGGTGTGTGCGTGACTGACCATGGCGAGATTGTGGAATGTTTTGCCGATTATTTTCGTGTGGTTTACTCCCCGGTGTCCGACAGAGATGAAGATGACTCTCGTTTGCTGCTGAGGGACATTGCTTTGCCTTGTCTGTCTGAGGAGGACCGAGAGCGCATGGAGGCTCCGTTGTCAGTTGATGAGATTGCTAGCGCAATCCGTTCCCTCCATTCTGGTAAGGCCATGGGCCCTAATGGCCTCCCTGTCGAACTGTATAAACTGCGCCCGGACAAAGTTGCGCCCTACCTTCGCGCAATGTTCAGGGAGTCGCATGAGCTCGGTGCCCTCCCCTATGATCAGCGTCTGGCTACTATAGTTGTGATTCCTAAGGAGGGCAAGCCTTGTGATCGCTGTGCGTCGTATCGGCCTATTTCCCTACTAAATGCCGAGCCTAAGATCCTTGCCAAGGTCCTTGCCAATCGCTTGATCACTGTAATTTGTGACCTGATCAACCCTGATCAATCCGGATTCATCCCGCACCGGAACACTGCTCTCAACCTGCGGCGCCTACACAGTGTTCTCGCTAGGGGATGAGTCTATATCGGAGCCGGCGATCTTGGCTTCCTTGGACGCCACAATGGCCTTTGATACGATCGAATGGCCGTATCTCTGGGCCACTCTGACTAAATTCGGTTTTGGTGCGGGCTTTATTAGTTGGGTTAAGCTTTTGTATGTGGATCCGTTAGCTCAGGTCGTCGTCAATGGCAGAGTGTCCCGATCCTTTGCTCTCGGGAGGGGTACGCGGCAGGGATGCCCGCTGTCCCCCTTGTTGTTTGCTCTTGCTCTCGAACCTCTTGCAGCCTGGCTCCGTTGGGAGCCTTCAATAAAGGGCATCCAGTGGTCCCCCGATTTTGAAGATCGTGTTTCGTTGCATGCCGACGATATCCTTCTATACCTTACCTCCCCCCGTAAATCCCTTAACGTCCTGTTTGATGTTCTCACTTCTTTTGGTAAAAACTCCGGCCTGATTATCAACTGGTCCAAATCGTGTGTGTGTCATCTCAGGCGGCCTTCCCCCATTGCCGAGTAGGTTTCCCATTCAAATCTCGCAATCCGGCTTAAAGGTACCTTGGAGTCTACATATCGTTGGATCCAGTCGCCCGCTACGAGCACAATCTCCTCCCTCCGCTCCGACGACTAAAGGTGGACGTGGCGCGGTGGCGTAAACTGCCGTTGTCGCCACTTGGTCGAGCGGCACTCTTTAAAATGATGTCGCTGCCTCGCTTTCTCTATGCGCTTCAAAATTCTTTTGACGCTATTCCGGCGGTGTACTTTCGGGAAGTGGAAGGTTTGCAGAGGAGGCTCGTGTGGGACGGTCGTGCTCGCATTGCGCTTGCAAAACTCACTCACCCTTGGTATGACGGGGGCATTGCGCTCCCGGACATCAGGAGGTATTATTGGGCTTCTCAGTTGTCCGCCATTAACCATGCTACGTATGAACCCGGTCCGGCGCCTGCATTCGAGATGGACAAACATCAGTTGCCCGGCGGTAACTTCAATAGAGCACTCTACTCTCGGGCTGCAGGGAGGAACCTCACGGGACCCACCAGGGTTGCGGTGCACGTGTGGAAAGATGCGAATGCGGCTATGGGATGGAATGATCGATTGACGCAAGCGACCCCATTGTATGCATCGGAACGCTTGGGATGCCTCTGGACAACGAAAGGTTTTGAGAACTAGGACATGATTGGTATCAGCAGAGTGGGTGATCTTTGGGTGAAGGGAGCGGTGAAGACCTTTGCGATGCTTCAAGGTGAGTATGAGTTGGGAGACCGAGAATTCTTCAGATATGTACAGGTTCGCCACGCCTTGCTGTCTGTCTTCACAGCTGGTGAATCGGTTCCTGAGTCATCCCCACTCGAGGACCGTATACTTGATGGTCATCCGCCCGATAGTACGATCTCCTTGATCTACAAGAAACTAATTAACAATCGGGCAGACCTTCTTGTGCGTCTCAGGGAGGTCTGGTCCGGAGACGGGTTGGAGTTGGATGACGAGGATTGGCAAGCCGCCCTGTCCTCTCCCAAAGAAGTCGCCATTCCGGCCCGTCTCCGGCTTGTACAGCTCAAGATTCTCCACCGTGTATATGTTACAGGTCCTCGTTTGGTTGCAATGGGTTTTTCCTTGGATGGGTTGTGTAAGCGTGGATGTGGTATGAGTGCCACCTTCCTTCACATCCTCTGGGATTGTCGGGAGGTGGCGGTGTATTGGCAGCGGGTGCATGCGGTCATGGAGAGTGTTACCGGGGTTGCTTTGCTGCCTGAGGCCCGTCGATGTCTGTTGAATGTGTGGGAGCCGAATGATTATAACATTACCCAGGCCCGGTGGGCGGCACTGGGGAACATGATTGCGAAAAGAGATATTGCACAGTTGTGGGGTTCCCCGCGGCCTCCCACTGTGTCGGCATGGAAAGAGAACATGGACTGGTGTATGTTTAGAGAGAAGATGGTGTATGTGGCTAGGGGCAAGCCTAGGGCGTGGAGGAAGATCTGGGGTCAGTGGAACGCCTACCGAGGGAACATTTGCACACCTCCCCTCGAAGACACTCTGGACATTCCACCCTCCCCCTGATCCGGAGGTTCCTGTAACGGTTTATCCTCCTTTTTTAATTTTTTTATTATTATGTGTCTGACTTCCCCACTGCCTCCCCCCCTTACCCGATTGTATTTCATGCCCTCCTGATCGGTTCTTTTGTACTGTGGGTCCCCCCCATCGGAGCTTGACAGTGTTTATATTATCTTTCGCCTTGAGCCTTTTTTTCCTTTGTTTTCTTCTTCCTTTTTGTTTTTTAAAAAATTAAAAATTTCTATATCCTGCCTACATCCTGTGTTGCCGAAAAGGCATCCTGTGTTACTTTGGACCACAGTAGAGCGGTCGTTGCTCCGTGACCTACATAGATTGCTTTATATGTCCTAGCGGCCGGCCCCTGTGGTTGTAGGCCCATACTTGTAATGCTATTTTTGCACAATAAAGTAAAAAAAAAAAAAGAAAGGCATTACTCGCATGTTTCCTCCTGTTCCCTTCGTAATGCTACAGTGGGACTTGAATCTGGTGTAATCCTATCTGATGTGTGCTCCCTTTGAGCCACTTCATAACTGTCCTCTTCGTCTTCCGACTCTAAAGACTACTTTCCTGGTTGCAATCACCTCTGCCAGAAGAGTGAGTGAGCTCCAGGCTCTTTCTTCTCAGCCTCCTTTCCTCTCTGTCCATCTGGACAAAGTTGTTTTGAGGACTCGTCCTTCTTTTCTACCCAAGGTGGTTGCTGCCTTTCACTTCGGCCAGACCATTACCTTGCCCACCTTCTTTCCGCCTCTGCATCCTTCGAAAGAGGAAGAGAGGCTCCACCATCTGGACCCAAAACGTGCGCTTTCTTTTTACCTGAACCGCACACAACACTTCCGGGTGGACGACCAACTTTTTGTTGGCTATGTGGGCGCTAAGAAGGGACGGGCTTTGAACAAACGGACCATCTCTCAGTGGGTCGTTTTGTGCATCAAAATCTGTTATTCCTTGGTTAAAAAGGATCCTCCTGAGGGGCTGCACAGCCATTCCACTCGTGCCACGGCGGCTACTACTGCCCTGGGACTGGGAGACCCTTTGCAGGACATTTGTCAGGCAGCTACGTGGGCCTCGCTGCACACGTTTGCCAAGCATTACTGTCTGGACAGCCAAGTCCGGATAGACGGCTTTGCAAATAGTTCAGTTCTCCAGGACTTTCTGGTGTGATTTTGGTTCGCAGACCCACCTCCGGGGTTGGTATTGCTGGGGTGTCTATTCTAAGGTAAGGAATCTAACACTAACGTGTTTCTTTCAGATGCACAAGTTACTTACCTTCTGTAACGATATATCTGTAAGAAACATTAGCTAGTGTTAGATTCCTTACCCCCCACCCACCCTCCCCGTTCTGCGAACCGATATCTAGGGTTAAGGACTTTTCCTGCCAGGGGCCTAGTTTCATGGCACCAGTGTCGGTTTCTTGCATGGCTCTGCGTTCCTGATGCGGAAAGCTATGTACAGAACTGACATCAGCGCACGAGGGCGGCGTCTAAGTACTCCAGCTACGTCATCCCAGCGATCGCGACACCGATGACCAACGCGGAGCCGCAGAAGACGCCTACCGACTCGCAGGGGTACTGCTGACGAAAACGTTCCGGATCCAGTCTGACTCCTGGGGATATTCTAAGGTAAGGAATCCAACACTAACTAATGTTTCTTACAGATATATTGTTACCGAAGGTAAGTAACTTGTGCGTTCAGTTGCCGATGGGAGAGACGCAGCAAAGTTAACCATCTGCTGTGGGCTGGATACCACTGACCCACTTGACAGGGTGATTTCCACTTCAGTAGCCCTTCGATGCTACGCCTGGTTGCGTTGACTGGTGTTTCCGGGGATGTCCAATCCACCCTTATGGACGTGCCTTTTGATGGCCGTCGCCTTTTCGGCGATAAGGCAAACAACGGGCTAGAACGCTATAAGGACTCTCGGGCTACAGCCAGGTCCTTGGGCTTCTCCATCACCCGCCTTGCTCAGTCTGCCTTTTGCCCCTTTCCGGGCTACGGAAGGGGTGCACCACCAGGTCCCGGCTGGAACCACAGGCCGGGCACGTGGGAACCACCTCCGTGGTCTGGGGGCCAGCGGGCGGGCCAGTTCACCACAGCCCCTTCAGCAGCAGCCTCCAAACCTTCCTAGTCCTACTTTTCAGTGCCACCAAATGCCAGTGGGCGGCAGGATCCACCATCACCTCCCCCACTGGTGCGCCATCACATCGGACAGGTGAGTTTTACAAATAGTCCAAAGGGGCTACTACCTCCCCTTCGAGACGACCTCTCCCTCCATGCCACCGCAGTACCATCGCATGTCAGAGGATAACTTGGCCCTTCTCCAAAAGGAAGTTTCGGCACTCTTGGCCAAGGGTGCCATTGAGTGCGTTCCTGCCCCAGAAGTAGATCGTGATTGCTATTCCCACTACTTTCTGGTACCCAAAAAGGACAAAGGCCTGCGTCATATCTTGGATCTCAGGATCGTCAACCACTTCCTGCAGAAGGAGAAGTTCAAAATGTTGCTCTGGTCTCTTCTGCCCTCGACCCTGTAGACTGGATGATCGTGTTGGACTTACAGGACGCTTACTTTCAAATCCCTGCCCTAATGGCCCACCAGCGTTACCTGCTGTTCACGGTACGCCACGAACACTTTCAGTTTACCCTGCTCCCCTTTGGCCTTACCAGCGCCCCTCGGGTGTTCACGAAAGTGATAGCGGTTGTTGCAGCTCATCTGTGCAAATCAGGGGTTCCAGTCTTCAATCAATCAATCAATCAATCACAGACATTTATATAGCGCACTACTTACCCGGAGGGTCTCAAGGCGCTAGGGGGGGGGGGGGGGGGGGGAGTGCTGCTACTGCTCGAATAGCCAGGTCTTGAGCTTCTTCCTGAAGGAGAGGTGGTCTTGGGTCAGGCGCAGGTCGGTCGGTAGGGAGTTCCAGGTCTTGGCGGCCAGGTAGGAGAAGGATCGTCCTCCTGTTGTCGTTCTCCGGATGCGGGGGATGGTGGCGAGGGCGTGGCTGGCTGATCGGAGGTGTCGGTTGGGAACGTGGAAGTTGATGCGGTTGTTGAGGTAGCTAGGTCCTTGATCGTGTAGCGCTTTGTGTGCGTGGGTGAGGAGGCGGAAGGTGATTCTTTTGTTGACGGGGAGCCAATGCAGGTCTTTCAGATGTCCGGAGATGTGGCTGTGTCGTGGGATGTCGAGGATGAGTCTGGCTGAGGCGTTCTGGATCCGCTGGAGTCTCTTCTGGAGCTTGGCGGTGGTTCCGGCGTAGAGGGCGTTGCCGTAGTCCAGTCGGCTGGTGACGAGGGCCTGGGTGACCGTCTTCCTTGTCTCGGCGGGGATCCACCGGAAGATCTTCCGTAGCATGCGCAGGATGTTGAAGCATGACGGGGAGACGGCGTTGACTTGTCTGGTCACGGTGAGGGAGGAGTCCAAGATGAAGCCCAGGTAGCGGGCGTGGTCTGTCGGTTCGGGTTCGCTGCCCAGGGCGGGGGGCCACCAGGAGTCGTCCCAGGCGGAGGGCGAGGAACCCAGGATGAGGACTTCCGTCTTGTCTGAGTTCAGTTTCAGGCGGCTGGTCGTCATCCACTCGGCTACGTCTTTCATCCCTTTGTGAAGGTTGGCTCTGGCGGCGGCGGGGTCGTTGGTTAGGGAGAGGATCAGCTGGGTGTTGTCAGCGTAGGAGATGATGTTGAGGTTGTGTTGGCGTGCGATGGCTGCAAGGGGGCTCATGTATACGTTGAAGAGGGTGGGGCTCAGCGAGGATCCTTTGAGGGACGCCGCAGATGACTTCGGTGGCCTCTGACTTGTACGGTGGTAGGCGGACTCTCTGTGTTCTTCCGTCAAGGAAGGAGATGATCCACTCCAGTGCCTTCTCCTGGATTCCGACGTTGCTGAGACGCTGCACTAGGGTGCAGTGGCAGACAGTGTCGAAAGCCGCGGAGAGGTCTAGGAGGATGAGGGCCGCTGTTTCTCCGTTGTCCATCAGGGCTCGGATGTCATCGGTGGCAGCGATGAGGGCGGTCTCGGTGCTGTGGTTGTCTCTGAAGCCAGACTGTGAGGGGTCGAGGGATCCATTCGTTTCGAGGAAGGCGGCCAGCTGCTTGTTGACGGTCTTCTCGATGACTTTGGCTGGGAACGGGAGGAGCGAGATGGGGCGGTAATTCTTGAGTTCGGTGGGGTCCGCTGTAGGCTTCTTTAGTAGGGCGCTGAGTTCGGCGTGCTTCCAGCTCTCTGGCAAGGTGGCGGTGTCGAAGGAGGTGTTGATGATGTCCCGCAGGTGGGGTGCGATGACTGCGTCGGCCTTGTTGAAGATGTGGTGAGGGCAGGGGTCGGTCGGAGATCCGGAGTGGACGGAGTTCATCATGTGGATGGTGTCTTCGGTGGTGATCGGAGTCCAGGTGCGGAGGGTGGTGGTGGGGGGCGGTGGTTTGGTTGTGGCGTGCGTCCTTTGAGTGCTGAAGCTGTTGTGTATTTCCGCGATCTTGTTGTGGAAGTAGGAGGCGAGGGAGTTTCAGAGGTCTTGCGATGGGGTGATGTCGTTGTTTCCGGCGTTGGGGTTGGAGAGCTCTTTCACGATGTTGAAGAGTTCCTTGCTATTGTGTGCGTTGTTGTCCAGCCGGTCCTTGAATGCAGTTTTCTTAGTGGCGCGGATCAGTTGGTGGTGCTTCCGGGTGGCAAGCTTGAGGGCGGTCATGTTGTCCGCTGTTGGTTCCCTTCTTCAGGCTTTCTCGAGGGCTCGGCAGTTCTTCTTGGAGCTCTTTAGTTCGTCGGTGAACCAGGGGGCCTTCTTGCTGCCGGGTCTGCTAGGCGGGGTCCTCAGTGGGGCGAGTTCGTCCGCGCAGTTGTTGATCCACTTCGTGAGGTTGTCTGCGGCCTGGCTGGGGTTCGCTGAGCGTAGGAGATGATGTTGAGGTTGTGTTGGCGTGCGATGGCTGCGAGGGGGCTCATGTATACGTTGAAGAGGGTGGGGCTCAGCGAGGATCCTTTGAGGGACGCCGCAGATGACTTCGGTGGCCTCTGACTTGTACGGTGGTAGGCGGACTCTCTGTGTTCTTCCGTCAAGGAAGGAGATGATCCACTCCAGTGCCTTCTCCTGGATTCCGACGTTGCTGAGACGCTGCACTAGGGTGCTGGCTCAGGGAAGCAGCGAGCTGGTCGGCTGTGATCTTGTTCCAGCTTCTACGAGCAACCGGTTGCTGGTGGTGGTAGATCGTCGTTCTCCTGAAGGTGAAGTGGACGCGGCTGTGGTCCGTCCAGTGGAGTCCAGTGGCGTGGCTGAAGGCGATGTCTTTGCTGGATGAGAAGACGGCGAGGTGGGTGGGGGTGGAAACCAGCTGCTTGAGTCCGAGGTTGGCGAGGTAGTCGAGCAGGGTGGTGGTGTTGCGGTCGTTGTTGTTCTCCAGGTGGAAGTTGAGGTCCCCCAGGAGGATGTAGTCGGCGGAGGGGAGGGCATGCGGGCTGACGAAGTCGGCGATGTTCTCGCTGAATTGTGTGCGTGGTCCCGGGGGTCGGTAGATCAGGGTGCCTCTGAGGGTGGTCCTCGGGTCGGTGCGGATCTGGAAGTGTAGGTGTTCGGCGGTTTTCAGGGTGTCGTCGGTGTTGGTAGTGATGTGGATGGTGTCCCTGTGGATGATGGCGATGCCTCCTCCCGTCTGTTCGACGCGGTCCCTCCGGGTGATCTTGTATCCGTCCGGGATGGCGATGGCGATGTCGGGCGCTGAGGAGTCGTTCATCCAGGTTTCCGTGAGGAAGGCGACGTCAGGAGCTGTGGTGTCGAGGTGTCTTCCCCTATCTCGACAACTGGCTGTTGAAGGCGGACTCACCCCAGGCTGTCGTCTCCCACCTCCAGATAATTGCCGACCTCCTGTATTCGCTGGGGTTCTCCATCAACGTGCCAAAGTCACACCTGACCCCCTCTCAGAAGCTCCTCTTCTTCGGAGCAATTCTGAACACTATGCAGTTTCATCCTCCTGAATAGTGAGTCTGGGATATTTGGGCTATGATTCTGATCTTTCAGCCCGGGTTTTGGTCAGGATGACCCTCAGGCTGCTGGTGCTGATGGCCTCCTGCTGGTGGACCATGCCAGATGGCATATGTGGGACCTGGAGTTCTAGTGGGCACAACATCAGGGGAATCTGTCTGTTTGCATCCAGATCTTGGAGGCCACTGCACACCAATTGCAGTGGAGGCTCACAAACCAGGATTGGGTTAGCAGCAGATCCCTCTTCCTTCCCCAACCAGAGTTCTCAGTGGTGACCGATGCATCACTTCTGGGATGCAGTGGCCACATGGGGGAGGTGGAAATCAGAGGCCCCTATCTCTGGCTGAGTCCGGGCTCCACATCAACCTTTTGGAGCATCAGGTGATTCGCCTTGCACTCAAAGCATTCCTTCCCTCTGTCTGGGTAAGAGTAGTGCAGGTGGTCACAGACAACACCACCGCCATGTGGTACTGCAACAAACAAGGCGGGTGGGGTGGTGACCCTATGTCAGGAGGCCCTCTGCCTCTGGACATGGCTGGAACATCAGGGCAATCTCTGGTGGTTCAACACCTGGCAGGTTCCCTGAACGCCAGGGCGGATGAACTCAGCTTTAGGTGCATGATAGATCACGAATGGCGTCTTCACTCTGAGGTGGTGCAAGCTCTCTTTCAGCAGTGGGGAGAGCCTTGGTTAGATGTATTCGCCACTGTAGAGAAAGCGCAATGTTAGCAGTTCTGCACGTTGGAATTTCCAAGCCGGCACTCGCTAGGCGACGCTTTTCGTCGCGAGTGGAGATGCTGTCTTCTATATGCCTTTCCGCTTTTGCTACTTCTCCCCAGAGTGCTGAAGATGGTCAAGCGCGACCGGGCCAAGTCCGGATTGGGCACAGAGAGTCTGGTATCATGAGCTGCTCAACATGGCTATCGATCTCTCATCCGACTGCCTCTTCGGGAGGATCTTCTGTCGCAGTAGCAGGGGACGGTCCTCCACCTGAAGCTGTCAAGCCTCCACCTCCTTGCGTGGAGATTGAGCAGCAGCAGTTGACGTCGTTTGACCTGCCTTCCGAAGTCTGCGATGTTATCTTGGCAGCCAGGCGTCCCTCCACTAAGACGGCATACGCCTGCCGATGGAACACATTTGTGGCATGGTGCACAGCAAAGGCTGTGGATCCCCTGTCCGCTCCTCTTTCTGAGGTTCTGTTGTTCCTCCTTACTTTGGCCCAGCAGGGCTCTGCTCTGGGCACTCTCAAAGGCTACCTCTCTGTCATTTCAGCGTTCCTTAGGCTTCCTGATCAGCCTTCTCTTTTCAAGTCCCCTGTTATAAATAGATTACTTAAGGGCATTACTCATCTTTTTCCTCCTGTTCCCTTCTTAATGCCTCAGTGGGACTTGAACTTGGTTCTTACCTATCTTATGTGCGCTCCTTTTGAGCCACTACATAACTGTCCTCTCAGACTTCTCACTTTGAAAACTTGCTTTCTTGTGGCCATCACCTCTGCTCGCATGCGGAATGAGCTCCAAGCTCTTTCTTCCAAGCATCCCTTTCTGGCTGTTCATCTGAACAAGGTCGTCCTCAAAACTAGACCTTCCTTTCTTCCCAAGGTGGTTACTTCTTTCCACCTTGGCCAAACCATCGCTTTGCCCACCTTCTTTCCGCCGCCGCATTCTTCAAAAGAGGAAGAGAAGCTCCACCGTCTGGATCTAAAATGTGCTCTTTCCTTCTACTTGGATCGCACGAAACAATTCCGGGTGGACGACCAGCTCTTTGTGGGTTACGTGTGCGCTAAGAAAGGTCGGGCCGTGCACAAACAGACCATCTCCAGGTGGGTCGTTCTGTGCATCAAAGCATGCTATTCTCTGGCAAAGAAGGAGCCTCCAGTGGGAATGCGCACCCATTCCACCAGGGCGACAGCAGCTACCACAGCTTTGGGACGAGGAGGCCCCCTAAAAGACATCTGTCAAGCAGCTACGTGGGTATCGCTGCACACATTCACCAAACACTACTGCCGGGACAGCCAGGTCCCGAGAGACGGCTTCTTTGGCCGTTCTGTTCTCCAGGACTTTCTGGTGTGAACTTGGTTCGCAGACCCACCTCCGGGGTTTGTATTGCTGCGGTATCTATTCTAAGGTAAGGAATCTATAACTAACTGTTTCTTTCAGATGAACAAGTTACTTACCTTTGATAATGATATATCTGTATGAAATATAGGTTAGTTATAGATTCCTTACCGCTCCACCCATCCTCCCCGATCTGCGAACTGACTTGTAGAGTTGAGGTCATCCTTTCAGGTCCCTAGAATTTTGCACCAGCTGTCAGTGTCTTGCATGGCTCTGCGCTTCTGGTGTGGAAAGTCGTGTACAGAACGGACGTCCGCGCACGAGGGCCTAGTCTATGTAGCTTCCGCGAAGTCAACCGGCGACCTAGACGCTGAAGATGAACGCGAAGTCGACCACCGCCACCTTCAGGCAGGCAGGGTTACTGCTGACGAAAAACTTTCCGGATCCAGTCTGGCGCCTGGGGGTAATTCTAAGGTAAGGAATCTATAACTAACCTATGTTTCTTACAGATATATCGTTACCGAAGGTAAGTAACTTGTTCTTCAGTGCCCCTTCCCCAGCTCCGTCTCGATGCCAGTGCTCCCTGTGCCCTCCAGTGGCGCCGTCCTCATTCTTGTCCCCGACTCCGAAACTGAGAAGGAAGGCTATTGTTCGACTCCGGCACCAGGCCTTCTAAGTTGGAGCCCAAGCCCTATTCTTAAGGGGCTGGGACTCAGGGAGGATTGGGAGTGGTTGCTGGACCCTAAAGACTGCCAGCCGCTAGACCCCAACAATGACTCGTGGACAGAATTGATGGAGGCCAGTGGACTGGACACCTCTTCATATACTGACATGCTCTCTCCCTCTACTATGTCTACGGAGATGGGGCCTTCTTCTGCTATGGTGTTGAGAAGGGCGGCCGAGGTCCTGGCACTTAGCCTTCCCTCAGTGGCGGTCACAACTAAAGTCTTTACAGAGGTGCTTCAGACCCCTCAAAACCACTTCTCCCCTTTAATGATGCCCTCACAGATATCCTGCTGGGGACTTGGCCCAAATTCTGAACAGGATGATTTCCCGCCACTACCTCCCCTCCCCAGGGTACCCTCCCTTCCCCATGCAACACCCTGCCCTGAAGAGCTTGGCGGTCCAAGCCTCCACCTTTTGTGTAAATCCTTGCGCATTCCCTTCACCTTCACCGGTAAGGGAACCCAAGAGGCTGGAGACCTTAGGAAGCCTTAGAGAGGATGCCGATGCCAGAAGTAGGTTGTGGTTTTTTATACAAACTACATTCCGTGGTCCAAGAAGGATAGAGGCCTTCATCCTATCCTAGACCTGCGCCCTCTCAATTTCTTCCTCAGTAAAGAGAAGTTCTAAATTCTCAGGCTGTTTAAAGTCCGGTCTGCCCTGGACCCTGTATACTGGATGGTAGCAATAGACTTGCAGGACGTATACTTCCACATTCTCATCCTGCCTGCCTAGAAACGTTGCCTGTGGTTCATGGTGCGCCACAAGCACTTTCAGTTTGCCATGCTTCCTTTTGGCCTTACCAGTGACCATTCTGTGTTCACCAAGGTGATGGCAGTGGTTGCAGCTCATTTGGGAAGATCAGGGTTGCCAGTCGTCCTCTGTCGGTGTAGGAGGTTGGATACCTGACTATGGTTGCCCCCAACTTTTTGCCTGGTGTTTTGCTGGTTTTCCGACTTAGTTGACCTGGGACCCTGCTATTCAGGGTCCCAGGCCTACTGCTCTCTCTGTAAAATTGATTCCATGTACCTTAGGTACATATCTAATTGGTACTGGGCCACCTTATCAGTCCCTGTACTCAGGGCATAGGTGTACCCAGGGCCTACCATGGGCTGCAGCATGTATTATGCCACCCCTGGCTGGCCATCTAAATCTGACACAACTGGCTGCGCGACAGCTGGGGAAAGGTGGTGTAACCACCCTTTGCTTTAGATATAGTATACCTATATCTAACCCTAAAATGGACACATAGATTCCTATCAGTCACTCCTATGGCAGGCCTTAACAATCCTGAAGGCAGAGTGCTTGGAATCATGTGAGATGGTGCTCTGGCATGAGCTGAGCCCGTTTGCAGCTTGCGGAACCAAGTCCTAATAGCTGTTCCATGATAACGCATACCATATACTCTGAAGTGCATTTTAATCCTCGCGGTTATATGCCAACTCTGGTATCGCTTTATCAAAACATGTCGAGTAAGGTGTCATACGAATTGGAATACTAACCCCTCGCCAATTCTCGCGACAGGGTTAGCATTCCACCCTTCTAGAGGGACACGACATGTATGTAACTGTGAACCCCGGTTAAAGTTAACTCGAGCCTCAGCATCACAAAATGGATGCTGCCACCACAGACACAAGTCTGACCTCCTGCTGCTGGGAGTCCTTCCAGCGAGGAGAGCTTGGACAAAGAGTTTCCTGTCAGGGGCGGTGCTAGCACCATCCCAGACAGGGTTTTGTGTATCCTGGGTAGGCAGGGCTGAATAGGAAGGTGACTGCAAGTGGCACCCCGGTGCTCACTATGCATCTGCCGGCTAGAACCAGTTCCAGGGGCACACCAGCCCCTGAGCTGGGGAAAGTCCGGCATGGGGGAGGGGTGTAACCACCCCCCTTCCTGGTCCCACCCATGGGCAGGACCTAGTCCCGTACCGGCCCCTTTCTTTAGTATAAAGGTGGGAGCGGGGACCCTTCCAAATTAGATCATCTTTGAATCCTGAAACTACTTTCTACGAAAGGAACTCAAGACTTCTTCCTAAGATTTCTCCCTTGTGACTAAGGAGTAGTCACCCTGCATCTGCGGGCACCAACTAAGTAACCTGCGGTTTGCTGCACGTCCTTCCTCCGGAACCAGACCGACCTGCACGACGAGACCCGGCTTCCCTGGCACCTCTGACCTCTACCTACATCATCAGCCCAGCTGAGATTCGAGGGTGTGACGAGACCTCGAGGGACCGGCCATCTTCAGAACAGCACTAAACTTATCCAGCACGACTGCCGAGGGATCCTCGAGTGAGTGCTTTGGGGTTTGAGAAGCCCTAACCCTGAGCAGCTCCAGCACCGAAGTTCCGCCCCCTAGCATCCACGAGATCTGCGTGGGGCCCTTCTGCTCTTTGCTGCTCACCGCGTTGTCCGGCTACTTGCCTGCTGGCTTGTGGCCCTCCTGACGACGAGCGACGACATTTCCAACGCTGGTCTGGTTGCTCCAGACTGGCCCTTGCTCCCCTCCAACAGAGCAGCACCCCGGACCCTCCTGGTCCACTCCAGACGCCATTTTGAGTCCACCGCGTGGGCTTGCATTTGCCAAGACTTGTTGCCCCAATCCTGGGTCCAGCGACGCCGACAGCAGATACCTTCGTGGGACAGCTCGCACCTCCATCCTGGTCGCCGACAACGCCTCCTGGTTCGAGAGACTGCAGAGCCCAGCGTCGCCCACTCACCTGGTCAAGGTGACTTCGTCCGGTGTCATCCTGGCGCCCATCTAATCACTGGCTAGTGATTCAGAACTTGGTCCCCTCTGCTTACAGGTATCCTCCATCATCGATCCAGGCTTGGATCACATCGAACTTCATCACTGGTCGCCTGCCAGCAACTTCTTCTTTCAGGCTCCATAGACTGCAACGAGGATTCCCAACGTCTTTTCAGCCCTATGCAGCCGCAGCCCCTGGGCTAGGTAACCTGAGCATTTCGGTGCTCCAGCATAGCTTAACTATCTAAGTGTCCAGATCCTTTTTCGTTTCAGCTCTACCTAGTCGGATTCGTCCGATAACCCTATCTTTACGAAATCTAGCATCCATAGACTTTGTCCCGCATCCCGCGTGAGAGTGCACACTCTGCACCCGATCTCCCTAGGCCTCCTGCTCGTAATCTGAAGGTTCAGAAGTCCAGTCCTAGCGATCCTAAAGCCTTTGAGACTAGTTACTTACCTGCTAGTATTTCGCATTCCACTTTTGTAGTATATGGTTTTCTGTGCCCCTCGGGCATTTGTGTAAATTGTGCGACTTTCAGAATTTCTTTAAGAGCTTTGTATTGTGCTTAGCACCCTGTCCTCATAAAGATTCCAGGGTTGTTGTGTTCTAAATAAATATCCTTTTATTTTCATAACAACTTGTGTGGTGTCCTTTCACTTGGTGTTCAAGGGGTATATGTGATGGTATAACAGCTGGCTTAACACGCCCTCTAGAGTTTAGCCTAAAGACTGCTCTTGTCCATGCTACTAGGATAGCTGGTCTATCAGGTTGACTTACAACCAATCATCAATAAGGGTTGTTTGGACTGATACATAGTGATCACTAGAATAGTGATCACTGCATATCAGGCCATCTTCTCACAGTCGGCACGACTGGCTGTTGAAGGCAAGCTCATCCCAGGCGGTCGTCTCATCTCCAGGCTACGGCAGACCTCTTGCACTCGCTAGGGTTCACTATCAATGTGCTGAAGTAACACCTGACTTCTCAGTTGCTTCCTTTTATTGGAGACATTCTGGAGGCTATTCAGTTTCAGGGTATCCTCCTGAACAAGGAGTCCAGGATATTCAGGCTATGATACTGATGATTCAGCCTCTATCCTGGAATTTGGTAAGACTGACTCTGAGGTTGCTGGGCCTCACGCGCTGCTGCATTCTGCTTGTTACACATTCCTGCTGTCACATATGGGCTCTGTGGTGGAACCTGAAGTTCCAGTGGATGCAGCATCAGTGGAATCTCCCTGACATGCTCCAAATTTCGAAGGGAACTGCAAAAGATCTGCAGTGGTGGTTAACGAACTTCGATTCGGTCAGTGGTAAACCCCTTTCCCTTCCCCAACCATATCCGACAGGGATGGGGTGGCAATCCGGGAGCTGTGGAGATCAGAACCCTCTGGTCTCTGGCAGAATCCAGACTTCACATCAACCTACTGGAGCTCTGGGCATTCCGGTTGCCATTAAAAGCCTTTCTGCCTTCCATCAAGTAAAGGCAAGTGCAGGTGTTCATGGACAACACCACTGCCATGTGGTATTGCAGCAAATTGGGCGCTGTGAGGTTGTGGCCCTCAATCACGAAACCCTGCATCTCTGTACATGGCTGGAATGTCAGGGCATATCCCTGATGGTTTACCACCTGGCGGGCTCTCTGAACGCCAGGGCAGACATACTCAGCCGAAGATGCCTAGCAGATCACGAATGCCATCTCCATCCTGAGGTGGTGCAAGGTCTCTTTCAGCTGTAGGAAAAGCCTTGAACAGATCTGTTCTTCAGCACAAAAATCCCAGAACCAGTCTGATTCCTGGGGATAATCCTAAGGTAAGGAATCAGCAGCTAGATAGAGAATCTAGCAGATAAGGCATTGCCTAAGGTAAGTAGCTTGTTCTTTCAAACTATGTCTTCTGGTCACAGTAATATATTTGCTCCAGTAATCATAATTCCTGTGGTCAACATAGAAGCCAAATTGTGTTCATTTAACTGTTGTAAGTGCACCTTCATGCCGAGAAGCACTTGGCCCTGTTCTGTTGTTATTTTGTGCAAATACATTTATTTTTAATTTTAATAAAAGTGTACATATTCGAGCATCACGTTATGAAGCAGTAGGCATACTTTTTATTTTTGTGTAATATACTTGGGAAAACAAATAACATTTGAAAAATATATCATAGTACAAGCTTGCCAAGGCTACACTATTGGCTTTGCTGATGCTCGCTTGTTAAGGCTCATGCACTGTGTTGGTTAAATGCACACGTTTGAGTCCTGGTGTTCTAGATAACTGACCTGCATTACCAGGTAGGTAGTGGATTGGTGCTTCTTTGCACCAAGAAGCTTCCTCTCACTTTCCTTGCTTCCAGCTCTCTTACTCTAGCCTTTCCTGTTTCCCTCCATCCTGAAGCGCAATGCTCATTTGTCCAAGTCAAGAGTGAGTGTTGTTCTTGCATCCAGTCTCAAATAGTGCTTGAGGCGCAGCTCATACTGACAAGCTGTTACAACATCATTGACATTTGGCATGCTGTGGTGTTTCATTTTAATCTGTGAAAGAAGTAATTTCTGGATAGTGGTAGATTGTCAGCGGCAGGAACCTGTTGAGATGATCCAGAGTTTGGAGCCACCTTGGCAGTTTCACTGTTGGTGTTCTAACATATACCAAGGCTGCAGTGAACAGCTTATATGCCAACCTGTAGTAAGCAGTGCTCCACAGTAGAAGTCAGAGGATCTAAACAAGTTTAGATTCTCTCATTTAAAACTATGGTGGTGTTTAGCCATTACACAGGCAGCATAAGACGGGCTGAACAGTTTATAATCGGTACACAGTCCATGCTCCTGTTTAATTCTAGGATCCTTGCCTCAGTAATTTCCACTTATGTGTACTTACGTGAGAGGTGATTGACATTACCAAATACTGATGTGAAAAACTAAGGCTAATATAGTGACATCCTGCACAGCAGATTGCTATTGGAAGGTGATTATCCATTATTAGGGTATCTTTCATAAATTTTTCTTTTTGCCCTAATTGTCTATATGTTAACCTTGTACCTATTTAGGTCACTTTTTAATATCCTGTGCAATGACTATCAGCTATAGCATGCTCTTGTATATTAACCTGGTTAGTGACATCGATTTGGTTTTTTCTGGTTGAGTCAGGATTGCCTGTGTTTTTGTTCGTTGTTTTTAATATGGATGAGTTAGGTACCATTCATTGGTCCAAAGCATATTCATTTGAGTATCAAAATAAGTGTTAAATGGATGATTTCTTCTCTGATAATGTTAAAATGAATTCGAATTCAATATCTTTATTACTATAAGTTTTTTCCTTACAGAACAATGGTAATATTTAAACTGGTTTGTTTACCGCTCACTACGGTAACTTGATATTCACTGTTGTTTTTCTTTATATTTATGTTACACTGTTTATATTTTTACAGAAATTGTAGTGCACCCTGTATATACCCTGTCCTGATGAAGACCCCGATATAAGGCAACAAGCACGCCTACAACTGTAGCGTGGGGTCGAAACGTCGACGGCTACTCTTTACTTTCCTCAGTTGACACCGCCCGCATTAATTTGGATATATTTTTATATCAGTGTCAATATAGACAATTTTAAGTACAATGGGATATGTGATGATCCCTCACTTTGGCTCAGGGATCTGAAGCCTTTGAAGTGTACTTGTATTTCGAATGAAATTGGATACTTACTATTTGTCACGATTTCTACCCTTTCACTTTCCTTCTCCTTCACAGCATCACGCTATCTCACTCCCTTTTCTTTGGGGCACTGTTATTTACCAAGTATATTGGTTTACTCATTGTGATTAATTTACAGCTTCTCCAGTGCCTGCACAGGCTGACTCACCACCTGAAGACATCAGGGGGTTTCCATAACATTGTTGAGAGAGCAGCTCAACATTTTCAAATACCCATGACTTCCCACCAGCAAGATTGCTTCTTGTATGATTTTAAGGAGCCTTTCAAGAAGTCAGTAAGATCTATATACATAATAGAATACTTATGGGGTCAAGGTGTGAAGATTATGAAAATCCTTCCTCGGTGCCTCCAGTGTTGCCTCGCCTGGATAAAAAATACAAGGCGCTCGATACTGCTCCAGCTTTTTTAATAGGACATCCCAAGCCGGACTTGGTTATAACACAGGCCGCTCAGAGAAAGTCCAAAAATCCTTCTGCCCCGTTAACAGCTCCGCCAGATAAGGAAGGCCGAAGATTGGATAACATTGTAAAGCGTTTTTCTTCAATGTCTGCGTTGACGTTAAGAGCGTCCAATGCTTTAGCGCTATTGGGGCGATACAATAGGCAGTTATGGGCAGACATAGCTAGCTCCATATCTGGCAGCCTTGCCTGAAGACTCAAAAGAGGAGACAAAGAAGATATTGCTTGAAGGTGAATGCTCAGCATCGGAAATAATAGACTTCGCGATGGATATCGCGTCAACTGGATTTCGTCAGCTGGCTGGCGCAGCAGTTTTAAGACAACTACGTTGGTTGAAGGCAATTTCTTTTCGACCTGAAATACAAACGAAGATCTTGGATATGCCCTATGATGGCCAGTTTCTTTTTGGGCCTCAAATTGATGAGGCTCTCCAAAGTATAAAGAAAGATACGGACACAGCCAGAGCTTTGGGAACCCTCCAATTCAAAAATCCTTCCTTTCGTGGATCAAGGGGGAGAGGGCAGTGCTCTTTTAGAGGTAATTACCAGTATTGGTCGTCCTACTCTTCTGGTCAATAACATCGACCCCAGTATCAACAGCAGCAGCAGCAATCATCTTATGGTAAACATCCTTGTGGTAAAGGGAAACAAAAAGGCACTGCTCAACGACAATGACCCTTCACTTCAGCCAGTTTCCAGTTCATCCACACCCTAAAAAATTGCAGGAAGAATTTCCCATTTTCTAACAAATTGGAAGCAAATTACAACGGACCGTTGGGTTCTGCAATTAGTTAAATTTGGTCACTCACTGGAATTTATTCACATCCCTCCCCAAATCCCTCCCCAACCTACGTTTCACAAAAATCTACAAATACTTCTCCGGGAGATTTCTCTTATGCTCCAGAAGGGAGCGATAGAAAGAGTTCCTCTTTCTCAATGGGGGATAGTATTTTACTCCCGTTTCTTCTTGATACAGAAAAAGGAGAAGAAATGGAGACCAATTTTAGACCTCAGAGCCCTCAACAAATTCTTGAAAAAGCAGTTGTTTCGTATGGCGACAATCCAGTAGGTTTTACAACTTCTAGATGCGGAAGATTACATGGTGTCTCTGGATCTTCAGGATGCTTATTTTCATATCCCTATTCACTGTAATCACAAAAAGTTCTTAAGGTTTGCAGTAGCGGGCAGACACTTTCAATTCCGCGTCCTGCCTTTCGGGCTCAAGTCTGCACCATACATCTTTACGAAATGCCTTTCTACAGTGGCTGCATATCTCAGGCAACAACACCATCAAGTTTGTTCATATCTGGACGACTGGCTGATCAAGGTTCCTTCCTTAGAAGACTCGTCCAGGTCTTCCAACGCTTGTCTACAGCTTTTCAATCGTTTGGGACTCTCACTCAATCGGGACAAATCAGTCCTTCTGCCATCTCAGCGTATACATTACCTAGGCGCTACCCTTGACACAAAACAGAAGAAAGCTTTTCCATTACAGGAAAGAAAGGACAAGCTTCTGTCACTGGCTATTCTCATAACTTCCAAGAGGGCCTTGACAGTTTGCCTCTTCAAGTCCCTACTCGGAAAGATGTCATCATGTATCTTACTGGTTCAAAACTGCTGTCTCCGAATGCGCCCTCTCCAAGAGGCTCTCTCAGTGCAATGGGTCCAATGCTCAGGTTCATTTGACGATCTCCTACGAATGACCCCTCAGATGGTCAAGGCTCTGCAATGGTGGATTTGTCCTCAGAACCTTTCTCAATGCTTGCCTTCTTGCTTCCAGCTTTGCCGCATATCATCACAACAGACGCCTCTCTGGGAGGTTGGGGAGCTTTCCTCCAAGAACTGCAGATAAGTGGGAAGTGGTCCCCCTTCGAAAAAGAGCTCCATATAAATCTCCTCGAACTACGGGCGGTCTTCTTCGCCCTTCAATCTTTCCTTCCAAGAATCAAGAATTCTCTAGTGATTTTGCGTACGGACAATACTACGACAATGCACTATCTCAACAAGCAGGCAGGGACTCGCTCTCTAACACTCTCTCGCGAGTCGCAAAAAATCTGGAACTGGTAGATCCGGCACAATATCTCCCTTCTGGCGGATTATGTCCCAGGCACGAACGTTCTAGCCGATTCACTAAGCAGGCAACACACGTGTCACGAGTGGGAATTGGACCAGGGGATCCTCAACCAAATATTCTCACAATGGGGCACTCCTCTCATCGATCTATTAGCTACAAGGCACAACGCCAAATGCCAACACTTCTAAAGCTGGCATCCCCAGAAGGGATCTCTAGGGAATGCACTTTCGATCGCATGGTGCAACGTCTTTGCATACACTTTTCCACTGTTTCCAATGATTCCCAGAGTCCTCCGGAAACTAAAAGCGGAGCCTTGCACACTCATTCTAATCGCCCCAGCTTGGCCACGCCAACATTGGCTCACAGAGTTTCACCTTCTTTCTCTGGAACCGCCAATGCGGTTGAAGCAGTTTCCTTCTCTCTTCACAATGAACAACCAGCAAGTCCAGCACCTGAATTCGGCATCTCTCAGGTTATCCGCTTGGCTCCTGAGTTCAAAGAATTTCAGAATCTAAATATTCCACCGGATTGTAGGGCTATTCTAGCTCGGGCTCGAGCAGACAGTACTAACAAGACATACTCTTTGAAATGGAAGAGGTTTTGCATTTGGTGTAGAACTCAGAAAATACATCCTTTTTCTTCTTCTCCAGTACAAATATTGCCTTACCTTCTCCATTTGGCGAACTCCGGTCTTGCTCATGCCTGCATCAGGGTTCACTTGGCGGCAATATCCTGTTATAGAAGATCTTCTGCTGGCCCTTCTCTCTGGTCTCCCAGATTGATCAAACAATTTCTTAAAGGCCTCTTCAGGACTTTTCCACCTGTGAAGACTTTACCTCCTACTTGGCAGCTCAACACAGTCCTTAATCAGCTCATGAAACATCCCTTTGAGCCGATACACAGGGCTGATCTTAAGTATCTCTCTTGGAAAATGGCACTCCTTCTCGCCCTTACTTCAACAAGACGAGTAAGTGAGCTCCAGGCTTTCTCAATTCAAGAGCCTTTTCTGCAATTCAAACAAGTCAGAGTGATATTACGAACAAACCCAAAATATGTACCAAAGATCCCGTCGCACTTCCATCTCAACGAGCCTGTAGTCTAACACTTTCTTTCCAAATCCTCACACTATGGCAGAGAGGACTCGAAATTCTCTGGATCTTAAATTCTGCCTAAAGTTTTATATTGAAAAGACAAAAACCTTTCACAAATCAAACTAGCTCTTTGTGGCCTACAGTAGACCTAGAAAAGACCTTCCACTCACTAAACAAAGTATTTCTCGCTGGATCTCTGCAGCTATTTCATTCTGTCACGAGCAGGCAGGGCAACCCCTGCAATCTAAAGTACGGGCCCATTCCACTAGAGCGATGTCTACATCCATGTCGCTCTTCGCAGGTGTGCCTATCATAGACATTTGCAGAGCGGCAACGTCGAAGACGCCGCATACATTCACCAAGCATTACTGCCTGGATACAGAACTCATGAAGGATGCTTCAGTGGGACAAGCAGTACTTCGTAATCTATTTCGATAGAGGTGAGCCTTCTTTTCATCCCACCATCCTTTCTCGTATACGCACATTTCCCTATTGTATTTCCTGATGGTATCTTTGCTTACCTTTTGATGTTTTCTATTTGTCACTTTGGTATATTATTATCTGGTGGATTTGTATATACTGTACCATCCAAAATGTGCTTATCATTCCTTGCTACTCTGATTCAGGCATGTGAATCTATGAAAGATACCCTAATACTGGATAAGAAATGTGTTACTTACCTGTAACTGCAGTTATCCAGTATTGGTATCTTTCATAGATTCACATGCAACCCTCCTGCCTCCCCTGGAAGGACTCATCTAATTCTCTCAGTAGTACGCCTACTTAGCACTGTGCTTACGAAAATCTGAGGGACAGGAGCTCCTTCCAGGAGGGAGGTGATAGCTGATTGGCTCTTCTCTAGAGTTTGGTCCTTTTTACAAAAGAACATGGATGTGTTGCTAATGTGGGGCCTTTGGCCTATTACTCTATATGTCTAATGGGACATTGCTTTATTTATGTACCAGGGACTCCCAAACCGACGGCGGGGAATGATTCAGGCATGTGAATCAATAAAAGATATCAATACTGGATAACTGCAGTTACAGGTAAGTAACGCATTTCTTCCCCTGCAATACAGATGAAAGAAAGTGCAAACACCATGGGGGCTTTGGGAAGCATGTGAGTTTTAGGAAGTATGGGAGATGCAGGAAATATTTTTTTACAAAGTCATCTTGGTCTGGAGCTTCACCGGGTTTCTGGGTACATTAGTTGAGGGCACAGTATGTAGGACTATTTCAGGGGCCATAGGATCTATTCCTTCCAGACTGTACAGAATGTTAAATGAGCTGATGTGAGCTAGTGGCAGAACTAGGCCAAGTACAGTCTCAACAAGACTAAATCCTCAGGCTTTGTGGATCAAGACTGCACTTGGAGGCACAGGTGGCATGATAGGAAAATAACCATATTCTAGCAAGAGGAAATAACCCTCAATAGCTAACTCCTCCTTTTTGCACCTTAAATTAAGTCTTTTCGGGATGAGTGTGTCCTTATTACTTTTTAAACATGTGTTTGCACTGCCAAATAAAGTTTGTTTAGCACATCCAATGCACAGTTTTACTTGTTTTAAAAAAACACCCCTTTGAGCTTTCTCTTGGTGTACCATGATAGGTTGCAGCAGGGATGGACTAGGCTGTAGTTGTCATAACAGCGAATGGAAGGTGTTGACTGACTCAATTTCTTTTAGTGTTCAGGGGCTAGGTAGCTCTTATTTGTGTCCAGCCAGTACGATACATATTATTAACCCTTGAGGTGTGATGAATAGTGAGAGTATACACAGCCAAAGTATGAGATACTCAAGCATATTTTTTGAGTCTCACTCATATTTTCTTTTGTGTGATTACAGTGGTGTCTATTATCAACATTCATCCTTAGATTTGGCAGGCTGAACTGTGGTGTGAGGAAGTGTTACTGAAAAGGTGAAGCCAAGTCCTATTCCATCTCATTTCTTGATGAGATTTACCTGATTTCAGAATGTCAAAAGATTTCTAGGTCTTGGACTAGGCAGTACATGCGCTGTCTCGTCAGAGAGATGCTGTATACAGTATAGTGGGGAATGCTCCGCCCACTTTCCGCTTATCTTTTTGATTGGCCGAATTCCTAAATGCTGCAATCTGATTGGTTTTCCTTAGGTTAATCCCGCCTCCTGACAGCCAAGTCATCATTTTTCTCCTTCCATACCTATCAGCCCCTTTACTTTTAAAACTGTTTTGTTCCCCTGCCTCCCCCCTTTCCCTCCTGCAGTCCCTCACTTCTCTGCCCACCACAACCCCTCCACCCACTCCTGTTCCTGCATTCTTGGACGCCCATAGTTTTATTTACAATGTAATAGGACTCGCACAAATAGGAGTCCTATTGCATTTGTAAATGCTTTTTTCCCCTCTGATTGGCTGGCTCCATAGCACTCTATTTTGCCTGACCTGTCCCTCTCGCATGCGTGCGATGCTATAAATCGTACACATGCGCACCAAAAGTCTGCTTCAATCTCTTGTTACTTTCTGTTTCCCAAGTGCTACTGCTGATTTGTGGTGTTTCTTGAAGGATGGAGTTATGCCCGCCATAATCAGGTCTGTTTACATTACATTTTCTCTATGAATTCGTAGAGTGTGCACGCTAAAGTGGGGCTCAGTCGAATTCCAAAGCCAGTGTCCATGGTTTGGTAACTCGTACACCCGCAATGTCCTACATGATCGGGCCCTGCTAGCATGCAGTGTCGTCCTGCAGATGATACGCGCACACCTTTTTTAATTGCGGACACATTTCCATGTCTTGTTTGTTGCAGTGCTTGACATTCCTCAGACTTTATGATCTGTGTTAGTGATGCCTAAGCCTTTCCTAGTTTCTGACAGAGAGGTGTAGGTGTGGAGCAGGAGAGAAGAAGCGGGCAGGCAGGGTGGCCAAGGAGCGAGGCCAAACAGAGGCGGTCGCTGCCTACTGCAGTCTGCCAGGCTTACTCTCGCCCGGGGTCGCGGCTGGGGAGGCAGCTCTTCCTTCAAGATGAGGCATAACCCTGCAGCAAGACCCGACGCGCCTTTCCACATGCCCACATGTGGCAGTGTAACCCCTGCCCTTTGCCCCTTTCTGATCCATGAAAGGCACCATTCGTCTAATGGGGGTGGGGGAGTTAGGAAGTCTAGAGGGTGCGGGGTTGAGGGCACTTACCCCCAGATGCTGGGCATGGGAAGAGAAAGAGCTGCGGGTAGGGCAGAGCAGCAATGTCCCGGGATCTCATGGCAGAGCCGGGCCCCTGGGCAGAACAGCAGCCAGTCCTGGGACAAGAGAATCACCATACCCCGGAGTTCTGCCCTCCCGCACCAGACTCTGGGGGAAACTTTCTGCAAACTTTAGAAAGTTTCAGAACCCAGAGAGCAGGCGGGGAGTTGTGTGTGTGTTTTTGGAGAACAATAACCAGTACAAGTAATGATAACAATTTCCAAGCACTATAAATAACCAGTAGAACAACCACCTCCTTTATCGCACTGAATTCGCCGACCTTGGAAGGACTGAACGCTGAGTTGTTCTTGTGGGAGCTCAAAGTGGTGCCTGTCACAAGTGTCCAACTCTCGCAGCCTCCCTGCTTGCCTAGTTTGTGAAAAAGCATGTCTTTCATCACCTGGTATCAACAGAGGTGTATTTTCTTATACCAGATGAATCGCCCAGTCCAAGAGAAACATAAAACGGGGGTAAAAAATATTCAAAAGTACGAAAAGACGTTAAAGTCAGTAGCTCTTACCATGGCATCGTAAGGTCTGTGGTCCCCTCCCGCTCTTCTGGCTTTTGTACGGCATACCCTGCCTTCCCCCATTCCCCTTCACTTCCTCTCCCTTCTTTATTGTCCCGTCTCTGTCCTTCACTTTCCCCGTTTCGCTTTTCATTTCTTTCTTCACAAACTGCGTCTCCTCCTTTCTGTTCCCAATGCTAGCTCTCCCGTTTGTTCATTGTTTAATTCCGCTCTGCTCTCTGCTAGTCTTCACTGTGCTTCCCTGTTCTGCTCTTCCCTGTTCCCTTCTGCCCTGTTCTGTTGTGCACTATTCTGTTCTGCCCTGTTCTATTTTCCAATGTTCTGTTTCGTTATATGCAGTCCTGTTTTATTATGCACTGTTCTGTGCTGCCCTGCTCTATTTTGCATTGGTCTGTGCTGCCCTGTTTTGCCCACTTCTCTGTGGGTTTATCTTTTGGGCGCTGTTCTGTTCTATCCAGTTTTGCGCTGCCCTGTTCTGGCCACTTCTGTGCTGCGTTTTTGTGTTCGGGACTGTTCCCTCCCGCTCAGATGTTCTGTTCACTTCTAACTAGTAAGATGAAGAAACTGGGGGGAGGTCTCTCAAAGGGCCATAGCCAGTCTAATAAAGGGCGTGGCTTAAAACACGTAAGCTAAACATCTGTGCTTAGCATAGTGTGCCCCACTACTGTTATTTTGCTGCTTCTGTCATAGCATCCATATATATGATACAACAAGTAACATTACACCTACAACAAGCCAGGACTATTGGTTTCGTCAATGGCTATAAGTTGCACATTACTAAGGAAAATTAAAAGATTTACTGCTTCTCTGTGCTGTTTTTATTTTAATAGCATCATAGTGTTTCAGGTCACATAATATCTAATACTAGATTGGCATCTAGTCTCCTTGGGACTCGCATACTTTTTCTCAACAATTTCCCTATACCATCCTGGATAACTTAGCACAGGAACATTCTTCTCATATGCGAGTTTGAGCTATTGAGATTGCATATAACAAAGCCTTTTATTTTTGTTTTGGATTTTGAAACATAAATAAAAGGCATTGCTGTTTACAATGCCAATAGCTTAAACTCGCGTAAATCCGAGACCTATTGCATTGCAAATGCTTGTTTGATAAGCTAAAAGAAACTTTTCTAAGATGCAGGTTGGCTCTGCTTACTCAGTCTCCCTATAAGTAAGTACACAAGTAAGATTGGATGGAATATGCCGATGTAGCTCCCACAGGCAACTAGGACAACTCATATCACAGCTCTCATCATACATTCTCTCACGTTGTAAGATGCAACAATTTGGCTAGAGTGCCTACACATAGAGGATGAACCACTTGGCAGTAGTTTCACCCACCCAGTGTGTACCCCATTGAGAAAAAACTAGAAGGTTCTGTGAGAAGTTGGCCTGATATATGATGTTCACTAGTTCTAGTGATCACCTTGTATCAGTCCAAACAACCCTTATAGTGATTGGTTGTAAGTCAACCGTATAGACCAGCTATCCTAGTGGTAGCATGGACAAAGCAGTCTTAGGCTAAACTCTTTTGGCATGTGAAGCCAGCTGTTTTACCACATATAACCCCTTGAATACCAAGTGAAAGGACACCACACAGGTTGTTATGAAAATAAACAAGTATTTATTAACTAACATACACCTCTGAACTCTTTATGAGGTCAGAGGGCTAAGCACATGACAATCTCTTAGGAAAAATACGTTTAAGTTGCACGATTTACAATGGTGCCCTAGGGGCACGACAAACCATATACTAAGTAAGTGGAATGTGAAAGTCAATAATAGGAATGGAGCTGTCCAGAGGCTGTAGGATCGCTAGGACCACTCTATACTAACTTGAGGTAAGTAATAGGAGGCCCACGGAGCGCATGTGCAGAGTGTGAACTCACACGCGAGATGCGTACAAACGTCTATGGACAGTACAGTTTAAGAAAAAGGTGAGTACAGACGTCCCGGATTAGATAGGACCAAAACGACTGTGGAACTGGACACTAGGAGAGTCAAGCTACCCTTGAGCACCGAAATGCTCGTGTTACCTCACCCACAGGCTGCGGGTGCATAGGTGCCAAGTCGTGTCGGGTTCCGGCGTTGAAGTCTATGGAGCCTGGAGGAAAAGATGCTGCAGGCGGTCAGGAGGAAGATGTCCGGTGTGATCCAAGGGTGGATCAGTAAAGAGAAGAACCTGAAAGCAGAGGGGACAATGTTCAAAGTCACTAGCCAGTGACTGGAGTGGAATCAGATGTCGTCGTCGCGATCAGTTGAAGGTGGACGCTTGTCTCTGCAGCCACGTGGTCCAGGTGGTTTCTTCGACCACCAGGATGGAGGCACGAGCTGTCCCACGCAGGTTCTCGCTGTCGGCGGTGTCGGCTTCGGATTCGGAGTCAACAGGCCTTAGCAAAGGCAACCCACGCGGTGAGTGGAAACGGCGTCTGGAGTGGACCAGAAGGGTCCGGGGTGCTCCTCCTTTGGAAGGGAGCAAGGGCCAGTCTGGAGCGACCAGACCAGCAGTGACGATTTCGGGTTTCGTCGTCTAGGAGGTCACCAGCCAGCCGGCAAGTGACCAGACAACGCGTCGAGCAGCAAACAGGCAGAAGGGCCCCACGCAGATCTCGTGGATGCTGGAGGGCTGGTCTTCGGTGCAGGAGCTGCTCGGGGTCGGGGCTTCTCAGTCCCCAAAGCACTTGGACGAGGATACCTCTGAAGTCGTGCTGGAGCGAAGTGCTGTTTCTTTCAAGATGGCCGGCCCCACGTGTCTCGTCGCACCCACGGATCTCAGCTGTGCTGCAGATGTAGGTAGAGGTCGGAGAGGTCTGGGAATCCGGGTCTCGTCGGGCTCTGAAGTCTGGATCCGGGAAGGAAGACGACAAAGGGAAGACGCTGGACGCTGATGGTGCCTGCTTGTGCAGGGTGGACACTCCTTGCCCACAAGGGAGATTTCTTCAGTCTTCTGTGGAGCAGAACGTCGAAGTCCAGAGTTTCTTCTTGTAAAGTTGTTCAGGATAATCTAATTTGGAATGGGACCAGCTCCTACCTTTATCCGGCTTAAGGGGGCTGTACTACGACTAGGTCCCTCCTCTGGGTGGGACCAGGAAGGAGGGTGGTTACACCCCCTATCCTTTGTCCGGTCTTTCACCAGCTCTGGGGCTGGAGTGCCCCAGGAACTGGTTTAGACCGGTGTATGCACAGGGACACCTTGTGTGCCCCAGGCATGTCTCATTCCTTTCAGCCCTGTCCTACCTAATACACAAAATCCTGTCTGGGGTGGTGCTAGCACCTCCCAAGGCAGGAAACCCTTTGTCCAAGCCTCCCTCGCTGGAAGGACTCCCAGCATCAGGAGGTCAGACTTGTATCTGTGGTGGCAGCATCCATTTTGTGATGCTGAGGCTCGAGTTAACTTTAACCGGGGTTCACAGTTACATACATGTCGTGTCCTTCTAGAAGGGTGGAATGCTACCCCCGTCGCCAGATTTGGCGAAGGGGTGGTAATCCAATTCGTATGACATCTTCCTCGACATGTTTTGATAATGTTATACCAAAGTTGGCAATAACCGCGAGGATTATAATGCACATAAGAGTATATGGTATAGCGTTATCATGGAAACAGCTAAAGGACTTGGTTCCGAAAGCTGCAGACAGGCTCAGCTCATGATAGAGCACCATCTAAAATAATTCCAAGCACTCTGCCTTCAGGATTGATAAGGCCTGCCATAGGAGTGACTGATAGGAGGATATGTGCCCATTTTAGGGTTAGATATAGGGATACTATATCTAAAGCAAAGGGTGATTACACCACCTTGCCCCAGCTGATTGATCAGCCAGTTGTGTCAGATTTGGATGGCCAGCCAGGGGTGGCATAATACATGCTGCAGCCCCTGGTAGGCCCTGGGTGCACCTATGCCCTGGGTACCTAAGGTACACTCTACAGGGACTGATAAGGTGACTCAGTATCCAATTGGATATGCACCTAAGGTACATGGTTGTCAATTTTAGAGAGAGCACAACTAGGCTGCATATTGTCACTTTCATTTCAAGTGCTCCGATCAGAGTTAAGGAATTTATAATGCCTGGTACACTTGAGCAAGGGGTTGTTGGATATGTCAGGCCCCCATACCAGGATATTGTTGATTGTGGAGAAAGCCCATAGTTTGCATCCTAAGATCGCCATCAATAATCTTAAATATTAGAATAATTCCTTGCAAATTTTGGGGACCCCGTAGCACTTCTTCAAACATATATGTCTGCAAGTCAGCAGAAAAGAGGGGAAGTACCCAAATCTTCATATGTTGCTCCGTACTTTCTGAAAGCTTATTATAGTCATGGTCTTCCCAATTTTATACTTTAAAGCATGACAGAAAAAGAACCTTTTCCTCAGACTGCATTGCAGCAGTGTGAACAATACAGTCTAAGCAATGAGAAACAATGCATTGAAGAAGCTCAAATAGAGTACCTACCGTTAAAGCTCACAGAGCTTCCTCATCACTTAATACAGTGTACGACGGTGGCCTCACAGATGCAGGCTTTTTTCTGCCTCAGGCGACTGGGATTCTAAGACCACACTGTGTTTTCACACATATTTCTTGGAGAATTAGATTTAGTTAGATTGTAAAACCTTTATCATGCATTTCTGAAGTTTTTTTCTGTCCGAATGCATCCTACTTCATGAAGTGCCCCTCATCTGGTAGGATGAAAACTGCCTCAGAACCACACAAAGTGTATCCAGTATGTTTATCTCCTTCTGATTCTGTAACGGAGTGTGAATTTTCACAACAGATGTCCAAAAGGACGGCGAAGAGAAGAAGTAAGGCTTAGAGGCAAGCTAGCATACCTGAGTGCTCAAAAAAAGAAAAGATTGGAAAAGCCTTACAGGAAACACTTTAGTTTCACGGATATATCAACACAATCACCCCAGGACCCCCACTAAGTGTGATGCAGAGACAAAAAGGCTAAAAAGGGTTTTCTATCAAAGAAGACGGCATTGCTGGCAAGATCATCTGCACCGACATGCTGACAGTTGAAAGCCTTGGCGTTGATACCCGGTCTGCATCACCAGCACCACTCCTCCAAAATGTAGGAGTTTCAAAGCCTAATTTCAATGTCATCTATGTCGAAGCACTCCAGACATTGGGGTTCCACTTGCTGTTTATACAATTGATACATTTGACTTTGCCACAGCTACCCTAGAGGGTACCACCAGTGTCAAAGCATTTCTCAGCGTCCCTCAGATCGAGTTTTTTGAAGTTGATGTTTTCATTTACTCCTAAAAGAGGCTAAGGCTGTCTACCATGATGAAATTGCCTACACAACCATTGGGACCTCATGATTTATCAGTTCAACGTAGGACCCTCTGTCACTACCTATGAAACCAATTGACTTACCATGGCTCACGCAAATGGTGTCTCGTCCTACATTGATGTAGCCATGAGGAATGCGAATTTATCACTTTGGCATTCTCCAGGATGTCATGTTTGTCCCCTGGATCCTCAATCCTACAATAATCAATCAAGCACACCAAGTACACCCAAATGTTGCTGAAGAAATAAGTCTCTCTCTCCATTATGTACATGACAGACTCATCATCCTCCTACACACCAACATCACCTGAATTCCCAATGAGAAAATCACCAGTAGACACCATAGTCTCATTCCATGATGTAGTAATAAGACTGGCAACTTAACTATACATTCCGCTGGAGTCTCCCGACAAAAGTGTCTGTCAGACACTATATCCAAGGGAAACACTCAAGCTGCTCCTCTCATTAGTCCTAGGATTTTTGAAACGAGCATAAGAAAAATGTCCTAAAAGGAGATGCAAATTTAGACCCCATCATTATTTCTTTGTTGAGAAGAAAGCATGCTCCGGCAACTGGAAGCCTCTGTGCCTCACGATACGGAGAGTAAGAGGACTGCCATGATAGGGAGCAAGATGTGTAGAATAGCAGTCACTGCAACAAAGAATACTAGTGCCACATCATTCCCAGGGCATTAGGAGACCGATGTGGGACAAACTTGAGGATTTATCCCAAGACCTGCCTGATTACTGAAGGCAAGACTTTGAGGAGTGCAGCTGTTGAAGCAGCAGAATTGGCAGCATCTTGTTACTGTCATTGTGTCACCTTCAGGTGCTCCTCCTTGTTGAGACTTTCAACATAGAAACTAGACCAAGACCTGAAGAAACTCAACCTTCCTTTCTGCAGCTCTTCTCTACACATACTGAGGAAGAGAAGCCAGGATTTAAAATGAAGCAGAAACCTTCAAGGCAATAGGCTTGAAAGAAAACCTTTAAATCCCATTATAAGGACCTTTTTTCTACCTACAGATGATTCGGTATCCTCGCTGGACCTACTCGCAACAACAACAGAGCAAGACATATTTGTACCACATAAAATGGTCAAAAAGCAAGAAAACAGAAGTAGCACCTGCAACCACCTCCTGGCATCTACCCTCAAACACTCGTCCTCGGGGCCGCAAAGCCCCATCCATTCTCCACTCCTGGTGGGGGTGGAGCAGTATCATTTCACATGGGATAGTTGCAAAACATCACAGAAGAGAAGTGGTTGCTTGCTAACTGTTGTCAAGCATTGTTAATTGCTTTTTAAAAAAATCATTTTATTGTCATTTACAATTTTAACAGTGCAGTACATTAATAGATCAATGACACCATATACTGGGGAATAAAAAAAAATAGCAAATCAAGTGCTGAAGAAACAGCAGTGATAGCAAGTGAGTAATGTGTCCAGCATGAAGGAAAAAGGATATCAGTACCATTAAGACATCTGAGAGGGAGCGCTAGTGTGTGTTCTGCCATTCTGCTGTGTATTACAGCTCCGGTCTATGTGTGGTGTGGTATATCTCTTAACAGTGGGCAGAGGGTACAACGTAACGAGGACACAATAATTTAACTGAGGAAAAGGGGTAACCGCCTGTGACTTGAGGCCGTCAAGTGTTGCATCAGGTGAGTAACTGCTTGTAGTGCGCAGCAGGGTCATATGATATGCCAGGTTGAGCAGAGAATGAGGGGTGCTGCCCCATTGGGGCGTCGCAGTAGCGATAGTGGCATGTTCTCCTCCTGTGTGTCTACTGCAGGTGGAACTATCTTCTGCAATTCATCCACAGTAGCATCCCCAGTCTATAGCTAAGGGGAACTTGGGAAGCCCCAGCAGGTCCGCCTTCCGCAGAGCCACACCCTCTGCCCTGGCCCAATGCATGGGGTACCACCGGGGCTTTCCATTTTTTGGTCATTCCCCGTCGTCGAGATGGGAGTCCCCGGTATACATAAAATAGCCATAGAAATAGATACAAAAAAAGATTTAGGCCTAGGCCCCTTCTAGTTTTGTAGCATATCCACCTCTTTTTGTAAAAGAGACCAAATAAAATGAACAGCCAATCAGGACAGCCTCACCCCATAGAACCTTCCTGAGAGAGCCTCAGACCCTCAGATTTTCTACTGCATGTTGTGCAAGGGAGTCTCCACTGAGCTCTGCTCAGTTTTTTCCTATTTACCCTTATGTTGAACCTGTTTTTTTCTCTACAATTTACACTACGTGGTCAACATGTCAGACAAGGAGAAGGCGGCTCTCTTCAAGGATTGTGCCACCTGCTCCAAGAAGAGGCTTTATGTGGAGGACAAACATAAAGACTGTATTTATTTTTGTTATCCTGACCATATAGCAGCTGACTGCAAAATCTGTTGGACCTTCTCCAGGAAGACCTTGCGAGACCGTGAGGGATGTCTTTTAACCTGGCTCCAGAGGCTTAAGTCAAGGAAGGATCCTGTGTCCAGTGACAGTGATGACGCTGTTCGAGGCATGTGGGCTGCTGAATTCATATCTGTGCATAGATCGCTGCCTAGTGTTGGGTCCGGATGAGCGCACATTGTTGTCCTGGAAGAGTCTTCGAATTATCACGAGATAGGTGGCTCCTCCCCTGGACTACAGTGCGCATGGGCATCAACTCCATCCTCAGATTGTTTTTTTCCGCCATTGGGTTCGGATGTATATTGGTTCACTCTAGTCGGAATCGATGTAAACTTTATTAAGGCCAAAAGGCCTTTAGTTCTTATCGTCGATATAGTCTTGCGTTCGGTGCCTGATTCTTCCAGCTTGGTTCCGAGCCGGATTCCAGAGACCCGCGTGCTTCCGACGCGGAAGGTCCAGTCGGCGCCACAGACCCTATCCACTGATCATCATGGAACGGAGCCCGTTCAAGAGATGTCCCGTGTGCAACTCCAAGTATCCCCACATCGACGTTCACCCGGTGTGCAACAAGTGTCTGTCACCGGATCATGATGAAGCCAGTTGCATGGCTTGTTCCCGTTTTCGATCCAAGAAGACGCTTAAGCCTCGACGCGCTGCGCGCCAGGAGGCCCAGCAGACTGCACCGGCGCCTGTGGACATTTTCGATGCCGGGGATGATGAGGGAGCTGACCGGGAAATTAGTGAGAACCTGTTGAATCCCGTGTCGGAGGTCGTCTACAACTACGACGCGGACTCTGAAATGCTCGAAGCAGAAGAAGTCGTCGACGAGGTAGGAGACAACGATGGGGCCTTTGGGGCCATGGAAGATAGCTCGAGCGAAGAGCTAACTCAGACTGACATTGGGGCCGACATGCTTCAAAAGGCTCAAGTCGAGGGATCGCCACTAGGCCTTACCTATGATCTTCCGATGGGTTCTACAGCCCCGCCTTCGGGCTCGGCTACGGACATTGCTATTGAGCCGCACCCTGCAAAATCGAAACCGAAAGTCAAAACAACGGTCTCGACGCAAGTGAAAGCACTGGTGCCCCCCTCGAAACCGAAAGTGCGCATTCCTTTGGTCGGATGGAAGGCCTCGGACCTGTCGGCACCGACGAAGCAAAAGGGTGTTGTCGATCCGAAGACACAGGTCAAGGGCGTTGAGACGAAGTCTACCACGCCGAAGACAAAGGTCAAGGCAGTCGAGCCGAGTAAATCGGCGCCGAAGATGGTCGACACCAACAAAGGACTCGGTGATCCTAAGGTTCTCGAGACTCCGCGTCAACATGACAAGGCCAAGAGCGGCACAACCCATGAGTCCACGTCTAGTGGTGCCTCGAAGGATTCCGTCGACTCGGCGCGGCCGTCCGCTGCTTTCTCCAAGCAGTTGGCGGACTCCCTAAAGCGCATCAAGGAGAAGGCCTCGACTGTCGGGCCAAAAGATCCTCCACCTTCGAAGCCTGTTGATAAACCTCAAAAAGCGTCGACGCCCATTCACTTCATGTTGCCGCCGAAAGTGGCGCCGAAGGCTTTCACCCCTAGGATGGTCTCCAGCGTGCCCGAGAAGGTGCCCTCGGTGCCGAAGTCGACAACAGTGGTCCCGGCCTTAAAGCATCGACAATCTTCGTTGGAAGAACAGCAAGAACATTTTATCGATGCCGAAACAGGCAGATTTACCCTTCATAAACCGAAAATTGCCCCAGAACAGCCAATGGAGTCCTATAAAATTCCTTTAAAGAAAAAGAAGAATTCCACTTCGACTCCTGTTCTTGTGGAACCACTTTCTCCACATGGCCATGATGTCTCACCCACTTACTCTGACGTTGACGCTGGGGAAGGTGATGATGATGATGAGTACAGCTATCCTGTCTACACTGACCCAGATGATACCAATGAACCCTGGGCAGCTGGTGCTGACCCAGGTGATCCTCACTCTACCCCAGACACACAACTCTATGCTGTGAAAACGTCGCCTACAGAGGATTCAGCGGCGTTTAACCCCATCGATGCTGGTGACTGAACCATTCGTCACCAGTCACGGTTGGGCTGTGCTGATGACGAAATGGTTCAGTCACGACCATACCCATTATAATAGGGGCCCAGCACAGGAGGAAAATATCGCCCGCAGCAATGCGGTTAATGCCCTCATTGAAAGGGCGCCTAAAAATCATGACGTCCAGCTCCATGCTGACCCCATTGAAGTGGACTTTCTTTTTGACACCTTTTCCGTCTCTGAGAGAACTGTCAAGACTCTGCCTAAGTTGAAGGGTGTCTTGAAACATGCTCGGGAGATCTTTAAGGAGCCTACCAGAGCCAGGGCGATAAACCCTAGAATTGAGAAGAAGTATAAACCAGCACCTACTGACCCTACCTACATCAAGGGACAGTTGCCTTTGGACTCTCTTTTTGTTTCTAATGCACGGAAGAGTGCTAATTCACAAACAATGGCTGATGCTCCTCCCCAGATAAGGAATCTAAGGTGTTAGAGGCATCAGGGAAAAGGGTGGCAGCTCAAGCGGCCAATATCTGGCGCATTTCAAATACACAAGCACTTCTAGCAAGGTATGACAGGGCACACTATGACACACTGGAGACCCTGTTACAGCACCTGCCAGACGAATACAAAGAGGCAACTGAGATGCTCATCCAAGAGGGGAAGCTAATTAAATGTGCACTGGACGCGGCTGACACCGTGGCCAGGGCTATCAACACTAGTGCCCTGCTGAGACAACATGCCTGGCTCAGAATCTCGGGATTTAAGCCAGAGATACAGACCACCATTCTTAATCAGACAGTAAACCCTGATCATCTGTTTGGCCCAGAGGTAGACACCACCTTGGAGAAGATCAAAAAGGACACTGAAACTGCTAAGTCCATGGGGGCCCTGCAGTCCCAGCAATTCAGGGGTGGTTATTTTCGTCGCTCAAGCACTAGAGGTGTTTCCAGAGGCCAGCTCTCCCAAACCACACAGTACTATAAAGGCAACACGCAGACCACATACACGAAACAAAGTCTAGGTGGATATTGTGGAAACAGCGCCAAAGGCAGGGGTCGTGGAAACAACAACTCCAGATCCTCTGCCACTAACAAACAGTGACGCCTTGTCACTGCCCCCCGACCACGCAACACCGGTCGGGGGAGACTTCAACAGTTCCTGCCAGTCTGGAAATCCATCACCACAGACAGGTGGGTCACACAGCTTATACAGTACAGTTATTGTCTGGAGTTAACATCCACTCCATCCAACATACCCCCAAGGCACCGTCCTATGTCCGCCGAGCATTTGCACTTGTTGCAGCAGGAGGCCCTCGTCATGCTGCAAAAAGGGGCAATCGAGCTTGTGCCTTTGGAAGAAAGAGGCACAGGAGTTTACTCACTGTTCTTCTTGATACCAAAAAAGGACGGGTCCCTCAGACCCATATTGGACCTCAGACCCCTCAATCAGTACATTCTATCGGAGCACTTTCACATGCTGACCCTGCAGCAAGTTCTACCGTTGCTCAGCCAGGGGGATTTTCTCGCAACTTTAGATCTAAAGGATACGTATTTTCACATTCCGCTGCACCCGTCACACAAAAAATACCTCCTGTTCACCATCCAAAACCAACATTACCAGTTCAAGGTTTTGCCTTTCGGGGTCACCACGGCACACCTAAGGAGACAAAACATTCACGTCTACCCTTATCTGGCTCATCCAGGCAAAGTTAGCCCAGCAGTGTGCCGCCAACATGTCCCACACCATTCACAAGCTTCACGATCTGGGATTCTCACTGAATTACCCAAAGTCCCACCTGCAACCCGCCCACATACGGCAGTATCTGGGTGCGACGATAACACCCTGGCAGCCACAGCACAGCCGAATTCAGTGAGGGTCAACAGCATTCAATCGCTGATACAAAAATTCAGACCTCAACACTCGCTTCCAGCGCGAGTGTTCATGCAGTTGATAGGCATGATGGCCTCCTGCATTTCCATAGTCCCGCACGCGAGACTACATATGCGTCCGCTTCAGGAGTGCTTAGCACGTCAGTGGACTCAGGCTCACGGACAGTTGAAAGACCTAGTGTTGGTGAGCAGTCGGGCATACAACTCTCTGCATTGGTGGAATCCACAAAACCCAAAGAGCCTGTGCCACAGATCATCCTGACGACAGACGCTTCTCTCCAGGGATGGGGAGCTCATGTACTCCATTACACTGTGCAGGGACTATGGACACCACAGCAAAGGAAGATGCACATCAATGTTCTGGAACTGATGGCGATCTTCATGGCACTAAAAGCCTTCAAAGTACATCTGTGCAACAAGGTCGTGTTGATCCGGACGGACAATATGACGGCCATGTACTACATTCAGAAGCAGGGAGGAACACACTCTCCACAGTTGTCTCATCTGGCTCCAAGCATGTGGAAGTGGGCCATTCAGAGAAACATCTTCCTCATGGCAGAACACCTCCCAGGCAAGGACAATCAGATGGCGGACCTGCTCAGCAGGTACAGCCACCAAATGCACGAGTGGGAGATACATCCATCAGTACTCCACCCGTACTTCCAAAGGTGGGGTCATCCAGAGATAGACCTGTTCGCCACAAAGGAGAACGCAAAATGCCGAAGCTTTGCCGCCAGGTTTCCATACCCACAGTCGCAAGGCAATGCGATATGGATGAACTGGTCAGGCAAATTTGTGTACGCTTTTCCCCCAGCACCTCTAATACCGCTGGTGGCACGCAAGCTGAAGCAGCACTCGATGACTCTCATCCTGGTTGCTTCGACGTGGGCTCGCCAACCATGGTACACCACGTTTCTGGAACTGTCCGTGGTGCCGCATCAACGGCTGCGCCTCACACCCAGGCTTTTGACGCAGAGCCATGGCGACATTCAGCATCCAGATCCGCAACAGCTCAACCTGGCGAACTGGCTCCTGAGGTCTTAGAGTTTGGCTACCTCATCTTGCCTCCTGACTGTATGGACATCATCCGGGAGGCACGAAAGCCCACCACCAGAGCATGCTATGCAGCGAAGTGGAAGCGGTTTGTCATTTATTGTGCAGACCACAACATTAACCCGCTGGATGCATCTATTCAAAACATCATTTGTTATCTCTTACAAATGTAATCTGGCCTATGCTTCCATTCGCATACATTTATCAGCAATGGCTGCTTATCTCCAGAATAGACAGCACCTCTCACTTTTCAGGGTGCCTGCCATTAAAGCCTTTCTGGAAGGACTCAAACAAGTCATTCCTCCGCGGACGCCACCAGCTCCGGAGTGGAACCTCAATGTGGTCCTCACCAGGCTGATGGGTCCCCCTTTTGAACCACTGCATTCCTGCGAGATTCAATTCTTGACATGGAAAGTGGCTTTCCTTATAGCGATTACGTCGCTACGACGAGTTAGTGAACTTCAGGCACTAACTATCTAAGAGCCATTTATTCAAATTCATTCTAACAGGGTGGTGCTTCGCACTAACCCTAAATTCCTTCCTAAGGTAGTGTCTCAGTTCCATATCAACCAGACTATAGAACTACCTGTGTTCTTCCAAAATCCAGAGTCACTGGCGGAGAGAATACTCCACACACTTGACGTCAAAAGGGCCCTAATGTATTACATTGATAGGACCAAAGATTTTAGGAAGACTAAACAACTCTTTGTTGCCTTTGCGCCACAACACAAAGGCAACCCCATTTCCAAAGCTGGTATAGCCAGGTGGATCGTTAAATGTATTCAGATCTGCTATCAGAAAGCCAAGCACACTCTCACCATTCCACCACGTGCCCACTCCACCCGAAAGTTGGGGCCGTCCATGGCTTTCCTTGGAAATATTCCTTTGGAAGACATATGTAGAGCAGCCACATGGTCTACCACACACACATTTACAAAACATTACTGTGTTGATGTGCACTCCAAACTGCAGGCAGCTGTAGGGCAGGCTGTTCTAAAAACACTTTTCCAAACTGCTGCAGCTGGCACGGGCAGCCGCCGTTAATGGAGGGATTGCTATGTATTCTATGCACAGATATGCACAGATATGAATTCAGCAGCCAACATGCCTCGAACCGAATATGCTACTTACCAGTATGCATCTGTTCTTGGCATGTATGGCTGCTGACATTCATATCGCCCGCCCTCCTCCCCGGCGCCTGTAGCGGCTGCAGCATTCACATATACTTCTAGCATTCTAGCATGGTCATCATTCACTTTGTTTCACTCCATCTTTGCCACAATGGCTAAAAACAATCTGAGGATGGAGTCGATGCCCATGCACACTGTAGTCCAGGGGAGGAGCCACCTATCTCGTGATACTTCAAAGACTCTTCCAGGACAACAATGTGCGATTATCCGGACCCAACACTAGGCGGCGATCTATGCACAGATATGAATGTCAGCAGCCCTACATGCCAAGAACAGATGCATATTGGTAAGTAGCATATTCGTCTTCTGCTACTTCATCCAGGAGGTCTCTAAAAAGGGGTAGGTCTTCACCTTCTACTTTTTCAGACCACCCTTCCAAAGCCTTACAAAAGACCTCTCATAGGTCTGACAGGCGTAGTCTCATCAAATCTCCTCACCAAGGTGTAAAGGAGAGGGAAGGACTTGTCCCAGGAGTGGCACTAGAAAGGAAGGCGAGCTATGTGCCTTCTTCTCCTCCTCCTGAAAAGACAAACTTTTTTTAAAAGCAGCTTCTGTCCCACCTGATGGTAAAGCTGAAAATAAAGTTTGCTCGTCGACGACGACAACATCTACTCCGTCTACGACTTCCAAGACTGCCAGCGTCTAATTTGGCTCCGTCGATGGGGTCGTCGACAAGAGTTTCTTCGTCTCCACCCAGTGAGGAAGGGATCGGCGTTGGCGGCTTCGACGACGCCAGGCGCGGATGTGCTGTTCACTCTGTCATCGACGTCCACTTTGACGACGTCCATGAGAATGACGACGGTGATGGTGTTGATGACTACCATGTCGACGGCGACAACGTCTTCGAGCATGATTATCACGACGGGTCTCGACAACCGTTTTCCTCGCTCGGTCAACGACTCAAACATCGTCGACGGCCTCGTCGAAGACTTCGTCAATGATACAAAATGTGGCAATTTAAATTCGGACAGAGATGACTTGTCACCGAAAGAAGACACCTCTGCCTCCTGCCCTTCTGCTAGAAGAGGAGGTTTCGGATGACGACGGACCTTACAGTGCTGTTGTTAGCCCATGCATGTCAATTACAAGGACTCTGACTCGGAAGAGTATTACATGGATCAGCAACAATATGAGCCCCAGTTAAGATCTCAGGAGGATTATCCACAGGAGATGGTCTGCATGCCATCCTCCCTTATCACAGACTTATAATTCATGCTGTAGGATTACAGGCGGAGATTTCCTACACAATCTCCTGCCCAGGATACAGTGCAAGTGCCACCTACTCCACTTGCTCATTCGGTTACACCTCAACTTCCTCCTCAAACTTCATTGCCGGAGTTACCAGAATCACAGCCAGTAGTTACTGTTCAGAATGATGCATCGGATGATGACCAGGGGACAACAACTATTCTGGATCCCGACAGGGAATGGGAGGATTACATTGTGAGAAGTTGGCCTGATATTCCCACGAGGCGTCTGGTACGGACTACGAGGGTCCGGGGTGCTCCTCTTTTGCAAGGGAGCAAGGGCCAGTCTGGAGCAACCAGACCAGCAGTGGTGATGTCGTCGGGCGTCGTCGGGAAGGCCACAAGCCAGCGGGCTAGTAGCCAGACAACGCGGTGAGCAGCCAAAAAGCAGAAGGGCCCCACGCAGATCTCGTGGATGCTGGGGGGCTGGACTTCGGTGCTGGAGCTGCTCAGGGTCGGGGCTTCTCGGACCCCAAAGCACTCACCAGAGGATCCCTCGGCGGTCGTGCTGGAAAGAAGTCGTGCAGTTCTGATGATGGCCGGTCCCTCGAGGTCTCGTCGCACCTACGATTCTCAGCTTAGCTGTAGAGGTAGGTAGAGGTCAGAGGTGCCAGGGAAGCCGGGTCTCGTCGAGCTGGTCAGTCGGATTCCGGAGGAAGGACGTGCAGCAGACCGCAGAGTTCTTGATGGTGCTTGCGGGTGCAGGGAGACTACTCCTTAGCCACAAGGGAGAAATCTTAAGAAGAAGTCGAGAGTTCCTTTCGTAGAAAGTAGTTTCTTGATTCAAAGATGATCTAATTTGGAAGGGTCCCCGCTCCTGCCTTTATCCTAAAGAAAGGGGTGGGTACGCGACTAGGTCCTGCCCTAGGGGTGGGGCCAGGAAGGGGGGTGGTTACACCCCTCTCCCATGCCGGACTTTCCCCAGGCCAGGGGCTGGTGTGCCCCTGGAACTGGTTCTAGCCGGCAGATGCGTAGTGAGCACCGGGGTGCCACTTGCAGTCACCTTCCTGTAAAGCCCTGCCTACCCAGGATACACAAAACCCTGTCTGGGATGGTGCTAGCACCGCCCCTGACAGGAAACCCTTTGTCCAAGCTCTCCTCGCTGGAAGGACTCCCAGCTGCAGGGGGTCAGACTCGTGTCTGTGGTGGCAGCATCCATTTTGTGATGCTGAGGCTTGAGTTAACTTTAACCGGGGTTCACAGTTACATACATGTCGTGTCCCTCTAGAAGGGTGGAATGCTAACCCCGTTGCCAGAATTGGCGAGGGGTTAGTATTCCAATTCGTATGACACCTTACTCGACATGTTTTGATAAAGCGATACCAGAGATAGCATTTAACCGCCAGGATTATAATGCACTTAAGAGTATATGGTACGCGTTATCATGGAACAGCTATTAGGACTTGGTTCTGCAAGCTGCCAACGGGCTCAGCTCATGCCAGAGCACCATCTCACACGATTCCAAGCACTCTGCCTTCGGGATTGTCAAGGCCTGCCATAGGAGTGACTGATAGGAATCTGTGTGTCCATTTTAGGGTTAGATATAGGTATACTATATCTAAAGCAAAGGGTGATTACACCACCTTGCTTGCCCCAGCTGTCGTGCAGCCAGTTGTGTCAGATTTAGATGGCCATCCAGGGGTGGCATAATACATGCTTCAGCCCCTGGTAGGCCCTGGGTACACCTATGCCCTGAGTTACAGGGTCTGATAAGGTGGCCCAGTACCAATTGGAAATGTACCTAAGGTACATGGAATCCATTTTAGAGAGAGAGCAGTAGGCCTGGGGTCCTGATTGTCAGGGCCCCAGGTCAACTAAGTCGGAAAACCAGCAAAACACCAGGCAAAAAGTTGGGGGCAACCATAGTCAGGTATCCACCTACCTACATACATCATTCCGGATCCCGCCTCTCCGGAGCCGGCTGATTCCCCCCCCCCCTGCAGATATTGGGGTTTCCATATTCTAATGGAAAGAGCATCTAAACGATTCGACCTGCCCATATCAAAAGTGCAGTCGGACTGTTTCTTGTACGACTTTAAGGAACCATACAGAAAGTCAGTCCGATCCATTCCAATAGTGGGTCACGTCTGGGATGAAGGACTCAAGATTATGAAGACGCCTGCCACAGTCATACCGGTTCTTCCTCGTCTAGCGAAGAAATACAAGAACCGGATTCGGTAATTTCGCAAGCGACCCAAAGAAAATCTAAAAATCCAGCGACCCCTCTCCCCCTTCACCTCCGGATAAAGAGGGCAGGCGGTGGGATTATTCCCGGAATAGGTTCTCTTCTATGTCTAGCCTCCTTGTCAGAGCAGCCAACACCATAGCAATTCTTGGAAGGTATGATCGCCAGATGTGTTGTGATCTGTCCCCTTATCTGGACCAGTTACCGGAGGATTCTAAAGTGGAAGCGATGAAGGTCTTCCAAGAGGGAGAGAGAACATCTTCGAAGATAATAGACTGCTCAACAGATATTGCAACCACAGCTTTCCGTTTCCTAGTGGGGGCACAGTCTTTCGACGCCAAGGCTGGCTTCGTGCAACTTTGTTTCAGCCTGAAGTCCAAAATAAAATCTTGGACCTTCCCTTTGATGGCGAGGCGCTCTTTGGGAAGCACATTGATGATGCGCTGCAGGATATAAAAAAGGATACAGAAACTGCAAAATCCCTTGGGACTTTACAACACCGCAAGGTCCCCTTACGTGGAGCTAATGGTAGAGGCCTCCCCTCCTACAGAGGCGGGTATCAACAACACCGCTATTCCTCCTACTCGCAGCCCTCCCAATTATACCAACCGCAATATACTGAACGGCAAGGCCAATCGTCTTCTTTCTCTCATTCATCATCTAGAGGACGACAGGGGCGCCAGAGGAGGGATTCCTCTAAGCACCAGTAGCAGCTTGTTGGCTCTTCCTACTGTTCCTTTGTCTCCTGTAACACCAGTGGGGGGCAGGATATCCCAATACTTCCAAAGCTGGCAACTAATAACATCAGATCGATGGGTTCTAAATATAGTTCATTCGGGCCATGCTCTGGAATTTCAACATCAACCACCATCCAAGCCCCCTTGCGCCACCGAATCCAGACATCGTCATCTTCTACGTCTAGAAGCGCACCAACTACTCCTCAAAGGTGCGATAGAACCAGTCCCTCGATCTCAACGGGGAGAAGGATTCTACTCCCGGTTCTTTCTAGTTCAAAAGACCGTAGAAGAATGGCGCCCTATTTTAGTTCTGAGGGAGCTAAGCACCTATCTCATCAAGCTCTCATTTCGGATGGTCTACTTACAGGACATTTTGTGGCTCCTCAATCCGGGAGATTACATGGCCACTCTTGACCTCGAGGACACATACTTTTATGTCCCCATCCACCCTGCCCACAGGAAGTTCTTATGCTTTACAGTAGCCAAGAGCCGCTTTCAATTCAAGGTCCTGCCTTTCAGACTCAGATCCGCTCCGCGGATTTTCACAAAGGTACTAGCACTGTGGCAGCGTTTCTCAAGAAGCAGAAGCTCTAGGTCTTCCCTTACTTGGACGACTGGTTGCTAGAAGCTCCGTCTCATCACGCAGCAGAAAAAGCTGTCAGGACCTGCACACAGCTCTTCCGTCAATTGGGGCTTCAGCTCAACACAGAAAAGTCAGTCCTGTGCCCGTCCAAATCGGCCCGGTTCTTGGGGGCCATTCTGGACACATCTTGCTGCAAAGCGTTCCCTTCAAAGGAAAGACCAAGCTCATAACCTCAGATTGTCGGTTGCAACGAAGAGGGTCACTTTCAGTTCTCCTCTACAAGTCAATCCTCTGGTCAATCTCATCCTGCATTCCTCTAATTCCCCGTTGCAGGTTACGAATGCGCCCCCTCCAAGAACAACTGGATTTGCAGTAGCGCCATGCAAACGGCTCTTTCGAGGACAAGATCCTAATCACTCAGCCTATGAAAGAGGCGACAGCATGGTGGACGAACAAGGTAAATTTCTCCCAGGGTCTCACCTTCAGGGTCACCCCAGCTCCTCTAATAAACAGATGCCTCACAGGAAGGCTGGGGAGCGGTCTTACAAGACCTTCAAGTAAGCGGCCCCTGGCTGCCCCAGCATCGTCTACTTGACATCAATCTGTTTGAGCTCAGGGCGATTCATCTTGCCTTGCAGGCCTTCCTTCCGCGGATTCGACAGTCATCCGTCCTGGTCCATACGGCCAACACGACGACCATGCACTACGTAAATAGGCAGGGATGTACAAGGTCTCGTCGATTATCCAAAGAGTTTCAGACAATTTGGGAATGGGCAATCCGACAGGAGACATCACTATCAGTGGAGCATCTTCCAAGTGTCCTCAACAAGACCGTGGACACACTGTCGCCTGAAATCTGTGAGCCATGAGTGGGAGTTAGACCACAACACTCTGGAGGAGATTTTCCGACTCTACGGCACTCCGCCATTAGATCTCTTTGCCACTCTGGAGAACAAAAATGGCCTGGTCAGACGCATTTGTTTACGTTTTTCCTCCAATCCCACAGATTCAAAGACTTCTCCGGAAGCTCAAGGCGGAACCCTGCAAAACTATTCAGGTGGCCCGCCAGTTTTGGTTTCTGGAGCTTCTTCTACTCTCCCTGGACCTTCCCTGCTGACGATGTCCCAGGGCCAATTGGTACACCCGGATCCGAGATCTCTTCAGTTATCAGCGTGACTCCTGAGCACCCAGAATTTCTAGATCTAAATATGTCAGAATGTAGAGATGTATTTGCTCAGACTCGAGCCTCAAGTACAAATAAGACATAACGCTTAAAATGGAAGTGTTTCTGCCTTTGTTGCCGATAAGAAAACATTCATCCCTACTCTTCTGCCCCTCATCAAATGTTGCTGTACATTCTGGCATTGGCAAAATAAGGTCTAGCTGATTCTCCCTTCAAAGTGCCCCTTGCGGCCATTTCTAGATTCAGACGGACTTCCTCCGGACAATAGAACAACAATGCCCCTGCACTTATACAAGTATGTAAAACATTAAAGTAATGACATTTGTAGCAAATGATGATCAGTTAGTATACATCCACACTTTTCAAAGTGTGGATGTATACTAACTGATCATCATTTGCTACAAATGTCATTACTTTAATGTTTTACATACTTGTATAAGTGCAGGGGCATTGTTGTTCTATTGTTACTTGTGTGGATCCTCTTGGTCCAACTTTGGGCGGTTTTGTGAGATTACCGCTCGCCCTTTTGCCTGTACCTACCACTTTACGGTGCTCTCTACCGTGCGGACACACGGGTGTGCGCCCAATTTCCCTGGTTGAAGTTTAAAAGGACTTCCTCCGGACCTTCCCTCTGGTCGGCAAGGATAGTGAAACAATGTCTTAAAGGACTTTTTAGGGTTTTCCCTCCAGTTAATCCTCCACCACTTCTGTGGCAGCTTAACTTGGTTCTTACTCGGCTCATGAGGCATCCTTTTGAACCGATTCATTGAGCGGACCTTAAATTCCTCTCATAGAAGATGGCCCTCCTTCTAGCCTTAACATCTGCCAGAAGGGTGGGTGAACTGCACGCTCTCACTATTCAGGAACCTTTCCTACAGTTTAAGAAAGAGACTTTGACACTGAGAACAAATCCTAAATTCATTCCAAAGGTACCTTCAGACTTTCACTTGAATGGACCAGTTATTCTCAAGTCCTTTTTTCCTCGGCCTACTACTCCAGCGGAGAGGGCACTCCACTTTCTGGACATTCAAAGATGTCTGAAGTTCTGTCTACAGCGTACCAAAGACTTCAGGAGGTCAACACAACTCTTTGTGTCATTCAGTGCTCATCGCAAAGGTTTTCCTCTTTCAAAGAAAGGGATTGCTAGTTGGATTGCCAGCGCGATCCAATATTGTCACCAAGTAGCTGGCAAGCCCCTTGAGGGGCGGGTCCGGGCACACTCTACGAGAGCTATGTCTTCTTCAGCGGCTCTCTTCGCCGAAGTGCCTATCAGGGACATTTGTAGAGCAGCAACCTGGAGCAGTGCCCATACCTTCACAAGGCATTACTGCTTGGATTCCTCAACGCGTAGTGACGCCGCAGCGGCACAGGCAGTCCTGAGGAACCTCTTTCAGTGAGTGGTGAGCTTTCCCTTCTAACGCTCCTTCCTTTTGTTTGCTTATGCTCTTCGCACATTTTGCAAGTCTAGATGCTTTTGATGTTTCTTCTCTGATGTGTGATTACTGTTTTATTGCCCATTGACTGTGTGGGATTAATATCTGTACTGAAAATGATGCATCTTGCAATGTTTTATCACTGTATTGCTTCACAAAATGTTTGTTCTGATTGCTAACTATTCTGATACAAGCAATGGGAATCTATGAAAGTTCCAATACTGGAGTAAGAAAACAAGTTACTTACCTGTAACTTTGTTTCTCCAGTATTGGTAACTTTCAGGGATTCCCATGTGCCCACCCTCCTCCCCAGGGAAAGCTCAGCCTTCAGCATCTTCTGCTGTACTGTTATGCAACGGCTACGAAAATCTGAGACTCTCTCAGGAAGGTTCTATGGGGTGGGGCTGTTCTGATTGGCTGTTCATTTTATTTAGTCTCTTACAAAAAGAGGTGGATATGCTACGAAACTACTAGGGGCCTATGTGTAATTCTTTTTCTGTAACTATTTCTATGGCTATTTTATGTATACCAGGGACTCCCATCTCGACGACGGGGAATGATACAAGCAATGGGAATCTATGAAAGTTACCGATACTGAAGAACCAAAGTTATAGGTAAGTAACTTGTTTTCTTCCTACTCTTCTTAAAAAGATGCAAAACATGCACCTCCCAGTGAAAAGGAATTTCAAGTTTGGGGCAGCGGGTTAAAGTGGCCGTTTGTCAGTCCAGTACTCACCAAGGGCTGGGCAATACCAGAGCATATGTAGTAGATCTGCATCTAGCAGGCGGCACCTGGGACATTTGGTGTCAGTGCTGTGAAAATACTTGTTTATCTGGGCGGTGGAGAGGTATGCGCGATGGAGAATAAAATATTGAATCTGCCGGAAGCGCTGGTTGCGAGGGACACATATTTGGCTTTCTAGAATTGCCACCCATCCCTTCTCTGACAGGGCATGCTCTAGGTCTTCCTCCCAATGTTGTTTCAGGGGGGTCAGTGGGATCGCAGAATGTTGACAGAGGAATGAGGCAAACCACAGTGTCCCCCTGTGCAGATTATATGTAAGTACCGCATCAGGTGATGCGTGTAGGGTTCTGTTGTTAAGTTACCCCACCTGATTGGGAGTGTAGCTATGAGCACACAGTGTATTAAGAAATGCCCTGGGGGTAGGCCGTCCTCTAACATTAGGTCTGTATATGGGATTAAGGCGCCGTATCTAAAAAGGTCCCCTATGTCGCGAAAGTCCAATGCTTCCCAACTGCGATAGTCCGTTGCCGTGATGTACGACCCACCACTTGGTGATCCCAGTAAAGGAATAGCTGGCGCATATGGCGCTGATGTTGAGGCTTCTGCGGTAGCTTTTGTATGCTATGGAGAGCAGCAAGGAGTCTGCTTTTCTGGGCTTAGAGCAAGCGTGAAACATATTGAGCAAAGTGTGAAGCGCCATTGGTGGTTGCTGTGTGGCGGTATCTGGCAGGTGTCTTGAAGCTAGCCATCTAGCTACTCATTGCAGCTGAGCTGCTAAGTCAGAGCTTTCCAAAGTATGTGATGTGACAGAGTACTGTGTCGCCTGACATGCGTGGATGTGTCACGCGACGGTACTCTCTAATCAAGCATGTACGTCTGTCTTAAATCTTTAAGACCGACATACATGCGTGATAAGACATACGTACGTTTTCGTGCGTCATGTCTGCGCCGCATATTTTGGAAAGCTCTGGCCGTATCTCCCCTCTGCGGGTATCTTTGCTGCTGGTCCCGAGCTCTGGTCCCCTGTCCAGCAGGAAGCTATGGGGGCCGAGGCGCAGGATGGGCTGCACAGTGAGCGCCAAGGATAAAGCTGTGGCCGAGCGGTACAAGATGATCGACTCTGTGGGAGGACGGCGTGGGAGGTCAAGCTGCTGCTTCTGTGTGAGGGGCCGGGGGTAGAGGGGGCGAACCGGATGGTTTTAAAAAGGCAGGCCTACTTTCAGTGCTGCTGGAGTGGTATTACCGGGGGTTAACGAGGGGTCAATGATCAAGGATACTTAAATAAGAGGTCGCCGGCCATGGGGCATTTTTACCAGCCCTCTTCTACCTTATTCCATGTCCCTCTCTCATTTACACACACCCAACCCTTTTGGTCAGACTTGTCATTAAACAATCCCTAACGTGCAGCTAATGCAACATGTTCCCTGCTCTTTAGCAGTCACTGCTGCAAGCTGCTCGAGGCAATACTCTCACCCCTGCACCCTGCTGTATACAAAGAGCTGAACTAAAACCACAGGCATTTCCCACTGAATGATGAGTCGGACAACTGTATTACTTTTACCAGGTAATAACCAGTCAAAGCAAAATGACAACTATCAGTTATTTAACAAATCCTCTCAATAATCTCACAGCTTTAATGACTGCAGCTGAAAACAAAAACTAAAAATCAATATTAGTCACTGCCAGTAGCACAAGAAACCAAACATGAAGGTTATATGTTTGTTTAACAGGTCTATCGTAAGTACATTTGAGCACATTACAATATTTAACAAATTAGATTTTGCTTCGGGTTGTACCAAAAAAACTATGCAACCCCAATGCAAAATCAGGGCCTTAACATGTATTTATGTTTTAAAACCCTGCCACAAAGAAACTGGCAACAAGGAGAAACGCAGCAGTAAATCTGTTCTACTCAACTGGTTGCAAAGTCTGCATTTTAAAATATCAAGGCACCTGTGGCAGAGATCTTTGTGTGCTCAGTAAAGCTCAGGGGATAATAATAATGGTAAAATAACTATTTTCTGGCGAGGTCTGTATTTTGTCTAGTCCCAGTTTTGAATCAAAGTGGCATTGAGGGTTAATAGGTCTCCTGGAAAGCACATTATGGAACTTGCAGATGACAGATTTTTATTGTATGTAAATAGGCAAGTGTGTTAGTGCTTTGAACACAGAGATCCTTTTGCTACTTGTAGTTCACAAATTGTAATTCTTTTAATATAGCAAAGTGAACCAAGAAGGACATGTGGCCCCTACACCTTGTAACTCTCCCCGTCTTATGTAACACTCCCTTGATTTCCACACATCATTTATTGTCAATGTATAATGTGTACGTATAAAGTGCTCTGACACTCTGCAATGGGATTAGTAGCACACTGTGAAAGAAACAAAACAAAATAGTGGCATTTAAATTGTTGTTTGTGTAATTACTGGGACAGAGTAACACATCTGACATTCTTACACACATGCATGTGAAGAACCCCCCTTAGGTGGTTCGGGCACGCCTGCTACGCTCGCGCGCATTACCGTGTCACTAAATCAGGAATGTCTAAAAAGTGTGTCACCAACATGAAAAGTTTGGAAACCTGTGTGCTAAGTAATAGTGTTCCAAATTAGGCTTCGCTAGCCAACCCTGTCCCGTCGGCAGGTATAGCTTCCTAATGGAGACCCTGCGCATGGACAGCCACCAGAGAAAATCCCTTACCTTTTCGTCCAGTTTGCTGAAGTAGGAGGGGGGAATGTAAAGAGGCTGGGCCGCAAAATAGTAAAGAAGAAGCACCATCTTCGCGGGGGCCACCCTACCTGAGATAGACAAAGGAAGGGTCTTCCATTATGCCATCTGTGAGTAAATGGAGGAGGTGGCTCTAGTGATCTTCCCATCGAACAGGTCTGTTTTTGTACGATATATGTGGATACCTAAGTATTGGAATGAGCCAATGCACTCACTGGTCACAGGTACTCACTGGGACCCCCCCGCCCCCCAGTGAGTACCTCGGATCTGGAGTGGATAACGAGAACAGGAAGAGAAGGGATTTCGCTGCGTTGACCCTCAGCCCTGATACTGTGCTGAATTGTGATAGTGTGGAGTCTAGCGAGTGGGGACTAGTGTGGAGGTCTCATGCGTACAATAAGAGGTTGTCTGCATATAATGAGATCGTTTGCATGCTGTCTCCCCGGGGAATACCCATGTCCACCCGGGCACGAATGAACGCCGCCAGGGGCTCCAACGCCAGGGAAAAAAGGAGTGGGGAGAGTGGGCAGCCTTGACAAGTCCTGCGAACCACCTGGATAGTGTCTGAGAAGTAGGGCCCAGTTCTCATGCGAATCGTTGGGCGTGTATATAATAGCCGAACCATGCTGAGGAAATAAGGGCCTATGCCGAACCTTGGCAGCACTGCAAAGAGAGAGTACTACTCAAGGGAATCAAATGCTCTTTTGAGGTCGAGCACCAGGCATCCCGAGCGTGCCAAGTTCAGCAGGCATATTCAGCTACTCTGTAGTAACGACAAAGGTTGAGTGCAGTGATATGGGCTTGGACGAAACAATTCTGGTCTGTGTGTACCAAAGAAGGCACGTGGGGTGCAAGAGGGTTAGCAAGTGCTTTCGCCAAGATTTTATAATCGGTGTTTAGGATCGCTAGAGGTATGTAAGACCCCAAAGCAGTGGGGTTCCTGCCTGACTTCAACAGGAAGACAAAGTTAGCTGTGCATAGAGAGGGAGGGAGGCCGGCGTTGTCGCACGCCGATGTGTAGAGTTCGTGTAGACGTGGTACAAGGGTCTCCGCGTAAGCGTAAGGAACCTGTCTGGTCCTGGTGTCTTTCCCAATGCTATGGACGCAAATGCTTCCCGGATCTCCTCTACCGACTGGGGCGAATCTAACTGTAAAAATTGTTCACTGCATATGGTGGGCAGCTGTACTGAGTCTAGGAAATAATCTATTTGTTGGAAGTCACCTGGTGCGCTGGATGCTTAAAGTTCAGTGTAATGTTTTATCATGGCCTTGTGAATGCCCCGCTGTGTGTGTTTCATCTGTACGAGCTCGTCCCCAATAGCATGTATGGGATGGTGTGTGTCTTCTTGCCTAATAAGGAATGCAAACAGTTTACCTGCCCTGTCAGATGAAGAGTGGGTGCGGGCGGAGTGGTCTAGGTAATTGTGACATCGTAACTTTTCTAGCAGTTCTAACCTGTTCGCTTGCAGCTCCTTGAGCCGTACAGGTGCCTCGGGCATGTGACAAGTAGGATTTCCCAACGAAGGCGGTTCCGCTCTATGGAGGTGAGGGAGGTATTGTAGGAGAGTAGGGTCTGCAATCCTATGATCACCCCAGATTTTTGCTTTTTGCTTCACTGGTTTACGACTTCTCTGGCTGTGGGCCTGCTAATCAGACCCACAGCCTTGCTGTTCTCTCACTAAATTGACACGTGTACCTTAGGCGGATTTACCAATTGGTACTGGGCCACCTTATCAGACCCTGTAACTCTGGGCATAGGTGTACCCAGGGCCTACCAGGGGCTGCAGCATGTATTATGCCACCCCTGGCTGGCCATCTAAATCTGACACAACTGGCTGCACGACAGCTGGGGCGAGGTGGTGTAATCACCCCTTGCTTTAGATATAGTATACCTATATCTAACCCTAAAATGGACACCCGTATTCCTATCAGTCACTCCTATGGCAGGCCTTGACAATCCTGAAGGCAGAGTGCTTGGAATCGTGTGAGATAGTGCTCTGGCATGAGCTGAGCCCGTCTGCAGCTTGCGGAACCAAGTCCTAATAGCTGTTCCATGATAACGCGTACCATATACTCTTAAGTGCAGTATAATCCTCGCGGTTATATGCTAACTCTGTATCGCTTTCTCAAAACATGTCGAGTAAGGTGTCATACGAATTGGAATACTAACCCCTCGCCAATTCTGGCGACGGGGTTAGCATTCCACCCTTCTAGAGGGACACGACATGTATGTAACTGTGAACCCCGTTTAAAGTTAACTCAAGCCTCAGCATCACAAAATGGATGCTGCCACCACAGACACAAGTCTGGCCTCCTGCTGCTGGGAGTCCTTCCAGCGAGGGAGGCCTGGACAAAGGGTTTCCTGTCAGGGGCGGTGCTAGCACCATCCCAGACAGGGTTTTGTGTATCCTGGGTAGGGAGGGCTTTAGAGGAAGGTGACTGCAAGTGGCACCCCGGTGCTCACTATGCATAGGCCGGCTAGAACCAGTTCCAGGGGCACACCAGCCCCTGAGCTGGGGAAAGTCCGGCATGGGAGAGGGGTGTAACCACCCCCCTTCCTGGTCCCACCCATGGGCAGGACCTAGTCGCGTGCCAGCCCCTTTTCCTAGTATAAAGATAGGAGAGGCCCCCTTCCAAATTAGATCATCTTTGAATCCTGAAACTACTTTCTACGAAAGGAACTCAAGACTTCTTCCTAAGATTTCTCCCTTGTGACTAAGGAGTAGTCACCCTGCACCCGCAGGCACCATCTAAGAACACTGCGGTTTGCTGCACATCCTTCCTCCGGAATCCGACCGACCAGCACGACGAGACCCGGCTTCCCTGGCACCTCTGACCTCTACCTACATCATCAGCCCAGCTGAGATCCGTGGGTGTGACGAGACCTCGAGGGACCGGCCATCTTCAGAACTGCACAACGCTTATCCAGCACGACCGCCGAGGGATCCTCGAGTGAGTGCTTTGGGATTCGAGAAGCCCTAACCCTGAGCAGCTCCAGCACCGAAGTCCAGCCATCCAGCATCCACCAGATCTGCGTGGGGCCCTTCTGCTCTTTGCTGCTCACCGCGTTGTCCGGCTACTTGCCTGCTGGCTTGTGGCCCTCTTGACGACGCTCCACGACGACAACACAGCTGGTCTGGTTGCTCCAGACTGGCCTTTGCTCCCCTCCAAAAGAGGAGCACCCCGGACCCTCCTGGTCCACTCCAGACGCCATTTTAAGTCCACCGCGTGGGCTTGCATTTGCCAAGACTTGTTGCCCCAATCCTGGGTACAGCGACGTCGACAGCAGATACCTTCGTGGGACAGCTCGCACCTCCATCCTGGTCGCCGACAACGCCTCCTGGTCCGTGAGACTGCAGAGCCCAGCGTCGCCCACTCACCTGTTCGAGGTGACTCCATCCGGTGCCATCCTGGTGCCCATCTAATCACTGGCTAGTGATTCAGAACTTGGTCCCCTCTGCTTACAGGTATCCTCCATCATCGAACCAGGCTTGGATCCCTCCGAATCTCTTCACTGGTCGCCTGCCAGCAACTTCTTCTTTCAGGCTCCATAGACTGCAACAAGGATTCCCGACGTCTTTCCAGACCTATGCAGCCGCAGCCCCTGGGCTAGGTAACCTCAGCATTTCGGTGCTCCAGCATAGCCTCACTATCCAAGGGTCCAGATCCTTTTTCGTTTCAGCTCTACCTAGTCAGATTCGTCCGATAACACTAACTTTACGAAATCTAGCATCCATAGACTTTGTCCCGCATCCCGCGTGAGAGTGCACACTCTGCACCCGATCCCCCTAGGCCTCCTGCTAGTAATTTGAAGGTTCAGTAGTCAAGTCCTAGCGATCCTAAAGTCTATTAGAGTAGTACTTACCTGCTAGTAATTTCGCATTCCACTTTTGTAGTATATGGTTTTTCGTGCCCCTCGGGCATTTGTGTAAATTGTGCGACTTTGAGTATTTTCATAAGAGTTTTGTATTGTGCTCAGCACCCTGTCCTCATAAAGAGTCCAGGGTTGTTGTGTTCTAAATAAATATCCTTTTATTTTCATAACAACTTGTGTGGTGTCCTTTCATTTGGTGTTCAAGGGGTATATGTGATGGTATAACAGCTGGCTTAACACGCCCTCTAGAGTTTAGCCTAAAGACTGCTCTTGTCCATGCTACTAGGATAGCTGGTCTACGGTTGACTTACAACCAATCATCAATAAGGGTTGTTTGGACTAATACATAGTGATCACTAGAATAGTGAGCACTGCATATCAGGCCAACTTCTCACAGGTATCAATTGTTTGCGGATTCTCCAGGTAAGACCCAGGCAGTGGCCTCTAGTAGCAGCCTTAAAGGCTTCCCATTCTATCAGATGGGAACTCGTAGAGCCGACATTGTGCTCGAAAAACCCGATCAATGCCGCTTCTAAGGAGCAGCGGAAGGCCTGATCCTCCAATGGCGTCGTCTGTAACCGCCAGGCTGGGGTCAGAGGGTATCTCTCCTCCCAGCTTAATGACCTGATCTGTGAATTATTATCTGAATGAGTCCGACCCAGGTACCCGGTGTCTCAAATTAATGGGATCAGTGCTGCTGTTGCTAGAATGCGATGCAGCTGCACATGGAGATCATGGACTGGTGAGTAAAAGAAATATACCTCAATTCTGTGTTGCTTGTGCTCCATACATCTGTTAAAGACCAGTGCCCCAGCCAGCAGCGCAGTGCCTGCGGATTTGATGAGGCAGAGGTGCGCGGGAAGGAGCGATTGAGTGAAATGTCTAGGCCGAGTTGAAGTCCCAACCCAGTAGCCACGGGACGTGTCCCCATCTGGATAGAGTGGTGAAGAGGTTGCTGAGAAACACATTCTGATCCGTGTTGGGAGCATAAACAAGCAGGAGATTATTCCCATTGAGTCTTCCCTTGATACAAACAAAGCGCCCTGCAGGGTCGACCACAACCTTATCCTCCTCCCATGGGATCCCCGCTTTCACCATATCAGGGCACCTCTAGCCTGGGACGAATAGTCAGAGCTGTACACATGCCCACGCCAGTGGCACCGAAGTTTGTCTGCCTCCAGATTCGTCAGGCGAGTCTCCTGTAGGAAAGTAATCCCTGTAGGCCTGCTCCGTAAGTAGGCGTATATGGAATACCTGCGTGCTGGGGTATGGATGCCCCTGACGTTCCAGGAAATTATATTAATATTTGTCATGTGTCCAGTACAGTTCTGTAGACCTCAGCCTGTGCAGCAGCTGTCGTGTGTGGAAATGGCAGGAGAGGCCTCAGGTCACTGTGTAGGACAATGTAGTGATGAAAGAAACCATAATACTCAACCTAGGTTGAAGAACGATATAGGGATGGACCCAAACAGATGTGCCTAACCATGGCTCTTAATACTTAGTCAGATGTTGACTGTGAAGGGGTGGTGCACGAGGAAGGGATAGCCCCTATTGACCCATTATTATTATTATTATATTATAAAGGCTTTTGTAGCGCGCTCAATTACTAAGAAAATAGTATCCTGGCGCGGAGGAGAGAGAGGGCAGAGCAGAAAGATTCCACAAAAAAAAGCGGAAGAAGAGCCCTACACAGTGATGTTAAAGAGGTGGGTCTTCAATCCTTTATTAAAAACAGTGATGGTGGAGGCTGTTTTCAAGTGGAGAAGAAGAGTGTTCCAAGCTCTCGCAGCTCTGACTGAGACGGATTGGCCACCAAGTCTGCTGTATTTGAATTTAGGTACAGTCATTTGGCACAAATTGGCCGACCTGAGGGGCCGGTTGGGAACATAGAGGGAAAATCTTTTTCTCAGATAAACTGGACCAGTTTGATGGACGGCGCGGTAAGAGAGGACAAGGATTTTAAACAGAATCCTGTGAGCGACTGGGAGCCAATGGAGGGCACGAAGAGGTTGGCGGACACTGGAGCTTTTGGGTATGTTAAACAAGAGTCGCACAGCAGCATTTTGAATGACCTGGAGGCGATGTATAAGATAGGACGGTAGACCACAGAAAAGGCCATTCGCATAATCTAATCTAGATAGTATAAGGGCGCGAATGACGGTCTCTTTGGCCTCTCTCGGAAGAAGGGGAAAAAATCTACGTAGCGTTTTGAGTGTAGAAAAGCAAACCCCTGTAAGTTTTTTAAAATGATCCTCAAATTTGAGGTCATTGTTGAACCAGACTCCTAAATTTTTTGCAGGGCCGCCGATAGATTTAGGACATGGCAGGTCGGCAGGCCAGAGAAGATCACTAAAGTTGTCTGGAAAAGAACCATACAGCAGAATCTCTGATCTGCTTTCGTTGCATTTTAGCTGGGCGAGGGCTAACCAACGAAAAACAGATGATAGGCAGGATTGGGCCGCCGACGTATCCAGGTTATTTTTTGGCCATGTGAACAGAAGTTGGGTATCGTCGGCGTAGGCCATAGTTTTTGCTCCTAACTGTTCTGCAAGATAGATGAGAGGGGTGAGGTAAATGTTAAAAAGCAGGGGGCTGAGGGTAGAGCCCTGAGGGGCACCAGTTGTAAGTTTCTTGGGGGAGGAAGCAAAGGGTGGCATCCAGACTTGTTGCGTTCTGTTTTCTAGAAATGATGTCAACCAATCAAGTGCAGGGCCTGTGATACCTATGGCCGCTAGTCTGGTGAGCAGGAGGGAATGTGGAACCGTATCGAAGGCGGCACAGAGGTCCAATAAAATCAGAGCCGCTCTGCCACCTCCGTCCAGACATTCCCGGATAGCCTCGGATATTTCAACTAGAGCAATCTCCGTACTGTAGGCTGCTCTGAAACCTGATTGCGCTGGATGGAGTGCCTGAGAGGTTTCAACAAATTTGTCCAGTTGTGTAAAAGCGACCTTTTCACATATTTTAGCAAGAGCTGGCAGCAGTGATATAGGCCGGAAGTTGGCAGGGACAGCGGGATCTAAACCATTCTTTTTTAAGAGTGGGAGCAATTTCGCTTGCTTCCAGCAGGCCGGGACAGTTGCAGTAAGAAAAGAACAGTTAATAATAGGAGTCACCTCATTACCAACTGTCTCTGCAAGTCCTGCAAATACTCTAGCAGGACAAGGGTCAGAGGGAGATCCTGATTTTAAGGCCGCAAGGACTTTAACAATGTCCATTTTTTCTACCCATCCCCTGATTACATAATGCTAAGAACTGACATATCTAGTTATATATAACTTGACATGAGCATGTGGCGCAGGGTGTCGGAGTGAGAATAAGGGTAACACTAGCAGAACTCTACGAAGCCGCAGTCTATATGATGTTGGCTGATACAATCTGTGGTGTTAAACAATATTGTCCGACGTTTGAGGCATGACCCCTGGAGGGTGAGGAGAGTCTGGATCTGCGGACCAAGCCTGCAAGGAATCTGCGTCTCCTTTGGAACTGGAAGGTGATGGAGTAGTGGACTCAGATGACTGTCTAGTAAAATGAAGTGTTGATGCAATATATGTTGCATCCTGGCATTCCGATAGGATCTGTTCTGGGTCTGGGGGGTTGATAGGCGAGATCCACTGCTGCAATCTTCCGCAGTCCACGCCTGTACCTCTTCTGTGCCCAGGGGTCTTCCTAAGGCTTGGGGACTGTTGCTAGCCCACTTTCTTCCAACCAGTCCCAAGCGTCGGAGTGGAAGTCGAATAACCATGCGGTGCCACTGTGAAGTACCCGGAGGTGGGCTGGACTATCAACGAGTATCGCATGTCTTGAGCTTTCAACTGACGTTTCACTGCTCTGAAGTTGCCGCATCTCCTCTGTACCTGAGCAGTATAGTCCTGGAAGAGGGAGACTGAGACGTTTTGTACCTTAGGACCCGGGTGTCTCACAACTTCTCTCAGTATTGCATCCCGGTCCCAGAAATTCAACAGGTGGATTAGGAAAGGACGTGGGCGAGCCCCAGGAGGTTGTTGATGGGCAGGCACCCTATGCGCCCTTTCAACAAAAAACTGTGGGGAGAGTGCCCCTGAGCGGAGAAACACTTTTAACTAGATCTCTGCATATCCAACCACATCCTTCCCTCTGCTCCCTCCAGCAGGCCTATTACTCGCACGTTGTTCCGACGTGAACGACCCTCTGCGTCATCTAGTTTCTCTTCAAGGGTGCAGACCCGGTCGAGTAAATCCTGTAGGGTTGCGAGTTTTAGGTTGCAGGTTTGCCAGTGTGACCTCTGCCCCCTGCACCCACTCAGACAGTTTTTAGTGGTCCGCACGCAGAAGCATCAAGTTGGAGGTGACATTTTCTATTCTGCCTTCAAGAGAGGTCCGGGTTTGATCTAACGCTGTGCTCATCTGTTACACCGCAGCCAGCACTGAGTGGGGAGTGGAGAGTGGGGAGGGTTTCCCCACTCCTCCAGACGCTCCCCCGCCGTACGCTGAGGGGGGCCACCTCAGAGGGAGTCTAAGCGAAGATGGTCCATAGCTAGTTGCTGCACACTGGGCATAGAGAGCTGCTGGTAAAGTGGTCCTGTCCGCCACAGCCGCAAGGGGAGAGCAGGTTGCTGCCGATGCTTGTAAATGCCCTGAAGATTAAGGAAGGTGCCCTAGTTGACTGTGCCCCAGGCCCAACATGATCGCTCCGAAGCCAGTTATCCACAGGTTGCAGGTAGATAGGCCAGCTGTGGCAGTTCTGTGGACATCTAGCCTCGTCAAGTTTTCTGCCGCAATAAGGATGCGTAATGGGGGCTACCGGCAAGTCTTGGATATCATCTTTACTGATCGCGTTGTGAGGCACTGGTTTGGGGGAGGGACCAGATAAATAGAGTGGAAGTAGAAGTGTGCTCTCTGGGTCTGACCCTGCCCGTTGAGCCACAGGCCTGGAAGTACTGCGACCCCAGAAGGGCCAGCAAGACTGGGTGCACCAGGGTAGCGAACGGGTGGTCCGCTTCCAGCCAGGATCCCCGTCCACGTAAGTATCTTTCAGTGAGAGGAGTGGTGGGTCCTGGCCCCGCTGCGACTCCCGGGCCGGATCAGCGCAATCCGCAGCATGTGGTTTCTGCTCTCACATCTCTCGCGACCCCCACTACCAACTATCACCAGAAAGGCCCAGACCTGAACGGTTCATGGGCTCCTCCAGTTCGGGCTGCCCGAGGTCACTGCCGGTAAGGAGATGGACAGCCTAGGCCCGACTCGACCCTCGTGCTGTCTGTCAGGGTACTGTGAGATCTTTAGATCCCGCCGTCGCCCCTATGACATACCTTCTTGGGGGGGCCGACCGACCCCAAGAAGGTGGCTTCTCATCTGGCCAACACCGCTCAGTGGCTCCTCAGTGGTTGACTGGACTGGACTCCTCAGTGGTTTCTCCGCTTAGAGCACGCCTAGAGTGCCAGCCGCGAGGCTCCCTCCCATGCAGCCATGGGCGCAGGGCCGTGCCTCCCGCCAAGTGGATACCCTGCTCCGGCAGTAGAGGGACAGAGGGCCTCTGAGCCCGAGCCACCTGGGAGGCCCGGGTACACAGCTACGAGCTCTGGCGGCATCAGCTTTAGTGTGCTTGTGTCCACTCAGGGTCCGATGGCCATTCAGTTTTGGAAAGACTGTACCGCACTGGCGTAAGACCAGCCCAAGAGTCTACAGCGAGGGATGACCGTCCCGGCTGGAGGGGGCTGCGGGTAGGCTCCTGCGGGAGAATAGGCTGGATTCTCCACAGCTCCTCCTCGTCTCCCACACAGGGTCAATGGGGCCTTCCACGGACACAGCGGACACCCGTGCACACCATGCATGCTCGCAATTACCAGTAAAGCCAGCAGGAGATAAGGATGGCCAGGATAAACAGTGGATGGGTTACGGATCATGATAAGAACGCGTCCACCATCTTCGGTGCTTGGCCCCTCCCAAGCATTGTTATGGCAGTTCCACCAAAACACTTCAAGTTCCAAGAAGAGACATCCATATTTTTAAAGGAGAGTAAACAAACCAGTTCCTCCTTCTCTCAAATGGAAAGGATTGTTTTCAAGATACATCCTGGTCCAAAAGAATTGCCCAAATGTATAATTCAGACCAATATGAAATCTGAAAAGCTCAAACAAGTTGGTCAAAAGGGAAAGGTTTCAAATGTAAGCTGATTATCAAATGTTTCCTCATCTCAAGCAAAACGGTTGGTTTTGTGTAGTAGATCTTTAGGATGCTTATTTCCTTATTCTTTTTTTATTTTTTAAAACCTTTATTAACATTTAAACCAAAGAAAAGTATGGGCCTACAACCCCGGGGGCCGGCCGCTAAGCAGTTAGATTAACAGAGAGCAATTTTAATCACATGCAGCACCTCGGGGAGCAGAATCTCCATGCTAGCGTACTCTTGGCCACTGAACAGCACAATTAGAAAAACAGGATATAAAAGGTTTTCATTTTATAATATAAGATGGAAGGATCAGGTGCCGAACAATTTCCTAGCAGCGAAAATGACAGGCAGAATAGTAGACGTATCGACAATAAACAGTAAGCGATCAAATCAATGGCGCTGAAACAAGAGGTCAGGATGTGAAGGAATATTACGGTCAATTCGCGCCTGCAGTTACCTGCCCTAAGACCCAAAAACACCACGAAAATTGAGGCACAGATGAAAAAGCAGGGATTGATACCAAAGGAAACCCACTGCACTGCCCCAGAAAAGAAAAGGACAAAGAAAGATAAGAGAAAGAAAAAAGGCCATAGAAACAAAAATAAAAACGAAAGATCCCCTCCCCCAACCCCCCACCCTGCACCCCTGCAGATGACTACGGCCCCCCCCCCCCCCAGCAGTGTGCCTGTCGCCCGAGAACCAAACCCGAAATATAGAAGAAGAGAAAAAAGAGAAAGAAAGGAAACCCCACCTAACGGGGAAGCGGAGGAGGGCGATAGGGCGGGGGGGAGAGACCGGGAGCGCATAGACTATCAAAGGGGCCCCCCTAAGCCAACACAAGTAAAGTTGTCCACCATACAAAAATACCCCGGGGGGAACCACAAACCCCCCACCCCGGAATCCGTCTGTTGATGAAGCAGTCCCGTTACCAATAGATCCATCGTAAACGATTCAACCCACAATCTCAGCCTTGGCCCCGTCTAACAAAGTTGCCGTGTCCCTCGGATAAGAAAAGCCACATCCCCGGAAAGTCAAAGTTCACACAGGAGCAGCCGTAGCTTGAGTCAGCAATTAGGAGAGGAATAGCAGGTCCCAACGCACACAGCTTGCACCAACGATGTCCCTCCCCGTCCCCAAAGCCAAGCATCGTTCCATCCGCCATATTGGGAGACCGATTGGGGAGGGGGTGCGACTCGTTCCGACACAGATCAAAGTGTGGGCCAACAATGTCCAGGATGGGGGAAGCAGTGAAATGCTCCGATAACTGTAGGACGGATGTTTCCGAGAACTTAAGAGAGTCACCAATCTCAGCACACACAATGAATTCCGTTTCTTCGGGGGCAGGCACACCTTCCAGCACCGGGTCCAAACACACCAGTTGGGCTTCCAACAGGGGGCAAGTCGGCTGCCGGGTTTCAAAGAGCAAGTCAGGGCTCGTTCCAGGTCCTATGATTCCATCTGTTGCCGACAGCCAATGATTGACCTGGGCCCTCACCATCGCATGAAGCACCGCAACTTCCACCATTACCATCCGCAAGGAAGGGCCACATGGATTCCGTTTCGACGGGTTCCATTCGGCCACAGGCATAACGATCCCCACGGAGAGGCTCCCTCTCCGGGGCAGGATACACCGGAGCAGAAACAGGCCGTGAGGGACGGGCCAGCAACATGCAGCAACGCGCGGCGGGACCCCTACCCTGGGGCACCAGCGGTGCTAGTGCCGGGCCTCCGGGCCGGGGCCCCCCGCGACGCAGCACTGCGCACGACCCGTCGCCTCACCTCAGGTACAGCACCAGGCAGCAGATGGTTGCAAAGTAGTTCAGAGAAATTTTCGAAAGTTCCAGGGACCGGACCCAACCACCCTCGGCAGTCCGTTGTTGTTCACTTTGGACCCGGGTAGACCAGAAATCGAGACCCCGGCTTCCAGTCTGAGTTAGGCCTCAAAACATTTTCGACGTTACTTCACACCAGAACATCAGAAAAAGTCCGCGATCACACCATCGGGATGCAGACTGGTTCACCCACACGAATCCGGGGCAGGAGATCAGGATATTCGACAGGATAAGCGAGCGGAGGACGGGGTTCAGCGGAGCCGGGAGACTATGTGGCCATCTTGGTTGGTGTCGTAGCTCCTCCCCATTTCCTTATTCTTATCTGTAAAACACACAGGAAATGCCTGAGGTTCATTTTGCGAAACACACATTGTTTGCCATACTGCCTTTTGCTCTGAAGTCCGCTGCTGTAAAATACATAACAGTAGTCACAGCCAACCTACATTGTCAAGGGATATATGTTCATCTGTACTTAGACAAACCACTCTTAAAAGCACACAGAGCTGACAATGAAGAGCGAGTATTAAACAAAGGAAAGTTTTGTTTCTTTCTCTAGGTTTACAGATAAATCTGTACAAGTCAATATTAAAACCAATTTAGGTACTATTGTATCTGGTGGACAGCACCTAGACCCAACTCTCAAGGTAAGGCATTTCCTTCAGAGGAGAGACTTCATCGGCCTGAAGGATGCCATCATCTACTGACTGGACTGAATGGTTTCTTGCATTTGCATTTTCCCGAATACAGTATGCCTTATACGGTCTCTCCAGCAGCATGAAGAGGATCAGTGGTCTCATAAACATTTGGGACGACAAACAACACCTCAGCATCAGGAAGACAGTGACTCTAATGGTTGGTTCAGAATTGCGAACTTGCCTCAAGAAATACTTTCCCAGCAAGATTCTCCAACTCATACAATTGTCCCAGATGTTTTTTTATCCGTGGAGTACAAGGCCAATGGTCGGAGAAGGATGCCTCAGATCACATCACCTACTGAGAGAAATGCATATAGCTCGCAAGGCCTTCCTGTCTGCTCTAATCTCAAACAGTATGGCAACAATGCACTACCTAAAAAAACTGAAGGTACAAGATTGAACCAGCTTTCCCTTGAGCCTCACTATTTTTTCTGTTGCACGGTTTCTCACTTTACCATCAAAGATCAGCCATCATTGTTGGTCTGTTTGTGTGGGTGGACCAAATCCTTGACCAGCAACCAATAGTTCGGCGCTTGAAGTCCCAATGATCAGGGGACTAGCCTGATGTGCACCGGGGTCTGGCCATATGATAGGACTGATCATTGAGTCAATTTGATGGTAACTCTTTGCTAATTGTTTTGGATTTGTCAACCATGCATGAATGATCTGTACCGTGTTGGTCTTTCCTATACATATAGTGTTCACCTTGTTTTGAAATAAGCTGTCTTGATGTGACTTATCCACCCCGAGATTCTGTTAACTCGGATTGACAGTGCCGCCACATAACTAAACTGTTAGACCCCCCTGTTTTTTGTGTTATACAAACATGTAACCCCAACATCTCTTTTAGTAACACCCACCTAAAAGATAGTATCCCCTTAGTAAACAGCCCAGGGACTGAGTATGTTGCAGTGGTGGCAAAATCAGATAAATCTAGGTCCATCCTAGTGGACGGGCTTCCAGAAGAAATCCCTTCTGTATCAACTCAGCCTGGCCCCCGACGGGAGACCACTGTAGGCCCTAAGGAGTATCCACATGATCATAATGTACTCTCCTGGAATATTGCGGGTCTGGCAGGAAAGGTCTCTGACCCCTTTTGGGTGCAGTTTGTCAGCAAGTATTCGCTTATCTGTCTCCAGGAGACGTGGCTTGTTAATTGTAATATTGTGTTTGATGGATATAGAGCCTTCTTTGTACCACGACCAGTGCAACTAGTGGTAGAGCCATGGGAGGCCTGGCAATTTTTGCGTCATTGGTACTAAGAAGTAGCATCAGGAATATCCCGCTTGATAATAGAAATTTGCAGGCTATCGCCCTGGGTCGAAAAGACAGTACCCTTCATGTGATACATTTCTATAATGCTAACCATAAAGAAGGAGGTTGCGGGATCGCCGAGTTAAATAATTATGTTAAGCAGAGCTGTGGTTCCCTTAAGAAGAACTTACTAATAGTAGGAGATTTCAACGTCCACCCGTGTGGCGACCCTAAATCAAATACCTTGGAGACACTTGGTTGCCCATTGACACCGGGACTCCACTTTGAACACTCCAAACAGGGCAATGTATTAAATGACATGCTTGATGAATATGACTTAACATCTGCACTGAGTTTTGCCCCGCCACACAGTAAACAAACGGAACCCATGTTTAAGGGCAGAGGCACGGGGTCCTTTATAGACCATATTTTATTATCCAGAACTTGCCTAACCCTCCTCCAGGGTTTCTCCATAACTCCAGGCATTCACAGCGATCATAATCTTGTCTGTGTGACTTTAGGAGGGAGAGCAGAAAAAGGGCAAAGTACAAGGTAGTAATAGTCTACAACCCATTAATGGAGGGCGACGGATCAAATGGAGCCAAGTAATCCAGTCTCTCTTTCATGATACTCTTAAAAATGCATGTGAGGGAGAAATCTTTTGTTGTTTAAATGAGGATTCTACAGCTACAGGGATTTTAAAATCTTTTGAGGGGATCACCTTGAAAGTGGGAGGCTTGCTACTTGCTAGAGGGAGAATTAATAGGACTAGTGATCCCAAATGGTTTTGCTGTCTTTGCTCAAGAGCTGCAAGAGAACTTAAGGCAGGTCTGAAAACAATACCCAGGGATAGATCCCTGATCAGTAATCTCCGTAAAAAGTATAAGAACGTTCTGGCTAAACGCAAGTCGGAAATGAAAGAAGCATTATGGAGGGAGCTTTTGGACCCTGTGACCTTATCCAGTAGCTCAAGATTCTGGAGCACCATCAATCGACTGTCCTTCTACAACCCCTCCCGCCAACTTCGCTCTTCCAGCCAAGCACTCGCCACTGTCCCTCGCATCAACAAAACCACCATGGGAGGCAGATCCTTCTCATACCTGGCTGCCAAAACATGGAACTCACTCCCCGCTTACCTTCGCCTCACCCAGAATCACCTAGCGTTCAGAAAACAACTTAAAACGTGGATATTTGACAAATAATCCCCCTCCCTAGGGATATCTAGCCCCCCTCCCCTCCGCAAGCGCCTTGAAACCCTCCGGGTATGTAGTGCGCTATATAAATTTTATGACTTGACTTGACTTGACTTTTTAGCGGAAGGGTTTAGAGATGTGGGCTCCAGCATCACAGAGGATGAATGGGTGTTCCACTTTGTTAGTATATTTCAAACGGGATCCACCATGTCAACTCTACCTGACAAGAGTGAAGATAAATATGTTGTGGTGTATTTAGTCAATGAAATACCCTCATTCTGAGCCCAGATCCTTACCGCAGTAGGTAATGCTGCGGCTAAGGAGGGGTGCCCAGCTTCATGGGGAGTATCAACCATCGTACCGGTTCACAAAAAGGGGGATCGTAACTGTACGATGAATTATAGGCCAATCTCGCTGATTGACTCCATAGTAAAGGTGATCGGGGGAGTCATTTTAAAGAGGCTGTGTACCTGGGCAGAGGAGAATAAGATCATCTCGGATATCCAGTATGGGTTCCGCCCAGGTCACTCGACCTTGGCTCAGTGACTAAACCTTTACCTGATCTTGGGAAAGTACACCATCGCTCGCCCCGGGAACATCTACGTGACCTTCATGGACCTGTCCTCTGCCTTTGATTGTGTCAGTCGGGGAAAATTGTGGCAGTCCATGGAGGCCATGGGAGTAGAACGATCCTTGGTGGACTTCCTGAAAGATCTCCATAGCGATACCGAGGCCAATATTAGATATTCCATCGACCTGAAGGTATCCAGGAAGTTTGACATCAAAAGGGGGTTCAGGTAGGGGTGCATAATAGCCCCTTTCCTTTTTAATTAATATATTAATGATCTAGAGGGTTCATTGATAAACACTGGGGCTGATTATCCATACGTGGGACGTCGAGGACTGTCTGTTCTGCTATACGCGGACGACGCAGTCCTCCTGGCCCGCACCCCAAAAGGGTTACAAACCCTACTTGATGCGTTTCAAGGTTTCATGGCCAAATGTGATTTGTCAATAACCAACACCAAATCTTATGTGATGCAGGTAGGGCCGCGACCGAAAAGATAGTATTGTTTTATGGTGAACGGAACCAGGGTGCCAATCCGTACAACTTTTTCCTATTTAGGTGTTTTATTAGATCATCGGCTACCTTGGGCTGCACTTTTAAATAAAAATAGGGGCGAGGTCTTTAGGGCAAATATGGCGTTATTTAGCTTTGCAGCCAAAATAGGCAATTGACCGGTGGCAGCAATGCTAAAAATCTATAGGGCTAAAAGCTTATCTATAGCAAGCTACGGGAGTGACCTATGGGGATACTAGGACCTCGATGGTCTCCAGGTGACAGAAAATAATTTTCTAAAACAATTACTTAGCGTCCCAAAGGGGACGGCGAATCTGTCGGTACACGAAGAAACTGGTATGCCTTTTCTAAGCGACATCCTGGCCGTGCGTCACCTTATATTTTGGCTACAATGTTGGCTAAACAAAGACCTAGGTCTTACACACAACATTTTGAAAGAGGTTCTGAGTTTAGACCACATGATCAACATCCCTTGTATTAGGTATATAAAAACCTGTTTTAGTGAGATGGAACGCCCAGATTTGTTTTTAAAACCTGAAGGGATTACTAGAATGAACGTTGCGCTCGTTAAGTGCTCCTTTGCCCTAACTAAATCTATGGTAAGAGAGCAGAAAGAGCTGTTGAAGCCTAGCGTGAGGTCACATCTGTTGCTTAAAACGTCCCCAGAGATGGAACCATACTTATTACGGCCGTTACCCGCCTACGAGCGATTTTTATTAACTAGGTTTAGATTAAACCTTTTTCATATCCTAATAGCTGTACCAAGGGGCAGTCACAAGGGGAAAGTGTTAGTACCCTGTGGCTGTGACAATAAGTCTCCTCAGGATTTGCTTCACTTCATGTTATTTTGTACATACTATGAAATACCTAGGATTCTCTATTTAAAACTTATTTTAAAAAAATAAAATTTCGTGCAAGTACGCCCCACTCTCTTTTATCTGAAATTGTTAAAACCTGACTGTATCCCCCACGTGGCCTGCTTCTTTAAATGTGTAATGAACTACAGAAAATGTTTGGATTTTTAAATTATTATAGTGTTTTTATGGTCTTTTATATCTTATTTTATAGCCTTTTATGGGCCTGTAAAATTCCCTCCTCTTTATGACAACCTCGTTACTAAATTTCCTCTACTGTCTTTTTAACCAGGATATCGCGCACACTGTTTTATTTTGTGATTATGTTCGTGTTGTATTCTGTATTGTGTAACTTTTATGGTTTCTAATCAAGCAAACCGAATAAAGTATTTTCAATGATACTATCAATAGAGATCCTACGATGCAGAAGAAACGGTTACTTTTAGTCCTGGTTCTGCTTCGTAGAAATGTTCACGGAAGTCAAATGACCCTTCCTCCTCTGCTTTTTATTCTTGCTCATAAAGAACATAGGTGTTGGATGTAGGAGGCAGAGTGTTACGAAAATAACCTCGCTGTAGTTCAGAAGGTGAATGAGCATTAAAGATGCCTATAAATGTTGTTTATCTTGTCACATTTGCTGCCCCTTCAAAGACAAAGGACAAATGTCAGGCTATGTCTTCTGATACATAGCTGCTTATTTGGAAACAGGTGTTTACTTGTATTACTGTGACTGTAAAATGAGAGGATTTTAGTGACATAGGGGACAATCTTTCTGAAGTACAGAAGGTGAAAGGAATGGCTGTAGGATATCAGTATTTTTTTTAAAGACCACATTTAAATGCATGTAAATTAACTATGTACATTTGAAGATTAATCAGCAATTGGGAAAGCACAAATGAAGTACACTTTTTGTAATTCTGAAATGTGATGTAAACAAAGATTTTAGTACGATCAAAACAAATCAAGACAACTTACTTGGCGATGCGCAAATGACAAATATTTGCAAAAAACACAATTTCCACGCATTATCTTTGTGCGATACAGTTTTACCAGTAAAACTGCATTTCTATGCAAACTTAGTGGCAATTCCAACATAGAATGTGCTATCTGTAAATTACAGCGCACCATAGGTTACCTACCACGCTCGAACCAATGTCCTGCAGATTGGACGTGGCTAATTTGTAATACTTGTCTTTTGTATGATTCTTGAATTTTTCACAATCCCTTTGACTTTAGCGATATAGCATTACTGACAGCACCTCCACTCTGAAAATTGTTCCAACACCACTGATAAAGAATAACATTTCTGGGTTCGTTTTCTTGCATCCAACATTCCTTCAAATAAGAATTGCCTGTGAGGCAAATGCCAGTACAAGGTGCCATAGGCAGTGGAAGCTCCTGGAGCCTTTGGGGGACCAGATACAATTTCTACTTTTTCATTGCAAACCTATCAGCCTGTGCATTTCCTCATTGCTTAGACATTAGACAACTGGTTTTATCCATATGTGCTACAATGTAGTCTAAGGAAAGTTAATTTTTTTCTCATGCTTTAAAAGTCTTAACATTTGAAAAACCTTGCCTCTGGCGGATTCTATATGATCATGTTGGGTTCTTCACCCTTCCGGCTGACTTGCAGAGTCCTATAAGACCTATATTGTCCAAGAAGTGTTCCACGTCCCTTGAACACAGTGGAAAATGGGTCTAACTTTTTGGACTATACTGAAGATTCCTACAATGCAGAACCAGGACTTCAAGTCTTAACCATTCTTAACCAATAGACTCCTACATCTATCTGCTCTGTTACCTCGGGCACACTCTGTGGGTGAATCTTCTACTGTTTAGAAATTCTTTCATAAAGGAAATGTTCAGATTTGTGGAGATCTGTGGTGTCCCTTGACAAAGGAAAGTAGTCTCAGCAAGAGTTCTTACTAGAGAGAAACATAATTGCATGCAGTCAAGTTTGCAAAGGTTCCAGAATGACAGGAACTAATTTCACCAATAGCAAAATTGCTGAAAATGACTTATCAGCTTAGAGTAGGCCGGGAAAAAAGCTGGAGAGAAAACCACAGATCAACAGCTGCAACTTGTACAGATTGCTTTTCCACAGGCTGGTGGGTGAGTCACTTTTTTTTAAAACTGCAAAGAAAAGTTCAATAAGGGCTGTGTTCTTCAGCCTGTACAAATATTTTAATTTATTCTTTTTTGAAACTCACACCACAAACCTCCCTGTCCTCTCATTTAGGTTTTAATCAAAAGGCAACCTGATGTGTTGATTTGGAAAGTCTCTGAATTAATTGGGAGAGCACCAATACAGAAGACAGGTCAGCACACTGCCTTCCTTAGTAACGTATTTCTCATAAAAAAGATCAATCAAAATGCAGCCAGGCATGAACCTGTGTCAGTTCAACAACTCAGTGTACTGCAAGAAACTAAAGACAGAGTGTATCCTCCTTCTACTCAAGAGTATTTCTGGTCCACTCTTGCATCCTTAGCGAAAATATTTACACTTTGTAAGGTCAGGGCAGTGATGGTAGTTCTTCAGTCTGCTATTCGTACTCTTCTCATTTTCCTAGAGTTTTACCAAAATTGCACACAGTGGCAGCGCCAATATGTGTCAAAAGTGTTTGCATAAGTGTCTATCTTGACGGCATGATTTGAAATGTACAGGAAGGAAACACCTCTAGGTCCATGAGAACACCCAACTCTCCAATTCAGGAAAGAAATGTAGATACACTTCTTCGAACAGCACTATGTCTAGATGCTGCATAACCATTTCGGGTGGGCGATCACCTGTTTGTGGGATATGTCGGAGACAAAAAAGGGAAGGCTGTGCAGAAATGATCCATCTCCAGATGGATTGTGTTAGGCATTGCGATCTATTGCACATTGGCCAATAAGCAACTCACTGAGGGTTTGCATGCTCATTCCACCAGAGCAAAGGCTGCAACCACTGCTTTACCATGCAGAGTTCTGGTCCAGGACACATGTAGTCAGCAACTTGGGCCTCACTGCACACATTCACCTAGTACTACCGCCTGGACAATCTGGCAGGTTGGAAGTTAGAACGTTGGAATTTTGCTTGTTCGGTCCTGCAGGACTTCCTAGTGTAGGTCAAGTTTGCAGACCCACTTCCGGGCAGGTATTACTTGGATATCTATTGTATGGTAGAGAATCTGCAGCTAGAAGTCTCTATCAGATGAACAAGTTACATACCTTTGGTAACGCCTTATCTGGTAGAGTATATCTAGCCGCAGACACCTAATCCTCTCAGCTCTGCAAATAAATTTATAGGGCTACTCCCTTTTCAGGGCCCTAGTTCCACACACCAGTGGGCAGTGTTGTTTGAGGTCCTCGCTCCTGTCCAGGAAAGTCACAAAAAGAAACTGACATTTTATATAAACCACTTCAAAATCTGCCTTCTTGCTGTGAATCGAAAAGTGAATCAGAGTATTTATTCAACTTTCATTGGCTGAAACAAAGTTTGAATTCAGTTTCTCCAACATTTGACTAAAGTACTCCTTATTCTAATGCTGACATTTTAAGAAAATTGATTTTGCATAGCTGCAGCTCATGCTGCATAAGTAAAAACTGCATTCTTCATTTACCTTACACTCCCCATGATTGCATTTTTGTGTCATAATTTTTTATTGGAGTTTAAAGATAGGCAGTTTCATAGGTTAAAAAACAATATGGTAAATATTATTCAGTATGTGACAAATAATATCCACCTGTAGTGTATTAAGGAAGAGGAAAAAAGGAGGGAAAGGGAATAAGAAGGGAAAAAGCTATATATAGGGAGGGAAAGAAAAGAGAATCGAAATTTGCCTAGCTTACGTAACGGTAAGTTTCAATTCTATTAAGGACACGGAGGCGAGGATTATGCTATATCTTCCTTCGCTTTATTAACATAAAGAAACCACAGCAGCTTAGGAAAAGATATAATAAGAACAAAAAATGCTTTAAACATAAAGCATTGACGTAATGTTCAACAGAAAATCAACAACAACTCCCAAGAGTCTCTTTGTTATAATCATAGTCCACAGTCCTTTGTCACTGTTCATCATCCCTATATAACCGGACTTCCCATCATCTTCCTCCTCTTTCTTCGCGCAGATCACGCTAAGCCTCATTGGTCCTGTTTAGCACCGTCGTTGCCTGCCAAAAAAGGAACAGCATCAGCGAGGTGGCCCAGGAAAAAGTTACAACAAGGCGAGGAGCATTCAGTGAACAACACAGTACAGACAACGTAAAGGAAAACGCTTTACTTACTGCCATACGGGTGGGTAGAGACACCACCGTAGTCCGGGTGGGATAATCCTCGCCTCCGTGTCCTTAATAGAATTGAAACTTACCGTTACGTAAGCTAGGCAAATTTCGATTCTATGTCAGGACCGGAGGCTTCAGATTATGCTAGTTTAAAGCTTACTTACCACCAACTGAGCTAAATCCACCACCGGCTTAAAATAAAACCTCTTGAAGGTGGAATCCGAGGACCAGTCCGCCGCTCGCATAAGGTCCTCCAGACGAGCACCCACCGAGAATGCCTTAGAGGCCATGGCCCCCCTGGCGGAGTGTGCTCCAAAGAGAGAAGTATTGATGCCCGCTTCTTGCATGACCCAACGCACCCACCTAGCGATAGTGGGGGAGGAGACAGCTTTGTGTGGCTTCCGCAGGGCAATCAACAACTGACGCTCGCCCGGAGGGCGAAGATCCAATGTCAGGTCCTCATATGCTTTGAGGCATTGCACAACACACAACTTAGGAGTGTCAGTAAAGGCTGGATAAGAAATGGAACGCGACGACGTCTTAGTGCGTCGACCCACCGTAAAAGTAACCCCCTCCGGGGAAAAAATGCGTGCAGAAACATCCAGCGCGCGCACGTCCGAGACGCGCCTACAAGAGACCAGACATAACAACATGGCTAATTTCGCCGAAAGCTCCTTCAGAGACAGATAAGAATTCGCTGGCCACGATAGGAACAGGTTCAGGACCAAATTGACGTCCCAAAGGACGGAGTACCTGGGCTCTGGCGGCAGCGCGAGGCGAACCGCTCGCAGAAGCCGGCACACAAAAGGGTGTTCCCCTACCGGATGGCCATCGATGTTATCATGGCCCGCAGAAATCGCCGACCGGATAGCATTGATCGTTCTATACGCCAAACCCTTGTCGGCCAAATGAGCCAGGAAATTCAGCACGGGAATAAGGCCGGCGACCATGGGATCCAAATCCCTTCGTAAACACCAACGCATCCACTTAAGCCAAGCGGATCTGTAACGCTTCGTCGTACTATCGGCCCATGCTTTGGAGAGCAAGTGCTCAGCCGACCCCGAAAGGCCCGGGAGCGTCCAGCGTCTCCTGAGAGCCTCCACGCCACGAGGCGGAGAGTGTTCTGCATGACGAGAGGGTGAGGTTCCCGATCCGGGCTCGTCAGGAGCAGAGGAAACAGGGGGAGTAGGATTGGAAAATCCCAGGAAAGTTCCAGAAGAACCGGAAACCACACTTGAGACCTCCACAGCGGTGTAACCAACACCTGGTCCGCACCCTGGCGGCGTATTTGAGCCGCCGTTCGCATGATCATGGAGAACGGGGGAAACGCAAACGGCTGTTCCCGACTCCAATCCTGCAAGAACGCGTCCGTGGCCTCCGCCAGAGGGTCCGGCCTCCAGCTGTAAAACCACGGCAGCTGGTGGTCGAGACGGGACGCGAAGAGGTCCACCGAGAAGGGGCCCCAAAGGGAGTGTAGCCACCGGAAGACTCCCGGATCTAGTTTCCACTGGCTGGCATCCCTGAGATGTCGAGAGTGCCAATCCGCTACCTGATTGGACTGGCCTGGCAGATACTCCGCCGTCACCGCAATGTGACGAGACAGGCAATAATCCCAGAAGTCCTTCGCTAAATCCGTCAAGGCGCGGGACCGAGGACCTCCCAGGTGGTTCACATATCGGACCGCCGAAACATTGTCCATCCGGAGCAGGACACAAGCCTTGACCGAATCCTTGGTCCAACAGCGAACCGCGAAGGAGCCCGCAAGGAGCTCCAAACAATTGATATGCAATTGTTGTTCTTCTGACGACCAGGCGCCGCCGGTGGAAAAATCCCCGCACCGGGCGCCCCAGCCCGACCTGCTGGCGTCGGACTCTATAATTAAGTCCGGGGCCGACCCGAAGATCGCTCGCCCATTCCATGCCTCCATGTGAGACAGCCACCATGACATCTCCTCCTTCACTTCGTCCGTGAGGGGAACCCACTGATCGTAACACATCCCACGGCGCAAATGCTGCGCTTTCAGGCGCTGAAGAGCCCTGTAGTGCAGCGGGCCCGGGAAAATCGCCTGGATGGAGGACGACAGAAGACCCACCACCTTGGCGACATGGCGCAGTGACGTCCGATCCCTCGCGATCGTCTGCCGAAGCAGGTGCCGTATCTTTGCGACCTTCCGGCTCGGTAGGCTCAAGACCGCCTGCACCGAGTCCACCACGAAACCCAAAAAGGTGATCTGCTGAGTGGGAACCAAGACCGACTTGGAGCCGTTGACGACGAACCCCAGTCTCTGAAGCAGGCCGACCGCTTGACGCAGTTGTCCTGCCAGCACCTCCGGGCACTGCCCCATGAGGAGGATGTCGTCTAGGTAAACTATCATACGGACCCCCTGGCTTCTGAGAAACTCCACTACCGGGTGAAGGACCTTCGTGAAGCACCACGGGGCCGAAGAAAGGCCGAACGGCAGGGCGGTGAATTCGAACACCTGGCCGTCCCACAGGAATTGTAGGAAACGACGATGAGGGGGGTGGATGGGAACGACCAAGTAGGCATCCTTGAGATCCAGTCGCACCATCCAATCCCGAGGGAGGAGCACGTCCCGAAGGAGGTGGATCCCCTCCATCTTGAAGTGACGGTAGACCAACCACCCATTGAATTCCTTGAGGTTGATCACAGGCCTCTTGCCCCCATCCGTCTTGTCTACCAAGAAGACGTTGCTGAGGAACCCATGCGGGTGGCGCGTTGATAGGCGGATGGCTCCCTTGCGCAGCAAGTCCGAGACCTCCCCGTCTATCAATCGCGCGTCGGAATCTGAGAAAACCATTGGGCGCGGGGGCCTCACCTGAGTTGGCTGGTCGTGAAAAACTATATGGAAACCTCTCACAGTTTGCAAAACCCAAGCATCGGCAGTGAGCAACTCCCACTCCCCGTAAAAGCTTGCCAGCCGCCCCCCAATCGGAACTTGATCCAAGCAAAGTACACTTACCGGGGGCATTTCCTTGTCCGGACTTCTTTTGGAATCCTCTTCCACCATAGCGTTGTCCCCTCGTGGGGTAGAAATTGGTGTAGTTGGCCGAGGTCTGGTACTGACCTCTTCCGGAGCCTTGTCCACGGTTGTTGGTCTGCTGACCACGGCCGATCGCGCGGCCCCTGCCGCGACCGGCCCCTCCAGAAAAACGCTGGTGAAACACCCTCTTGATGCTGGACTGGGCCTTGTCCAGCGACGTGAACGTGTTCACGAACTTTCCAAGCTCGCGGATGAAAGGTTCACCGAAGAGGCCACCCTGGGCCACTGCACCTGCCTCCGACGAGGCCAGGTCCCCCAGCTTCGGGTCCAGTTTAATAAGGAGCGACCGCCGCCGCTCCGTGGACAGGGCACAGTTGGCGTTGCCCAAGAAGACGATCACCCTCTGGGCCCAGTTGGAGAGCACCTCCGGTGAAATGGCGGTGACATTCGCTCGAGCCTCCTCCGCCATATCGAGGATCTTCGTGGCGGGCCCGACCGCATCCAACAGCTTGTCCTGGCAGGCCCGCCAGGACCGATCGATCCCCTTCCTGGGGTCCTTCATGAATTTCGCCAGGAAGGTGGCCATCTTGGGGTCCAATTCTGGGGTCATAGCCACCTTCCCCTCCAAAGTAGGCCGAGGGCATTCCCCGCGCAGGCAACCCCTCGCCTCCTTCTCCAGGGGCTTGCGCAGCCGGACCGGGACAAACTTCGCCACCGTCTCCCCCGGGGCCCAGGCCGCGGATCGGGGGTGGACGATCTCGTCCGGGTCCAGCATGCCCGACTCATCTCGGGGCATCTCCTTTCCCGAAGGCGCCGGGAGCCAAGACCGGGTCGACTCCCCGTCGTCATCCGTGTCCGGAGAGTCGTAGATCGGGGAAGCGGGCGCCGTTGACAGACCGCCCGAAGTGCCAGGGTCCACCAAGGGCGTCGGAGGCACCGCCGTCGCCTTGGCCAGGAAGGCGTCACGAAGACGCTCGAAGGCGCCCTTATCCACGCCTTGGGCCTCCGATGAAGGCCCCTCACCCCGGGGTCTCTTCGGAGCGGGCGGCAACCCGCCGGACGTCCCCGGGAGCTCGGGGGGCGGCGGCACCTGCGCCGCTGCCAGCTTGGCACACTCCTCTACGATGCGGGCCGAAAGGCGGTCCTCCATGGGCCCTACCACCTCCGTCACACAACGATAGATGGAACTGTCCACCGCCTGATAAAACTCATCATCCTGCAGATAGGGGCAGGCCTCCTCATCATACTCCCTTTCCATGTCGGAACCAAGGGCAAATGCGGGGCACCCAAGAGGGCGGCAACCGAGAAAGTTCTCGAATGTGGGCAGGCCCAGCGGCTGCGATCACGTTTTGGGCCAGCTGACGTGGCAGGTGGGCTGCACCAACCCCCAAGCGCGCAGACCCTCCTCGCCGGGACCGGGTCTACGTACCCCTCAAGCGCGCTAGGCCACACACGAATAAAGAGGTGCACAGATCTCGCCCGAAGGCGATTCACGCGGTCAAACCGCCATACAGACCCCAAAGGGCGTCAATTTGTGAAGTACAGACCCGGAGCACCAGGTGTCAGAGGGGTACGCGAGGGTCGGCCCCTGCGCAAGCAGACCCCACGGCGCGGCTCCTCGCACCGCGGAGGCGCGCCGGAGGGTCGGCGAGGCGACAGGCCGCCCCCTTGCGGTCTATGTACACACCGCACACAAGTGGGAAAAAAGTCGCGTAGGAACGGCAGAACGTTCCCGCAACTAGGGGACTCTGAAAGGAAATAAACCATGCAAGGAGTCCCCAAAGACCGCAAGACACAAGTACAATACAAGAAGACAAATAGAAAAGCACTTATCTGGCTGCGGGAGCAGCGAAGAAAGAGGGGGAAGATGATGGGAAGTCCGGTTATATAGGGATGATGAACAGTGACAAAGGACTGTGGACTATGATTATAACAAAGAGACTCTTGGGAGTTGTTGTTGATTTTTTGTTGAACATTACGTCAATGCTTTATGTTTAAAGCATTTTTTGTTCTTATTATATCTTTTCCTAAGCTGCTGTGGTTTCTTTATGTTAATAAAGCGAAGGAAGATATAGCATAATCTGAAGCCTCCGGTCCTGACATAGAATTAGAGTGCAATGATTGCATTTTTGTGAAAATACATATCTTCAAAACCATGTATTGAAATTGCACTATTATTTTACCTACCCAAAACACGATACATTACGCCTGCCTGCAAGTTCTGACCTTTAGCTGACGGAAGTTAGATACTTGATCAGCCTATGATTAGTCTTGTCTGGGCCAATACATATCAATAGCTTTTGTAGTATACACTATAGTGTGCTAATTAAAATATCTGGATTTTGATCTAGGCTCTAGTTCAATCTTGTGCAGAGGCCAATAAGGAAATGTTCTTGCTTGAACTGTGAGTAAATATTGCCAGTCCAACAGAACTGCTCAAATAGATACCCTTTAGATTTCCAGCTTTGTCAAGAAATAGAACGAATGTCCATCAGTGTACTTTCATACTCAAAATAGTTCTCTGGGATCTCACACATGAACAGGATTATTCAAATGTTCATGGCAATAAAGATTCCCATGATAGTGAGCTAACTTTAAAATTAAATTCACTGTCCGTCTTTACCATCTTTAAAAGTTCAGGATACAAAATCACAAAACCCAAATTAGCACTCCTGGTGATTCAACAAAATCAGGACCAGAATTTGTTTGTGTAGCTTGGAGAGCCCTTATGATTTTAGCCCTATACCTCAAAAATTCACACAACACTGGGACCGTATCCTAGGTCCCAATGGGACTAGGAAATATCAGGCTAGAATTAGAGGAATGCAGTTAGTATTATGTACAAGCAAATTGGTCTCTCTCACATCTTAGAATCTTTGATAAATACCATACGGAAGAAAGGTGCTTGCATATAAAATGATCTGGGATACTGCATGACATTGTATAAATAGCCAATCATGTCAGTTGTAGAGCACTTGCTAAATTCAGTGTGCACTGTTGCATTTCTGGGTTGAAAGTATACTTTCAGTTCTCTCTTTTTGTCTCATTTAAGTAACTTTTACAGCCTACCATGTTTAAGTCTTGCAGTCTAGGGCTTAAATTGCATTATTTTTTGTATATGTTTCATACTCTTCTGTCTTTGGATCGATTTTATTCATTTTTTGTCTGTTTTCTGAAAACAAGAGCCTCAACATCTGTGTTAGTGGTACTAAAATGCCCATTTCCTTTGTAGTCCTGGCAGTAGCTTTCTTTAATAAACGTACTGTTCCTTTATGGTTAAGAGAGTGTTTTTGTATTGCTTTTGAATCCTTTCAGAGAGTACAACGTAATCTGGTTTGGTTTGAAACTCTCCTAAAGTCTTTTTGGATTTTCCACCTACAGCATATTGGCTAAAAGCTGTAGGTTGTACTGGCTTCTCTGAATGGTAAGAAATATTACGTTACTTCAGGGTGTGTCCTAATCAATATATACTAGCATACATTCCCTGTTGCAAAAAATTATCATTGTCATCAAAGTTGTGTATTCAGATCAAATGTTATTTCTAAACCGTCAAACATCTGCTGCATAAAACAATTGTGTGGCATTTGGGACGGGAATCTCACTTGCTAGGTAGTACAGACATGGCCCTTACCCTGAGGAACCCCATCTATAGGTTATATGGTATCCTGACTGTTTTTGGCCTAGCACACATGAGAATCCTGCATTGGAAACAAAAGAGGATCCAAGCAGTTCTGAGGAAGACCTCAAGCACTTAGTTTACTTCAAGTATGGAGGTCGAAATAAGAAGTTTTTTTCCAAAGAAGACGTACTAAGAGACTTTTAATGGATGTTGTAGGCTTCCAACCACCCTTAGGGAATTAGTAGATTATATAAGAAAATCGCCACTTTATTGATGAACTTTGGTTCTTCTGTGTTTTTTCAAAATGATAAAATGGATTGATGGGATTCAAATATGGGCTTACAATGGCGTTATGGAAATTTCCTCCATATATATTTATACATTGCAATTAACTTTAAAAGTTTTTTTTTTTTTTTAATTTGAAAGGTTTATTTAACAAGTTTCACTTTCCATCGCGCAGTACACCAAACAAAAGGCTTCACAACACAAGATTAATCGTGGCTTTAAAATTTCATATAAACACCAAAGCTAAACCCTTATAACTGTTCTCCAAAAAATTGCAATTAAACTAAAGCTCTCATACGAGTGGGTTTACATAAAACTTCTCATGCATTCGAAACAGTAGAACAGGTAAAAGGGTAACTTTACAATCCAACAGTTAAACCAAAATGTGCCAAATGTTGTCTATGGAATAGGTAATTGAAAATGAATGTCTAACCCTGCATCCATTGTTTAATTCTGTGTTTTAAAATAAAACAGTCCCGATTACACTTACAAATGTTTTTACTGAAAAATATGTTAGTATGAAATTTTGAAATGGTGTTAAATAAAATGATATACTGCCCTTAGAAAACAGGTTCACACACCAGTTGATTGTTGAGAATGAATGTTTTTGTAATGTTCTCTTGGAGATGCAATGAGTTTGGAGACTGCTTCATCACAACCTCCTGTGAGGGCCCTCACCCTCAACAAATACTTATTGTTCTATGCTGACGAAGCAGGTACTTTTGAACGTGAACAACTTCAAACTGGTTCTGGAAGACAGATCCTGGAATCCCTAATCCCCTGTCTGGAAAACTATTAGGAAGAGTGAAACCCAGCCTATCCTACCGGATTCCATTTCCAGTTCTTTATGACTATGGGAGGGAGTGCACTGCAAAGTGCACACTAGGCTTGGTGTTCTTGACAGCCGGACTCCCAGAGGTTAGGAAACATCAGCTGTGGGTCTGTCTGGTGCTTGGGAGCCTGTCTGATAAGCTTGAGAATGGGAACGAGTGCCTGACTCAGCAAGGAGATTTGACTGCCTGGGAAATAAATCAGGAAAATTGCTGGCCTGTGCTGCCGGCGCTGGCGTCGCTGCAGGGCTTTGACGGCTGGGACACAATCGGGATTTCGTCCCTGGGGCATGTCCTCTCCGGCACCACTCTTAAATCCTTTCAGGAGCTCAGCACTGAGTTCGACATGCCCAGGTCCCAGTTCTTTCGCTACCTCCAATTCCGCCACGCCCTTACTCCTAGCCTGGTAGGACTGGAGCAGCTCCCAGACTTCAGTCCCATAGAAGCAAAGCTGTTTATGGGTGACTTGGGTGATAAAAAAGTCTCCCAGATCTACCGATCCCTGGTCACGCACTGCTCCCCCTCACTCCTGACACTGAAGGCCCTATGGGAAGCCGATGTCGGCCCCTTGGACGAAGACGATTGGCGCGAAGCCCTCGAATCCCCCCGGGGGACGGCCATTGCAGTCCGCCTCCGCTTTATACAATTTAAATATCTGCACCGAGCTTATTTTACGAGGGAGCGACTGTGGCGGGCGGGTCTGATTGCCAACCCGGAGTGTCTGCTGTGTGGTTCAGAGAGGGGCACCCTCCTTCATACTGTATGGTCTTGTGAGCGGTTGACTCGGTTTTGGGCTGGGGTTTGGGGTTGCCTGTCTGAGGTGCTGGGATGGGACTTGCCCCGTACACCCCGGTTGGGCCTTTTGCATATGTTGGAAAACATTGGGGGCAACGTCTACAAGCGCCACCTACTGCTGTTGGGACTGGTGGTGGCAAAGAGGGACCTGGCGCAGGCCTGGAAAAGCGAACGAGCCCCTCCCCTTAGTGCATGGAAGGCAGGCCTGGACTTCATCATGGGACTGGAGCAGCCTGTCTTTGAGGCTCGGGGGTGCCCCTGCAAGCATTTCAAAATATGGAAGCGGTGGGCGGACTATAGGGGCCTCCCCCTCGACCCTCCTATGGTCATGGACGATGCATTGCCACAAGATGTGGACCCTGCACCTTAGGCCGCTGGCCTGCCCCACATATGTCCCTCTTCTATTCTGGTTGCTTAATGATCACGTGCACAGGGTTAGGGTGGGATAAGGGGTGGGCAGTAGTTGGGGATTGGGGGGAGTTCTGGGGGGTTGGTGGGTGGCTGTGTGTTCTGAATATTTTGAAAATTGCTGTATACGAGGGGTTCGATGCTATGCCATAAATGTGCCTTTTTATATTTGCTATTGACAGTCTCCTCCTGATTGTGGAGGGCTGTGCCTGCACTTGCTTGACCCTCTAATAAAAATGGTTTTGAAAAAATTGCTGGCCTGACTGCAAAGTGTCCCCAGATACCCAAAGCTCTGGATGGCCCTAGGCCTGATCTTTTCCTTCCTAAAATGGTACTGCTGCTCTTGTCCAAATTGGTATATCTCTCGATGTCAATGCAGGATAAAGAAATGTTTGGCTGTTTGTGGGAAGAAGTTTTATTCCAACAGAGCCCTGCTAGCATGCGTCCATCTTTCTTCACGTTCGGTCTTCCCCCAGAGTTCTAAATCTCTAACTCCCATGCTGCTTCCTTGAGATACCTTTGACTACTCACTGTCACTACCTTGAGAGTCTGTTATAGAAAGGGTGTTCTAGGCACCCAGTTTGCAGTGCCATAGTAGGTCAGGACCCTGGACATATGTTTTTAAAAAGCTCCTACTACGAAGGTAGATGTCCTAATAACACCTGCTTGCCTTGCCTCATTGCCCCGAACAACTTCTGACAGTGTCATAAAATTATAAAAATGTCAAATAATGTAGCATATCTTGTACAACACACCTACACCACCCGTAACATACAATAATGTTTATAACCAAGCTGAGTATGAACCATGGACCAAGCCTATAAAACCCATTGAGACTGGCTCCAAAAGTAGCAATCCGCACTGAATTATATTGTTCCCTGCACATCCAATAGGAGCTAACACCTATCATAGACAAAATTAAATAAACTCCAAGGGTTTGGGAAGACTAGAAACCCCAGCACATTGGCTATGTGCCCATTCCACCCAGATGACATTAAACTCCATTAAGAGTGGTAGGAACCAGTGCCTCCTCACAGGTTGTTGTAATTGGCACAGCAACAGAAAACGTTGTTTATCTTGGATATGATAATTGCTACAAAACAAATGCAAGGTATACTTTTGCTTATTCCAATTCTTGCTAAACTTCCATTCCCAACGAAGCACCCAAATTTGGTGTTGAGTATACCAAATTTGTTTGGTTTTATTTCTGTTTCTTATTTCCCTATTTCCCTCTTTTAGACAAATAAATCCCCAGATAATCAAAGTGTGCGCTATGTCATCTTGAAACAACTAGCGAATGTGGTGAATGAAGTCGCAGATGCATTGAGCTTAAAGTAGGAAGCATGCTCTTGAGAGAATAGGAGAGAGTCTCTGAAGCTGTAGACGGTAATAACCCTGAAATACCATAACTAGTCTGATTCAGAAAGCAACATTTCAAAGTTTTCGTAGCCGACAGTCGTAACTCGGAATGCAGACTACTGTGATTCCTATTTCCTGGTATGGGACATTTGCCAGTAGTCTTACAATTGATTTCCAAACTTTTGCCCAGGATTAAGGGTGAGCTGCGAAATAATCCCAATAACTCCTCGGGAGGGGGGGGGGGGGGGGGGGGTCTAATCAGACATTCTAAACAAACTTATTGATAATAAAATCTTGGATGTTGACAATACATACACACTCCTCACGACATCATCGATTCTTGGATCATAAGCCAGGTTAAATAATTATGAAATTCTGAGAGCATGATTCTTGATATCGACATTTTGAACATTATAGACATCTGTCACCAACGGAGAGAATTATATTTTTAAGAGCCAAAAGTAAGGCTTCGGGAAAAATCTTGCTATTATCTCATCAGGTACATCAGATGGGCGTTTTAAACAATTTATAAATATTCATAGACTCTTTCAGCATTATTTGTCTCTATGGGAAAAATCGTTGCACGCATTGGCTGTGTAAACGCCTGTATTTAAAGACTAGACCAGTAGACATTAAGAGAACAAAACCGTTTTTGGGCTCATTTCATCAGGTTTTGAAAAATACTGTAATATGCAAATAAGAAACTCATGGCTGACAGCAGCACTGCAGACCGACCCTAGAAACAATATCCTGAGCAGAGCCCAAAATTGTTACTAAGCATAAGTCTCTTGACTTACCAATTCTAGGTTTTTATGCATTGTTTCCTTGTTAACAACATTATTAATGGATTACCACAAAACTATTGTTTTGTCTCAGATCCTTCCTTTCAACAGGTTCTAAGTTTGTATCAGCAAGGAGCAGTGATAAACAGCATCCTTCATCATCCCACAATTTTGGTGCAAACTGGAATTGTTTGTAGAAATGCACTCATGCTCATTGAACCAGACTCCGGCCCACAAAGTCACTGGACATTTGTTTGTTGTATAATGTTACTGTTTTTGGCTCCAACTGTAACCACTCTGATGGTTGTGCATGTGGTGCTTCCAAATTGAGACCCATAATTTGCAAATGGTCCACCTTATTCAAATTGTGAAATGTGTTGTAAATCACATTATCAGCATCTGTTAGTGTTGTAAATACTAATGTTTTAACCGTTGGGATCCTTTCTTATTTTAAGGATTACGATGAACCAATTTTGAAGCACTTACAGGACATTAAAGTGAAGTTCTCCGACCCAGGGCAACCTATGGTGAGTTAAAGTGTAAGATCTATTTTATGCTAATTTGGTTGATTTATTTATCTCTAAAGAGGTGTATTGGGGACTTGTCAAACAAGCATTGGCATAGCCAATAGGTCTTCCATTTGGGACCTTATAAGTACTTAGTTATACAACACATTATCCTTGATGCAACAACATCAACTGTTGCTTTGCTAAACACTTATAAGGTCCCAAAGGCAAGACCTATTGGCTATGCCAATGCTTTTTCTTAAGGATGTAGGAGTGCTGGAACTGCTATCACTCTTGCCGGTTAAGTTGCAGTATTTGCAAATATGAAAATAACAGAGGGCCAGGTGTTAATTGTTCGCGAGCCCTATGCCCTCGGACAGTCAACACCCCTAACCACCCTAGTCAGACAGCTTCACACTCGTCAAACGCCCACACAACGAGACATCCACTCTCCCATTATAAACCACACAACGACTGTTATACACCGAGACTACCACCATCATACAGCCACACACCTGCTATCAAACACCCACTATTAGATGCAATCAACCCATCTCTATAAACCTAAATACCCACTATCATACACTGTCGCACCCATCATCATAGATTCTTACAGCCACCTTCTACGTCACAACTACCATTATACGTGCACACAGCCACTATAATAAATCCACTCATTTACCATCCACTGACTATGATATGCCCACATATCCACCATAATACACCCACATTATACGACTACACACCAAGCAACGAACAAGGCACTGCAAGAAAAAAAAAAACAATCTTTTTATTTTAGGTTTAAAGTATTTTATTGCATCAATGAAAATAATACAAACAAATAAATACAGTCGTCTCGAAAGAGGTCGTGCAAAGTTTCCGCTACAGGAGCGCAATCAGCGAATAAGATGCGGCATGTACAACGTCCCTCAGAGCATGGTGTCAGGTGCGCATGCGGTGTCAACAATTCCAAGAACCAACACCCCCTCACCCAACTCCCCCCCCCCCCTTCCATCCCACTCCCGGGTCCCTCCCCCCTCCCCCCGTACTGTGCTAAAATCGCCCTCCCCTACCATCTCTGCAATGTGCCTCCCCCTTACATTTCTCCCAGGCATTTCAGGTGGGCGGAGCAGTTAGGGATGTTAGTCGTAGCAGCCGGAGATATCGGGGACAGGTAATTTCCTTGAATTCTGATTGTAGTAAGGTATGGCATGGCAGCCACAGCTCTTCAAACGTATCTACCTCACCCGCCACCATGAGGGACATCTTCTCCATTTCCAGGACATGCCACAACCTGTGTAACCACCCAACAGTGGTGGGGAGCGTGGTAGTGCGCCAGTAGATGAGTATGTTCTGGATCGCCGAGCCCAATGCAATCGCTATCCGTCTAGCTTTTCTAGATCTCAGAGGATACATCAGACCTTTGGGCAAGCCTAGCAGGACATAGGTGGGGAAGCGAGGCAGTTCAATGTCAAAGCACAGGTCTATCTTATCCAAGACCTCTTTCCAATAGGGACTCAATAAAGGGCAATCCCATAGTACATGTGTAAGCGTGCCGATCTGCCCACACTCTCGCCAACAGGTGCGCGCAATGTTACGATTCATTTCGTGCAATCTTTCCGGCGTGTAGTACCAGTAGGTGGATATCTTAGTGAACGTTTCGGTGAGTCCGGTATGGTACGCGGAGTGGCGTGCCCGATAGGAAATGTGATCCCAATCTGTGTGGCTCAGCGCCCTTCCCAGCTCCCGTTCCCGTCCGGGATTGTAAATGTGAAAAGGGGGGGGGTTGCAGGAGCTTATATAGATCTGAGATGAGTTTGGCGTCCGAGGAGCGCGTCACCAGCCACCTCTCGTAAGGCGTGAGCTTCCGGTCAGCAAAGTCCCGCACCTGCGGCTGAAGCGCCCAATGACGCACCTGCATATATCTCATCCGGTCAGTCTCAGTCAGGTGGTATTCCCGTCGAAGATCCTAAAAGGATATGGCGCCATCCGGGACGTACATGTGAAACAGTGCACTGCATCTAGCCGTTCGCCAGTGTCTGGAAGTCCAGATTCTCGACCACCGGCGTGAACGGTGATGGGAAGGTGGTGAGCTCATGCTTAGCATTCACGGCATCCCAGACTTGAAGCGGGACTCGTGTGATAAAGGACACATATAGGTTGGGGGGACGGTGAGCTCTGCGCAGGAAGGGTACCTCCTGCAGAGTCCTGCCCGCCACTGCCTGGTCCTGGAATAACCAGTGCTTATCAGATTCCCATCTGCTCCACTCCACCAAATACCGTAGTTGCGCCGCCTGAAAATATTTGTGCAGATCCGGTATGCCAAGTCCCCCGGACTCAGGTGCTAGCGTGGACAGGGCTCTCTTGAGTCTGGGTTTGCGGCCCTGCCATACAAAACGTGTGATATCCGCCTGAGCCTGTCTAATCCACCCCTTCGGGGGTTGAAGTGGTAGGGCCCGAAATAGGTATAGTACCTGCGGTAAGAGAGTCATCTTCACCGCGGCTATTCTGCCCAGCAATGACAGCGTTCCTTTGTTCCAGCAGGTCAATTCCGCCTTAATTTTCCTGCCTAAGGCTGCGTAATTGGCCGTTACCATGGCAGGAAAAGAGGGCGCCAGCAGGATGCCCAGGTAGGGCACCATGTCCGAAGACCAGTGCAAGGGGAAGAGGCGCTGTAACTCGAGTCTCGTGGCGGTGGCCAGCGAGATGTCAAGGGCCGCCGATTTCCCCATATTCATCTTAAAACCCGCCACAGCAGCGAAGTCTTCCAACTCGGTGATGCAAGCAGGGAGCGCCTTTCTCGGATCTTCAAGTGTCAAAATCACGTCATCCGCGTAGAGGCTAACGGTGTGGACATACCTCCCCATCCGAACGCCCGTCGCATCCGGGTTCTGACGAATCCTCTGAGCAAATGGCTCCATGTAAAGAGCGAAGAGTAGCGGTGACAGCGGGCCCCCTTGTCTGGTGACCCGCTCTATCGTAAACTTTTGGGAGTTGCAACCATTCACTCTCACCACTGCGGACGTAAATCTATAGCAATTGAATATCAGGACGCGGAATTTCTCTCCCATCCCCATTTTGCATAGCACCTTCTCCAAGTAGGGCCAGTGCACCCGGTCGAACGCTTTCTCCGCGTCAATAGAAAGAAGCATTCGCTCTCCAGAGATTCAGGTGGCCTTTTCTAGGATATGGACCACTCTTTTGGTATTGTCAACTGTTTGCCTACCGGGGATAAACCCCGCCTGGTCCGGATCTATGAGCCCCGGCAGGTGAGGTGCTAGACGCGCCGCAAGGATCCCGGTGTACAGCTTGAGGTCTACGTTCAAGAGTGAGATCGGCCGGTAGGAGCAGCACTTAGTCCGGTCTTTTCACGGCTTGGGGATAACCGACACCGTCGCTTGGAGTAGTTCCGGAGGGATAGCCCCCGGCTCAGAAAACGAGTTGAAAAGGCACGTCAACAGCGGCACCACTTCGGGGCAGAACGTTTTATAGAAAAGTGGGGTGTATCCGTCGGGTCCTGGGGCCTTCCCATGTTTGAGTCGGGAAATAGCCGTGATCACCTCCTCAATCCGAATTTCCCGTTCCAAGTGCTCTGCCTGTTCCGGGGTAAGGGAGGGGAGATCAACCGAATCCAGATAGTCAGCCTCGGCTTTCGTCGAGGGGGGCGCACCCGCATATAAGTCGGCGTAGTATCGACGGAAACCGTCCGCAATCTGGCCATCCTCTGTGGCCGTTACTCCGCCGGAAACCGATAGCTCCTTCACCCGATGTTGCTGGTGTCTTATACGAAGCTTATTCGCCAGGAGCCGGCCGCACCTGTCACCGCCAGTGTAGTACGCATGTTTCAGGCGCAACGCAGCGTATTCCGCTCTATCCATGTCTAGTGCAGACAGGAGTTTCCGGGCGGCTTTAAGTTGCCTCCAGACTCTGGGGGCCCCGGTTCTCTGATGCACCTGTTCCAGCTCCCTCACCTTGCACGTAAGTTCGTCCCTCTTTTGCTACCGTTCCTTATTTTCTGCCGAGGAAACGGCGATAAACTCACTGCGGAGTACCGCCTTCAAGGCGGCCCAGTGTGTCGCTCGAGTGGTGTCACCGTTATCATTGTGACGCTGATATTCGCCAATCTAGTCTTGTATACGTTTCACTACAGATTGCTTGTGCAGTAGGGTGTCCCTGAGGCGCCAGACCCCTCGCGAGGGAGAGACTGGTGGTAGCTGGAAAGTGCCCATCACCGGGGCATGATCCGATAGTGAAAGAACCCCTATTTCAGAGGTCGTGGCTAGCTGGTAGACCGGTCCCGTCACCAGGAGATGGTCCAATCTCGCGTAGGACTTGTGTGCGTGTGAGTAGTAGGAGTAGGCTCTGGCAGTGGGGTGGAGGCGTCGCCACAGATCATGCAAGTCAAGATCTTCCACGTGGGACTTGGCCAGTTGCGAGATCTCCCCTGCTTGCGGGCGTCTCTGCGTCGACCTATCTAAGGACGAGTCGAAGACCATATTCAGGTCCCCTCCAATAATGATATGTCTATCTGGAGTGGTTGCGACGTCCTCCAGGGCCGAGCGCAGGAACTGCTCATGGTGGTCGTTGGGGCTATATATCGAGCCAATAGTGAACACCAAACCTCCCGTTTTGACCCTGTAAGCTAGGAGCCTCCCTTTCTGTTATGATACTTTATGCAAGACCTCTCCCTTAAATTTCCTAGACACCAAGATTGCAACCCCCGCTGTTTTGGTAGCTCCGGAGGAAAAGAACTGTGTTGGGAATTTCGGTGACCGTAGCCTGTGGCAGTCTTTGGCTAGGAGGTGGGTCTCCTGCAAGAGACAAATGTCTGCCTGAGTGTCATCAAGTAGGGACATCACTGCCTTCCGTTTGACCAGATTGTTCAGCCCTTTCACATTAAGGGTAACAATCTTAAGGGCCATCAGCAACAAGGATAAGGGCAGTGCCTTGCGAGCCGGTCGCGGCTCTGTAGGGGCGGCGCAATGTCAACAATGTGAAAAGGTGGTGTGAGGTGTAAGCAGATGTCGCAACAGTACAGTACGGTTCCTGAATCCCTCCCCCTCCCTCCCTCAGAACTACCCTCCAACAGCCCAACTCCGCCCCACCCCCTACCCTTCCCTGCAACTCCCTGAACCCAAAACCCCCCAAACCAACCCCCTCTCCCACCCCCCTCACACCCAACCGGTCAAAGAACACCATTGTCCCAGTCTGGTCCGAAACGGACAAGTCAGTGGAAAGTTATACAAGTGGACGTCCAGCCACAACACCCTCCCTCCCGCCGCCCCCCACCCCCGGAACCCTCACACCTGCCATGATGATGAAGCCAAGACGATCTCCCCCCGGAGTATGCTCAGGCCGTCAAGGCCACTTCACTAGACGACGTGTCCCTGGTCACTTCTCGTATTGCTGTCCCCGTGTCTCGCGGAGGATCCGTTCTTTCAGAGGGAAGTCCGGAAGGAAGGCCAGAATATCCGGGGGCGGTGCCGAGGCCCGTCGCGGCAGGCCCACTCTGTGCGCCCTATCAATTCTAATTGGGAAGTCTCCAGGTTCGCCCAGTATTTCACGAAACAGGTCCCTCAGGTAGGCGGCTATGTTATCTCCTTCTTCTTTAGATGGAATTCCTCGGACCCAAATGTTATTGTGCCTAGACCTGTTCTCAAGGTCCTCGGTGTGGGCCTGGAGGTCGATCTGTTGATCTCTGAGCCGCAAGACCTCCTGCTGCAAGTGCGCGATCTCCTCATCTCGGGATTGGCCGGCCTCCTCAACCGTGGACACTCTCCCCCAGGGAGTCAACCTCTCTCCTCACCTCACGGACCTCCCCGGCCACCTCCTGCTTCAGCGTCTGGAAGTCCTCTCTGAGGGAGCTGAACAGCAACTCCAGGAAAGATCTGGTTACCGGGGGTTCCCCCCCCCCTGCGCCTCTTGAGTTGTTAAAAGGGCTTGGGGCTGGTTGACCCCTATCCTGCCCAGCATTTCCGGCAGGGTGCGGTCGCTTTTCTTGCCCTCTCTGTTGCCTGACATCGTGGGAGTAAGGAGGCGCGACAGGAGGGATGGCGCCTGCCAAGGTCTGCACTATGCGGCAGTGCCAGAGGCCGAAATGTCCTGCAAAGTCTGGGCACCATGCACTTCCACGGGCAACGCCGCTCAGTCGCACTCCAACCCGCGGGCTCCCCACCAGCGGGAGCGCCGGCTCGAGGGAAGCAATAGTGGTCCGCTTCCAGCAGGAGGTCGCCTCGGCTGCGTCGCGAGATAGGAGCAGAGTTCTTAAGGCGGTGGCGGCAGAGTAATCCACTCCCCTCCGTGGGCGAACCACAGCGTGTGCTGGGCACCGATCGCTCCTCCAGGTTGTCGCTCCCACTGGAATCGGGCCGCCCCCCGCAGTGCGAGAGCGTGAGGCGTCGCAGCCGGTCCCTCTCCCGGTCTTCGTCGGCCGAATTTATCCCTGTGCCATGTGTTGTGGGGTGCAGGGGCGCTCCACGATCTTGAGGCGATCACCAGGGGAGTTCCCGCCCCGATGGCTGGGCAGCAGCTCCGTAGGGGGAGGGCGAGCAAGCAAGGGCCCACATCCGGGTTCGCGTAGTGGCTCCGCCCGCAGGCCCAGTGAAGAGGACCATCCCGGAGCCGGGCCAAGGCGGAGGTCGACTACCATGCCTCTGGTCGCCGAGGTACCTGCAGGCGCTCCCCGGCTCACATTCGCTCCCGCTCTCCGAGCGGGGCCTCTGGAAAGGGGCCGGGGAGCGGCGTGTAGAGACAGGCCTTCCGGGCCGCCTGATCCAGGTCCGGCATAGCGGCCTTTCTTCGGCTCCTCCCTCGCCCAGCTCCGACCGGAGCGTCGCTCGGTCCGCTCAATGCCTCCGCTTCCGGACCTCCCCAGCGGTTCGTGCTGGGCTTGCTTCCTTCCCTCAGGTCCCGCAGTGTCTCCGATGGTTTTCCCGGCCGCTCCGGTAGGCAGCGGCCTCAGGCCCTCAGGGTCTCCGACTTCTCCTTTGCCGGTCCTCGCACCAGGGTCCCTCTAGCGTTGCACCGCTGGGTCCGCAGGGCTCTGCAAGGCCTCGGGCAGCGCCGCTGTATATTCGTTAGCGCTAGACATCGAGTGCCGCTCGATCTGGGGGAGATCAGCGATACAGAACAGTGCAAGGGCCCCGGGATCGCGGGAACTCAAAGAGAGAGCGTCCTCTCAGCCCGCCATCTTGGCCACGCCCCTCGATTTTTTTATTTTAAATGAACATGCAAGTACAGTACTGCATGAATGCCATCAATAAGTGCACATGAATGACCATAAGGTTTGGCATTGATCATTATTCTTGTTACAAATCATGAAGAACCGTATACAAGTGAAGTGCAACAATAGATGTGTAGGATCCGGGTTTAAAAAGGGTTTATCTGATAAAGACTTAAAGCCGAAGATTCCTTATCTTGGATAGGTATCTAACTGGATCCGGAATTTTTTCGTGAGCAGTACCCCTGCATGCCGGTAGGTAGTATGGTGTTGTCTGCATCGTCTACACCAGCAGTGAAGTTTGCAGTGCCTATATAGGTGCCACACCAGCGTGTTGATGTCTGATCCAGAGAGAGCTACCCCCGTCATTTTTTGACTGTCTTTTTATGACTGTTTGTTGAAGTTTTTTGAGACTCGTCTCCAGGTTTGGCAGGGATGTCAAAGAGGAAGGATAGGTTCAAACCCTGTGGTTCCTGTCACCGACAAATATTGGTGACAGATTCGCACCTAGTCTGTCTCTGGTGTCTTGAGAGTGACTAGAATGCTAAGACCTGCGTTGAATGTTGCACCATGCACCCCAAGGCCTTGAGGGAGTGCTCCCTAAAGCTCCTTGTCGCTCGACGTTCGACACCGCAACTGTCTCGATCCCGGTCAAGAAAAACATGCCAGTATTGGTCTCTGAGCCATCGACCTTCATTGCAGTCAAATTCATCCTATACCAGTTAATATCACAAGATGAAGAAGAGCAAAAAGTTGACGATGTCTTCAACTTTACCCCATCCGTCGAAGTCATCTAACGAGACATAGGAGCAGCGTCACTCAAGACCTGGATTTGCGTTTGAGCCTGCGCTTGGGCTGGCTCCGTGCCTCTCTAAGTTTCCGGGAGTCCAAGTGACCCCACCCAACTCTGAGAATTTTATGAGGCCGTGCACCTCATAATCAAGCGCCTTTGGGTTCATGAGAAACTCCTAAAGGATCCCTCCTGGCAGGTCAGTCCTTAGCGTCTGTCAGGTCCCTTGGATCCACAGATGGATCCGGACCGGCACTGGTCAAGCTACCTCAACCTTCCCTGATGCCGGCCCCACTGCAGATGCTCCCGGTGCTGCTGGCACCCTCAGGTGACGCCATCCCCATTCTTAACTCCTACATGGAGTAGGAGTGGCGTTGTCTGATGCTGACTGCAGCGCTGACTTCAGCCATTCCCTCCAGGCCAGATCCTGAGTACTATACATATGGGCTAGGCCTTGGGGAAGATTGGATGAGCCACTGGACCCTTAAGAATACCAGCCCCAATATGGACTGGTGTGAGAATTTGGCAGATACCAGTAGTCTGGACACCTCTCCAGATACTGGCTTAGTCTCTTCCTATTGTGACTTTAAAGAATGAAGGGAGTCACCCCTTCAGAACCTCTAATTCTATTTAATGTAGCCCTCATGGATGTCTTGCTCAGGGTGTGGTCCAAGCCCTGAATAGGGGCTGCTGTGAACGGGACAATTGCCTGCTGCTATCGTCTAGCCCCAGGGGACCCCTCTTTCCTCACCCAACACCCCACCCTGGAGAGCTTGGTGGTACAAGCCTCCACTTCCTGAGTATATCCTTGCACATCCAGACAACCGATCCGGATAAGGATTCCATTAGGCTGGACAGGTTGAGCAAGAAAAGGTTTTCTTCCGCCACCCTGGCATTGCAGTCTGTGAACACTGCATACTTTTTGAGCCATTACTACCATTCTCTTTGGGATTCAGATGCGCAGTTGCTGGTTATGGTCCCTGAGAAGGCGCAGGCCATACTCTCCTATGCTATGGCTAGTGGGAGAGACACAGCTAAGTTCAATTCCGGTGTGGGCTGGACATGACTGATTCGCTTGGTAGAGTGGTTTCTTCATCGGTTACTTTACGGCGCCATACCTGTTGAGGGCAACTCGCTTTTTAGAGGATGTTAAAGCATCGCTTTTGAACATCTCCTTGGATGATTACCGTTTTTTGAAGACAAGGTGGATCAGTGCCAGAGCAGGTCTACCTTGGTACAGAAATGCAAAATCTCCTGATGGATCATGCTCTATCAAAATCTGCTATACAATGGCCAAGAAGCACCCCCTGAAGGTTTGCATGCTCATTCCACCAGAGCTAAGGCTGCAAACACTGCAATAGCACCAGAGTACTGGCCCTGGACATCTGCCCGGCAGGAACGTGGGCATCTTCCCATGTTTACCAAGCAGTACTGCCTCAGGTCCTATGGGATGGGTATTTTGTCCTTTGGGGAGGTATTGTTTGGGTATCTATACTGAGGTAATGAATTTGCACCTAGAAGTATCTATTAGATGAACAAGTTACTTAACTTTGGTAACGCCTTATCTGATCGTGACTATCAAGCCATAGATTCCTTGCCGACACACCCATCCTTCCCGGTCTACAAACTTATTTCTAGGTACAAGGCTGTTCCCCATTCAGGGCCCTAGTTTTCGAAACCAGTGGTCAGTGTTCTTCTTGGTTCTGTTCTTCTGTTGTGAAATGTTGCGAAAAAAAAGCTTAAGTGGGTGCACTGGGGTGGCACCTATATAGTCACTGAACACGACACCCCCTACGGTACTGCTCTCAAAAAAATTCCGGATGCCTGGAGATTATTTTAAGGTAAGGAATTAGCAGTTAGATAGTCTCTATTGATGAGGCATTACCGAAGCAAGTTTTAACAGAACCAGTAAATTTTCATCAACTGATCATAAATCTCTAATTTTAGTTTACAAATAAAATAATGTGTTAATTTATCTCAAATTATTGCATGCCTCTTTGTAGAGACTATTTTTCAAACAGTTTGCAAGTCAGCGTATTCCTGTGCTTGATCAATAAGATTATTCTGTATAAATCTTTGAAACAGGTTTAACAAGTTGAGCAGTCTTCGGGCTAAACTCTAGAGGGCGTGTTAAGCCAGCTGTTATACCATCACATATACCCCTTGAACACCAAGTGAAAGGACACCACACAAGTGTTATGAAAATAAACAGTGTATTTATTTAGATCACAACAGCCCTGTACTCTTTGAGGACAGGGTACTAAGCACACAACAAAACTCTTATGAAAATACTTCAAGTTGCACAATTTACACAAATGCCCGAGGGGCACGAAAAACCATATACTCTAAAAGTGGAATGCGAAATTACTAGCAGGTAAGTACTATACTAATAGGCTTTGGAATCGCTAGGACTACGTTACTGAACCTTCAGATTACTAGTAGGAGGCCTAGGGGACTCGGGTGCAGAGTGTGCACTCTCACGCGGGATGCGGGACAAAGTCTATGGTAGCTAGATTTCACAAAGTTAGTGTTCTCGGGCGAACCCGACTAGGTAGATCGAAAACGACAGTGGATCCTGACCCTTGGATAGTGAGGCTATGCTGGGGCACCGAAATGCCGAAGTTACCTAGCCCAGGGGCTGCAGCTGCATAGGTCTCAAAAGACGTCGGGAATCCTCGTAGACGAACCAGGAGCCTGAAGAAAGAAGTTGCTGGCAGGCGACCAGTGAAGATTGTTCGAGTGATCCAAGCCTGGATCGAAGATGGATGACACCTGAAAGCAGAGGGGACCAAGTTCGTGACCACTAGCCAGTAGTCAGATGGCACCAGGAGGGCACCGGATGGTAGTCACCTCGACCAGGTGAGTGGGCGACGCTGGGCTCTGCAGTCTCACGAACCAGGAGGCGTTGTCGGCGACCAGGATGGAGGTGCGAGCTGTCCCACGATGGATGAAGCTGTCGACGTCGCTGGACCCAGGATTGGGGCAACAAGTCTTGGCAAATTCAAGCCCACGCGGTGGACCTAAAATTGCGTCTGGTGCGGACCAGGAGGGTCCGGGGTGCTCCTCTTTTGGAAGGGAGCAAGGGCCAGTCTGGAGCAACCAGACCAGCAGTGGTGATGTCGTCGGGCGTCGTTAGGAAGGCCACAAGCCAGCGGGCTAGTAGCCAAACAACGCGGTGAGCAGCAAAAGGCAGAAGGGCCCCACGCAGATCGTGGAGATGCTGGGAGGCTGGACTTCGGTGCTGGAGCTGCTCAGTCTACGCAAAACCTCATCTCTCTCTTACCACCCTGGGTGTGAGGCTTTGGCACTAGAACTACTGGACTAGCCCAAGGGCTATCTGAGGGTTCAATGACTCCCAACTCCAACATTTTCTGCACTTCAGTTTTTATGCAGTCTCTAACATGATCAGGCTGCCTTTAGATTTTACTCTTAACTGGCAAGCTGTCACCAGTGTCAACCTCATGGGTACACCAATTGGTGACTGGGTGTTAGAGAGAACATATGTCTGAAGGATTGAAGAACTTGTTTGCAATCCTTCTGTTGATGTTCAGAGAGGCTGCCACAAAAGACAACACCATCTACTGATCCATCATCAGGATTCTGAGTGAGCAGGTCTGGGAGAGGGTCACTCTCTTCCTCCTGTCCCTCATCTATGGCCATGAGCAAGCTCATGTTATGTTATGTTATGTTATGTTATTTATTCTTTTGTATAGCGCACGGCTACTCAAAAAGAGTGTCCCGGCGCTTTATTGGAAAAGGAAGGCTGCGACAAAATAACATAACACCGATAAAAGAAAGAACAGAGTGCCAAGCAAAAACATACAAAAAAACAGGCTACTGAGTAAACAACCAGGTTTTAAGGCCTTTTCTAAAAGCCAGCAGGCTAGTAGCTCCCCGCAGAGCAAGCGGCAGAGTGTTCCACAACTGTGGTGCCAGCAATCCAAAAGAGCGGCCTCCGAGGCGCGCTCTCTTTACACGCGGAACAACTGCCAAGTACAGGGATTCCGACCTCAAAGACCTGGTCGGTTGATAAAAGACCAGTCTCTTTTGAAGGTACTTTGCTCCCCCCGCGTGGAGAGCTTTATAGGCCAGAGTCAGAGCCTTGAAGGCAATCCGTTTCCGGATGGGAAGCCAATTCAAGGTTTTCAACAGGCCCGATGCACTGGACCGTCTATTTAAACCATAGATTGCTCTTGCAGCGGCGTTCTGCACCACTTGAAGCCGCTGCAACAAGTACTCTGGAAGGCCCAGGTAGAGAATGTTGGAATAATCCAACCTGGACCCAATCAGAGCCTGCACTGTCAGTTTCCTGTGCTCCTCGGACAGCAGGGGAAGAAACCTCCGCAGCATCCTAAGGATGCCGAAGCAAGTGCCCGACACCCCGAGGATCTGGGATTTCAATGTTAGCCCATTATCCATCTTGACCCCCAGATTCTTGGCAACCCGGGAAGAACAAGACGGAGGGAACATATTAATCGGCCACCAGGCCTGCCAATCTGGCTCTGTGTCACACCCAAAGAAAAGTACCTCGGACTTATCGGAATTGCACTTGAGGCTGTTCAGTTGGAACCATTGGAAAACAGCCCCAAGGCAATCCCGGATACTCTCCTCATCAAAGTCACCTCCTCTCTTACAAGAGAAGAGGAGCTGGGTGTCGTCAGCGTAGGATACGATCTGGGCGCCATATGACTCCACCAACGCCGCCAACGGGGTCATGATGATGTTAAATAGGGTCGGGCTCAAGATAGAGCCCTGTGGGACCCCGACTCCCAGAGGCGGCATCACGGCGGAATCAGGCGGAGCCCAGATCGTTTGCCGGCGGCCGGCTAGAAAGGAGGAAAACCAGTCGAGCACCGTCCCCCGTAGACCTATCTCAAAGAGTCTTGCGAGAAGGCCATCATGGGGGACGGTGTCGAACGCCGCCGACAAGTCTAACATCACCAGCATGGCTTTGCCCCCAGAGTCCAGAACCCCTTTAATGGTTTCTGCGACCTCAAGGAGCGCAGTCTCTGTGCTTAGATGGGGACGAAAACCCGATTGGGTGGCATGCAAGATCTCGTTGGTCTCAAGAAAATTGGAAAGCACACCCTGAACGTGTTTTTCCACAATCTTCGTGAGAGCCGGCAGCAGAGAGATAGGCCTATAATTAACCGGGGCCTTCGGATCTAGGCCTGGTTTTTTGAGCAAAGGAATCACCATCGCCTGCTTCCAGGCTTGTGGGACCACTCCCTGACTCAGCGAGAGATTCAACAGCGGGTTAGCCAGTGGATTGATCACCTCCGCAACTTTCGCTAGAAATTTAGCAGGGCATGGGTCGAGGGGTGAACCCGATTTTAAATTGCCCATTAGAGCTAAGGAGTCAGGAGCAGAGATCGGTGGAAACACGCTCAGCGTCACACCTGGCCAAGTCTGCGGAGATACGGTGGTCTCAGGTTCAGTCTGGCCCATGGGCCCAGGCGAAGGGAAAGAATCCTGTATGCGTTGGATCTTGCTCGTAAAGAAATCAGCAAGGTCCGTAGCCCAGGTACCTGATGGTTTTTCGTCCGAGGTGTTAGACCATGGGGAAGTAAATTCTCTCACGATGGAGAAAATCTCCTTGCAGGAGTTAGAAGCGGCTTCTATTCTCCTAGCTAGATATGCTTTTTTTTTCCAGGCGAATGTCCCGGTGATAGGCCTTAACCACCGTCTTGTAGGTCAGCTTGGCAACAGTATCATATTGTGCCCGCCAGGCTCTTTCGGCTACCTTGCACTGCTGCCGCGTAGCCGACAGTGCAGCGGTGAACCAAGGCGCAGAGACCCGTTTCGGTGTCAGGCGAGGTGTCAATTCCGGGGCAAGATCATTAAGCCTGTCAAGAAGCCAATCCTGCAGGGTCTCCAGATCCCTTTCCAGATCGCCCGAGAGGGGGCAAGGGTGAACCACTGCAGCCTGGGCCAGCATCTCTGGGGTTACTCGATGATATGCCCTATGGACACGACCCTGTTGCTGTGCCAGGATAGGCACCGATTTAGCTATGCCTTTGATCGTAAATTTGGCAAGGAAGTGGTCTGACCATAGAACAGGTGTAATCTCAATCTCCTCGAGAGGGGAAGACGAGAATACCTGGTCAAGAGTGTGCCCCTTCTCGTGCGTAGGCTCCTGTAAATAAGGGATCAGTCCCAGCGGGGTCAAAGCCTCGGAAAGTTTGATGGCAGCAGGGTCGGACGGATCATCCATCCGAAAGTTGAAGTCCCCTGCCACGATACAATGTTCCGCTTTCAGGGCCAGCCCCAACAGCACGGAATCCAGATCTTCAAAGAACGTGCCGGGTGCGCCAGGTGGCCTATACACGAGTAATCCCTTAAAAGATTGATGTGGCGACAGAGTAATAGAAAAGGCTAGGGTCTCCGAGCCTCGGATGTCCTTTGCTGGCAGGATCGCGCACGGGGTGCCTTTCTTGACCACCAATGCCACTCCACCGCCCCTTCCCTTAGCTCTATCCTTCCTGAAGATGTTGTAGTCAGGCGGGATTGCCGTAACGACATCAGGGTTGGAGAATTCGCCCCACCACGTCTCAGTGAGCATAAGACATAGTGGCTTCACTGTATCTAGGAGCTCAAAAATGTCTTGCGCATGTTTACACGCTGACCTGGTGTTTAATAGCATACAACAAAAGCCCACACTATGGGTGTTATTGCTAGGGTGTGGAGAATGCGAGCGGTTAGGGCGCCAGCCACAACCCGGGCAACAGGATTTCCCACGATGTCGACATATGCTTTGAGCCTGTTAACATGGAGCACCCTGTGGGGGCTCCTGGGAGTTCCAAGGTCCACCAGGTAGGTGACCTCTCCCTTTTGCTCAAGAATTGTGTGGGGCCCAGACCATTTGTCTTTGAGTGCTGCTGGGGCCACTGGCTCCAACACCCACACCTTCTGTCCAGGCTGATACACAGTCAGGACAGCCTTTTGGTCATGCCAAGCTTTTTGTAGTTCTTGGCTGGCCTTAAGGTTTTCAGATGCCTTCTCCATATACTCAGCCATCCTGGAGCGGAGACCAAGTACATAGTCCACTATGTTGGTTGCAGGCTTTTTGAGAGGTCTCTCCCATCCTTCCTTCACCAAACACAGGGGTCCTCTTACAGGATGCCCATACAAAAGTTCAAAAGGGCTGCAGCCAACCCCCTTTTGTGGGACCTCTCTGTAAGCAAACAGAAGGCAGGGTATCAGGACATCCCATCTACTCCTGAGCTTTTCAGGTAGTCCATGAATCATCCCTTTTAGGGTCCTGTTGAACCTTTCAACAAGCCCATTGCATTGTGGATGATAGGGTGTAGTGAACTTGTAGTTGACACCACATTCCTTCCACATAGCAGTTAAGTAGCTTGACATGAAGTTTGCACCTCTGTCAGAGACAACCTCCTTAGGGAAGCCCACTCTGGAGAACACTCCAACTAGGGCTCTTGCCACAACAGGTGCTGTAGTGGTCCTAAGGGGAATAGCTTCAGGATACCTGGTGGCATGATCCACTACCACCAGTATAAACTTGTGCCCTGATGCTGTCTGGGGTTCCATTGGACCAACAATGTCAATCCCCACTCTTTCAAAGGGCACCCCCACCACAGGCATTGGTATAAGGGGGGCCTTTGTTGTGCCACCTGACTTACCACTGGCTTGGCAAGTGACACAGGAGCGACAAAACTCCTTGGCATCCTCATTCATGTGAGGCCAGTGAAAGTGTGAGACAAGCCTGTCCCAAGTCTTTGTCTGGCCTAGGTGTCCTGCTAAGGGAATCTCATGGGCCAAGGTAAGAAGGAAACCTCTCTGAGACAAGGGGATAACCAGCCTCCTGGTCATGCCAGGCTTGGGGTCTCTTGCCTCAGTGTACAGGAGTCCATCCTCCCAGTATACCTTGTGGGTACCTGTGGCGTTCCCAGCAGCCTCAGCAGCAGTCTGCTGTCTGAGGGGTTCAAGGGAAGGGCAGTCTAATTGTTCCTTCCCCAGGTCTTCTCTTGAGGGTCCCCCTGAGCCCAGAAATTCAACTTGATCAAGTTCAAATTCTTTAGGCTCAGTTTCCCTCAATTCCTGTAGGTCAGCCTCCTCTGAGACTTGATCCTCAACCTGGGGCAGGGGGGAAGGCAATGCCTTAACCCTACTGCTCTTCTTCTTGGAAGGTGTCTGGTCCATTGTTCCAGGATCCAGCACCTGTTCAGTGGGGCATTTTCTGGCCTGTGACCTAGTCACAGCAAGCACATGTGCTGGCAAGCCTAACATCTCCATGTGAGTCCTCTGCTCCACTTCTGACCATTGTGATGACTCCAAATCATTGCCCAACAAACAATCCACTGGGAGGTCTGAACTAACAACAACCTTATTTTGGCCATTTACCCCTCCCCAGGAGAAAGCAACAATTGCCATACTATGACTGGTAGTGACATTGCTTGCATTGGTCACCAGGAAATCTGTACCTGGCATGATCTGTCCAGGGTCCACAAAGTTAGGTGTCACCATGGTGACACTGGCACAAGTGTCCCTATAGGCCTGAGCCATTCTTCCATTGATTAAAGGTGTCTGCCTGTATTTGCCCTAAGTATTGGGACTGACATCAGGAGATATATCCATATCCCCTGTACAGACAAGGACAGCCTGAGTGAGTGTGCCAACTAAGTTGTCATACCCCTCAGAACCCAAGGTTAACCCAACTAGTCCCTTGGGAGGTGCACTACTACTGCTGGCTGTACTAGGGGGCACAGGTGCCTTAGGGGCTGCAGTTTAGAAAAGGGGGTGGTGATGAACAGAGTGTCTGAGTTAAACAGACCACTCTTACCCAGTCCAAAGATCAGGGCTTGATCCATCACCGTTATTTATCTCACTGCCCCATCCCAGCTCAGAACCTGGCTATATGCAAATCAGTCTGTCCCTGGCCCAGTGCATCATGGGAACAGGGCAGACTAAACTACCAAGCCAATTCTTCACCAGAAAGGAGACAAGCTACCGGGGACCGGTTTCTGGCATTTCAGCCTTCTTCGGCCCGGCTTGCTTGAATCCTGATGGAGCAGTGAGAAAGGGACTCATGTCTGAGTATACCCTGCCACACCTATAGTGGCCAAAAACGATTTAGAAAAGGGGGTGGTGATGAACAGAGTGTCTGAGTTAAACAGACCACTCTTACCCAGTCCAAAGATCAGGGCTTGATCCATCACCGTTATTTATCTCACTGCCCCATCCCAGCTCAGAACCTGGCTATATGCAAATCAGTCTGTCCCTGGCCCAGTGCATCATGGGAACAGGGCAGACTAAACTACCAAGCCAATTCTTCACCAGAAAGGAGACAAGCTACCGGGGACCGGTTTCTGGCATTTCAGCCTTCTTCGGCCCGGCTTGCTTGAATCCTGATGGAGCAGTGAGAAAGGGACTCATGTCTGAGTATACCCTGCCACACCTATAGTGGCCAAAAACGATTTAGAAAAGGGGGTGGTGATGAACAGAGTGTCTGAGTTAAACAGACCACTCTTACCCAGTCCAAAGATCAGGGCTTGATCCATCACCGTTATTTATCTCACTGCCCCATCCCAGCTCAGAACCTGGCTATATGCAAATCTAGCCCTGATCTCTTGACTGGGTGAGAGCTTTCTGCTTAATTCAGAGACTCTGTCCCTCACCACCCCTTGTTGTAAATATTTTTGTCCACCCCAAGCGTGGAAGGGTATTCTCAGATGTGAGACCCTTGCTCATTGCACCATCAGGATTCAAGCAAACCGGGCCGAAGACGGCTGTAATGCCAGAAACCGGTCCCCGGGAGCTTGTTTCCTTCCCAGTGTAAGAATTGGCTTTTGTAGTTTGGTTTGCCCTGTTCCCATCATGCACTGGGACAGGAACAGACTAATTTGCATACAGCCAGGTTCTGAAACTGGGATGGTGCAGTGAGCTAAAAAACGGTGTTGGATCTAGCCCTGATCTCTTGACTGGGTGAGAGCTTTCTGCTTAATTCAGAGACTCTGTCCCTCACCACCCCTTGTTGTAAATATTTTTGTCCACCCCAAGCGTGGAAGGGTATTCTCAGATGTGAGACCCTTGCTCATTGCACCATCAGGATTCAAGCAAACCGGGCCGAAGACGGCTGTAATGCCAGAAACCGGTCCCCGGGAGCTTGTTTCCTTCCCAGTGTAAGTATTGGCTTTTGTAGTTTGGTTTGCCCTGTTCCCATCATGCACTGGGACAGGAACAGACTAATTTGCATACAGCCAGGTTCTGAAACTGGGATGGTGCAGTGAGCTAAAAAACGGTGTTGGATCTAGCCCTGATCTCTTGACTGGGTGAGAGCTTTCTGCTTAATTCAGAGACTCTGTCCCTCACCACTCCTTGTTGTAAATATTTTTGTCCACCCCAAGCGTGGAAGGGTATTCTCAGATGTGAGACCCTTGCTCATTGCACCATCAGGATTCAAGCAAACCGGGCCGAAGACGGCTGTAATGCCAGAAACCGGTCCCCGGGAGCTTGTTTCCTTCCCAGTGTAAGAATTGGCTTTTGTAGTTTGGTTTGCCCTGTTCCCATCATGCACTGGGACAGGAACAGACTAATTTGCATACAGCCAGGTTCTGAAACTGGGATGGTGCAGTGAGCTAAAAAACGGTGTTGGATCTAGCCCTGATCTCTTGACTGGGTGAGAGCTTTCTGCTTAATTCAGAGACTCTGTCCCTCACCACCCCTTGTTGTAAATATTTTTGTCCACCCCAAGCGTGGAAGGGTATTCTCAGATGTGAGACCCTTGCTCATTGCACCATCAGGATTCAAGCAAACCGGGCCGAAGACGGCTGTAATGCCAGAAACCGGTCCCCGGGAGCTTGTTTCCTTCCCAGTGTAAGAATTGGCTTTTGTAGTTTGGTTTGCCCTGTTCCCATCATGCACTGGGACAGGAACAGACTAATTTGCATACAGCCAGGTTCTGAAACTGGGATGGTGCAGTGAGCTAAAAAACGGTGTTGGATCTAGCCCTGATCTCTTGACTGGGTGAGAGCTTTCTGCTTAATTCAGAGACTCTGTCCCTCACCACCCCTTGTTGTAAATATTAGGGGCTGCAGTAGCAGGAGTCTGCCCTCCTTTCTTGGTGCACTCACTAAACCAGTGAGTTTTACTTTTACAGTATTGGCACCACCTTTTTGATTGGCCTTCTTGATTCTTCTTTTTCTGGGAAGCCTGACCCCCACCCTCTTTGGGTTGTTGGGGACCTGTCGAAGACTTCTGGTCATTTTGTTCACCCTTAGAATCTTTACCCTTCTGGTCTGCTTTCTTCTGACCACCCTGGTTCTGGCCCTGGTTCTGCTTAACTCTTGTTCTGACCCATCTGTCTGCCTTCTTTCCCAATTCTTGGGGAGAGGTCAGATCTGAGTCAACAAGATGCTGATGCAACAACTGGTTCTGACAATTGTTTAAAATCTGTTCCCTCATGATCAGATTATACAATCCTGTGTAATCAGTAACCTTACTGCCCAGCAACCAGCCCTCCAAAGCCTTAGTGGCACAATCTACAAAGTCAGACCAATCCTGAGACTGAGTTTTCTGGGTATCTCTGAACAGCAACCTGTACTGCTCAGTGGTTAGGCCAAACCCATCAATCAGTGTATTCTTCAGGACTTGGTAATTGTTAGCATCCTCAGCTCTATTAGTGAGGAGCTTATCTCTACCTTTACCTTCAAAGGAGAGCCACAAGATAGCTGTCCACTGACTCTGGGGGACACACTGTACAGTGCAGGTCCTCTCCAAAGCAGTAATCCATTTGTGGATATCATCCCCTTGTTTAAAGGGGGGCACTATCTTACTTAGGTGTCTAGTATCTAAACTCTTGTTTTCCCTTGGGGGAATGCTGCCACCAGTGAGATCTAACCCACTTAACTTTTGCTCTCTAGCAAAGGCAAGTCTCTCTTTGGCCAGGGCAAGTTCTTCCCTTTCAATCCTCAGATTGACTTCCCTCACTTTGGCTTCATATACTCTCCTCTGAGGGGATGCCATCCCTCTTTGAGAAGAGCCCTGAGAGCCATTGGTTCGGATGGATCTGTTAGAGCCTCTGGACAGAGACCTAACTCGTCCATTCCCAATGTTAAGCTGGCCTGAGAGGGGCCCCAGGGGTCTCCTAGTACCATTCTCATGCCTGCTTAAGTTGTCCCTAGTTAGCTGGCTAACTACTACTGGGCCTTTGTCTGCCTCATCCTCAGATGGCTCTAGATCCTCATCCTCCTCTTCACCTTCTGCAGAGAGATGGATAAGGTCAGGGTCACCTGTGGTTCCCTCTAGGGGAGGCATGTTCCCATCTGGATTAGAAGGGTCTGGGTTACCAGCCCTCCTGGCATCATAAGTCTCTAAGAGAACAATCAGGAATGGGATTGTGGGGTTAGACCCCTGTTTTAGCTTCCTCCTGGAGGTACACACTTGTCTCATCTCCTGGAAGCTAAGAGCAGCATATCTAGAAGTGACCTGTGGAGGGTCCACTGACACAAGGGGAGACTCAGAGTTTCCTCCTTTGTCTGACATGCTGATTCTAGTGTGGTGTAAGTGATGCACCTACCTACACTATATGTTTGCCTACTGATCCCTTGCTAAGAGTTGTAGCCAAGGTGTGCTATGTCTTGAGGAGCTACAACAGCTGGTTCAGTAGAACTCAGAGTATTCTAAGCTAAGTTATATGTACCTGGAATACTTATGTGATCTTTCACAAGATATTCTTAGGATACGTGTGGTAAAACAACAGCAAGCTCAACTCCCCCCGCTGCCACCAATGTGAGAAGTTGGCCTGATATGCAGTGCTCACTATTCTAGTGATCACTATGCATCAGTCCAAACGACCCTTATGGTGATTGGTTGTAAGTCAACCTTATAGACCAGCTATCCTAGTAGCGTGGATACAAGCAGTCTTCGGGCTAAACTCTAGAGGTCGTGTTAAGCCAGCTGTTATACCATCACATATACCCCTTGAACACCAAGTGAAAGGACACCACACAAGTGTTATGAAAATAAACAGTGTATTTATTTAGATCACAACAGCCCTGTACTCTTTATGAGGACAGGGTACTAAGCACACAACAAAACTCTTACGAAAATACTTCAAGTTGCACAATTTACACAAATGCCCGAGGGGCACGAAAAACCATATACTCTAAAAGTGGAATGCGAAATGACTAGCAGGTAAGTACTGTAAGTAAGTCTATGGTAGCTAGATTTCACAAAGTTAGTGTTCTCGGGCGAACCCGACTAGGTAGATCGAAAACGACAGTGGATCCTGACCCTTGGATAGTGAGGCTATGCTGGGGCACCGAAATGCCGAAGTTACCTAGCCCAGGGGCTGCAGCTGCATAGGTCTCAAAAGACGTCGGGAATCCTCGTAGACGAACCAGGAGCCTGAAGAAAGAAGTTGCTGGCAGGCGACCAGTGAAGATTGTTCAAGTGATCCAAGCCTGGATCGAAGATGGATGATACCTGAAAGCAGAGGGGACCAAGTTCGTGACCACTAGCCAGTAGTCAGATGGCACCAGGAGGGCACCGGATGGTAGTCACCTCAACCAGGTGAGTGGGCGACGCTGGGCTCTGCAGTCTCACGGACCAGGAGGCGTTGTCGGCGACCAGGATGGAGGTGCGAGCTGTCCCACGATGGATGAAGCTGTCGACGTCGCTGGACCCAGGATTAGGGCAACAAGTCTTGGCAAATTCAAGCCCACGCGGTGGACTCAAAATGGCGTCTGGAGTGGACCAGGAGGGTCCGGGGTGCTCCTCTTTTGGAAGGGAGCAAGGGCCAGTCTGGAGCAACCAGACCAGCAGCAGTGATGTCGTCGGGCGTCGTTAGGAAGGCCACAAGCCAGCGGACTAGTAGCCAAACAACGCGGTGAGCAGCAAAAAGCAGAAGGGCCCCACGCAGATCGTGGAGATGCTGGGAGGCTGGACTTCGGTGCTGGAGCTGCTCAGGGTCGGGGCTTCTCGGACCCCAAAGCACTCACCAGAGGATCCCTCGTCGGTCGTGCTGGACAGAAGTCGTGCAGTTCTGATGATGGCCGGTCCCTCGAGGTCTCGTCGCACCTACGGTTCTCAGCTTAGCTGTAGAGGTAGGTAGAGGTCAGAGGTGCCAGGGAAGCCAGGTCTCGTCGTGCTGGTCGGTCGGATTCCTGAGGAAGGACGTGCAGCAAACCGCAGAGTTCTTAGATGGTGCCTGCGGATGCAGGGTGACTACTCCTTAGCCACAAGGGAGAAATCTTGAGAAGAAGTCGAGAGTTCCTTTCGTAGAAAGTAGTTTCAGGATTCAAAGATGATCTAATTTGGAAGGGTCCCCGCTCCTGCCTTTATCCTAAAGAAAGGGGTGGGTACGCGACTAGGTCCTGCCCTAGGGGTGGGACCAGGAAGGGGGGTGGTTACACCCCCCCTCCCATGCCGGACTTTCCCCAGGCCAGGGGCTGGTGTGCCCCTGGAACAGGTTCTAGCCGGCAGATGCGTAGTGAGCACCGGGGTGCCACTCTGCAGTCACCTTCCTGTAAAGCCCTGCCTACCCAGGATACACAAAACCCTGTCTGGGATGGTGCTAGCACCGCCCCTGACAGGAATCTCTGCTCGCTGGAAGGACTCCCAGCAGCAGGAGGTCAGACTCGTGTCTGTGGTGGCAGCATCCATTTTGTGGAGCTGAGGCTTCAGTTAACTTTAACCGGGGTTCACAGTTACATACATGTCGTGTCCCTCTAGAAGGGTGGAATGCTAACCCCGTCGCCAGAATTGGCGAGGGGTTAGTATTCCAATTCGTATGACACCTTACTCGACATGTTTTGATAAAGCAATACCAGAGATTGCATTTAACCGCGAGGATTATAATGCACTTAAGAGTATATGGTATGCGTTATCATGGAACAGCTATTAGGACTTGGTTCCGCAAGCTGCAAACGGGCTCAGCTCATGCCAGAGCACCATTTCACACGATTCCAAGCACTCTGCCTTCAGGATTGTCAAGGCCTGCCATAGGAGTGACTGATAGGAATCTGTGTGTCCATTTTTAGGGTTAGATATAGGTATACTATATCTAAAGCAAAGGGTGATTACACCACCTTGCCCCAGCTGTCGTGCAGCCAGTTGTGTCAGATTTAGATGGCCATCCAGGGGTGGCATAATACATGCTTCAGCCCCTGGTAGGCCCTGGGTACACCTATGCCCTGAGTTACAGGGTCTGATAAGGTGGCCCAGTCCCAATTGGATAATGCACCTAAGGTACACCTGTCAATTTAGTGAGAGAACAGCTAGGCTGTGGGTCTGATTGGCAGGCCCACAGCCAGAGAAAGTCGTAAACCAGTGAAACAAAAGCAAAAAATCTGGGTGATCATAGGATTGCAGACCCTACTCTCCTACACTCTGCAGATGTCCAGAATGCTTTGATGGACATGCCGTTTGATGGCAGTCGCCTGTTTGGCGACAAAGCGGACCACGCGCTGGAGCGCTTCAAGGACTCCAGGGTCACGGCCAAGTCCTTGGGTCTCTCGACCCAGCGCCAGCAAACGGGTACGTTTCGCTCCTTTCATGGCCAAGGAAGGGGCGGTCCCACACGTGCTGCCAGCCACGCGCCGCAACAAACTTATCAACGCGATGGCGGCCGTGGAAACCGCCGTGGTGGCGGTCGAGGACAACGCCTTGCTTTCAGGCCCAAGTGACGCCGGTGGGGGGCAGGGTTCGCCATCCACCGTGTGTCGGGGGACCGCTTGGCACTTCTGAAGGAGGAAGTTACGGCCATCTTGGCCAAGGGGGCCATCGAGCGCGTTCCTGGGCCAGAAGTAGGACGTGGCTGCTATTCCCACTACTTTCTGGTACCCAAGAAGGACAAAGGGGGCCTACGTCCTATCTTGGATCTAAGGAACGTCAACGGCTTCCTCCGGAAGGAGAAGTTCAAGATGTTGACATTGGCTCAGGTCTTGGCTGCTCTAGACCCGCAAGACTGGATGGTAGCGTTGGACTTGCAGGATGCATATTTTCACATCCCCATCCTGCCGGCCCACCGGCGTTACCTGCGGTTCACGGTAGGCCAGGAGCATTTTCAGTTTATCGTGCTCCCCTTCGGCCTTACCAGCGCCCCACGGGTGTTCACAAAGGTGATGGCGGTGGTCGCAGCCCATCTGCGCAGGTTAGGGGTTTCAGTCTTCCCCTACCTAGACGACTGGTTGTTGAAGGCGGGCTCGCCCCAGACAGTCGTCCACCACCTTCAGATGACGGCAGACCTCCTGCATGAGCTGGGGTTTTCCATCAATGTGCCGAAATCACACCTGTGTCCCTCTCAAAAGCTCCTTTTCATCGGAGCGGTTCTCGACTCGGCGCAGTTTCGGGTTTATCCTCCGGAACGGCGAGTCCAGGATATTCAGGCTTTGATTCCCATCTTCCAGCCGTTATCCCGGGTTTCGGTCAGGTTGACGCTGCGGCTGCTGGGGCTGATGGCTTCCTGCATCCTTCTGGTGCATCAAGCCCGGTGGCGGATGCGGGCTCTGCAGTGGGACCTGAAGTTTCAGTGGGCCCAGCATCAGGGCAACTTGTCCGACCATGTCTTGATCTCGGAGGGCACTGCGAAACAACTGCAGTGGTGGCTTACGGACCGCGATTGGGTCAGGGGCAGATCCCTCTCCCTTCCCCAACCGGAGCACGTTGTTGTGACGGACGCGTCCCTCCAGGGCTGGGGAGGCCACTTGGGAGAGGCGGAGATCAGAGGCATCTGGTCTCCGGCGGAGTCCCGGCTCCATATAAACCTGTTGGAGCTGCGGACGATTCGTCTAGCACTGAAGGCATTCCTCCCCTTTGTCAGCGGGAGTGTAGTGCAGGTGTTCACAGACAACACCACCGCCATGTGGTACTGCAACAAACAAGGCGGGGTGGGGTCGTGGACCCTTTGCCAAGAGGCTCTGCGCCTCTGGCAATGGCTGGAACGTCAGGGCGTGACTCTGATGGTTCAACACCTGGCAGGTTCTCTGAACGCCAGGGCGGACGAACTCAGCTGTCGGTGCTCGATGGATCACGAATGGCGTCTGAACTCGGACGTGGTGCAAGGCCTCTTTCTGCGATGGGGAGAGCCTTGGTTAGATCTATTCGTCACAGAAGAGAACGCGCAATGTCATCAGTTCTGCGCGTTGGAGTTTCCATGACTGCACTCGCACGGCGACGCCTTTCGGCGCGAGTGGAGTTGCGGTCTGTTATACGCCTTTCCGCCTATACCACTTCTGCCCAGAGTGCTGAAGAAGATCAGGCGCGACCGGGCCCAAGTCATCCTTGTGGCTCCGGACTGGGCTCGAAGGTACTGGTATCCCAAGTTACTCAGCATGACGGTCGGTCTCCTGATCCGCCTGCCCCTTCAGGAGGACCTTCTGTCGCAGCAGCAGGAGACTGTCCTCCACCCGAACCTGTCCAGCCTCCACCTCCATGCGTGGAGATTGAGTGGCGACAGTTGAGGCCATTTGACTTGCCTCCTGAAGTCTGTGATGTGATTCTGGCAGCCAGGCGTCCCTCCACGAAATCGGTATACGCCTGTCGGTGGAACAAATTTGTGGCATGGTGCACAGCAAAGGCTTTGGATCCTCTCTCTGCCCCTCTTTCTGAGGTTCTTCTCTTCCTTCTTTCTCTTGCCCAGCAGGGCTGTGCTCTGGGTACTATCAAGGGCTACCTTTCTGCCCTTTCGGCCTTTCTGAGGCTGCCTGATCAACCTTCTTTGTTCAAGTCCCCCATTGTAACAAGATTCTTGAAGGGCATCACACACATGTATCCACCAGTTCCGTTTGTGATGCCTCAGTGGGACTTGAACCTGGTTCTGACTTTAAAGACGGCTTTCCTGGTTGCCATCACCTCAGCCAGGAGAGTGGGTGAGCTCCAGGCTCTTTCTGTCAAACCTCCTTTCTTGTCCATTCATCCCGGCAAAGTGGTTCTACGGACTAGACCTTCTTTTCTGCCCAAAGTCGTCTCTGCTTTTCACATCGGGCAGTCCATCACCTTACCCTCCTTCTTCCCGCCTCCGCATCCTTCAAAGGATGAAGAGCGGCTCCATCGTCTGGACCCAAAACGTGCCTTTTCATTCTATATGGATCGCACACGCCAGTTCCGGGTGGATGACCAACTGTTTGTTGGCTAAGTGGGTGCGAAGAAAGGACGGGCGGTACATAAACGGACCATCTCTCGGTGGGTCGTTCTGTGCATCAAAGCGTGCTACTCTTTGGCTCGGAAGGAGCCGCCTGTTGGGCTGAGGGCCCATTCCACTCGGGCCACGGCGGCTACTACTGCCCTGGGTCGGGGAGTCCCCTTGCAGGACATTTGCCAGGCGGCTACTTTTGCGAGGCACTACTGCCTGGACAGTCAAGTCCGGAGGGATGGCTTCTTTGGCCGTTCTGTCCTCCAGGACTTTCTGGTGTAATATTGTATTGGTTCGCAGACCCACCACCGGGGTTGGTATTGCTGGGGTATCTATTCTAAGGTAAGGAATCTAATACTAACCTGTTTCTTTCAGATGAACAAGTTACTTACCTTCGGTAACGATATATCTGTAAGAAACAGTAGTTAGTATTAGATTCCTTACCGCCCCACCCATCCTCCCCGTTCTGCGAACTAATACCTAGGGTTAGGGACATCCCTTTCAGGGCCCTAGTTTCAAAATGGCACCAGTGTTGGTTCTCACATGGCTCTGCGTGTTCTGGCGCGGAAAAGCTGTGTGCAAAGAACTGACGTCAGCGAGCGGACTCCAGCGACGTCATCACGGCGCACGAAGCCAACGACGGACGCGGGGCCGCAGGAGACGCCTGCAGACGACGCCTACCGACGCGCAGGGGTACTGCTACGCAAAAGTTTCCGGATCCAGACTGACGCCTGGGGATATTCTAAGGTAAGGAATCTAATACTAACTACTGTTTCTTACAGATATATCGTTACCGAAGGTAAGTAACTTGTTCATTAGGCTGTTCTCAAATTTTATATTGCATTGCTTTATCTCTGAGTAGCCATGGGTCTCTACGGGATGGTATGGCATTCATTCTAATAGGTCCTAGCATTCACACCTCAACCGGTGAGTGTCTCCGTGTGGTGCTGAGAGAAAGGTATAATGCTTAGTTAGGAAATTCAACAAGTCTGAGGGCTTCTGCAAATGCTTCGAGTGCCACCCCCCTCTCCCTTCCCAAACTAGAAAGTCTTTCTTTGGAGCAGTCCATCACTGCGTTCAGATCTCCACCTGGTACCAATACTCCAGATGGGAGTTTGAGGAGAAGCGTGCTGAGTTCCGGCAGGGTTCCTGCATGCATTCCAGCTGGTACGTATACCGAACACAGGTTGAGGATCCGACCCTCCCATACTCCAGTGACGGCCACATATCTGATCGTTCCTGTCATGTCCCACGGGGTGTGAAGGGTAGTGTCTTTTTGAGTAGTATTCCCGCTCCGCGTGATCCAGTGGTAAACCCGGCATGTGCTGCTAGTTGATACCCAAATCTGTCTAGGGCTTTACAAGTGTTGCCCATCAGGTGCATTTCTTGCATCACAACGAAGTCTGGGGTATGTTCCCGAATGTCTTGCATCATCATTGTCCGTTTGATTTTATTTCCTAATATGTTGAAGTTCCATGTCATAATAGTCCTGGCCCGTCTTGCAGGGTAGTGTTAGTGGGTACATCTCAGAAATCCATGTGGACATCTGTTTCATCTAGTGGAATTCCCATCTGGGCTGCTGTTACTGCCTTGAGTGTGTGGTGAAGTGCGTTAACAACCTCCCCCCTTCTCGATTTTGTCTCCCTCTGTGTTTTAGGTCTGTACATCTGTTATTCCTTAAAGTAAACACACAAATTACAATCCCCAAACCATAGAAATCCCCTCTCCCTGCTACTCTGCATGGTGGCATAGAGCCTCCCAACCTCCCACAAATTACAGAGCGTCTGTCGCCTTACAACTTAACTGTCAAGCATCGGGAAGATTTAAACCATAAACACGGCCACTTGTGCGCCACCCTCAATCCCCTCTATTAGGAGTACCGATCTCACGTAGCTGAGTACAGAGATAAGACCTCTTTGGCCACCCCCTATCCAAGTTCCCAGAAAGAAAAAAAAAGCACTGTTTTTTCTGCATCTTGTTTTGTAGTCTGTTAATTTCTCAAATGCCCTTCGTTTTCCCAAGATTTCTCTCGTATCTGATCCCTTCATATGACCCCTCCCCTCCTCTTCAGTCCTTTGAGGTGGTTGAATAGTTTCAGAGTTGAGGAGAGACTCGACCAGCCTCTGCTGATTCGTCTGTGTGCGTCTCTGCCTCTCTCTGTACTTCTTGGGTTTCCCATGGTTCTCTATCAGTCGAGCCAATTCCAGGCCTCCTCCACGGGTAGGGAATCTCCACACCTTATTTTCTGTCATCACCTGAAGCGTTGATTGGAAAAGCATAGAATATTTAATCTCTTTCACTCTCAAGGCGTTCTTTACTTCTAGGAAACTTTGTCTTGCTTGTTGCACCTTTGCGATAAAGTCGAGAAAGAAGGTGACAACTGCACTTTCTATCCTGAGAGGTGGAGCACTGCAGGCTGTTTTTAGGATCACATCTCTGTCCCGGAAGTTGAAAATTCTGGCAATTATAGGTGGCGGGGTGGAGGAGGTTTAGGACGGGTGCCCGGAACTCTATGGGCCCTTTCTACCTGAAAAATATTTAGACAGTCCCCTTGGTTGGAGCGATTTCAGTATGAGGTACTCCACAAATAGGTCCACCTCTCGGGGGGCCCCTATGATATGGACATTATTGCGGCAATATCAACCTTTGTGGTCTTCCATCTTGGCTTCCAGCACTCTTTGATAGAAGTAAGGTCCTGCACTTTTTTCTGCATCGTCTTTGTATCCACTGCCAGAGAGTTTGTGCTCTCCTCCATTTCCTTCACTCAGGTGCCTAGGTTTCTCCTGTCTGCCCTTATTAATAAGACTTCTGTAGTTACGGTATCAATCTTCCCCACCAGGTGCGAGCGTATTCCTTGTAGCGCTATCATTATATCCTGCAGGGTGAGGTCAGCAGCCACTGCTGGGGGTTGCAGGTTGGAGTCTGAATCCACATCTGTTGCATGTTTGGCCGCCATCTGTCTCGGTTGAGTATACCTATCTAGTTTTGTTTGGAACGTGTCCAATATTAAGCATTCGTAGATCTTCTCTGATAAAATTTCCATTTATTTTGGGATGCACGTTTCTTGTATTCTGATAAGTACTTTTATTCCTGTTTTTATCAAATGTTCTTCAGATTTGTTTGTACAGATTACTCCTATCGAGCCTCTTTTTCCCAATAGCTTATCAGAGAAGCACCACTTGGACCTTGTTTCATGTCCACAAGAACAGCATAATAAATACAAACAACCCACAAACTGCTGAGGCCTATAATTATTGTATAGAAATTTTTTCAAAAGTTTGTATTAAATTCAAAATTTGTTTATTCAGAAGTAAACCACAGTTTAACAACTTCCTGGTAATAGAATAAAGTGCACCTTTTGTAAAATAATACATATTTAAACGTGATTAAGACGCTAAGAACTACATAAATGATTGAAAGCAGTATGCCCCGTTTAATTCTAAACATAAAATCCCCACAGCATTAATTTCATAGACCAAATTATTGGAATTGCTTAATAAAGTCCTGCTCAGAATTCATGAGCCACAAATAAAACTCATAGTATAAAACTCACTATCTACATCTGGCTGGCTTGTTCAATACTCCATTACTTACTTTGCAGTTTTCCATGACATCTAGATTTCACACTTGCCATTTAATCCTACTCTAAAGTGAGATTTATGATTACCTTGGCTACTTGTTAATAAAAATCCTTATCACATGTCTCCTACTCCTAAATGCTGTTCATGTGGCTGCCCATGAAACTTGCGGTGCCTGTAGAGGTAATACCATTACATGGGCTCCTCTGAAGGTGCAGTGATCACCGATGCAGCGGAAGTAATCTCTAAATATAGCGGATGGTAGTAGTTCATCAGTGTGTTAGGATCAATGTCATCCACCAGCTTGACGGAGGGCCGCATGCCAAACTAAAAATCAAGCCATTTATTGTTCACTTTAATCTAATTGCATATTGTATTGAAATTATAAGCAGTGCTTGTTTACATTATGTAAATTATGCTTATAAAATCCGCTACTTTACCCTTAATTATTGATACATTTTTTTCAGTCTTTTTCTTTAGAGTTCCACTTTGAATCTAACGAATACTTTACTAATCCTGTCTTGACCAAAGCCTACAAGATGAAGTCCGCACCGGATGCGTTAGATCCTTTTTCATTTGAAGGTCCAGAAATAATTGATTGTGAAGGGTAAGCAATATATGATTTTAGAAAGAAAAAAATGAATTTAGAAATTTCGGTGGTGTTGCCTTACAAACTGTTCTCTAGATTAATTATACATTTCTGTTATATTTTTGTTCACAACGTTTATTTTGGTTTAGAACTTGTCATCCTACAAAATATTATATAGAAAGCCTCAAATTATCATTAAACATTTCCTCGTAACATCCCCTCTTTTGAGAATTTATTAAACATATTCCATACTCTAAAAGAGGTGCAGTGTGTGCTTTTCAGGTTGGATTATCCTTTGGCAGAATGTCATCTGAATATAAATATTTTTACAAATCATGTCCAGAATTCTATTCACCATCTTGCAAATCATGTTGGCTCGCCTGACAAGACAGCTTCCTCCTCTGACTCAATATCTCTGCTTTATTTATACATTTAAATGAGGTATATTTATTCTTGTTCATTAACTGGCAGTTAGAATAACATAGTGTACACATCTGTGTCTCTCAAATATAATCATGTTCTGCTCTCATTTGATTCTGACCCAAGTCCAACAAGAGTGTGTTAAAAAAAATTACATTTCATATTACTTCTGAATTGTGTACTTCCTGTAGACCGTAGTTTAATCTTCTGTTGCAGATTTTATTGATAGGTATTTTATACCGGTCTTAAATAGCCTCCATGTGGCCCACTGTTTTTCCTGCCTCTCTAACTGAACTTTACATAGATTCAGCTGCATTCTGGAATTTATAACACTAAAGTGTTCTAGACCCACAAAATGCCTTGTTTATGCCCAGGGGGACTCTGGTAATCATTTCCAAATGTACATCTTATTAACTCCAGCAGTTGATCACAGAATAGTAAATGCAATTTATTTTGTGGTGCAAGGCTGGAGTGTAGATCACATCAACTGGTTATAAGGCAGTACAATAATTGACATCACAGTGCTAACATTGCAAATGGCTTCGAAATAACCATCCTTTCATGATCTACAGAATGATATAAATGTGTATATAGACTGCTTAACATATTGGTTGACAAGAAGCCTTTTGTCGGATACTTAAAGGTATAAGGACCAAAATTGTCTTTTTAAGAGCTTTAAATAATTTGCTAGCTCATTATAAATCTATGGTAGCTACTTACCTGCTATCCTAATTCTGATTGATACTTCATATCACAGATTCATTTCCTTTAGATCATCCCAGAGTCCAGACTGAATCTGGAGAATTGTTGTGGCTGCTGGATGGTGCTTTGTGGCTCCATGGTCCCTTTGCACCTCCCTGAAGTGACAAGTGGAGCCACATATATGCTTTAACGCTGTGTTCTGATGTCAGCTTCTTTCTTTCTGTAAACTTTAAGGTGAATCTGGAGATCTGCTCCAGGCTTTGTCGGCCTTCAGACGACTCCCAACAAAAATTTCAGACCGCGTGCTAGGGAAGATTTCTCACCTAAAAAGGACTTGTTTCAATCCATGCTATGACTGCTGGAAGTAGATGTTGGTCAAGGGCCTTCACAGCATTTAGTTTAGGTGCCGGGCTGTCACCACAATTCAAAGTTGTGTGAGAAATGTGCCCTTATACACATTCGTTTTTTTTGTCCTCATACATGCCATCGGTAAGCCCTCAAGGTGGAATATCTCCACTTCCTTCCTACAAGCCCAAATTGGCGACCGCCCTTGTAGTTGGCTTGAAAGGAGAGATAGAGTCTTCCCAGAGGTGAGGCTGTATCCGTGTCCCACTCCCGTTCACACACCTGGGGACCTGCCTGTTACTAGGGAGAACTGGACCCACAGCCCTCCGGCATAATCATAGGACTTAATCCTACTTCTCTCTCCATATCTCTAGAGCTGCCCAGATCTTATCCAAACTAGAGATGCCGCAAGTCATGTCCGATTGACTAACCATAATAATGTTCTTTAGGCAGTCAGCAAAGGAAGGGGGTGCCTCAAGTTTCCAGGATCTACATATTTCCCTCCTTGCAATAATTACTACATATAATGCGAACCTTGAGGCTGGGGCATTCAAACTGTAATCCGGCAAAAGACCAAAAAAGATTAGCATTGCACTTACTTGAATCTGCAGGCCCAATACTTCCTCTAGGAAATCGCAACCCCCCGTCTAAAAGTGGCCGATCTTCGTGCAATCCATGAACATGTGCAAATCGTTTTGTGGAGATTTTGGACAATTTACCTGGAGTCCAATACACCCTGTAAGCAGTGTACAAGTGATTCCTTCTAAGATTAGCTGGTTTGACCACTGTCTGTAACATGGAGAAGGAATCACAACACAATTTCCGCAAATCCTCCCCATTTTCAGAAAATTCAGTGCCCCAACGCCTCACAAGTTCTTCGTCCAAACAGTCCCCAATTCCTATAAATGTTCCATACCAAAATGACAGCTCACACTTCCATGACCCTATTCTAGATATGGAAGTCCACAGCTATGCTTAAGACTTCATTACTCCATGACTGGGATGACCCCCATGCAGACAATTGACAGTACTTAAATCTTGTCAGTGTCCCACTGGTTAATACGCACAATTTCTCCCAACTAATAAGCTGTGCATCTTCCTGGAGATCTCCCCACACTTGAATACCTCCTAATCTGTAAGGTTGTGATAGTTGATCCTGGAGGCATTCCGGGGTACCCGGGGAGTGCCAAATTGGGGCCTGCGATGTATAATATGGAATTCCCAATATATTCCTAATATATCTCCAGTTTCTCAGTGCAGCTGATAGAACCTTTAATCTGACCTTTTTGTAGTACTTGGGGTCCCCAAACTTATAAAGAAAGAATTCCTGTCCCTGGGGTACATCATACAACAGAGCCTTAAACAAACGACCCATGGAGGAAGAATCAGCCCTGTTTGCTAGCATTCTAAAGTTTTTAAAATGAAAAGCATGGCAATAAACTAGCAGATCCGGCAGCGGCAATTTCAACCCTCTCCTAAGCTCTTTCCATGCTACTCTCAGGGTCTTGGTCGCCCAAATAAATGACCTGAGTTTACCTTGGAGAGTAGCGAGGTCTTTAGCATTAAAATAAAGTGGAATTGAATTGAACAAAAACATTAATTTGGGTAATATAATCATGTTTACTAAGTTCACTCTCCCATAGATGTTTGGCGGTAGATTCGCCCAGCGTGACAATAGGCCACCCACCTCCTTAGACACCTTCACCCAGCTGACTCTTGGTATATCCATCAACTTCTGTGCAAGATAGATCCCCAAATATCGCATCTGACCTTTTACCCCCAGTACTGCATTCCCGGAATTCCAGCTCATAATTTTCGTCTTTTTTCTGTTAATTTTGTAGCCGGAAACTTTACCAAATTCCTCAGCTAACTTAAACAGTCTGGGTATAGCTTTAACGTGGTCAGATGTGTACATTAGGAGATCATCCGCATATAGGGCGAACTTAAGTTCCAGGTCTGCGATCTTAAAAGGCAAAATAGAAAGATCTTCTCTAAGGGAACAAACAAAAGGCTCAATATACAAATCAAACAATAAGGGTGACAGGAGATATCCCTGCCTAGTCCCTCTTGATATATCTAACCAATCAGAGTGGATACCATTGTAGTGTAGTTCCTATATTCCCAATAGGCTCTGCGCATTGGAATAAAATAAACGATAGTTTAGACGTAGGACTGAAGTCCATTAGGTCTCTATTGAGTATGTTAGACATAATTGGGAATGCCAGCTAGCTCAGAGGTCACTAGAAACTTTCTCGAATAAACAAGAAGGGATTAGTTTCTGACAACCATATAACATGACAACTTTGTTCCCCAAGAATAAGAAATATATCTTCAAAGTCGAGGAAACAATAGATGGCTATTTCACTCAGTCAATCATTCATGCTTCGTTTCACCAGGGTTTTTCCAGAGAAATAGAGAGACGGGCGTTTTCAATAAAAAGGTTATTTATTGAGCAGTCTTCTTTCTCATGCAAGAGAAGTTAATTGCTACAATCGGAATACTTGCTATGAAGTAAAGTGCGTACAGTAAAAAGAGTATTATGAAATAATACTGTAAAAGCATGATATGGTTTCTAAGCCATAAGATACGTAAAATAGATAAAATACATACAATGATAAATAATGATGAAAAGTACTCAACTGGTGTATCTAAAATACGCCTACCCCGGTGTACCTAACCTAAGTCTAGTACAAGGGAAGAAGTAAGTGAGGGGTAGCTTGAGTTAAATGGTTTCTGCCAAGAATCTATCCAAGAGTTCTCTAAGGGTCTAATCAGCTCATTACCTTGGTTATAGAATGAAGGAGGTCTTGTATCTCTCTCTCAGGACTCGATCTCCCAGTAACCCACAAGGGTAGCAGGGAAACACTGGAGCTGGATTTCTCGGCAGGAGAAAAGACAGCGTCTCTCAAGTGCATCAGCTGGAGGGTCGGCTTCCTTCAGCACTCGCTACAGCAGGGCGTCGGGCAAGTAGTTAGTCGATCTGCTCCAAACCACAGTGTGTTTGCTAGGGCAGATGTGGGTATATTTATACCTGGAAGGTGCCGAGTTTTTCGTAAGGGTGGACATAATAACGTCACTAAGAACTCAAAGTTCTTTACACGCTCCAGGAGTTCTGGGACAAATCAATACTGAAGCAGGGGGATGTCCCATACTGCTGAAGGCTGGTTGTCTTCAAGAACTCGTTGTACTCTAGGAGCTTAGTGGAAGTAGCCATGCCGTATTTGGACTGCATTGGCTGTGCCTAAATATGGTTATGATTCTTATGCCTATATAAGGATATGATAAGTTATACCTATATAAGGGCATGCAAATTACACTAGAGCCCTAGATACGTTACAACAACATTAACCAGAACTTTTGCACGTGGATTTAGATAGAGGGATCTGACGGCTTCAATAAAATTTACAGGAAAGCCGAAGCTAGACATAGTCTCCCAGAGATAGTTCCAGTTGACCTGATCGAACGCCTTAGCGGCATCAATTTCAACCAGGGTTAGTGGCAACCTCTTCTCAATTGCAACATCAATTGCCCCTATGGCTTGAAAAGTAAGTTCGTTGAGCTGCCTTCCCGGTATGAACCCCCTCTTGTCTGGATGTATAATATTTTTTATAATTTTATCCATCCTAGCGGCCATAATTCCAGAAAAAATCTTGAGGTCGAATTCAATAGGGAAATGGGCCTATATGCCTCAATTTTTGGGGGATCCTTGTCTCACTTAAGGATCAGGGATACTGTTGCCTCTGACCATGATGGAGGAATTGCTTCCTTCTCTAAATATATTTTATTGAACAGAGTTTTTAGGACCGGCACAACCCGATCTAGCAGGCACAGATATATGTCAACAGGAAGCCCATCTGGCCCAGCAGCCTTCCCCCTCTCGTCTTTTTAAGTTGTTCAATGATCTCCCCCTCTGTAATACCAGTGGATAAATATGACCTATCTGTCTCGGATAGGTGGGGTACATTTCTCTGATTCAACCATGTTCTTACAATATCCGGACTATACTCTGTTTCCTCCCTATACAGATCATACATAAAAAATCTGTCCTCTCCTCTGATCTCGTCGTCTTCCTGCAGCAGGACACCAGACCCTCTTTGGACCAATTTCTTAATATGGTTCCTAACCCGATCTGTCCTTGACTTCCAAGCCAACAAAGAGACGCATTTTTCGCCATAGGCGAAATACTGTAGTTTGCTGGCATCCCATCTATCTTTTAAGACTTTATCTATCCTGGCTTGGAAGGCAGCCTGCGAACAGACCTGTTCCCTCTCCAATTGTGGCATGAGACTTCTAGACACAAGAGCTGCCTGTTGCAGCTCCTTCTCCTTTTCCTTAATTCTCCTAAGGGCATCTGCATCGGCTCCTTTAATTGATTTGCTCTTATTAATCATTAAGGACCTCAATAGCCCCCTCTGAGATAGGCCTTAAAGGTCTCCCACACTACCTGATTACTTGTAGAAGCCACATTAAACTCACAAAACTCTTCTGTTTTTACATTCACCTCAGTCATAACCCTCTCATCCAGTAATAAGGCCCTGTCTAAAGTCCATCTCCTGTGACACCCCTCCAATTTAAGATTTAACCTCACCTCTACTGCGGAATGATCTGATATCGATGCAGGAATATAGGCAATAAACTTAAGGTCGGACAGCAGACTCTGATCAACTAAAAAGTAGTCAATTCATGAGTATTGCCTATATTTTTTTTTACTATAGAAGGAATACTCTCTGGCGTTCCCTTTATCAACTCTCCATACGTCCAACAACCTGAATTCCTTGATCAGAGACTTGAGTTTAGAAAAAGCTCTGGGAGGTACATTATATTTTACTTTAGATGTGCGATCAAAATCTGGGTCGAACTCCAAATTAAAATCTCCGCCAAGTATTACAGGAGCAGATGTTTCGAGCAAACTAGCCTGAAGATTCAAGTGAGAGGCTGGGTTATCCTCGTTTGGCCCATAGTAGACAGTGCATACTACTCGTACACCACTAATAGAGAGAGTTGCAGTTAGCCACCTCCCAGATTGATCGGTTCCCCATTTTTCTCTACTTTGGTCCCCGTATTACGTCTTATAATCAGTGTTACCCCTCTTGTACAGCCCCTTTGATTTGAGGGCAATGCCTCCTGGGCCCAGCTAAACTTATTAAAACTTTGTTTACAGTCCTGGGCTTCCAGGTGGGTCTCCTGTAACAAATAAACGTGGGCCTCGCTCTTCTTTAAAAACTCGCCCACCCGCGCTAGCTTCCTGGGATTCCTAAGACCATTGACGTTCCAGGAAAGGAACTTAATCTCCTGCAGCCTACTCATTTCTAATACAAAAAAGAAATACTACCCAACTTGAGTCATTAAGCTTTGCCAGAATTTGTATGAGGACAATTTTCCAATATTTCCCAAACCCCCTTCCGAACCACCTCCCTGCACCAACCCTTGAGGAACCCTCCTTCCATCCTACGGTGCTCCAAAGCGCCAGATGGGACCCTCCGTGGAGCAGTCCCTCGTCTCTGAATTCATCAACCAACATCTCCTTACAGACACGTCTCTCCTCAATTTTAGTGCCCAATAAATGTAGCATGGTTATTTCGCAAGATGCTCGCAGATTAACCATCCACCAATATTTATTTTGTGTTTTATATCTTCCCCATTTTTTTTTCCCCCCTCACCCTCATTCATTTTTCCTATATTCACGCTTTCACACCATCACAACACAGCAGCAGGAACCCTAAAATAGTTAGATCACATAGTACTTGGCAAGGAAACAGAAAAACAAGACCAGCCCTTTACTATATCCAGCATATCTATCCCCTCATCTGGAGTAAAAGGGCATCAACATCCTCGGGCGAGCTGAAGTTGTGCATTTTATTGTTCCACATTACCTTAAGTAATGCAGGAAACTTCATTTGGTCCTGCGCCCCCAGACTTCTAAGTTCTGGCATTCTGGAGCCTAACTCCCACTGCCTTTGTGCTGTTCTGCTGCCAATATCTGAACAAATCTGATAAGGCCCCACCTCATGATGCGATGTCACCCCTTTCAAGGATCTCCCAAGGATCAGCCCTTTAACCGCATAGGTCTGAAAGTTCACCAAGATCCGGATGAGGTTTGAACGGATCCCTATGGGCTCTCTGGATCTCTGCTTCCAAATCAATATCGTCCCTGTCTTTCAGGACACCTTCCCTTAACAGCTTACAAATGAAGGCCTTGATGTCCACCTTCTCTGCCCCCTGCGGGATCTTGAGGACCCTCAATTTATTTCTGTGGGCCTGTGTCTCTAAGTGCTCCAAGTCTGACTGTAAAGCACAGTTTTGTGTTTTGAGTGCCTCAATATCCTTCGTATTTGCAAGGACTGAATTAGAGAGAGTTTTAACCTCCGACTCCAACAAGTCTGTGCGTGCGCAGATATCGTCTAGCTTAGACTCCAAGGCTTCACATTTATCATTAATTCCCTTCCGGTTTGCGTCTGAGATAGCAAACTTAGAAAGCAAGTCACCCCTTAGAGCCTGAAGAAAAGACCCCAACTGCAACACGTCACCACTTGCTCCCTCGGAACGCGGATTTGCAGAAGCTCCATTCCCCGGCCCTAGAATAGCCATTGAAACAGCATCGACTTCCACCGTTTCCACCACTTGCTGGGTCGACTTGACAGGGAATTAGGTAGATTCTTGTGGGATTAAAGAGAGAGCAGCTGCCGTTAAAGTGATTGGTATAGCGACAACCAGCGGACTAGCAGGACCAATAGCAGGACTCGCAGGACTAATGGCAGGGTCAGAATAACTAACAAAGTTGGCACTGCTTTCTAATTCCTGCACAGCTGATAAGACAGCAAAGTGATTCTCAAAGGGGATTGGGGGAAGGCTATCCTGGGTGTCATGAACAGATTGATCTACTTGATCAGGTCGATCTAATTGTCCCGTTAGACTTTGTTTACCTAGTTGGCCCGGTACTTGTGATATTACGGCTTGCTCCATTATTTTAAAATAAGATTTAAGGGATGGAGTAGATCTAACAGAGGGGCCACCCAGTAGGCACCACTCTCTTTGAGCCCCCCGAGGAATCCAGAGTGGCCTTCATTTTAATCCCCAGTTGAGTCTGTGATCGCAGCTGATACCTATTTTTAGCTACAGCCTCCTCAGGAAGAGACGCCCCCTTTTCCTTTCTCTTCCCCTTCCTCCCCTCGCTCGAGGAACACAAGCATCCATGCACAATGACCCCCCCCCTGCTTCCTCTGCTAAAATAGGGGTAGTGTAAGTTTATCAATTAAAGGAGCACAGACTGGATTAAGTGCCAAATGGGCAAAAGCCATGCACCTCCACTCACCCCCCGTAATGGACTTCTAGCTGCTACACACAAACAACAGCCTGGACCACACTGTAGCTCCGTGATTCTTGGAAATAAGCGGGATATATTCCCACCGCTTATCCCACTGCTGATGCGCTGAGAACCAGTCCGTGCTGCCGCCGCCTGAGTTCGTAGCCACCACTGTGCCCTGCTACCCCCGAATCCACAGTAGGACGCACGCCTCTTCTGTCGCTCCGCCTCCACCTCTGCTTCCTGGACCATTCGGGACCAACCGGACTCCCCAGGCCTTAGCGCCGCCGTTTACAGCCGCCGACCGTCACATCCAGAGACGCGGGGAAAGAGAACAAAAAGAATAGATCAAACGCGGCCTCTCACTTAAACGCAGGAAAGGTGTCGCATTCTTACCGGGCAGGTTTTCTCCGTATTGCGTGTGAGAGAGCGCAATTTGAATGAAAAATATATCTGTACCATATTTACAAGCATATCGCATAAACGTAGAAGTTGTAACATGAAGGAGCACTTGTAGCGTATAAGTTAGCCGATGTAACTTAAGTAATAGGAATTGTATCTGTATTCACTTTAGAAATGCATTAGAAAGACCGTGTATATATAGTGGTCTAATATAGAAATGTGAAAATGCTTAAACGTGCTAAACTGAATATACGTATGTAATCATTAGACGGAGAAAGAAGACGAATTATAAAGCGAAGAAATGTGTAGACTATATAGCACTGTGTAGAAACGAGAATGTAAACGTTGTATTTTATGTAACATGGATTCAAGTATAATCACCGATTCGCTAATTCGAATATATATATATATATATATATATATATATATATATATATATATATATGTGTGTTAAAGGTTATATGTATATATATATATATATATGTGTGTTAAAGGTTATACTGTGTAGAAGAAGGAGTTTTAGAAAGTGTGGTCATGTGTGATTTTAACCTAACTGACCAAGGGTTCGCAAGAGTGTAGTCCGCTGTATGTAATTTAGTGGGCTCACAGGAACAGGGGATAGCCTTGATCCGTACGTGCGAGACAAGAGTCAAAGGTCTTGTTAAATTTAAGGTGACAATGCTGGACGAAGTTTATGGCCTAAGTGAGATAAGAGACGCTTGGAATTTGGGGTCTTGTTTAGAAATGACCGTTCACAGGACCAAACGAGGTTATAATCACAATCGTAATGAATGGAGTTCTGTTGAGGTGATAGACTTTGCTCTGAAAGTGTCAACTGGAATGTCAATGAAGTCACCAGCACGAAGACGAAGATGGCGCCTAAGAAGCAAGGTCAACTTAACGGACGACGCAAAGAGATGAAGCTATGGAAAAACCCAAGAATGAGAGCATGTGTAAATGTATACGTGGTGGGCGTCAAGGGGCGTTCCACCCATACTGTGATTGTGTATTTAGGGACAGCACCCTGGGGAGAAGATAGCGCAGATGGCCTGAGGAGTCAGAGAGAGAGAGCGCAAGAGAACAGTAGGCCGAGGACCCTTAGAGAGCGGATGGGTAGGCAGAGAGGGTACTGTTTCTCGATAAAAGTTACCATTAGAGGCTAAGAGAGTTTGAACTTCTTTGGAAGTCAAACTGCTGACACCTTTTTTAGGTAAGGAACTTGCGAAGTAGGGATGTCACCTAGTATAGAGTAGGGACAGAATTAACTTGTTATTCTCTTTTATAGATGACGCAACGGATCCACTTTGTGTCTATGCTTTTTAATCTGTTGATTCTGGAATTGATCTTAATTGTATTCTTTTGTAGACTTAGATTCTTTAGGGAATTTATGTTCCTTTTAGTTCCTGTATACTTGTTGAATCTTATCCTGAGAGGATTGTATATGCAATTGATTCTGATTTTATATTAAAACTTTTAAACTTTACCAGTCGTAAGTGGTTCTTCAGAGTTGCGTCAGGCTATGGGGTTGATTTAACCTATGTGGGTTTGCCTTTTACTCAATGACAGAAAATAATCGATCCAAAAGGAAGAATGAGATAGGTATCTAGGTCATCAGAAAAGGTATCAAAATCTCATTCCCCGCAGTTGGTAGCAGAGAAAGATGGTTTTCTTCTTGAGGAAGACAACCTAGGTCAGGTCTAGATTACCCCAAGGTCCCTAGTCATCGACGACCAGAAGAAGAATTCCTGCCGAAGAAGGTGCTGACGGTGCGAGAGAAAAGCAGCAGAATCGGTCGAGAGTGAGTATAAGGGTCATGCGTTGCCAGATTGCGGTGTTTTGTGTTGTACCTGTGTTGTAATGTCAAGCGGAGTTGAATGCCTGTAGTGTGATTGAGGGAAGGTTGTGAGCGCACGCAACCGGATAAAATCTTAAGATCCAGAGAAGGGCTTAAGTGGTTCGGGTGTATCGAACACCCAGAGTAATTGTCTACCATTGTAAAGGGGGTCATGAGGTACCATTGATCGCCCGCAGGACCGATGATAGGGGGAGTGACAGAGTGAGTGTATGAGTAACGGACGCTGGTCGGACGTTTACTGTGTGTAAGTAACCTATCAGTTAAGGCGAGCGTCTGAACGTGAGAGGAAAGACGTCTCGTCAGTTGAGGTGACAATTACAGTTAGACTGTGGACGTACAGTCAAGAAAAGTGATCGCTTGGACGGAAGTAGTCATTTTTCGGCGTATGAATGAAAACGCATGCAAGATCGTGAGACGAGTTGAGAAAGGAGGGGAACTGCTGCAGAGGGGACGAGTGACGTCAGCGTAGAGCCGCGCTGAGATTGGCCGGTCAGCGTAGAGTCGCGCTGGGATAGGCTGGTCAGCGAGAGCCGCGCAGGGATTGGTGGTTGTCAGCAAGAAGTAAATAAGGAAGAGAATTAAAAGGAAAATCGTAGATTTTGAAAATGAAGTGTTTTAAACGTTTAAGGGCGATCTTTAAGAGAGATAGAGGAAACTTGTATGCAGGGGAAGAAGCTCCACCAGAAGGCACACCAGCTTATTATATGGCTGTGAATGTAGGGTTACACTCAATACTATGGATCTCCGAGTGGAGTAAGCTAACAGAAGGAAATGAGGAACTGACGTTCCCGAGATACGGGACGTTTAGGTTAGAAGTATTGAACCAACTAAAAGCGGTAATGCTAGCAACGAGACCTCTACCGAGGCCAACACAGTTCGAAGCCCTTAGTGCATGGTTTAGAACGGCACACGAAAAGAGCTTGAATAGGCGCCAAGAAAGAGTGAGACGATCGGTAAAAGCAGTGCAGGATGCTAAATGGGATGATGAAGCTAAAAAGTGGAGGGTGCAGAAGATAGAAGCAGACAAACTGTTCACAATGCTAGAGACTACGGGATAAAAGAAACCTCTAGAAGATGAGGATAGCAAGCCGGATGAGGATTTAATAGAGAGGCTATTATTAGATAGACCACCACCGTACAACAGAGAAGCCGAAAGTCCCGAACTACAGCAAGGGGATGGGGCTAGGTGGGGGGAATATAAACCGCTCCCCACATCAGAGTGGGATCCCAAGAAAGGTGAGGAAGTACCTCAATCTAGTCCCGTACAGAGAGTAGTAGGAAGATTCGTGGTCCAGAAGGTGCCAGAAACGCAGTGTGCAAGGTCGTATCAATTGCCGGATGCTCTACAAGTACCTGTTACCATAGGTCCTATAGTGTCAATCTACAACCCGGAGGGAGTCCAGCAGGAGGAACAGGCACGATGGGACAGGGAAAGGGCAGAGATGGAGAGTAGAAATAATACGATCAATTCCCAAAGGCAGTTGCTAGGACCAAAGAGTCGGAGTACCCCATTGGATTCAGCAACGGGTCCCTGGATAGAACAAGGGGGTCAGAGAGGACAGATGGATCTGAGGGGACCGAAACCGAAAACCTTTAAGGAATTAAGGGAGTATTTGAAAGAATGGGATGCTGCCGAAGAGACTCAGAATAAAAGATTAGAAACAGAAGCAGAATGGAGAGATCAGGATAACAGGATCCTCTCTCACTGCGGAGCTGGCGAAAGCAGCCCGGAGTGGGAGGGAGGGAGTCAAGGAAGCAAAGGAGATACTTGCCATACCATCGGTGGCAATAGACAAATGTGTGAAGACAGGAGTGCAGGGTGTGGGGGAGTGCCTCGCCTCATTCTTAGTGAGGGAGAACGAAAGACGCAGGAGTACCGAGATAGTTTCAGGTGCACTCACCATGCCCCGGGAGAAAACGTGCGACATTGGAGTCACGAGAATATAGGGAGTCGCGAAAGGTCTCGCCATACATCCAGTGATCACGGACGGGATCGCGGGAACATGGAGGACCGTGAAGGACCTTACCGTTTATTGAGTGACACCAGACAGCAAGGGAGTTGCAGTGATATAGAGCAGAACGGAGGATCCTATCTTGCATCTAGAGAGACCGAGCCGAAAAGACAGAACGCAGTAATGGGGGATAGAACATTGTTCCACCATACCCCAAGGGAGGATGGGAAAGCTTGGGATCTAGAGAGGTGGGAACAAAGAGAAGCAAGAAGGACGCCTCATAACTCACCTGCACCGAGACGTAGGGCTCGTAGTGGGGGTGAGAGGGATGTATACGAACCACCTAGGGGTGAGGTACTGAGAGCTGAGATAAAAGCAAAACGGCTCGACGTAATGAGTTTAAAATCAGATTTGGATGAAATAATAGACGGCACATTGCCAATGGAAAGGATAGAGCTGTACGATCAGGGAGAAATACTGTTTATGTCTAAGGATGTTACTCGGAAAGCGAGGTCAGTTCATGAAAAATTATCTGAGTTGGCAGACAGGTATATGATAGACTTATCACGAACTAAAGCTTTACAGGGTAACCATAGGCTAAACTGCACGGATCAGGATCTAGATGAGCGTAGGACGATTGGGCTGAAAGTACACATAAAGGAACTGATCCTGAGTATCAGAATGTGGAGGGATTTGGATAAATGGGAGGAAAGGTGGTCCAAGAGGGGATCCGTCAGAAGGAGTACACTTACGAGGTCCCCGGATGGAGAGCTAATGCAAATGGAAGCTTTCCCTTTGCGAGAAATCGCGAACGGAAGCTACGTGCATGTGCCCTGGAGTAGGGGGGATTTAGCGGCATTTACCAATTCCTTTCCAAAGCTCAGGGAGAATCCCGTCGAGTGGTACAAACAGGTAGAGAGGTTTGTGAAGATCTCTAAGGTACTGTGGATCGATTTGAACACCCTGTTTGATATCGTAGTACCCGGAGATTTGTGGACGGCATGCAAACTTAGTGTCGAATGGCCCATTTGTGAACCCGATAGGGATGCCCGGACGAATGGTCCATCAGAGAGAGTCATGGAAACATACGAGAGGGTAATTGCATGGTTAAAAGAGAAGGTGCCGGTGCAGGACATAGACTGGGTTAAGATAGATCGAATAACTCAGGAACCTAAAGAGACCGTTCACGAGTTCTATGAGAGATTGCTGAAAGCATTCAAACAGTACAGTGGGTTGGATGTGATGGATCCCAAAGACATAGGACAGTTTGTGTCGAAGTTTGTCCTGGGATTACGACCAGACATAAGCTTAATGATACAACAGCATTTGATTTGTTGGCAAAACAAACCTTTAGATGAGATTCTGAGGTATGCGAGGTACTGTAGCGATGAAATAGATTCAAAAGCAAAGAAACTTAAGGAAAAGCTGATGCTGGTGCAGATGCAATCAGCTGGAAAGGGTGGACAGCGGCAACAGGGAACAGGAACACTAGGAAAGAAACAGAATAATCAAAGCAGAGATGAGGAAGAAAAACCGAGACCGAGGGTAGATATCGCGACACTGAAAAAGACAACGAGGTGCCATCAGTGTAACGAGGTGGGACATTGGAGACGCGAGTGTCCCTATAATGTCGAGGCGGGGGAATTAGAACAGGAGGAGGATGAGGTTCAAACCAGCATGGTAAAGGGAACAGCAGTCCCGAAGGGAAAGTTTATCAAAGGGGGGACTCAGACTCCTCGAGCCCCGTTCCCTCAACCGCCTCGCATTACAAATGGAGGAAAAACCTATAGACAACTGCCACTGTTCGTAGGAGGAGAAGAATGCTACTACGTTGATCCTCTTACGGGGCAACGAGTGAATAGGGAAGAAGACTGTACTCTAGGAGCAGCCCTGGAAGTAGACCAGAGAGGACCATACGTAGAAGCTGAGGTGGCTGGATGTCCTACGACCTTTTTGGTAGATACGGGGGCCACTCGATCCACTTTGAGATCGGCGGTAGTCCCAGGTTTGCCAATGTCGGGAGAGACGATTCAGGTGGTAGGAGTCGCAAATAGGAGAATGACGAATCCTCTGACTGAACCAGTGTCAGTGAAGATAGGAAATTACAGTGATGAACATCAGTTTGTGATCTGTGATTCTAGCCCTGTGTGTCTGCTAGGAAGAGATCTGTTGTGTAAACTAAATTGCACTATATATTGCACACCTGAAGGAGTAGAAGTGCAGACTAACGATGATGATGCCGATTTTAAGGTTGTAAACTCGCAGGAATGCGTGGAACTATATCCTACCCTAACGGTGGAGGAGCTTCCACAGGACTTGAAGGAGACAGTGTCAGCTGAGGTGTGGGATTTTACTGGAGAAGAAATAGGACTGATCAAAGGGGTAGAACCGGTAAAGATCATGATAAAACCCAATGCTGAGTATCCAAGAACACCACAATATAAGTTGACACCGGAGACAATTGCAGGAATAAAGCCTGTGATCGAATCCATGATTAAACAGGGAATACTGAAGGAGATCGTGGGAAGTCCATGTAACTCCCCGATTATGGGTTTGCAGAAGCCTAGTGGGAAATACAGAATAGTGCAGGATCTTCGAAAGATTAATAATATCGTTGTTTCATGTTGTCCAGTGGTACCGAATCCATCAGTAATATTGTTTCAGATACCGTTCCAAGCTGAATGGTTCACAGTGATAGACTTGTGCCAGGCTTTCTTTTCGATTCCTTTAGATGAGGAGAGCCAGTATTTGTTCGCTTTTAAGCTGGAAAATCGCGTTTTAACATGGTGTCGTATTCCCCAGGGGTATACAGAAAGCCCATCGATTTTTAACCAGCTGCTGAAGAAGAATCTTGAAAGTCTAGTACTGCCCAAGAACTCGATTCTAGTCCAGTACATAGATGACCTCCTAGTGGCGTCAGAAACTGAGGAAGCTTGCAAAGTAGACACCATCACCTTACTAAATCACTTGGCCAAGAACGGACACAAGGTGTCTCCAAGTAAATTGCAGTATTGTCTCACCGAAGTGCAATACTTGGGCCACAGGATTGAAAAGGGAAAACGGAAGGTGTCTCCAGACAGAATAGAGGCAATCATGAAAATGAACGCGCCTAAAACACAAAGAGAAGTCAGGATGTTTCTAGGCATGGTCGGTTATTGTCGGCAGTGGATAGCCAACTTTTCACTGAAGGCAAAACCTTTACTAAAACTGACGCACAAGGGAGTGAGTGATCCGGTACCATGGGACAAAGATTGTTTGATGGCATTTTTGCAGCTGAGGGAGGACTTGTGTCGTGCCCCGGCTTTGGGAATGCCTGATTACGAAAAACCATTCTTGCATTACTCCTGCGAAAGAGAAGGTTGTGCTTTAGCAGTTTTGGCCCAGATACACGGAAATGCGCGTAGGCCAGTTGCGTATTTTTCGGCTACATTAGATCCAGTAGCCGCAGCGTTGCCCGGATGTCTCAAATCCGTTGCTGCAACGGGTGTCAGTATTGAAAGATGTGAAAATGTGGTAATGGGACATCAGTTAGTGGTGTACGTACCGCATTCTGTGGAATTGTTAATGACCAGGACTAAGACTCAGCATCTGACGAATAGTAGGCTCACACGCTACGAGCAAGTCATATTGGCTGCTGAGAATGTGACCCTAAAGAGATGCTCTGTCTTGAATCCTGCTACTTTGATGCCACTTCCAAATGACATTGATGATGAAATCTGTACAGATCATGACTGCCTTGATGTGACTGAACTATGCACCAAACCGAGACCAGATATCGTAGATGAACCATTGACTGACCCCGATGAAATATTCTTTGTTGATGGTTCATGCGTAAGAGACGATATCGGTCAGCTGAGAGCAGCATACGCAGTTTGTACAATTACCAGAGTTGTGGAAGCCGCCTGCCTGGAAGGAGTACATTCCGCTCAGGTAGCTGAAATCATTGCTTTGACCCGTGCCTGTTTGGCAGGTAACAAAATTCGAGTCACCATATACACCGATAGCCAGTATGGTTTCGGGGTAGTTCACGACTACAGGCAGTTATGGTCTCAAAGAGGTTACATGACCTCCTCGGGTTCTCCTATTAGGAATGGAGAATTTGTGAGATTATTGTTAGAGGCATTACAAGGTCCGACAGCCATAGCGGTTGTCAAATGCGCCGCGCACACAAAGAATACAGACTTTGTGTCACAAGGTAACCGTTACGCAGACGAAGTTGCACGTTATTGTGCGGAACAGGGGTATTCTCACACCAATGTAGAAGTGGGGGTAATACAGGAAAGAACTGAGTTGACTATGTTATTAGACACTGTAGATACGTGGGACGAATTGAAGTGTGTTCAGGAAAATGCACCAGATGATGAGAAAAAAGCATGGGAGACAGCTGGATGTACCAAAAGTGAAATTAATTTTTGGATTTCTGCAGATGGGAGAGCAGTTTTACCAAACGAACTTGTTAGTCCAATGGCAAGGAGATTGCATGGACCAGCACACATAGGTAGAGATGCTATGGTGAGAGTATTCAGACAAACGTGGTATAATCCGAAGTTTAGAGTAGCGGCAGAAGCAGTATGTCAGCGTTGTGCGATCTGTCAGCAACTAAACGTAGGAAAGAGAACACCAGTCACATTGAGTCACATAGGGAGGTCTGGGGGGCCTTTCAATAGAATGCAGTTGGATTTTATTGAAATGCCCAAGTGCAATCGACTCAGATACGTCTTAGTGATTGTCTGTATATTTTCCAGATGGGTTGAAGCTTACCCTACACGTAGGTGCGATACACTTACAGTAGCAAAATTGTTGCTTAGAGAGTTGATACCGAGGTTTGGGGTGCCATCCTCTTTGGAATCGGACAGAGGAACTCATTTCAACAGCGAAATAGTGAAGATGCTATGTTCAGCCTTGAGTATTGACCAGAAGCTCCACTGTAGTTATCGACCAGAAGCTTCGGGGATTGTAGAGCAAATCAACAGCACAATTAAATCCAGACTTGCCAAAGTTTGTTCATCGACATCTCTGAGTTGGCCTGATGCACTTCCACTGGTTCTTATGAGCATACGTAGCACACCAGATAGAAGAACAGGTCTCTCTCCACACGAGGTGCTAATGGGAAGAGCTATGAGATTGCCATCGGTTCCGACTGCAGCATTGTTGAACATCACAGACGATTTGATCTTGGACTACTGCAAGGGACTATCTGATGCCATTCATTCTGTGTCCCTCCAGGTCCAGGCTGCAGAGGTTCCATCAGCACAAGACTTGTGCCATGACCTGTGTCCAGGGGACTGGGTCCTGGTGAAGAAGCATGTCAGGAAGAACTGTCTAGACGCACGCTGGAGAGGACCGTTCCAAGTCATACTAGTTACGAACACTGCAGTAAAGTGTGGAGGCTTGCCCAACTGGATACACGCCTCACACACCCGAAGAGTTCCAGCACCTCTGGAAGAAACAGCTCCTCTCTCGGATGAGAATCCAGCGGAAAGCGGAGAAGCCACAGAGAGGGAAAGCCAAGCTGTAGAGGTGATTGAAGAGGCTGAGCCTGTGTCGGCACAGGCTGACGACGGTCAGGACACCAGTGAGACCGAAGTCGCCTCAGAAGAGGAAAGTAGCTGGGAGTTCGAGTCAGATACCGAACAAGCTGCAAGTGATCAAGAGACGAGTCCAAGAACAAGGAGCAGGAGGACAAGGAATGGAGAAGCTAGTTGGCCGGAAAGAAGGAGAAGGTCAAGCTTGAGAGTAAATCCAGAGAGCACCCTTGTCCCGATCTCCGAAGATTCAGAGCCAGACGAAGAAGCTACGGATTCAGGCTCTGAGAGTCCGAGAAGATCAAGAAGGGTACGTGTGCCCTGCAGAAGGTACGCCACCCCAGAGTGGACTTATCTAGCAGATGTCTTGGGGACAGAGATCTGGGAGAGTGAGAGAAGTGCAGGTGATCCATCTCGATCCATTTGTGGCAGTGGAGATATGGATGTTGACGCCTGGAACCGAGACTGAGGGGTTACTGACTTTCACACTTCCCATTCCCCTTTACCTAAGTCGGATCAAAGACCTAGTACTGAATCGATTAGAGTTTCCGACTTTTGGTCATCAAATACCAGCACAAGAAGAAAGTCATTCGTTTAGAATTATTGGAACATGTTATTAGAGCTGCAGGTACGAGAATCATTGTAGATGCATAAAGACTTTTGTGTTTAAGCTATAAAGAAGAAGATAACCTAGCGCCGAGTGGAAAGAAGAATAGAATTAGGGATTACATTTAGAGGACGGAGAAGGGTTAGGGTTGTCTATTGCTGAAGATAAAAAGACATTGTTGTGAAAAGAGACTTTTTGTTGATTAAAAGCGCTTCACAGACTGAGAAAGCAAATAAAGCAAGACAAAGACTTGAAAAGAAAACTTTTCTTCGAAAAAGAAAGAACTACGCTGTTTTGATAACATGGAGAATGGCAACCCAAACCGAAAAGCCAAATGCATAGTAGGTACACTAATAGCAGTAGTAATTTTTCTCATTATTACAGTAGTTACCACATCGTACATGGTAGGACATGCAAGTGAAAAAGAGACAACAGATGTAAAGCCTGTAACGACTTTGAAACCTGCTCTTGTTGGGAAGAAGGAGGAGAGCAATGTCATCCGTGAAAAGACGTTACTGGCAAATGAAGCTCGTAGGTTACACGTAGACGAGTCGCAGGGAAATTTTAGATCAAATGCATATGCCAAGCTATTGTATGAGTATATTGATGCCATGGAGGCCAAGGATTGTTATGTGTGCATGCAATTGCCGGCTTCCGTAGATGAAGGCATCAGATATCATCATCTCCCACTGACATATGGGATAACATGTAGTTTATTGCTCAGCATATTTTATGGTAGAGAAGGGTTCGAGTACTACTTTTCAAATTATGATTCGGTACTGCCTGAAGTCCCGAATTATAAACAAATGAATAAGTGGGAAGTTTTAACAAAGGTAAATGTTGGGGAAAAAGTAGGTCATGGAGTGGGAAAAGTTGGAAATTGGTTTGCCAATCTTGGTAAAAGTGTTGTGTGGTACATATTGAAACCTGTTTTAATAATATTGATTTGCATAATTACATTGTTGGGTTTAGTGAAATTGTACAAATGGTATAGGTCGAACCGGTTACAAAGATCCATGAGAGAGCAGGAAAGGAGATTAGCTGCTTTACAAGATCAACAGTATAAAAGTTTGAGAGCTCTCGAAACGATAAAAAGAGGGAACCTTGTAACTAGTTCTGTGTAAAGTGTCATTCAAATTGAAATTAGTGATGACCCCAGAGGTCATCAAAGGGGGGAACTGAGAGAGCGCAATTTGAATGAAAAATATATCTGTACCATATTTACAAGCATATTGCATAAACGTAGAAGTTGTAACATGAAGGAGCACTTGTAGCGTATAAGTTAGCCGATGTAACCTAAGTAATAGGAATTGTATCTGTATTCACTTTAGAAATGCATTAGAAAGACCGTGTATATATAGTGGTCTAATATAGAAATGTGAAAATGCTTAAACGTGCTAAACTGAATATACGTATGTAATCATTAGACGGAGAAAGAAGACGAATTATAAAGCGAAGAAATGTGTAGACTATGTAGCACTGTGTAGAAACGAGAATGTAAACGTTGTATTTTATGTAACATGGATTCAAGTATAATCACCGATTCGCTAATTCGATTATATATATATATATATATATATATATATATATATATATATATATACATATATATATGTGTGTTAAAGGTTATATGTATATATATATATATATGTGTGTTAAAGGTTATACTGTGTAGAAGAAGGAGTTTTAGAAAGTGTGGTCATGTGTGATTTTAACCTAACTGACCAAGGGTTCGCAAGAGTGTAGTCCGCTGTATGTAATTTAGTGGGCTCACAGGAACAGGGGATAGCCTTGATCCGTACGTGCGAGACAAGAGTCAAAGGTCTTGTTAAATTTAAGGTGACAATGCTGGACGAAGTTTATGGCCTAAGTGAGATAAGAGACGCTTGGAATTTGGGGTCTTGTTTAGAAATGACCGTTCACAGGACCAAACGAGGTTATAATCACAATCGTAATGAATGGAGTTCTGTTGAGGTGATAGACTTTGCTCTGAAAGTGTCAACTGGAATGTCAATGAAGTCACCAGCACGAAGACGAAGATGGCGCCTAAGAAGCAAGGTCAACTTAACGGACGACGCAAAGAGATGAAGCTATGGAAAAACCCAAGAATGAGAGCATGTGTAAATGTATACGTGGTGGGCGTCAAGGGGCGTTCCACCCATACTGTGATTGTGTATTTAGGGACAGCACCCTGGGGAGAAGATAGCGCAGATGGCCTGAGGAGTCAGAGAGAGAGAGAGCAGAGCGCAAGAGAACAGTAGGCCGAGGACCCTTAGAGAGCGGATGGGTAGGCAGAGAGGGTACTGTTTCTCGATATAAGTTACCATTAGAGGCTAAGAGAGTTTGAACTTCTTTGGAAGTCAAACTGCTGACACCTTTTTTAGGTAAGGAACTTGCGAAGTAGGGATGTCACCTAGTATAGAGTAGGGACAGAATTAACTTGTTATTCTCTTTTATAGATGACGCAACGGATCCACTTTGTGTCTATGCTTTTTAATCTGTTGATTCTGGAATTGATCTTAATTGTATTCTTTTGTAGACTTAGATTCTTTAGGGAATTTATGTTCCTTTTAGTTCCTGTATACTTGTTGAATCTTATCCTGAGAGGATTGTATATGCAATTGATTCTGATTTTATATTAAAACTTTTAAACTTTATCAGTCGTAAGTGGTTCTTCAGAGTTGCGTCAGGCTATGGGGTTGATTTAACCTATGTGGGTTTGCCTTTTACTCAATGACAGAAAATAATCGATCCAAAAGGAAGAATGAGATAGGTATCTAGGTCATCAGAAAAGGTATCAAAATCTCATTCCCCGCACGTGTCTGAAATCTACATTCCTCTGTGTGGACGCGGCGCTACTCGCGCATAGCTGCCAAGGTTTCAGGTTGCTATGTGTGACACTTTCTTAAACTCTCTGTAATTCTCTGCGGGGGAAGACAGTGGCAGTGTCCATACTCCGCTTGCTGGCTACTGGAGGAGCTGGTAAAATTATAGTGTAATTGGAAGAGCGTTGCTGAAATAATAGCGCTTTTTAAACATCTCTGTTTTAAAATTCCTTGTGCACGATTTTAGCGAGTGTGCTGCACGTAATTGTTTAATACTGTTTTAAAACTTATCCGGAGTGCTGGTCTCGATTCCTGTGCCTGCCCGCCTCGGTCCGACTCGGTAATTCATTACCGTTGTGCGGAGGGCGTACAGGTGAGGGCCAGGCACTTCCGGCAGCGGTCAGCGCTCTAGTGCTCAACTGGGGGCTATTTAGGCGGAGCCTCAGGTCAGCGCAGCTGCGGGGGAAGACAGTGGCAGTGTCCATACTCCGCTTGCTGGCTACTGGAGGAGCTGGTAAAATTATAGTGTAATTGGAAGAGCGTTGCTGAAATAATAGCGCTTTTTAAACATCTCTGTTTTAAAATTCCTTGTGCACGATTTTAGCGAGTGTGCTGCACGTAATTGTTTAATACTGTTTTAAAACTTATCCGGAGTGCTGGTCTCGATTCCTGTGCCTGCCCGCCTCGGTCCGACTCGGTAATTCATTACCGTTGTGCGGAGGGCGGACAGGTGAGGGCCAGGCACTTCCGGGAGCGGTCAGCGCTCTAGTGCTCAACTGGGGGCTATTTAGCCATCGCCTCACAGGAAGGGCGCAGCGATTGCGCGCAGCCTAATTGTAGGCGAAGACCAGCCAAAGAGCTGCCCGTCTGCGCCCGTCCGCGACAGGACGAGGCGACGGGGCGGTACCTCTTACATCATGCCGCCTCTCGGCGCTTCCAAACATATCAGGTATGATTCTAGATTCCTGACATCACTGAGGCAACTTTCCGCTCCGTGTTATGCAGAGGATAATAGACCCTGTTTCGATGGCCCGTTCTCGTGTAACAAATGTCATTATACCTCAATGCATTTTACTAACCCTCTCGACCCTTGTAAATCATTTAATGATCTACAATGCATCCTTATGAATGTTCGTTCGATGCCTAAACACCAAACTGAGATCTGGGACCTATTAATCTCCCTGTCCCCAGATCTATGTTTCATTACTGAAACTTGGTTAAAACCCCATACGGTATCTGCCATCACTTTGGGAGTACCTATGGGGTACAAACTTCACCACTCTGATCGCCCCGAAAAAACTGGCGGTGGCATCGCTATAATTTATAAAGAGTTTATTAAATTAGACATTTTAGATAAACAATGTTGCAGAGATATGGAAACAATGGTTTTCAGAATCACCTTCCCCAACAGAAAGACTAGCAAAGGTGCACTTGTTTACCGACCACCTCTTCCATGCCCCAGTTTCTCCACATCTCTTTTAGAGATGCTTGGCCCTTATATGCGGGCCAATGAAGATTTCCTTCTCCTTGGAGATTTTAATATCCACACTGACCAATGTGAATCCACAGGGACTAAAAGTTTGTCGACTGATATGACAACCATCGGTCTTACACAAAAGAATCAGGATCCCACCCATGAAGGTGGACATTGCATTGACCTGATATATACCAACTTCGACAATATACGGTGTCATAAACCTATTCAAGTCTACTGGTCAGATCATTTTTTATTACAATTTACTATTTTTAAAGTTAATAAAGGTCCCCCAAAAAACTCCCTCCCCTCCACTACACGTAGACAGTGGCACAAACTCTCACTGGATGCGCTAGAAAAAGCATGGGAAAAACTCGAGATTAGAGACACCGACAAAGTAGAACAAAAGTTAATTATGCTTCAGCAAACTCTGACGGCAGCCATTGATAAAATTGCCCCCTTGAAAACATTTAGACAGTTTCCTGTGACTAAACAGGAAAAATGGTATACCGAGGCTCTAAGGAAAGAGAAGCAAGAATGTAGAAGGATAGAGAAGAGATGGAGGAAATTACACTCTGAGGATAATAAAAAGGCACATCGTGCAGCCCAAGCTAATTACTATAAACATATCAAGGCTGCCCGTAAAAATAACATTGCCCAACAGCTCATGGAAGCCGATAATTCTCCCAGAGAACTGTACAGGATTCTTGAAACCTTTGTAAAACCTACGGCATGTATATGTCCAGATGACTTCTCACAAAGTCTATGTGAAGAAGTGTCATCTTACTTTGAAAACAAAATAGAATCCATTTATGGAAAAATCTTAACATCCCAACCAAATGGTGACTCCCTAAATGTCTCTTCCCCCAATGAAAATACCAACCTTACTTTAACTACATTCCCTCCTATTAACACTGAAGAGCTTGATACAATAATGACCCAAGTTAAATCTGGATCTCCGGATGACCTTATTCCTGTTAAAACCTTAACCCCCCTTCGTACCCTGTTAGCCCCCTACATTCAGGATATTATCAACCAGTCTCTTAAAGAGGGAAAAGTACCAACTGAATGGAAAAGAGCAGTGGTGAACCCTATCCGCAAGAATGCGGCTCTCCCATGGACGGAGCTTTCCAACCTCCGTCCTATCTCCCTTCTACCTTATTACAGCAAGATGGCCGAGAAACATGTCAACGCACACCTGTCCAATTACATCGAGGCAGCGGGCGGCCTAGACCACTCGCAATCTGGTTTTAGGCCCAACCATAGCACCGAATCAGCCCTTCTGTCAGTGACAGATAACATCAGAATGTCACTTGACAGAGGGAGCTCAGTGATTTTGGTGCTATTGGATTTGTCCGCTGCCTTCGACACGGTGTCGCACAAAATTCTTCTCGGCCGTCTGAAGGGAGTTGGAGTAGAGGGGACCGCTCTTGCGTGGCTGGAAAGCTTTCTTGAAGACAACAAGGTGTCAAATTAGGCACCCATAAATCTGTCTGCAGGAAGCTTACCAAGGGGGTGCCACAGGGCTCATGTCTGAGCCCCACGCTATTCAACGTATATGTGGCCCCCCTGGCAGAGATTATCAGATCTCACGGGTTCTCACCTATCTCTTACGCTGACGATACTCAGCTGCTGTTCCCTTTTCAAACCATTACACCTGCAGTCATGCAATCTTTCCAAGACGGCATGAGAGCGGTGGCAGGTTGGATGGCCCAGAACTTCCTCCAATGCAACGTGACCAAAACGGAGGTCATGTTGTTTGGAGGGGCCACCCTGCTCTGGTCCCCGGAATGGTGGCCACCTGAGCTTGGACCTGTCCCAGCGCCCAAACAAACCATCAAAAATCTGGGGGTACGCCTAGACCAAACTCTGATTATGAAAGATCACGTCAGCCAGGTCACGGGAACGTGTTTCCGTACAATTGGTCTTCTACGGCGGATCTTCCCTTTCCTACCAAACACCCATAGGAAAACGCTGGTTCAGGCACTAGTCCTCGGACGGGTGGACTATTGCAATAGTCTACTCATTTCCGCCAACCAGGAACAACTGCGCAGACTGCAGGTGGTACAGAACACCGCGGCAAGACTTATCCTGAATGCCCCTCCCCGTACCCCCTCCCGTCCCCTCCTTTCCCACCTTCACTGGCTCCCAGTACAACAGCGGATACATTTTAAACTCTGCTGTATCATGCACAAATGCATCTATGGGTCTGGTCCCAAATATCTGAAAGATATCTTCTTTCCCTACTCTCCCGGACGCACTCTACGCTCCAGCAACACTATGCTGCTATATGTACCTAAAGCAAAAAGAGCGAGACAGGGTGGCCGAGCCCCCTCCCTTAAAGGTCCATTGCTGTGGAATTCCCTCCCCCTCCAGCTAAGACAAACTGCCAACCTCCTCAACTTCAGGAAGAAATTAAAAACCTACTTATTCACACAAGATTAATTTAGCCTCCCTCTGCCTCCCCTTACCTATAGTTTGTTTAACTCACTCAGAAGCCACGCGCGGAGATACCCCTTCGGGGCTGATTCACGCGCGCTATAAGACTATAAATAAATAAATTAGTGAGTGATATTTCAACCACTATGAGTGACACTTTTTCGCAAGCAAAACCAAGCAGTTAAGTCGTCGAAAACATATAAATATCAGAAATGACACTCATTTGAGCAACAGGAAACTCTAAGAAAATCTTAAACCTGCCGCACATCACCAGAAATCCAAGAGAACTAACCTAGTCCCCTTGTAAACGAATGGTAGTTTTGGGAATATGCGTTGCATCATTGGTACAGTCAAGTATATAAATTCTCCCTTTACATACCCACGCGCTCTCTGAGATCTAGCAAACAGGCCTTGCTGCGTGTACCTAGAGCAAAAAAGCAAGACAAGGAGATAGAGCCCTTTCAGTTGCTGGCCCAACCCTATGGAATAGTCTCCCACTAACTTTGAGACTTTGTAAGAATCACCTCCCGTTTAGGAAACAATTAAAAACTTTCCTATTCCAAAACTGCTAGCATTCACTGCCAGCACTCGTTATTTGCATTATGGCTGCCAAAGGCGCGGAGATACTCCTTCGGGAGTCGATCCCAGTGCGATACAAACACGCAAAATAATTTTTTTTTAAAAAGTACTTTTAACAGGGATATTTAACCCTTCTCAGTGTGACATTATAGTGGTAGCCTTAATTTAACAATACCTTGTGTCTAATAGTCACAACAATACACTAATGCGACTAGGTGGGGAAAAAATAATGCAGCTGCCGATGTCCTAGAAGTTAGTGTGTCTGTTACACTCACTGGCTAAGCCGCCTGCATACACTCAGCTGCTGTACAGCAGCCAGGTCAGTCTGTCTGTCCCCAGTCACGACGGTAGAGGTGAGGAGCTCTCAATGCAGAACGGGTCACAGTGGTCCTGCTCGGCTAATGTTAGAGGCGGGCCGTGGATCTGCCCTAAACACCACCTGCTCAGCCTCTCCCGGAATCAGAGCACGTGTGGAAAGAGAGCTCTAGTGATATCAGGTGACATCAGCAATTACTGGGGCGGCCCAGACTCGGACACAGGTTGAGGGTGGCGGATATCCTGCTACAATGCACTTTCGTCAAGGCCCAGAGTGCCTTTCAAGTTTAATAGCAAATTATGTCTGTTTAGTAGTGTGTACAATTAAAGTTTGTATTATATTCATTAATGCAAACAATACATATTTTAAAGTTGTTACCACGTATTTATGGTCATTTGTATCCATGAGCAGAATGGCTTAGAAACATGTTTTTTTAATAAAGACATGCTCGCAAAACATTAACATATTATGAAGGAAAAAAATGATATTATGAAACACGCTATCATACGGGAACAAAAATAGCTGCTTCATCATAGCCGGAAAGCACACTACAACACCGACCTTTCTAAACAGATCTCCAAATCACCAATTCAGCTGTCATGATCTAAAAACCAGGAGGAAGACAGACACGTTTTTTTAAAAAGCACACTGGCATATTAATTTCCATTGATGCACAGAGGATCTCTAACAGACTTCGAAATACAAAGTTTTCCAAAACGCACGCCAGCCTCAAGCTAAGAAATGACCTATCAAGATTTACATAATACCTTTCAGCCGAGCGGCGCCGCACCACATAAATTACATCGTGAACGGCGGTGTTTAGCGGGGAGTTCATGGCATGAGAGAGAGACTGTGAGCAGCCTGCACGCTCACAGATTCCCCCGCCGCTTCTGCTTACTTCCTGTTCCTCCGGACGTGATGGATTTATTCCCTGCCCCCTGGTGCCACGCCGGTCTGTGATTGACAGCTGCAGTGAGTGAGAGGGCAGCCCGGCCCCATGCAGTGATGCTAAATCTGAGAGCCGCGCTGGCGCTGGCACCGCACCATGATTTGCGCATTTTGTTTCCAGGGCAACACTGACTCCTGGCAGAGTGCAGAGAGTCAGAGAGAAACATTGTAGTGCTCTCAGCCACAGAGCTGAGAGCAGTCTTGTTAACTGTTCAGAACTCGAAGCAGGCTCACCTCTCTCAGAGCAGCAGAGCAAGCCCGGCACAGCCTGGTGCCTCTGGTGGCACGCCTGGCAGCAGGTGGCAATTATGCGTGACAATACATTCCAGTGCAGTGATGCGGATCACCGCACTGAAATGCGTGAGCGTCACACCTGTTGCGTGACGCTTGGCAGGACTGCTCGCGGGGTTCCCGCGGCGGGCGTTAGCCAGCTGCCCTTATACACATGACACTGCTCAGTGAGTGGAAAACAAATGTTTGTCACTAAACATAAGAAGAGGTTGCAGTTGAAGCAACATTTTTATTCCTGCTTCAAGTCGCGGGCCGCTCCTGCTCTCGGTCACAAGATTGTTCCTACTCAAATTCAAGTAAGTCGATGTGGAAAACACACCATGAACATAAGAAAGCAAAGCAGAATTAAACCCCTTCTCACCGCTCAAAATCAGGTGAGAAGTTGTGAGGACAGTACTCCAAGGGCTGCCCCCATTCCAGCATCTTTTGACCATGATCCTGGCACACTAAGTTCTCCAGGCCATTGTCAAACCTGCAGCCGGTTGAGGCCACTTAAGGGGGCCATGGTGCAGATTTGCAAGATAAAGCACCTTTGAAGTGCTTATGGGGGCCCACAACGACAAATGGGCTTGCTATTGGACTGCAGCCAGCAGGCCTTCATCGAACGTTCCCAGACCCATACAGACACTTCCTCGAGGTCTTCACTCTAATTTGAAGGTCAACGCTGATCCCCTCCATCTGGTGCTGTAGCTGACCTCAACAACGTCTGTACTGGAACATGCTACAAAGCCAGCCTCTGTCACCAAACCAATATTAATCCTGGCCTGGCCTATGTCACGCTATGAAATTATCACAGCGAAGTAGTGATTGAATCAAACCCTCCGCTTCTTCCGTAGAGCCACTATTACCAGAGTATTGAGACCCTTTTTGGCTCAGACTATCACATGGCCCAGGGCCTATAAAATGTTCCCCAAGACTGATGATGATGAGCATGTGGACAATTTGCTCCACCCTTGACTATACAGATAAAGGACGTTTGCTTGGACCTACAGTATACAAGTTGGTTAGCCACCTCCCCAGAAACTGAGCAGGACCCTCCACTTGGTACATCAATGGCAAAAAATGTCTCTTTCTTAGTGGTACTGCTCAGAGCAGTAGACGTGTTAAATTTGCAACACCCTACTGGGAGACTAAATCTAATTTACTAACTTAAATACTCTAAGCAGATCCAGCTTTTTCAGAGCCTCTGTTGATAATAACGCACTCACCAACATCATCTTGGCCAATTGGACAAAACTGTGCTCTGCCTGTCCTGTCAGTTGAGCACAATGCTTTTCTTTCTAATCTCCATGGCAGGGAATCTAAGTGCATTGATGCTTTGGTAAGAAGATATTTTCCTCAACCTTCCTTGCCCTCCTTCCCTTGAACTTTGTGTGTCTTCTGGACAGGTACACACACGCATTGTGGGATATGGCTAGCTAAATCATGTGAGCCATCCAAGAGGACATCAGGGCGTCACTTGCTCAAATGATTCAGGATAGTCAGGATGCAGCAAAATATGTACTGTGAGCTGGCCTTGACACCACTGATTGCATATACCCCAATATAGTTACCAGAGTAGTGCCTAGCACGTTTGGATACGAGTAACTGGATTCTCTAGGGACATCCAGGCATCATTGATTGACAAATGCAATATGGTTCTAGTCTCTTCAGGGATAAGGCTGACGTTTAGTGGCTACTCAAGAGGCTTGGCATACTGACAACTGCCTTCCCATCTGGGTCAACAACGTAACCCCATCTTTTACGGCAGAGGGACGCAGTGGTGGTCAAAACCATTCACAACAGCAGGTGCAGCAATCCTTGACTTCCTCCTCCCATGCTACAGCGCCTCCCATGCCACTTTGATCTGCCCTCTTAGACCCACAGCCAGCTGGGAGGGGTAGACTTGGATATTTCCTCCCTGGCTGGCAATCAATTATGTCAGACCATTATTTTTAACAAATCTTTGAAAGAGGCTACACCCCACACCATGACAGAATTTTGCAGGGCATGCTGCAATGTTATGCAGGAAGTCAACTTCCTTCTGATGAAGAGTGCCATTGAACGAGGGCTGGACTCTTGAGAGAGGCGAGAGATGCTACCCTTCTAATTTTTTCAAAACAAAGAAGGACCTATTCTGGGCCTCCGGATGTTGAACTCCTTCTTGAGGAAAGACAAGTTAAAAATGCTCATTCTGAACTCCTTCTCTGACTTGGAGAGTGGCTCATGTCCTCATACTTTCAGGATGCCTATTTTCATATACAGTGGTGTCGGAAAACTTCCAATTTGTTGCACTGTCTTTCTGCTTTATGTTGGTTCCTCAGGTGTTCACAGAAGTGATGGCAGTGGTCACAGTGCATCTTCGAAGATGGGGACATATGCATTCTTTATGGCTAGCTGCTCCTGTCGGGCTTTCCCCACCTCCTGATAACAGCCGCCTTCTTAACTTCTCTATTGTTCTTCATTAGCAAGCTGAAGTCCCACCTGAATTCCTACAAAGGATTCCCTTCTACAGTATATTCTGGACACATTGACGTTCAAGGTTTTTCCACTGGTACACCAGGTATAAGAGATTCAGAAATGATCCCAGTGTTTTGGGCTCAATCCAGGTTCTCAGTGAGGAGGGATCTGAGGCGTCTTAGGCTCCTGCTTACTCCTTGTGCCAGACGGCTTTGGAAGCTCAGGTTTCAGTGTGATCAACTTCAGGGAAACATAGCTGACTCAATCCAGTTCTCCAGGAGATGGCTTAGGATCTGCAGTGATATCAGATAGACACCAACTGGACATGGAGCAGGACACTGCCCCCCCCCCCATGTCCCCCCCTCCCTCCAGTACATCACAATTGTGACAGATGCATGCCTGCTGGTTTGGGGAGGGTCCATGTCGGAGAGGTGGAGACCCAAGGCATTTGGTCTCTGATGGAGTATCAGCTCTGTATTAACCTATTGCAGTTTTGTGCTATTCAGTTGATCCAGAAAACCTTCCTGCTGGCCATCACTGGGAGGCTGATGCAGGTCCTCATGGACACACAACTGCCATGTGGTCCTTCAGTACACAGGGCAGAGGTGGCAGGATCATTAGCAGATGTTCCTGGTAACCAACCACCTGGGCATCAAGCAAAGCAGGTGTTGACTTCTCTACTCCGAAGGGGTGTAAAGCATCGTCAAACCATTGGGCATACCCTGGTTAGAGCTTCTAACCACCATTGAGAATCTTAAGTGTCAAAACTAGTATTTACTGGGGTTTTCTCCAGGGAAGATAGTGAGAATCCCACTCTGACTGTAATAGAACAGGTGTCTCCTGTCTTTCCACTTCTCCCTTTCCAGCCTACTATCTGAGGAAAGTCAGACAGACTGGGCCCAAATCATTCTAATATCCTTGGACAGGACCAGAAGGGTGTGGTACAAAATGATCTTCGGCCCAAACCTTTACCCTTTGATCTGGATATCTCTTTTGGAGCATCCGCTGTCTCAGCAACAGAGGAGATCCTGCTCCCGAACCAGGCCTGAATCTACACCTTCTCCTCTTCATGCCTGGAGATTGAGTGGCTACAGCTGAGCTCTTCTGAATTGTCCACAGAGGTAGTGGATGTCGTCTTTGCAACAAGATGTCCTGCAACCAGATCCATTTGATCTGGATTTTGGAAGAAGTTTGTGGTTTGGTGTGGGATCTAGCATCTTGATCCTCTGCAGATCAAGCTTTCTGCTTGTATTGCTTGTTTTGTCGCTGGCCCAGCAAGGCCTTGCTGTGATTACAGTCAAAGGTTACATGTTGGCTATTTCAGCCTTTTTCTTTTTGTTAGATCAAACCATTGTTTTCATATCACCTGGTGTGATGCTTTATTCTCAGTGGCCTTACTCACATTTTCATCTGAAACCCTTCATTATGCAACAATTGGATGTAAGTTTGTTCCTCGTCTTTCTTATTTGCATAGCATTTGAGCCGATGCATAATTGCTCTTTATAGCTTCTATCAATTAAAACAGTCTTGCTTGAGGCATATGAGCTGCAGATTGTATACTTTTGCATAGATAGCCATCTGGTGTTGGGCTCGGATGTTTGCACTTTGTTTTTGTCTTGGAAGAAGTCTTTGTAGTCACGAGGTAGGTAACTCCTCCCTAGGACGATAGTGCGCATGGGCCTCAACTCCATCCTTAGATTGATTTTTTCCGCCATCGGGTTTGGATGTGAATTGCTGCGCTCCGGGTCAATATCAGTTTGGAATCTCCCTTCAACGAGCAATCCCTCTCTACTCGACGATATTGGCTCAATGCATTTTCTTTTTCGACGCGCATCTAAAAGCAAATTCAGGTCGAAGAAAACCATCCATGAAAAGTCTGGTTCGACGTCGCAAAATATCTTGCGAAAGCAGTTTGATTCCGGACATCTTCAAAGCAGACCCTGCTCCAGCCAGAACAATCAAGTGATGAAGTACACTTCTACGTCTCCGAGGCCAACAACGCCGAACAGGAGATAGTCACCCCAGCTCAGAGGTCTGTGAGTACTGAAACCCCCCTCCTGAAAAATAAACCAAAGGCTCCAGTAACACCCTCGCCCTCCAGCAATGGGGCCGACACCGGCAACATGTTTCAGAAGCCCCGCTCTCGGGCCGGCTATGCAACCTAAACTTAAGCCTTCGGTCTCGAGCCAACCCCATTCCAATGCTGAAAAGTCCTCCTCTGCACCAAAGCAACAATTCAAACACTTGCCCACACCGAAGACAGTCCCGCTGCCGGAGCCCTCGGTATCGAAGCATAGCAAGGATAAACACTCGGAACCGAAGAAATCTTGGAGCCGAAAAAAGTTTCGAAGCTGCAAAAACCTAAAGAGTCTAAGACCCCACGGAAAGCCTCACAAGCTCCCCCCAAAACATTTGACACCGAACAATCACCCTGAACCTGGTTTGGCAGATCCAAAGCAAACAAGCATTTGCAATGCAATCGTACTCGCCTTTGGGACCTTATATGCAGTTAGATATGCAGCACATTTGCCTGAGTGCTGAAATATCTGCTGTTCTTTAACATGGAGGGAAAGGAAGCACAAAACTGCGTGACATGCCAGGCATATGAACACATGGGGAGAAATATTGCCTTTCAGCTGGAAATGGTATAGACAAAGCTCTGTTTTTAATATAAAATCAGGGCCTTCGGTTGTCATATCACTGAAAATACAAGATTTAAAAAAAATATTATTGTCTACGGGTGCTCGTGGAAGACAATTTCTATGGACTGGAATCTAGAGAATACTAAAGTGATTCTGGTATTTTACTGACCTCAACAAAACTTAACAAGAGATGCCTGGTCAAGGAGAGATGTGTGCTGTTCTGAAGCTAAGTGCAAACAAAGATCATGGACCAAAAGCAAGAAATTACACTAGGCTGAAAAAACTCCCATCAGCCCCCCATTGTGGCGGAATCTCATCACGTGGGATACGGATGGTGGATCCAAATCTCGCCCAACCCATCTGTTGATGGTGCAGAGACCACACTGCACCGCGCCACCACATAGTTATATTTTCAAACTATTAAGGCATGCTTTTAATTTTGACACTAGAACAGTGCCTATTAAACATATTTTCTGCTCTGGTAGTCCATTTTAGTTTCACTTTTTCACTCACTTAGAACTGCACATCATCAGCACCACTTGAAATACACTGTGTCTAGAAGGTTACCTCGGTAATCCATCTCTGCACCATCATCAGATGGGTTGGGCGAGATTTGGATCCACCATCCGTATCCCACGTGATGAGATTCTGCCACAATTGTGGGCTGATGGGAGTTTTTTCAGCCTAGTGTAATTTCTTGTTTTTGGTCCATGATCTTTGTTTGCAAAGATCCACATGGGGATGATGATTCACATAACATCCCACCTGACGTAGACCCTTGGGGTGACTACAATACAGATCCCGGGCTCTATTCTAAATGTGAGGAATCAGTGGTTAGAAGTGTCCATCAGAAGAAAAGGTATTAACCTTTGGTAATTCTCTTTCTGGAGGATACATATTTCTAATTGCAGATACTGCACCCGTCTCCAACTTCCCCTTCTATAAAATGGACATTTGAGCATCATAAAAAGGTCTCCTTAGATATCCGCATACTGCCAATAGTCGTTTGTTTAGTCTCATCGACGTCTGAGGATGCGTAAGATAAGTAAATTAAGCAACTATTGTCAGCGTGCAGGGTTGGGCCTATATGCTGTTCTTCTCTTCTGGGGTGGTGTGAGGTTGTAGCTTAGTCACATGGTACCATATTCAGTCTCAAACCTGGCATACTCGAAAAGGTGTGGAATCTGCAGTTAGACTATCCACCAGAAATTTAATTACTGAAGGTAAGAAACTTGCTCTTCTGCATTTTAGGAACTTTACTTAACAGCCATAAATATAGAATATGCCTAGCCTCGTGTTGGGAACCCAGGATACTTCAATTTCAACATGTCATGTATATCTATAGGAGATACAAGCCTGTGATATGTGAAATCATGGCAAAAGACCCTCCAAAGGCTCAGCAGCCTAGATTTTTCAAAATTCCTTAAATTCACAATTATATACATAGGGCAGTATCGCGGCGTGAGCCCTCGAGTGTATAAAAATCTGAGTTCTAAACTCAGAAAGAAAGAACATGAAGGAAAAGACATCCTGATATGCATAATGCACACAAGTGAAAATACACACTGGTCCTTTAGGAAACCAGCAGCTTCCATATTCCAGCATTACATGTATTGACAGTTGCCTCCCACCGTAATTATGTTTGAGGAACTCATGCAGTGAATAGAATATAGTTGCTATCCACAAAGTGAGAAGACCGTGGATGCTTGAGGTTTGTTGTGAACATTGGTGAAGATACCTATGATGCCAAAATTAGGAACTGCAGTCTCCATGGCCTGAACAGCAAGACAGACAATAAGAGATGTCCGTTTGCAACATAGCCTCATTAAGCAAAATTCCTTATATTCATTTTCCTGGCAGTAGTATTTGGAGAAGTTACTGACTGACTTCCAGTTTCTTCTCTGCAAAATGTAATTTCTTGTATTTGGCAGTTGTCTCACAGGTTCAGCTCTTTTTATGGGTCATACTGAGAGTATCTCAGAATGCATTTTGTTTTTTAAACCTCTTCTGTGAGGTTTTTAGCCCCAGTTTCAAATATAAATTGACTTTATATGAAATGTTGTGCTCATCTAAAGCTTTCCCTGCTTTTATTTAGATTATTTTAGGAGGAAATATGGAGTTATGCATTCTATTTTTTGTGAAGTGCCTTTTCTAGGGTAGGAAGGCTGCCTCATCCCCCTATGATGCATGTGTGGTCTGTGTACCACCTTCCCATTCGACCAAAGAGTGTTCGTTCTGCAAAATTATGTCTAAAGGGACATTTATGAACAGAGAAGGGGTTAGCATCAGAGGAAAGCTTGAACATTGATAATGAAAGTGGTGAAGATTAAGCATTCTAGCATGGACAGAGATAATTAACCCTTCTATTGATACCGGATACTCTCCTTCAAAAGACTCACATACAGGGTGATCTACAGAGAAAAAGAGGCAACAATGCCATCATCAACATGGCTACAACTTCCACAACTCTTGTTAATAGCACAGGTTTTAATGCTGAAGTGGGGCTCGACGCCTACATGTTTGTCATTGAGGACCAGAGCTGCTGCAGGTTAGATGTCAATGCCAAAACAAAGAGATGTATTGATGTTGAAGGAGGTGTTAAAGCCTTTGGCCCATGTGCCATTGAAGTGTTCGTCATCAAATCAAATAGCATCGGAACTCTCCTAATCTCATTGTTAGACTTCAGGATACACAATTGGTTTCAAGGAAATCAAGGGGACGGATTTCAGCGGATCGGATATCAACAATACTGTTGCATTCTTCTACTGTGTAACTGCCTTCTGCAGAGGCATCTCTATTGCCATCAGGAATGATTATTCAAGCAGACACATTGCAACCCCTGCACCTTCCTCCAAAGCTGCGACTGGTACAAAGACATACTTCTTTGTCACCCGTAAGGAAGATCATTTTCCAGGATTTCCCACTGTTAAATCTGATAACATTCCAAATGTTCAACCACCTGCTGTTGAGCTTCTACATAGACACAAGAGGAAGAGATCTTTGGATGTTTCACTGAGTCGTGTTGATTCATCATATTTTTTTATTATATCCAAAGAAAAGGCACATTTATATAATTCTTTAGCATGATGACTTTACATTCAGTTGCTCATATACAATATCTGCAGTCTTCCCTCAAAACGTTACATTGTTGCTCATGTGTTACATCATTGTAGGTTTGTCACATTACACCCTTTATTATCAGTCACCTTATATTATTCCTTGATCTTGAAGCATTGTTGGTAAAGTAAATTTTTTTTTTTGCATAGTTTTATAGAGAGCGAACTTGACCCGAATCAGGTATCAGAGCGCTTTACATAGCACCAGTTACGTTACATGAGGACACACATTCATTTTGTTAGGCACTGGGATATTAAGTGATTTTCCAAGAATCACAGGATGTTTTTAGCGTCATTACCGAGACTCGAACCCAGTTCCCACGGTCGTATCCACTTTTTAGGGCAGCCTCTACGCACACATACAGTCTTTTCTGCCACTGTGGCCATGTCCATATCTTTGCACAATTCCATGAGTGTGGGAGATGGGGAAACCCCCCATTGTTTAGCAATGTTCCTCTTAGCTAACATCATTTCAAGTGTTGCCCATGTTTGCCTTGTGGAGTTAAGGTCTGTTGCTTCCCATATGTTTAATAGACAGCGTTTGGGATCTGGCAGGACTGGGCTCCCGCTTATTCTTGTGAGAGTGGCCATAACGGACGTCCAGTATGTCGTTTTGACAGGGCAGGCCCAGATGGTGTGGGAGAGGGTACCGACCGCCCCATATCCTCTCATGCAAAGCTGGGTGTCAGTTTTCCCTATTTTATAAAGAGTCATTCTTGTATAGTAAATTCTATGTAATATCTTAAGTTGTTTCAGGCGTAGTCTGGATGTAATCGCCACCTCCCTCGGTGATGCTAGTGCTTCCTGCCAGTCAGTGTCATCTAGTTCTCTCCGCTCCATTTGTCTCTGAGTTTTTGCATGGGGTCGGGCATGTTATTGATAATTTTCCGGTATGTCATAGAGATTGCTCTCTTGTCCATATGTTCCGTAAGTAACCTGTCTTCTAATGGCGAGGCCTCAGGTGGAGTAGTGTCAGGGGGATTGCTGTCTCTAGGGCTTGTTTTAATTGGTGGTATCGGAATTGCTCCATCAGTGCTATCTCGTATTGCGATTGGAGTTGTGCATATGTGAGCATCTTTCCCCGCACCCAGAGATCCCCAACTTTGCATATCCTTATAGTGTCTCCATGCTTAAAGCCTTTTATTTTGCTTAACCTGCCTAATGTATCCTTGACCCAGAGTGGCGTTGCCTGTCTGAACGTATTGTGTCATCACAGTTTTTTGCGTGCCGGGCACCATATCTGGAGAGTGTGGTTTGTCGGGCCCATCAGGGCTTGTTATATAGTGCGCAGTACAATCCCTCCTCTCCCAAGTCTACTCTCTCCAGACTGTAGGCTGGGTCCGTGTGGGGGACGTGGAGCCAATGGTTAATTACAGTTAATTGGGACGCCGAGTAATACGTCTGGACACTTGGGAGAGCTATTCCACCATTGTACCATGTTCGGTACAGTTTTACCATCGCTATGCGGGCTGGTTTGTTATTCCAGAGGAGTTTGGTGACCTCTGCTTCTATGGCTCGGAAGAAGGACTGGGGAACCGGGATGGGCGTATTTTGAAGGACGTAGAGAAACCTTGGAAGCGCCATCATTTTAAAAAGCGCCACCCTTCTCAGGAGCTTCAGCGGCAGGGATTGCCAGTGTTTGGTGTCTCTTTGTAGCCGTTGTAGGGGGGGTTGGAGATTTAGAGTCTTAAAGACCTCTGGGTCATGTGTGACATGGATTCCTAAGTATTTGAAATGTTCATCAGCAATCGTTACATTGCACCCGACTGGTAGTCGTGGAGGAGGTTCCTGCTGGACATACAGCACAGATTTCATCAAATTTATTGTGTATCCTGAGTATTTCCCGTATGACCTACAGATGTCCAATATGCAGGAAAGAGATCGTCTGGGAGAGGCCATGTATAGGAGGACATTGTCTGTGAATAGCGATATGCAATCCTAGTAATCGGCAGTCCAGCGGAGCCCACAAATGACCGGGTCTTGTCGTACCCATGCCGCCAGGGGCTCTAAAATCAGGGCGAAGAGCAGCGGTGATAACGGGCAGGCCTGTTGCGTGCCCCGGTGCAGTGGGAACTCTCCGGATATGTGTCCATTCGCCACTGCTTGCACAAGGGGTTTGGTATATAGCGATCTAATCAAGGAACAAAATGTTGGTCCAAAACCCATTTTTTTGAGGACATCAAAAAGGAAGGGCTATGGACCATATCGAAGGCCATTCGTGCGTCTAAAGACTGCACAATGGCTTCTTGTATAGTGTCGTTATGGAGGTGTTGCAGATTTAGGGCCGTATTTCTCCCTGGCATGAAACCTGATTGGTCTGGGGTATTAATTTGGCTACGTATGACTTAAGTATATTGGCTGGGGTCTTGGCCAATATCTTGGCTTCAGTGTTAATCAGCGAGATGGACCAATATGAGGTACACTCCCTTGCAGTCTTACCAGGTTTGTGGATGGCCCCTATAGTTGCAGTTCTTTGATCCAGTGGTAATTCTCCCACCTCTAAGCTGGTTTCAAACATGGCCACAAGATAGGGCGCGAGTGTTTTTGCATTACGTTTGTATCATTCTATGGGGTCCCGTTAGGGCCAAGGGCTTTTCCTGACTGAATTTTGTTGATTGCTTTTGCTAACTCTTCCATCGAGAGCTCTGCCTCTAGAAGCTGGGACTCAGACTCTGTAAGTTTAGGGAGTCGGAAATCACAGAGGAAATCCTCCGCCTGATCCTGCGTTATTGTGTGTGTGGAGGTGTAAACCTGTTCGTAGTGGTGCGCTAAGAGATCTACTATGTCTTGGGGATTTTGAATGGTGTTACCCATGGGGAGTTGAAGCTCTGCTATCCACCTATCTGCATTTTCCCGCTTATCAGGCCAGGCCAAAAGCTTGCTCGCCTCGTCACCTACTTCATATATAGTTTGTTGCGTTGCAGAGAGCGTGTCTTTTTTTCCTCCCAGAGGTGGTCTTTGTATTCCTGTTTTTTAAGGCGTAGTAGATGTGTGGTGGCGTCAGAGGGGTCTTGACCCTGGTCTCTTTCTAGGCCGTCTACCTCCTTTTCAAGTGTTTCCACAATCCAGACTTATTCCCTTTTATGGTTTATCAACTAAATTGCCTGCCCATGGAATAGTGTTTTGTATGCTTCCCATAGAGTGAATGGGGAGGAGACCGAAGATGCATTCTCACTGAAGTAGTGTTTGGTGGTGTCAGACAACCCCTTCCATATCTCTTGATTCTTCAGGTATATGGGGTAAATCCTACGTTGTGTTTTAGTCTGCCATGTTTATAAGGCGCTGACAGGGGAATGATATGAAATGCCTCTTGGCAAATGTGCGACTTCTAGGAAGTTTCTTATTTCGCCTGCCGTGCCATTATGTGGTCTATTCTGGATAGGCTGTCGTGTGCGCCCGAGTGGTATGTGTATTGTCTCGTCTGTGGGAAGCGGAGCCACCAGATATCCACCAGGCCCATGGTATCTAGGAAGTCCACTAGGGCCGAGTGTGTCCGGTGCTGTTGTATTGGGGGTGTACGGACCAGGGTATCGTCCAGTGTGGCGTTGAGTTCGCCTCCTATGATTGAGTTGCCCTGTGGGAGCTGGAGCAGAAATGTGCCAAGCTCTGGGTATGCTAACGAGTGAAGCGCCGGGGGGGGATATAGACCTAAACAGCATTGACCATCCGACCCTCCCATTGACATGTCAGTGCCGCAAATCGGCCTTGATCCTCTGTATATGTTTGCTTTACGACTATTGGATGTTGTTTTTTAATGAGGATCCCTACCCCTCTGGAGCCGGTCGTGAATTCTGAATGTACCGCCAACTTGTAGCCCCATCTATCAAGTGCTATACAGGTCGTCCCTGTCAAGTGGGTCTCTTATATCAGTGCTATTGCGGGTGCTTTACGCTTCAGGGACTGTAGGACTAACCCTCGTTTGAGTTTATCCCGGAGACCATTTACGTTCCAGGAAATTATGGGAAGGGTTTGTGCGCGTGTCGTCGCTGAGTTGACAGTCCAGTGCAGTGGTCATGATCTGCGGTGGAGATGTGTGCTGCGTGATCTGGATAGTTGTGTAATCATATATGAGTTGTTTGCATGAATATAAATAAACAAATTAGATCAAAACTTTCCCAATTCACCCTCGTTCCCAGCCCCCACCCTGCTTCCCTGCAAGACGGTTTAAGAACTTCCCGCCATCCCAACTTTGCAGAGGCCTATTTCCCATTAGCCTGTCCCTTTTTAGGGGGAAGGGAGAGCTCTCATGATGCCCCTTTCGGGCCCCTCTTGGAGAGGATGCCCCTTTCAGCATCTCGTAGTGAGCTTTAATAAGGTGTCCAAAACCCTCGATCTACACAAATCTGTATAGAGGACCAACAGTGGCCACTCCCAAATGTCTTCTTGCTACGGTGAGTTGCCCCTCTCTACATGTGTCCGAGTCATCGCCTGAGTCTTTTCTCCATGTTGTATCCTGACTGAGGGGTTGGTTCTGGATCAGACACCTGAGGTCGGTTCAGTTCTCTTTGGTCTGGGTTTCTGTCACCAATGTCCCTTCCCCCGTTCTAGGGACTGTGTCCCCATCGCTGTTCGATTGTTGTTGCATCTGGATCTGCCACTGTATGGGACCTGTCGCCATCCCTCGAGCCATTTCTGCGCTTCCTCTAGTGTATTGAAAAACCAGATTTTCCCGTCTGCCTCTACTCTTAATTTCACAGGCAACATCCCTGAGTATTTGAATTCCCGCCGTCTGAGTTCTTGCTTTATGGCGATGAAGCTCCGTCGTTTCTTGGCCACCGCCGCCATGTAGTCTGGAAAGAAGGAGATTGTGATTTGCTGTATCAGAGCGGCGAGGGGGGCGCCTTCGCCGTCTGAAGGATGGGGTCTCGGTCACGAAAGTTGGATATACGTGCCAGTATGGGCTGAGGGGGGGGCACCCGGTCTGGGTCTGCCCCCGGGAACACGGTGGGCCCTTTTGTCCAAAAAGTAGTTGGAGAGTCCTTCAGGTTGTAGGTGGGTCTTGACCAAGTCTGCCACAAAGCGGTCCACTGCGGGGCCTCCTGTTCCTTCCGGTACTCCTATTATTCGAACGTTGTTACGGCAAGAGCGGCCTTCATAATCGTCCAGTTTCGCTGCCATTTGCTTGTTTTCTGATTCTAGTTGTTTAATTTGTTTCTTAAGTACAGTGGTGTCTGTACTCAGCTTGGTCGTTGTTGTTTCTACCTCCGTCACACAGGAGCTAAGGTTTCTGAAGTCCGCAAGTATTAGTGTGAGTTCTGTGGTGACTGTGTCTATACGAGACTCCAGCGACGTGTGGACTTTGAGTGTAGCCATTATGTTTTATAATGTAATCTCTTTGTCTGGTGGGGGTCCCTTAGCTGTCGCCTCCTCTGCGCCAGCGTGCTCTGGCTGATTTGGGTCAAGCTTGCAGTATGCATATTTTTCTAGTCTATTCTGTTGGGTCCCTCTTTGGCCGTGGCCCCCCATTCTGTCTGGAGCAGTCGCTGCAGTCTGCAATCGCTGGTTGCCAGCTGGTGGTACTCACCGCCGCCTACCTGTGCCTCTCTAAGGTGCACGCAGCCTGTCGGGTTTCCTGCCAACTGGCTGGTTTTGCGGCGTCCTCGATCAGGAAGCACAATAATGTGCTGCGTACTGGTTTTATTTGTTGTCCCTTTCTGGGCGACTTACAACATTTGGCCTTCAGGGTCCTTGCAGTACTCTGTGTATTGGGCGCCAGGTGGGGGAAAGCAGTTCCATCGTCACCGCAGGGAGCTCCTGTATGGTGCACGCCGAGTTTGGACTCATTCAACCCTCCGCCGCAGGCATCACTGGTACGTTCAGCGTTTTTTTCCCCCCTGGCGGTCTTATGGGTCACAAGTAGTTAGTGCCAGTCTATAGTGTGCACTGTGGGTCTCTCTGCGGGTTGCAGTGCCCCCCTGTCTCACCCCCACCAATGCTCCGTTTCTCTGCAATCAAGATCAGGTGCCGAATGGTCCTCTGCGCACTGTCCTTATACACACTCACTCCAAACCCTGGCGTTTTCAGGGCCGTTGCCCGACCTCAATTAATTTAAACTGTGGGTTCTCCACGCTCGACCACTCGCGGTCGCCGCAGACGAACTGATGTCTGGTAGTGTCGCTGCGGAGCCCCGCGGGGGATCTCGGAGCCAGGGGGGGGGAATCGATTTGTGGCGCGCCTCACCTCACCTTCTTGTGCCGCCGGGTGTGCCCGCAGGGTCAAGCGCTCACCGAGGCCCCGATCTGTTGTGTGGATGTAGGCCTTGATTCTTCTTCTCGGCGGAGACACTGCGGACCAGCGATTTCCGGCACTGCAGTCAGATCGTTAGGTGCCGCAGGGGTTCTTATGCTTCAGTCAGTGCTTTTCGCTGAGTTGCAGGCACGGATAAGGGATCGGATAGTGATTACGGCCTCCGGGGGTTCGGAGCTCTCCTAGGCAGCAGCTATTTTTGTCGGCTGCTGGCCACACCCCTCCTTGATTCATCATATTTGTTGCATTATTCTTCCTATACATCTACCAATAAGGTTGGATCTATGACGTTACAACGCAGGCTATTACAACGCCTGCTGTTACAACGCGGTTTTTACATCGCATACCATTACAACGCATAGTGAATTATTTAATTTACTATTCCAACTCCAGTCCCCGTGGATAGTAGGGAAGGTGTTGGATAGTAAATTAAATATATTCCCTATCCTAGAGCGCACCCCAGCGCAATGCGTTGTAATGGTTTGCGTTGTAATGGTTGCGATGTAATGGTAGTGCGTTGTAATGCTTGCATTGTAAGTGATGTTTACCAGAAGGTTGAATGTTTAAGGTTGTTTTGCTGAGGAGTGCAGGAAATTTTATATACAGTTGAAATACCACAGACATTAGTCTCTGTTGTAATGGCTCTCTACAGCCTCACTTTTCACTGAGACCTTTTTGCATTTAGTAGAATGTTTGTAGAATTGGTTGAAGAGAAATTCCTCTCTCCAGTTAAGACTACGGTTGCAACACAGAGACAGAAGAAATATAAACCACCAGAGCAGAAGGTGATATTTCTCTGTCAGGAGCAGGGACCACAATGGTAATAGTATCTGCAGTAAAGAGAAAGCATGCATCAACACCAAAGACGTCAGTTTCTCACAATAGAGTTAACAAACATACAGACCTCAGTAAGAAAATGCCTCTCTTTTGCATGGTCACGCCTGTGTTTTTGGACCGAAGCTTTTTAGACTCTGCACAAAGGAGCACTGCTTACCTTGCCCCAGTGTGTTGCGTTGAACCTTTAAAACATGTCCAATGTAGCAATACTCCAAATTGGCCGATTTATCTTACCATAAGTACCTAGTATATTGTACCAACGGTAAGGAGGACCTGTAAATTAAATGCCACTAGTGGATTGAAGCACAAATTGTGTCATCACTAAAAAGACTTAAAAGCATGGCTCCAGGCCTACCCCTGCAGGCTCGGTGTGTAATTTAAAGGTGCTAATTCGACCTGGCAAAATAAGCCTTTTGCCAGGCCTAAACCTTCCTTTTTAATACTTATAAGTCACCCTGAAATTCGGACTTAAATGACCCTAGGGCAGGGTTCTTGGTATTTAAAAAGTGGGACATGTGTATTTTATGTTTCCGCATGCCCTAGCAGTGAAAAACCTTCAAAATCGTTTTTCACTGTGGCAAGGCTGACTCTCCCACAGGGAATCTCTGGGCTACATTATAACAACTTATAATGCCTAACTTTAGTTTGGGAGTAGCATAACGATGATTCAAGGACTCCATTTATTAGTAATTTTAAATTCAATTTAATAGTGAAGTCAGATTTTTTATTACAGTTTTCAAAATGACACTTTAAGAAAGTTATCATTTTCCTGTCTGAGCCAAGTGTGCCTTTCTGCCAGTGTTAATAGTCGCACAGGAGCACAATTTTCATCTGCTCAGATCTTTCCCGCCTTCATTGACGACCACACCGGGACCTCACTCTTCAGCATCCAGCAGTCATCAAACCCCGACTCAGATCGCGCTTGCCCCGCTGACGACTCATCGACGGTCACCCTTTTTTCCTGTCTGAAGTTGACTGTTTGACCAGGACCAACTAGGTATTCATATCAGACCCATGCTACATCGAAGTTGTTCTTACATCTTACCTTTGTCCTGGTCTATTTCCCACGATTAGGTGCTTTGTACTTTTGGCTCCATTTATTTATTTATTTTTTTAAATACATGTTTCCTCTTATTGGTTTGGTGTTATTATGTTCATTAAAATATTGTGTATTCTTTGTACTTTTGGCTCCATTTATATTTTTTTTAATGAAAAAATTACATCTGTTTCCTCTTAATGGTTTGGTGTTATTTTGTTCATTAAAATATTGTGTATTCTTATAAATTGGAGTGAATGGTTTTTACTGTGTTGTGTTTTCAGATGTTATGGAACTTCAAAATGTTTTATACATTTTCTGTAATTAAGCCTGTTTGCTCTCATGGGCTAAGAAATTAAATGAAAAGTGGATTAATGAAGCGCGAACAAATACCCTAGGGTGTCTAGGCGCTAGCTCACAGAACATCTGAAAACTGAGACCTGACCTGCAAGATCAGAGATTGAAAAGCCAGTTTTTTAAGGTTTTTCTTAATGCCAGTAGTGGAGTTTCCCTTTTTAGATCTCAGGGAAGAAAGTTCCATAGTCTGGTGGTGCAGACCAGAAAGCTTCTGCTGCCCCAGGCGGTTTTCCTAAACCTAGGATCACAAAATAATGGGCAGAGGAAAATCGAAGCGACCGAGTTGGGACGTAAAAAACTTGGTCCTGCACCATGTATTGCTTTGGAAGTGATGCATAAAGCCTTAAACTCAATATGTCTCTTTACTGGGAGCCAGTGTAGTTGCAGCAGATTTATGGTTGGGAATATCCAACAGTATGCGAGCAGTGGCATTTTGCACGATCTGAATTTTGGTGAGGCATTTTTTCCTCAGATTGACGAAACGACCGTCACAGTAATCAGCTCTAGACAGAACCAGAGCTCAGATGACAAGTTTATTGTGATTATAGGGAATAAAAGGAAAGACTTTTTTAAGAAGGTTTAGTGTATAAAAGGATGCTTGAGGTAACGGTTTTCACTTGGCCTTTGAATGTAAGCTTGGAGTCAAAGGTGGCTCCCAAGTTCTTCACTTTGTTTGTTGGAATAGGAAGAGAGCCTAGTTCCTTAGGCCAGTAAGAATGTGACCAAAAAGTCGTGTTGCCTCTAAAAAGGAGAGCCTCAGTTTTATTAGAGGTAAGTTTTAAACAGTTCGCAGCCATCCATGCAATGTGCAGCTCATGTTTAAATAACTGAAACCTTCACATGCCTTTATTTGGAAGATTCTGCAAGGCTTTGTTGACGACCTCCGTAGAGAAAAAAGACTGTCTTTCTTAGAGACTGTTCAAGAAGGAGTACTAGCTTTTTTTTTTTTTTACTTTATTCGTGAATGCATATTTCCAACATAACATACATTTACCATAAGCATGTCATACATCACGGTTTTCAATTTTCTCCTAGACTGTAAATAAGAGTCGGAGCTTTATCTTCAAGTGTGTAAGACTCGGCTACTCATCCAATATTAGTAGACTCTGTTAACTTCACAGGTTACCCCACCCCCTCCCCACGCCCTCCCCAACTAGCCCTCCCCCACCCATCCAACTCTGGTGCATAATTCCTCCTGTCTAATCGGCCTACGCTCCCCACGCTGTTCCTTCTCTACCAGGATTTGCATTAAAACCTTCTCCGACCAACCCCCACTCATCTCAGTGTCTTTCTCGTGCTATCCTAGTTCCTCCAAATCTCAGTGCGCTCAGGTGTCCTGGGACGAGGACTGGTCATTATCGTCCAATGCTAGGAGCATAGTCTCCTAGTCCAGTGCCATCGGGATTTTCCGCCACCCCCTTCTTCCTCCTTTCTAAGGGCGGCACTCTCTGCTCTACCCCATTTCACTACCTCTGTTCGCCACGTCTCCACCCTAGGCGCTCTCGGGGATTTCCACTGCATTGTGATTTTCCTGATCGCTAGGAGAAGGGCCAAGTCTACAAATCTCAGCTTGGGTTTCAACGTCTTGGGGCGAGGCCTGGCTCCAACCAGTCAATACAATGCACTGTCTTTTACCTGGATCTGAGTTACCTCTCGTAGCGTCTGGCACACCTCACTCCAGTACCCCCTCAATCTTGGGCACGACCAAAGCATATGGAGGAAGTCTGCTTCGTCCGTTCTACAGCGCGGGCACTGATGGGAGGCATTGGGGAACATCTTGTGTATCCTCTTCGGGGTGAGGTATGCCCTATGGAGGATCATGGCCTGAATGTATTTGAATTTGGCATTTCTGGAGACCCTCCTTGGGTGTTCCAGAGCCACCCGCCAGGTCGTGTCTGTGAGTTCCTCCCCTGTATCTCGGGACCAGAGCTCTCCCAGGGTGTCAAGGGATATCGCGGCCCGGGCCCTAATCCCGGTATACAGCCATCGTACCAAATGACCTCCGGCCCCCATGTAGTGCATTAGATGTACTAGTTCGTGTTGCTTTGGGCGGATGCGTTGTGGCGCCCAAGTCGTCCTAATGTAGTGAGAGATCGTGGCATGTAGCAGGGAGTGTTTGTCCGAGGTCCCGGTCACCTGCACAAAAGTGCGGTGATCTAGCAGTAGGTCGTCTCCGAAGAAGCTGCCCACCTCCTCGGTTCCATTCGCCGTCCAGTCCCTAAGGGCATGTCTAGTGAGTCTTCCCTGAGGTGTTGGGATACCGAGCAGTGGTATGTTATCTGCGTATGGCAGGGCGGCGGACGTATAAGCCAAAGCCTTCTTCCAGCACAGAAGGGCTACGCGGAGCAATGGGTTACACTCACGCGGTAGTCTACTTTTGGGCAGCAGTAGAGCGTGTAATTCCCCGCGGTCTAGTCGGCCCGCCGTCCATCCAATCTCTTGGAGGTTCCTCCCCGCCAGCCAGTAAGACAACCATTGAAGTTGGCTTGCGTAAAAGTAGCCTTGGAAATCAGGAGCACCCAGTCCTCCCTGTGAGGTACTGAGTTGTAGTTTCCGCAGTCCAACCCGCCGTCTACCCGGCCCCCATATCAGGGTAACCAGTAAGGATTTCAGGGACTTAAAGGTTCGGCGCGGTACGCATATGGGCAGGTTCACGAAGTAGTACAGCAGGCGTGGTAGCATGACCATCTTCGCTATCGCAACGCGTCCTATGACCGACAAGGGGAGCGAGGTCCAAAAACCGACACTACCCCGGAGGCCATTAATAGCCCTAGAAATGTTGCCCTCTAGTTGGTCCTCCGGCTTCCGGTATACGTGTATCCCCAGGTATTTAAAGCTAACTTGGGCTACCGGGATCATATAATTGCCAAATGGCAGAGAGGGCGGGCGAGGTCCCTCATGGAAGTAAAACCCCAATGATTTGTCCGGGTTATAGCCAGCCCCGCGGCCGTTTCGAAGCGGCGGAAGGTGTCGTACAGTGTTGTGTGGTCGGCTTCCAGATCTCGGAGGTACAGTAGCATATCGTCTGCGTATATTGAGAGAAGATGGCCCGATCCCGCCACCAGTATCCCCCTCTCCTCCGCGTGTTAGCGTAGAGCAATGGCTAATGGTTCCAGTGCTAGCACGAATAACAGTGGGGTCAAGGGGCATCCCTGCCTGGTGCCCCGATAAACTGGGTACTCGTCCAACACATGGCGTCCCGTGCTCGCCCTAGCAGTGGGACTGGTGTACAACAGCGTGATCCATCGTATCAGTGGGCCTGGGAACCCGAATCAGCGCAGGGCTTCGAACATAAAGGGCCAAGAGAGCGAGTCAAACGCCTGCTTTAGGTCCAACGTGACGCAACCCGCCCGGCTAGCGTGGCCGGCGTCGCCGTCATGACAGCGTGTAGGCGTCTCGTGTTGAGGGAAGTGCTACGTTCTGGGAGGAAGCCGCATTGATCGCAGTGTATAAGTGTAGTCAGATGGGGCTGGATTCGTAGGGCAATAGCTTTGCTTAGGATTTTGTATTCCGTGGCCAACATGGACAACGGTCTATAGTTCGTGAGCACCAGAGCGTCCCTATCCGGCTTAGGGATAGATATCACCACAGCCTGCATGGTCGAATGTGGCTAGTGACCCTTCTCGAAGGCCTCCTTATAAATTTGTTCCAGGATCGGCACTAGTATGTCGGCGTAAGTGGAATAGAACTCCACCGGGAGTCCATCCATGCCCGGGGTCTTGTTTCTGTTCAGGTGTTTGATTGCAGTGCGTATTTCGTGTTGGGTGATGGGGCCTTCTACAGATTCTCGTACCCCTGCTGTCAGTTGAGGAAAGGGGAGGTCCCACATGAAATCAGTTATAAGTGTAGGGTCTTCCGGTCCGGGTCGGGCATACAGAGCCTGTAAGTGGTCATGAAATGCCCGGTTTATGCCACATTGTATGTCCACTAGGTCGCCTCCTGGGTTACGTATTTGGGTAATAACTGGGGTGTCCGGCTTATCACGTATGATGCGGGCAAGCAACGCCCCTGAGCGGTCCGCCTCTGTGTGTTGCCGCTGCAAGTAGGCCTTGTAGTCAATATTGCGCAGCGTTTCTAATGTCTCAGCGTGTAGGATGTGTTGTGTGTGTAAAGCTTGCTTCCTCCCCGGGTCCTCCACCGCCCCCCACTCAAGTTCCGCCAGGCGGTCCTCCACCGCACACAATGTCTGGTGGATCTCCTGTCTGGCGGCTACTAATTTCCCAATCGCCTCTCCTCTCACTACCACCTTCATCGCATCCCAGACTACTAAGTTAGAGGAGGCTGTATCCCAGTTAACCTCCCAGTACCGTGAGGGCCTCTGAAAGAGCTGCTTTAAATGGACCGTCTTCCAAGTGTTGGGGGTTGAGTCGCCATGTAGGGACTGGAGTCGGGACTCTACCCCAGGAGATAGTGCATTTGAGGGCCTGTGGTCCGAGAAGGTCTTTGCTAGGTATTCTGGGGCGCTCATCAGGGAGATCAGTGCTTGAGAGCATAGGAAGCGGTCTATGCGCGCGTGCAAGTCGTGGACAGGGGAGTAGAAGGAGTATTCTTTATGTGTGGGATGTACCTCCCTCCATATGTCCTGAGTCTCCAGCCTTCCACCCATGCTCTCAATGTGTCTGTGAGCTTAGTTGCACCGGCCGCCTGCAGGGGCGGGTGTGACCTATCCAGGGCCCGGTCCAACACAGCATTCCAGTCCCCTCCAAGCACCCAGGGGATGTCCGCCCATGGGGAGAGTGCCCTCCCGACCCTCTGTAGGAATAGATCCTGATTATAGTTCGGAGCATAAATGCATCCCAGGACAATCAACTTGCCATCTAAGGCGCCTTTCACCAGGATATACCTGCCCTGATCATCCACTTTCTGTTCTATAGCAGTAAATGGTGTTCCGTGTCGCACCCAGATAGTGGCCCCTCTGGAGAATGCAGAGTAGGATGTTGAGTATATAGTCCCTCTCCACTTTTTCCGTAGCTTCTGAGCCTCGGAGACCGTGAGGTGTGTTTCTTGCAAGAAGGCGATTTGTGTATGCTGCCTAAGGAGATAGGCGTGAACCCCGTGCCGTTTCTGCACTGCCCCCAGCCCTCGTACGTTCCAGGTGACAACCTTATATATGCCTGTTCGGTCAGCCATGGTCAGTGTGTGGGAGAATCAGTCTCTGGGTTGGTCCTATTTTGAGAACATCGGGGAGCTGAACCCAGGAGTGTGCACCCATAAAGATTAGTAACAGTTCTAAACCAAACTTGGCGCAGCCATATAACCTAGCTGCCCCAATGCTAACAGTAACAACCTAGAGAGCCAAATATATGTGCATTCGCCTTGGGGGGGTGAGTTCATCACACTTACAGTCATTTCGTTATCAGTTCCGGTCTCCACCGGCTCAACAGTGGCCCGGCCGGGCACTCAGTGTAAGCACCATGTGTTCACGGACAGGGTTTTCATAATTGGCAGTTAGCGGCTATGAGCCGCACCCCGGGGCTCCACAGTACAGTGCCTTTTTCCAGGGAATGTGGAGCAGTTTGGGGAGCGAGTTCTTGTTCTTTCACCCTTTCATCTTGTCCACCTCCCGCCTCCATCACTGCTCCATCTGAAAGAAACACGTTAGTGTTAGATTCCTTACCTTAGAATATCCCCAGGCGTCAGTCTGGATCCGGAAACTTTTGCGTAGCAGTACCCCTGCGCGTCGGTAGGCGTCGTCTGCAGGCGTCCCCTGCGGCTCCGCGTCCGTCGTCGGCGTCGTGCGCCGTGATGACGTCGCTGGAGTATATAGACGCCGCCTCCGCGCGCTGACGTCAGTTCTTCTTTTTTCCGCGCCAGTAAGCGCAGATCCGAAGAGCAGTACTCCGGTCTTTTGACCAAGTTTGTTAACTTTCTAATCTCTTTTTGGTGCCTGGTAGGATGCCCGGTTTCAAGAATTGTGACGGTTGTGACCGCACGATGTCGGTCACGGACCATCACCGACTCTGTCTCCGGTGCCTGGGCCCCGACCACGACGTGGACGCCTGCGTCGACTGCCGGGCTCTCACTAACAAGGCTAGATGGGAGCGGTCCCGCAAGCTACTTGAGCTCCGGGTGTCGGCCCCGCTTCGGGAGCGGTCCCGGTCCGGCCGGAGGTCCAGGGAGCGTTCGAGGGAGCGGTCGCGGAGCCCGCCGAGCGCTCTGGAAGTAGTCACCTTCAGGTAAGAAACACAAGAAGTCGGGGCGTCGTCATCGTACCCCCGACTCCCGCGCGACGCGGCCGGGGGTTCGGGTGACCCCAACCCCGCGGCTCCGCGAGAGTCGCCGCCGCGGCCTGCCCCATACCCTCCGGTCCCTGGGCAAGGTGCGACGCCTGAGGAGATTGAGGCGTTCCTCATGGCCATGAGGGCGCTCAGTTCTCCGACGGGGGACTACGGCGCCTTCGGGCCCAGTGCTACCGTCTGAGGACCCTAGCGGGTCGGGTGTCCCTGGCTCGACGCCATCGGGTGCTTCGGCCCCGGTGCCGTCGACGGCTCCGACCCCGGCGCCGCAAGGGCCTTCGGGGTCGACGCCGGCTGGTCTGCCGACCGCTCCGGCGCCGATTCCATCGGGGTTACCCCCGACGCCGTCCCCGCGCGGCGCCGGTTCTCCTGTGCCGGCTTCGGCCGGGGCTCCGGCGCCGGCTCCGGGCGCCGCCGTCCCCATACCCTCCCCGAATCCGGACGCGTAGTCGGACCGATGTCGCTCGACGCCGGGCTCGACGCCGATGGGGCCTGTGAACCCCGAGGAGCCGGTCTACATCGTTGACTCCGAATATGGAGATGATGAAGAGTACGGGGAAGGTTGGGAGGGGTCTGAGGACCCTCTGTCACGTGAGTGCCAGTATGACATGGACTGGACAGGTGAATTGGGGGATGCCAGTGGTCTGGACGACTCTCCTAACCCTGGCTTTGTCTCTCCTCCTTCCGTGGCATCGGAGGAGGGAGCTGCATACTCAGTGGTGCTGATGAGGGCTGCCAAAGCCTTACACCTTGAGCTCCCCGTCGCGGCCGTGAGGCCTAACATCCTCACTGAGGTCTTCAAACCGCAGTCATGCCCACAGGAGCCACTGCTGCCGTTTAACGAAGCCTTGTCAGACGTTCTGTTGGGCACGTGGTCCAGGCCCGCTTCAGGTTCGCCTGTTGATCGGAACGTGGCCAGACGCCACCGTCCTTGTCCGGACGACCCCAAGTTCCTGTCCACCCATCCCACCCCGAGAGTCTGGTGATCCAGGCCTCAACCTCCCAGACCGCATTCCTGTCGGCCCCGCCCGACCGGGAATCAAAGAGGTATGACCAGTATGGCAAGAAGGTCCTCTCGTCCCTGAGTTTGGGACTGCGGTCTTGCAACACCGCTTGCCTCTTGGGCCGCTACACCCACTCTGTGTGGGATACGGTCGTGGAACTGCTGCCAGAATGCCCCATGGAGGTGCGGGCAAAACTCGGCAAGGCTGTGGCTGAGGGCCGAGATGCAGCAAAATATTCCATACGGTGTGGTCTTGATACGACCGACTCGCTAGGCAGAGCGATGTCCACGCCGGTGGCGATTCGTCGCCACGCCTGGCTGAGATCCGCCAACTTTTCGGCAGATGTCCAGAATGCCTTGATGGACATGCCGTTCGATGGCTGTCGCCTGTTTGGTGACAAGGCGGACCACGCGCTGGAACGCTTCAAGGACTCCAGGGTCACGGCCAAGTCCTTGGGTCTCTCGACCCAGCGCCAGCAAACGGGCTTGTTTCGCTCCTTTTGTGGCCAAGGAAGGGGCTTCCCCACACGTGCTGCCAGCCACGTGCCGCAACAATCCTTTCAACGCGGTGGCGGCCGTGGGAACCGCCGTGGAGGCGGTCGGGGTCAACGGCGGGGTCAGGCCACACCTCCCCCCGCAGCATCTGCCTCCAAATCCTCCTAGTCCGTGCTTTCAGGCCCATGTGACGCCAGTGCGTGGCAGGGTTCGCCATCACCACGCCCGCTGGCGCACAATCACATCGGACAGGTGGGTGCTGCAACTCGTCCGAAGGGGCTACTCCCTCCCCTTCGAGACCACTCCTCCAGCCATGCCACCGCAGAACCACCGTGTGTCGGTGGACCACTTGACACTTCTGCAGGAGGAAGTTACGGCCCTCTTGGCCAAGGGGGCCATCGAGCGCGTTCCTGGGCCAGAAGTAGGGCGTGGTTGTTATTCCCACTACTTTCTGGTGCCCAAGAAGGACAAAGGGGGCCTACGTCCTATCTTGGATCTACGGAACGTCAACGGCTTCCTCCGGAAGGAGAAGTTCAAGATGTTGACATTAGCTCAGGTCTTGGCTGCTCTAGACCCGCAAGACTGGATGGTAGCGTTGGACTTGCAGGATGCGTATTTTCACATCCCCGACCTGCCGGCCCACCGGCGTTACCTGCGGTTCACGGTAGGCCAGGAGCACTTTCAGTTTATCGTGCTCCCCTTCGGCCTTACCAGCGCCCCACGGGTGTTCACAAAGGTGATGGCGGTGGTCGCAGCCCATCTGCGCAGGTTAGGGCTTTCAGTCTTCCCCTACCTAGACGACTGGTTGTTGAAGTCGTCCACCACCTTCAGATGACGGCAGACCTCTTGCACGACCTGGGGTTCTCCATCAATGTGCCGAAATCACACCTGTGTCCCTCTCAAAAGCTCCTTTTCATCGGAGCGGTTCTGGACTCGGCGCAGTTTCGGGTTTATCCTCCGGAACGGCGGGTCCGGGATATACAGCCTTTGATTCCCATCTTTCAGCCGCTATCCCGGGTTTCTGTCAGGTTGACGCTGCGGCTGCTGGGGCTGATGGCTTCCTGCATCCTTCTGGTGCATCTCGCCAGGTGACGGATGCGGGCTCTACAGTGGGACCTGAAGTTTCAGTGGGCCCAGCATCAGGGCAACTTGTCCGACCACGTCTTGATCTCGGAGGGCACTGCGAGACAACTGCAGTGGTGGCTTACGGACCGCGATTGGGTCAAAGGCAGATCCCTCTCCCTTCCCCAACCGGAGCACGTTGTCGTGACGGACGCGTCCCTCCAGGGCTGGGGTGGCCACTTGGGAGAGGCAGAGATCAGAGGCATCTGGTCTCCGGCGGAGTCCCGGCTCCATATCAACCTGTTGGAGCTACGGGCGATTCGTCTAGCACTGAAGGCATTCCTTCCCTTTGTCAGCGGAAGTGTAGTGCAGGTGTTCACGGACAACACCACCGCCATGTGGTACTGCAACAAACAGGGCGGGGTGGGGTCGTGGACCCTTTGCCAGGAGGCTCTGCGCCTCTGGCAGTGGCTGGAACGTCAGGGCGTGACTTTGACGGTTCAACACCTGGCAGGTTCTCTGAACGCCAGGGCGGACGAACTCAGCCGTCGGTGCTCGATGGATCACGAATGGCGTCTGAACTCGGACGTGGCGCAAGGCCTCTTTCTGCAATGGGGAGAGCCTTGGTTAGATCTATTCGCCACAGAAGAGAACGCGCAATGTCATCAGTTCTGCGCGTTGGAGTTTCCAAGACGGCACTCGCACGGCGACGCCTTTCGGCACGAGTGGAGTTGCGGTCTGTTATACGCCTTTCCGCCTATACCACTTCTGCCCAGAGTGCTGAAGAAGATCAGGCGCGACCGGGCCCAAGTTATCCTTGTGGCTCCGGACTGGGCTCGAAGGTACTGGTATCCCGAGCTACTCAGCATGTCAGTCGGTCCCCCGATCCACCTGCCCCTTCAGGAGGACCTTCTGTCGCAGCAGCAGGGGACGGTCCTCCACCCGAACCTGTCCAGTCTCCACCTCCATGCTTGGAGATTGAGCGGCGGCAGTTGAGGCCATTTGACTGCCTCCTGAAGTCTGTGATGTAATTCTGGCAGCCAGGCGTCCCTCCACAAAGTCGGTATACGCCTGCCGGTGTAACAGATTTGTGGCATGGTGCACAGCAAAGGCTGTGGATCCTCTTTCTGCCCCTCTTTCCGAGGTTCTTCTGTTTCTTCTCTCTCTTGCCCAGCAGGGCTCTGCTCTGGGCACTATCAAGGGCTACCTTTCGGCCCTTTCAGCCTTTCTAAGGCTTCCTGATCAGCCTTCTTTGTTCAAGTCCCAATTGTAACGAGATTCTTGAAGGGCATCACACACATGTATCCACCTGTTCCGTTTGTGATGCCTCAGTGGGACTTGAACCTGGTTCTCACCTTTTTGATGTGTGCTCCCTTTGAGCCCCTTCATTCTTGTCCTCTCCGTCTCCTGACTTTAAAGACGGCTTTCCTGGTTGCCATCACCTCTGCCAGGAGAGTGAGTGAGCTCCAGGCTCTTTCTGCCCAACCTCCTTTCCTGTCCATTCATCCTGACAAGGTGGTTCTCAGGACTAGACCTTCTTTCCTGCCCAAAGTAGTTTCTGCTTTTCACATCGAGCAGTCCATCACCCTCCCCTCCTTCTTCCCGCCTCCGCATCCCTCAAAGGATGAAGAGCGGCTCCATCGTCTGGACCCAAAACGTGCGCTTTCATTTTATGTGGATCGCACACGCCAGTTCCGGGTGGATGACCAACGGTTTGTTGGCTACGTGGGTGCGAAGAAGGGACGGGCGGTGCATAAACGGACCATCTCTCGGTGGGTCGTTCTGTGCATCAAAGCGTGCTACTCTTTGGCTCGGAAGGAGCCTCCTGTTGGGCTGAGGGCCCATTCCACTCGGGCCACGGCGGCTACTACTGCCCTGGGAGTCCCTTTGCAGGACATTTGCCAGGCGGCTACGTGGGCCTCGCTGCACACCTTTGCGAGGCACTACTGCCTGGACAGTCAAGTCCGGAGGGATGGCTTCTTTGGCCGTTCTGTCCTCCAGGACTTTCTGGTGTAGGAATGTATTGGTTCGCAGACCCACCACGGGGTTGGTATTGCTGGGGTATCTATTCTAAGGTAAGGAATCTAACACTAACGTGTTTCTTTCAGATGAACAAGTTACTTACCTTCGGTAACGATATATCTGTAAGAAACATTAGTTAGTGTTAGATTCCTTACCGAACCCACCCATCCTCCCCGTTCTGCGAACTGATACCTAGGGTTAAGGACATCCCTTTCAGGGCCCTAGTTTCAAATGGCACCAGTGTTGGTTCTCACATGGCTCAGCGTTTCCTGGCGCGGAAAAGCTGTGTACAAAGAACTGACGTCAGCGCGCAGAGGCGGCGTCTATATACTCCAGCGACGTCATCACGGCGCACGACGCCGACGACGGACGTGGAGCCGCAGGGGACGCCTGCAGACGACGCCTACCGACGCGCAGGGGTACTGCTACGCAAAAGTTTCCGGATCCAGACTGACGCCTGGGGATATTCTAAGGTAAGGAATCTAACACTAACTAATGTTTCTTACAGATACATCGTTACCGAAGGTAAGTAACTTGTTCTTCGGGGTCTGACCCCCATGGCCCAGATATAACAGAAAAGGATACTTTTGTACATTGTATTAAACTTGCTTCAGCTGCTGTAGAGGAGTCTACTCGGGATAGCACCCGACAGGTCAGTTGTCTATGAGGTCGTCTGCAGCTCTAGGCGTGATGGTAGGAAAGAGCAGCACGCTGTTGTCTGAGTCCGAGTGACCGGTGGTGTCCTCAGAGTCCGAGGTTATTTTCGCTGGGTCTTCCCTGAAGGTGCCAGCGAGCAAAATGGCCTCCCGTTGTCCGTCCCTCTGATGGTTCTGTGACAGGCCGTGCTCAGTGTTTCTTTTTCTGCATCCAGGCGGGGAGCGGCGGCCACCCCTCGATTCCTCCTCAGATGCCCTTGCCTCCGCCTCCTGGCTGCCATCCAGGCCCATCACCTCTAGCCATTCTTCAGCGTCCGTTGGGCTCTCGGAGAAGTGGGACTTCTTCCTGTGTATAATTTTTAGGCGGGCGGGGAAGAGTAAGGCATATTTCAGGTGCGCGCTTATCAGTTTCTTCTTCACCTCCGTGTAGGAGGCCCTCTGTTTCTGCACCATATTTGTGTAGTCTGGATAGAGCGATATTCTCCGGTTTTCAAACTGAATGGTGGATTTTTCACGAGCTTTCCTCAGGAGGGTGTCCCTATCTCGGTAATTAAGGATGCGGACGATGAGAGGGCGAGGTGGGCGCCCCGGCTGAGGCTGTCCCGTTGGGATCCTGTGCGCTCGCTCCACACAGAAGTACGGAGAAATTCCGTCCGCCGCCACATGGTCTCTGAACCATTGTTCCATGAATTCCGCGGCCCGTGGTTCCTCACATTGTTCCGGCAGACCGATCACCCGTATATTGTTTCTTCGATTACGGCCTTCCGCATCCTCGACCCGGTCCATCAGCGTGGCCACCTGCCCCTGGATGTTATGTTGTTATGTTATGTTATTAGGTTTTATTAAGCGCGAACAGCTGCCCCAGCAACGAGGCGTCCCGGCGCTGAACCATAACAGTAACCTGAGGGAGGGAAGGGAAAGGAAGGACAGAGAGGGATTAAGATGGGGAGAATAGAATGGTTTTAATCGCCTTGCGGAAGGCCAGTAAATTGGTCATGGAGCGAATGTGGGGTGGCAGGGAGTTCCAGAGCCTTGCCCCCAAGACTCTGAAAGAGCGGCCGCCTATTCTGCTTAGCCTTATACGTGGGGTAACAACCAAATTTTGACCCGAGGAGCGTAGGGCACGCTGAGGGGTGTAAGGCTCTAGGAGTGGGCGCAAGAGACCAGGGCAGTCAGTTTTAAGAATTTTAAAAACAGTAGTAAGAGCTTTGAACTGAACTCGGGCTTCCATACGCAGCCAGTGTAGTTTCTGGATGGTATTTCTTGCAGAGCACCTACGAGGGAGGCCTACACCTGCCCTGGCAGCAGAGTTTTGTATGCGCTGTAGCCGCGCCATCTCAGCTTTGTTAAGGCCAAGAAAAAGGACATTGGCGTAGTCCAGTCGAGCCAGGATGGTAGACTGGACAATCAACTGGCGCGTATGGTGGTAAAAAAAACCAAGAATTGGATGAAGGCTCCTCAACAGGCCCACACAGGTGGCAGCCAGTTTCTTAGTGTGGGTCTGGAAGTTAAGAGATGCGTCCACCCAGACGCCAAGGTTTTTCACCACGGTTTTGGGGGGAGGGATGGGGCCCAGTGCAGACGGCCACCAGTGATCAGTCCAGTAGTCGGGATTTTTACCTAGGAGCAGCACCTCCGTTTTGCCAGCATTCAACTGGAGGCAGTTGTGTGACATCCAGCGTGCGACTGCCTGTAATCCGTTCTTGAATCTCGCCGCTGAGATCGAGGAGCCTTCGGTCAGGGAGATGACCAGCTGGGTGTCGTCGGCGTACGACACCAGCGTCAGGTCCCATTCTTTTGCTATTTCAGCGAGAGGCTGGACATAAAGATTGAAAAGGGACGGGCTGAGCGCCGATCCCTGGGGGACACCTTGCTCTATGGGGTGAGGCTGGGAGGTAAATAGGGGGGCAGAGACCCGGAAAGATCTGTCCGTCAGGAACGATCGGAACCACTCTAAGGCAAGGTCTTTGATTCCTATGGCTTCGAGGCGTTTTAGTAGGATAGAGTGGGAGACCGTATCAAAGGCTGCGCTAAGGTTGAGTAAAATCAGCGCAGCACTTTGACTGGCGTCCAGGATGTCCCGTAGGTGTTCAATGGTGGTCAGCAGGGCGGATTCGGTGCTGAATCCTGGCCTGAAGCCGTTCTGTGATGGATCTAGAATTTGATGTTGCGTCATATAGTTGGCAAGAACCTTGTTCACATGGGCTTCTGCCAATTTTGAGGCCCATGGAAGCAGTGAAATTGGTCTAAAATTTTCTGGTTTAGATGGGTCTAGGGTAGGTTTTTTTAAGATTGGAGAGACCCATGCCTGCTTCCAGCAAGTGGGAACCACCGCTGAGGAGAATGAAAGATTAAGTAGGGTAGTCAGAGGAGGAAGGAAAAACTCAAGAGATTCTAGGAATTTGTCGGGTCTCATGGCGTCTGTGGGAGAACCAGATTTAACTTTAGTGCACAGTTTAGCAGGTTCGTCATGTGCTATGCTGGGGATGAGGGACAGACTGGGACTGTCAGGCAAAGACTCACGTGGTTTGGAGGTGTCCAGAGGGTTCTGAGGAAAGGTGGTATAGATTTTCTTTACCTTTTCCGTAAAGAAGGTGGCAAGTTCATCGCATTGTTGTGCGGAGGTAATACATGGGGCTGGAATGGAAGTATCTCTAAGTTCTTGAACAATTTTAAAAATAGTTTTTGAGGGATTCGTACTGGAGCTGATTGCTACCGCATAAAAGGAAGCACGGGTGGTGCAAACCGCCTTGTGGTACGACCTTAATTTTAGTAGGTAGGTGGCTTTATCCGTCTCCTTATATTCTTTCCTCCACTGGCGTTCAGCTCTTTTGCAGTCTTTCCGCATGGTTAAAAGATTCTCGTTGTACCATGGGTTAGATGGAGTGTTACGAGTTTTGGTCCACTTTGCAGGGATTAGAGAATCAAGTCCTAAGTTGATCCATTTTTGAAAGGCCGCATAGGCTGAATTAATGTCTCCGTCTGAGGGGTTGAGGTGGAAGTTGCCTAGTTTATTAGTAAGATCGCTAGGTGTCAGTTTATGCCAGGGTCTCTTGTATCGGGAGCTAGTTGGGTTTTTCATAGTCGAGTCTCTGATCTTTAAGAAGAATTTGATAAGAGAGTGGTCAGTCCACCCCATGGGTTTAGGGGGTCAGCCAAGGCGTCTGAAAGGTTGGAAAAAACAGGGTCCAAAAGGTGCCCGGCAGAGTGAGTGGAGGTTAGGATGAGTGGGCTTAGCTGAAGGGCGGTGAGATCAGCCTGAAGGTTCTTAATGGTAGAATCGGTCAGGGAGTCGAAGTGTAGATTAAGGTCTCCCAGGATGGTAAAGTTGGGAGAGGATATCACTAGAGTGTGCGCAACATCTAGGAGTTCCTCAATGAACCTGGCAGTAGGGCCGGGGGGTCGGTAAATATAGAGCCCGGATAGGGTGAACTGGGGACTAGTAGAGATTTTGAATCGTGCGCTTTCACAGCCCCAGATAGATTCCTTTTCAAAGGTGCAGTTGTATGACGATCTGTAGATAACAGCTATCCCCCCACCCCTGGAGTCTCTGTTGATGATTTTTATAGAGAAGCCCTCGGGCAGCGAGAGATTTAGGATGCTGTTTTGGTCGTCGTGGAGCCAGGTTTCGCATATAAACATGATGTCTGGATGTTCCTCTGTAATGAAGGTGAACACTTCGGCATTGTGTTTCACAAGGGATCTAACATTAAGTTGGAGGATGGTAAGGGTGTATTGCTTATGAGCAGTAGTATTGTAGCTGGCTAGCCCAGGTGAAGGTGTCCTAAAACTGCAGGGCTTGCAATACAGACCTGATTGTCCAAGGCAGCCTTCCAGTTTATCGCATCTTGAGTCTGGTTTGAGTGCGAGGAGGGACTTTCTATCGTACTGCAGTTTGTGTGGTACGAGTTGAGCAGGGGGACTGGTGAGAGGCAATCTTCTGGCGATGACGGGCGCAGACGGGCTTGCCTTAGGCGCTCCCGCTGCGCTCGTCCGCTGCGCTTCCTCCAGATGCACATATTTTATAGGGGGCACGGGAGGGGGGCGTGGCCTCGAGGGGGCGTGGCCTCCGCAGCAGTAACTGATCAACAGTCTCGTGTCTGCGCTAAGCTCCGCAGCGCACGAGTTTACAAGTTAAAAGCACAGATTAATGTGACACACAAGTGAGGTATTTAAAAAGCACAAAAACAATTTTTGCTCAAAGAAGTTGTCAGCGCTCCCGGCTTCCGCCTCAGGAGTTACGGTGTGGGAGGACGCTAGAATTCAGCGCCTCTATATAGCGTGGGAGGGGGGGGGCGTGGCCTCGAGGGGGCGTGGCCTCCGCAGCAGTAACTGATCAACAGTCTCGTGTCTGCGCTAAGCTCCGCTCCTCTATGTCCTGGATAGATTTACTGTGGTCAGCCACCTTGGGCGTAATGTCCGTGAGCGTCAGCCCCTGGTCCTTGACCCTGTCCGCCAACTTGCCATGGTCCACTTTTAAGAGGGACAGGTCACTAGTGAGGGGCCCCAGTTGGTGCTCCAACGCTTATCGGGAATCTCGGATCTCCTGGAGAATGAGGTCCAGCTTGTCCATTTGTGTAGTGCTCTGCTCTGACTCACCATCCATGCCATGTCCCCTTCCGCTCACTCCAGCTCCATTCAGCGGGCCGGAACACGTCATAGCTCCCCCGGGCCCTCCACATTCCTCTGCCCCTTCCGAACCATGATGTGCCAAACCGAAGTGTCCTTTGCCGAGCTCTCCGATTGTCCCTCGGTGTATTGTTAACGAACAGTATCCCTCCGAGTCCCAGGTGAATAAACAGGGAGCCAATCGTGTGCAGGCAGTGTCTCTAATGTCCAAAGACCCTACTTCCCAGACAGCTAGGGTCGCCGTCGGTCACTGCGCAGGTTCCGCTCAGCATGCACTGCTTCCCCCAGTCCTTACAGTATGATTTCAGCAGCCTCGGTGCGGTAGACCAGGAGCCTAATCTGCCCCTTGTTGGTGTTGGCCCTCCGGGCTCCGCAGGCCACGGGATGCGTCCCCGTCTCTTACCGAGATGCCTCAGGCGACCCCACTCCTAGCCCTCAGGTGGGGGGATGGCCCGGCGTGTCGTAGGGCCTAGCACCGAGCTTAGACGGCCCCCCTAGGAGGTCCGGGCCCGTATCTGGGCCTCTCCATGAAGGAGCTCTCGCCTCCGTGGTGTTTTTTCCCTATTTCGGGGTCTGTGCAGGGCAAGGGCCGTCCTCGGAGGCAGCCCCCGGTCGCACACCGTTCACCTCTCCGGGTCTCAGCGGGAGCAGTCCGCCGGCTTCAGGGTCTTCGGGGGGGAGGGGGGTTCGGAAGGCCGTGCGCGGGAAAGTCCAGAGCCCCCAGGAACTCAAAGGGCTCACCTCGCTCCCCGGTCTCCTCTTCAGTCAGGCGCCTGAAAATGATGGCTCCGCTCCGCCCGGCGTTTCGCGGCGGGCCATCTGGTCTCGGCGTGCCTCTCTCGGTCCCCCTCTCTTCGCCACGGCCACTTCTCCCTTAGGCGGTGGCGTCCGCGGGGGGCCTGCCGGTCGGCTCCGTCCTCCACTAGGCGTCCCCGCAATCCCGGGTGCCGTCTCTCGTCGGGTCTAGTGTGCACCCTGGGCCGCCGCCGGATCTCCAGGCCACTCCACCCCCCGGTCTCACGGGCCTGCGCCACGAGTCTCGGCGCGGCCTGGAGGTCGCTCTTATCGGCGTCCTTTCTCGCCGCTGCACAGGTTCCCGGACTCCGGGCAGAGCCCCGCAGCAGTTGCGGATGGTTTTATTTTGCAGCGTTCCCTGCAAGTCCGTGTAATGACGGATTAAGCCCGGCCGGGCTCGGAGCGCAAGTGAAAGCCGTCCGCCATCGTGGCTGTTCGGCCACGCCCCCCAAGGAATACTAGCTTTAATCAGACCATCTGTGCCTCCATAAATGAAGGAGAACTAACCGTACCAGAATTCTGCCACTTTGAGAAGATCCTTTTGTCTGCGTCTCTCTGGCTTAAAGCTGGATGCACAGTTCAAGACCATGAACCTATTATTCACTGTATCAGTTGTGAACCTTCCCTTCAGTCGGAAATAAGTGCCTTAGACCTTTTTTGAAGTTCATGGCAGTGGTAGTGCTTTTCTTCACAAATAGAAAATATTCACCCACCCATAGTTGAACAATTGGCTAATAAAGACTTGCACAGTTGAGACAACTATCCAAGGTTTGAGTGTGTCTGTTCCCCTACTCTACTGCTTAAGCCTACATATTTTAAATAAATCCACAAGGACTCCAGTTCAAATTGTCCAAGATACAAAAAAAGTTAAAGTATGTTTTTCGGGGGTTTGGAGAGTTCGAGGGAGAGTTAACTATTTTTCAGAAAATGTCTCCAAATTCAAATGACTCCTTCCCTAATTGCTCACAAAATGTTATCACTGCTGGGGCGAATTGACTCCTGTTTTTACATTTTTCAAATTCAGTGTTTGATTTCAGGTCTCTGCAATAATGCATGGAAGGTAAGTGGCCAGACGAAGTATTACTAACTCTTCTTACAAAGCTGTCTCTTCTATGCCTGTACAAATAGTCGTATCCACTGAAGGGAGCACCATTTTATCAGGATCTCAAATCCTAAACCTTTGTGACAGATGCTTCCTTATTAGGCTGGGGAGACAGTCTTTAGACGTTGACAGTGCAAGGTCCGTGGTAGACCAAGAAATGCCTTTTGATGAAGCAGAGGGCAGATCATCAAACTCACCAGACATTCCTTCTTTCTCTGACATTGAAGAGAATTATGATTCAGATGGAGCAGGATGACCACAATCCACTACCTCAGCAATAGAGAGACGCAATTTAGCCAGGATTATTTTCTATGGAAACTCAAATTATGTGAAATTAGATTTGAGCAGGAAATCTGACAATACAAGCGATTTTGTGTGTGTGTGTGTGTGTGCGCGCGCGCGCATGCGCGCCATTGGGCTTACAAGGCAAACTAGGCCCCAGCTGCGGTAGGTGATGTAATTTGGCAAAGGTATCCTGGGAACCATCCTATTATGGCTCTGCAAACAGACCAAGTACAGCGCTTTCCAACCTTGACTGTCAGGTTAGCGAGGGCAAGCAGTCCAATGATTCTCGTTTAAAGAAGACAATTGCGCAGAACACTCAACAGTCACCCAACAGACACAATAATATAATATGCAGCCCAGTGCTTATCCTTTTTGTAAAAAGTACTTTCAATCTCAAATCAGAACTCAATACTACACAGTTTAATGAGAATGTATAATTGGTTGTAATCCAAGTTGCATTTAGCAGGACGGTGCTACACCCCCTCTGCCATTGTTCCCTTTCCCTGCTAAGGTTGGGATTCTACAGCTACTATGACAAACGTTGTATGGCTTAAGCATACAGCAGGCACAGGTGGAGATAGTCATATTGACCTATGACCCTGCTCGCAGACAGGTCGGTCCCCACACTGCTGCTCGGATCTGCCTGCATTGTTTTTGCCTAATCTTGTTTCCCCTGTGCCTAACTTGCTTTCTTGCCCAGACTTGTTTTTATTCCTCTGTGCCTGTACTTGTTTTCTTGCCTAAACTTGTTTTTCCTTCCTGTGCCCAGTTCTCTTGCGGCCCGCCCATTTTTCACGCCGCTGCATCCCTGCAGCCCCGCCCACCTGCAATCCCATTCGCCGCCCGCTCCCGCCTCCCAGCTGCTCCTCCCTCCCACATCCCCTCATATGGAAGCCGCTATGCGGCCGCGCTCAGCGGGAGCGCCGCTGGCACACCTAAGTCAAGCCTGTCTGTGCCCGTCCATGCCTGGACCACATCCAGCGCCAGGACCCCTGGACACCACGAACGCCACGATGCCCCACACCGCTACGATGCCAGAACCCTCCACGCACTCAACACTGAACGATCACACACCTGCTTCCTGGCCGCCCCGAAGCGCACCCTTGGAGCTTTCACCTGCCGGGACTGCAGCTTCACAAGCATCCGCCCCACCATGCTGCCGACCAGGAAAGAACCCAACCACCTCAGATGCATCCTTCTTAACACCCGCTCCGCCCGAAAATATGCCGTTGAACTCTGGGAACTACATGACTCAACCTCCCCAGACGTCGCCTTTCTGACGGAGACCTGGCTGAACCCCGCCTCGGCACCAGACATAGCCATAGCCGTCCCGGAAGGCTATAAGATCACCAGCAAGGACCTCACCAACATAGCGGGAGGAGGAATTGCCATCGTCCAACACCCTCAGCACCGCCGAACATTTGCATTTCCAGATCCACACCGACCCCAACACCACCCTCAGAGGAACCCTCATCTACAGACCGCCCGGACCCCGACCACAGTTCAGCGACTTCATCGCCGACTTCGTCAGCACACACGCCCTCGCCTCCATGGACTACATCCTCCTCGGGGACCTGAACTTCCACCTCGAGAACAATGACGACACCAACTCCACCACCCTGATTGACAACCTAGCCAACCTTGGACTCAGACAACTCGTCACAACACCCACCCACTCCGCCGGTCACACGCTTGACCCCACATTCTCCGCAAGCCCCCACGTCTCCTTCAACCATACCACCAAACTCCACTGGACCGACCACCGCTGCATCCACTTCACCTTCAAGAAACCCACCACGCACCACCGCGCCCAACAGATGCCTCACCGCTGCTGGAGCAAAGTCACTGAAGACCAGCTAACCACCACCTTCACCCAGAGCCCACCCGCCGACCATACCGACCCCGACACAGCCGCCCGCAACCTCAGACAGTGGATCAACGACTGTGCCAACACCCTCGCCCCGATCAAGAAACCCTCCAACAATCATACCAAGAAAGCCAGCTGGTTCACAGAAGACCTCCGGGCCTCCAAGCAAACCTGCCGAAAGCTGGAGAAGATCTGGCTCCGTGAACGAACACCGGACAGCCACGCCGCCCACAAGAATGCCACCCGCAGACACCATCACATCATCCGATCCGCCAAAAGGGCCTCCTTCAAAGACCGCCTAGACAACAACGCTAACAACAGCAAAGAGCTCTTCAACATCGTGAAGGAACTCTCCAACGACGTCCTACCCTCGCAAGACCTGTGCGACTTGCTGGCCGCCACCTTCCACCGCAAGATCACAGACAGTTTCAACGCCACGACTGCCCCGACAACCACTGAGACCTCCGCCCCCACGACCACCATCCGCACCAACCGCCTGCTCTACAGGACCAACATCAACTACGATGACACCATCAAAATCATGAACACCATCCACTCCGGATCTCAGTCAGATCCATGCCCACATCACATCTTCAACCAAGCCAGCACGTCCATCACACCCCATCTCCGGAAAGTCATCAACACCTCCTTCGAGACAGCAACCTTCCCGGAGAGCTGGAAGCACGCCGAAATCAACGCCTTACTCAAGAAAGCCAAGGCGGACCCCAAGGACCTCAAGAACTTCCGGCCAATCGCCCTGCTCCCGTTCCCGGCAAAGCTCATCGAGAAGACCGTCCACAAACAACTGACCCGCTACCTCGAGGAGAACAACATCCTGGACCCTTCGCAGTCCGGGTTCCGCAGCAACCACAGCACGAGACTGCCCTCATCGCTGCCACCGATGACATCAAGTCCCACCTGGACAGCGGAGAAACGGAGGCCCTCATCCTCCTGGACCTGTCAGCCGCCTTCGACACGGTCTGTCACCACATACTACGAACACGCCTCCACAAAGCTGGTATCCAAGAGAAGGCCCTGGACTGGACCACCTCCTTCCTCTCCGGCAGAACACAGAGCGTCCGCCTTCCCCTCTTCCGCTCCGAAGCCACCGAGATCATCTGCACCGTACCCCAGAGCTCATCCCAACTCTGTTTAACATCTACATGGCACCGCTCACCCACGTCGCCCATCGGCACGACCTCAACATCCTCGCCTAAGTCGATGACACCCAGCTGATACTCTCCCTCACCAAGGACCCCCACACTGCCAAAACCAACCTTCACGAAGGAATGAAGGCCGTTGCTGAATGGATGAGGAACAGCCGACTGAAGCTGAACTCGGACAAGACGGAGGTCCTCATCCTCGGATCTAACCTTTCGGCCTGGGACGGAACTGTTCCAACACCCACCGACCACGCACGCAACCCAGGGGTCATCCTCGACTCCACCCTCTCCATGACTAAACAGGTCAATGCAGTCTCTTCCTGCTTCAACACCCTCCGCATGCTCCGTAGGATCTACAAGTGGATCCCCACTGAAACGAGAAGAACAGTCACCCACTCAGCAGTAGGTTGGACTATGGAAACGCCCTCTACGCAGGAGCCTCGGCCAAACTCATGAGATGGCTCCAACGCATCCAGAACACCTCTGCACGCCTGATCCTCGACATCCCTCGCCGCAGCCACATCAAACCCCACCTGAGAGACCTGCACTGGCTCCCGGTCAACAAGAAGATAACCTTCAAGCTCCTCACCTACGCACGCAAGGCACTCCACAACACCGGACCAATGTACCTCAACAGACGACTCAGTTTCTACACCCCCACCCGCCAGCTTCGCTCTGCTGACCTTGCCCTTGCTACAGTCCCCCGCTTCCGAAGAGCGACCTCAGGCGGCAGATCGTTCTCCCACCTCGCCGCAAAGACCTGGAACACCCTCCCCATCCACCTACGGCAGACCCAAGACCTGCTGACCTTCAGAAAACTCCTCAAGACCTGGCTTTTCGAGCAGTAGCAGCATTCCCCACCCCAGCGCCTTGATACCCTCACGGGTGAGTAGTGCGCTTTACAAATGATCTGATTGATTGATATTCTCTCACAGGTCAAATGCAACTCATGTTATTGTCTCCTAACCCTTCTACGAAAGTATCAGAGGTGTGCTGCAGGGCTGTATGCGCACATTTAGTCTCTTGACTCAAGTGCAGTCTAAGCCTTGGGCTTACCTGCTGGTTAGCAAGACAGATGCAACAATGTGGCTTGTGTGGGTTCTCCTCCGCCTTCATGATAACAGCTCGTCTTCTGTGGGACTGCCACAGCAACTCCCCCTCAGAACAGTGTTTACTGGATGATTTCAGTAAGATGGTCCTGTGGAGAAAACCTCAGCTTTGGCTACAGCGCTTCCGGGTCATTTGCAGATGGGGTTCAGATTCAGCATTTGTGGCTTCAGGCCAAGTCATCTGTGGTGGTGGATCTTCGGCAGTTTTGGCCTCTGAGCTGATCAAGGTTTTACACTTTGGTGGTGACATGGGTCACTCTCTCTCACTTTGACAGTGACAGGACCAGTCTTTCAAGCTCTCAATGGAATACTGGGTAATACAGTGGTGCCTCCTTTGTAACAGCCTTGGTGTGACTTGCATTAGAACCATGCAGCAAGACTTGGGGAATCACCTCATAGCATGGCTGTTAGAAATGGGATCCCTGGCTGGCCATGGCTTGCGCCAAAGTCAGTCAGAGACCACCACTCCTAAGTCAGGGCAAGGGAGTTACACGCCAAGATAACCCCTGCTCACCCTCTAGGTAACGTGGCACGAGCAGCAAGGCTAAACTTGGAGGCGATGTGAGTTAAGTATTTGCGCACGCACCCCAGCAACAACACCCAAGGCCCACCACAAAGGAAACTCCACACAAGGTTATATATAAAAATAGCCTTTGTATTACACCAAAACACATTAGATAAAAACACACACTTTACAATGTGCCAACAGGCACGGGCAAAATTTACAGGGGATATGTACAAGACAGGGCCACATGGACCACTGTCCGGAATCGGCACTTTTAGAACTTAGCACTAGGTAGAATTAGCACTTAGAACATAGAATATAAATCACTGTAGCACAAAATAGAACATAAATCACACAACCAGTAACTACTGGTAAAGGTTAAGTACCACCTACGCAATCCTAACCACCTTAGAAACAGGTCACGCAGGGAACCAGGACCTCACCAGCACCACCTGTACTAGCAAGAACAACCACCACCTAACCACGACGACGCTGGCTCCTGTGGTGCCGGCCGGACTTCCGGGTTGCTACAGGCCTGGCCACGTCCTGCTGCAGCTTGCCTGACTTCCGGTCTGGCAGCCTATGGCAGCGCGATTCCTTGGGCGAGCCTCCAGGCTCCGGGGCGCGCTGCTAAGATTAGCGCGGTGAATTATTTTTCCTGCTGCGCGGCTGAAGAGGGGTGGGCTCCCTCGGTACACAGCGCTCCTTGCGTCATGGAAATTTAAAGCGCTCCCTGCGCTAAAACCAAATAAAGCGCTCCTAAGCGCTAGCAGCAGAAGTAAGCGCTCCCAAGCGCTAAAGGACAAAATACAGCGCTCCCAGGCGCTTTAGGATAAAATAAAGCCTCTCCAGGCGCTAGAGGAACCAAAAAGTCCAGGAAAGCTCTTCAGGGAGGTGAAGGGGGCAAGGCTGGGCCCAGAGCCAGCTCACTGGGTCTCCAGGCAGGGAGACAATCCAAGTGGCGGTCCTCCTGGCCCCAGCAACAGCAGCAGCCCCCTCAGGCAGGATCCTGGCAGAGAACAACATGTAAGGGGACTCAGCCCCTTCTTATACTTGAAATCCCTTTGTCAGTAGGTGCAGGGTGGGGGAGAAACCAGTCGCAGCTGGTTTTGGAGCACCCTTGATGTGCTCAATCACCCTTTTCATTCACTGGCAGGACTAGGGTCATCAGTCGCACCACAGGGGGCGGAGTCAGCATTGTGGGCAGAAAACCCAGCCTCATTCAGGACACAGGTGCACTCCTCCCCTCACATCAGCATGCTAATCTCAGCACTCACCACTGGGCAGACCCATCCAGACATCCTGGAGCCTGGCATCCCAGCCAGCTCCAGCCAACCACACTCCAGCACCCTCACAGCACACGTACAGCCATGTCTAGAAGTGGCACTTCCCCACTAGACACATACACGCCGCACATACCATTGCGCAGCATTCACTCTCACGAGTTCGCACATACCAAACTCGAGCATGCACGCCTCACGCATCAGGAACTACCAGGGACACAGACATTCCCCATGCATTCCTATGGGAGGGCAGGCCAACCTCACTCAACGCACTCAGAATGCGCACGCACTTTCCACTGGGACACAGTGAAAGTGCGCAGAAACCAAAAATCACTACCACAAATTTCCATTCACAAAGCAAAAAGTTTCGGGGTGAACCTGCCAGAAGGGCCAAGTCCAACAATGTCTCTCTCCTGGCTTTGCTCTACCTTTAGTTGGTGAACAAGCTTGACTGCTAACCCTGGAGAACCAATCATGCTCCTTCCCACCAGGTGACAGGTAGATTTCTTCTGCTTTCAGGTGGGCCCTGTGCTCCTCTAGCAGAAAGTGCAGACTTCAAGTGATGTCACCTCACTTTGGGAAACGGTCTGTCAGACACTCACCATGGTTGCGCAGCAGCTCTTTGAGTACTCATTGGAGCACCCCTCTTCTTTTGTCAAGAAGAATCTGGGGCTGGGCCAAGGTAGGGTGGTTTGGATCCCATTTGTATACACATTTTTCAGATAGGGAATGTGGATCCACCCTCTGTCTTCAGTATCATTTTCAAGTAATGTCTCACGCATAGCCTTTATGTAAAGTAATGGTCTTCATAGCAGGTAGCAATTCAAGCGATTTTGTCCAAAGCAAAACATGAGCACAATAAAGTGTTAAAGGCTCTCACCTGGCTGTCATCAACATTTCTAAAGCAGTAATCAGGGGCAGACAAAAGGCGAGGCCTTGCCTAAAAAATTTCCCAACTTTAACCACTTCGGTGCGTCGGCCAGCAGGGGGCCGTCCAACGCACTAGTGCTCATGTGCGTAGGACAGCCTCTGGCCGTCCGATCACATGGCACTTGAAATCCCTCTGGTGAGGGCACCAGTGGGATTTCTTTCTACCCCCAACAGCCTCAGGAACTGGGGAAGAGCTTCCCCAGCTCCCGAGGCTGTGTAGATGGTTTTTACATGCTCAGAGGGCTACCTCGGCCCCCAGGCACGTTAAAAGACGGGAGAAGTATCATTGGAAAGGGGAGAATCTCCCCTTTCCAATGATACCCCTCCCTAGTGGATCCCTGCTTAGGGATCGCCACAGGAGGACGATCCCCAATCAGGGATCTACCCACTGGGCACCTTGGGCAAGGGCCTTTGCTTCCCCCATAGTTTATGGGTGAAGTCAGTCTTTCTGCCCCCGGGGGGCAGAAAGCCCACTAGAAAATAGGGATTTATTTTGCTCTGTAAATTAGGGGTGGGGGCTGCCCAATATGCCCATGCCAATGCCCCCTGCACAATTAGTCTTTCTGTCCCCCTGGGGGGCAAAACGCATCCTAGATGCCAGTGGTTATTTTTTTTATAGGCCTTGGGTGGGGGTTGCCCCGAATGGGCATGTCAATGCCCCCTCCCCCACCCCCCCCCCAAAAAGCTAGTGTCTTTCTGCCCCCCAGGAGGCAGATGGGGCAATAGCCCCTTATCTGCCGCCCTCCGGGGGCAGAAAGCCCACTAGAAACCAGGGATTTTTTTCTTCCAAAGTTAGAGGTGGGGGCTCCCAGAATGGGCATCCCAAAGCCCCCAGCCCTCTAAAAGAATATCCACTGACTTTTTTCAGAGTGTGCCTGCCTGTGGAATTTACGTCTTAGCACAGCCGGCACCTAGGGAAACATAGTAAACCTGTATATTTTGGAAAACGAGACACCAAGGGGAATCCAGGATGGGGTGACTCTCCAGGATGGGGTGACTCTCACCAGGTTCTGTTACCCAGAATCCCTTGCAAACCTAAAACCTTGTTAAAAAAAACTGGAACTGTCATAGATTCACATGCTTGAGTCATTCCCCGACGTCAAGATGGGAGTCCCCGATATTATAAAAATAATAGTGTCAATAGACATAGAAACGTAAGTCCTAGGCCTTAAAATCTTTTGTATCTCTGTCCTTTAATAAAAAAGGACCAAATTTTAAACTGAACCAATCAGAAGAGACCCCCCTGTAGAACCTACCTGAGAGAGGCTCCAGTCCCTCAGATATTCTACTGCACGTCCTGCTAAGGGAGTCGCCACTGAACTCTGCTCAGTTTTCTTCTCTTTTTAAGATTTGCAGTGTTTTTTCACCGTTTCAACTTACTACCAACTCATTGGAATTATTTGAAGGTGATTCAAACGGACGTACACCACGTACACCATGTCAGAGACACCTAAAAAAGGTTTATTCAGAGCCTGTAGGACCTGCAGGAAGAAAAGGCTGCATATTGATGATCAGCATAAGGACTGCTTATACTATTTATACCTTGACCACAAACCAAAGGAGTGCAAGGTATGCCGTACCTTTTCTACTAAGACTCTTAAAGACCGAGAAGGAAGGCTTCTCTTGTGGCTTCAGAGACTAAAAAATAGAGATAATGTGGTCTCTGATGAGGAGAGTGATACATAGTCTAAATCCTCCTGGAGAACACCTCAGAAATTACTTTTAGATGACCCTGCGGGCTCATCGTCTCTGTCCCCTAAAAAAGTGTTTAAAAAGTCTGTTGAACCCTCTCAAAAACAGACCGGATCTACCAGCAAAGCCGCTCATGAATAAAAGATGGCCTTCAAGATAAAAAAAACAGTTTCAGTACCTATAACTTCACCTATGAAATTGAAGCATACCTTCAAAAAACCTACCTCAGGTCTGCAGTTGAGCAGATCATCACCTGGGGTGATTCTACTAATGACGGTGTCTTCAATCAACACTGTGACTGTTTCTGCGGCACTGATGTAATTGTCGTCGACGACATCGTCGATGGGTAACATACCTTTATCGTTGACGAAGCAAATCGTGTCTTTGAAATCCTTGTCGTCTAGAGGTCAACTTCAGGGGTCGACCCATCCGTCGACGACGCCATTCCCGTCGACGGAGCCTCGTCGACAGCGTCCATGAGAGAAGCAGCATTGACGATGGAAGTGTCATCGACATTACCGTCGACGAAGATCCTTGTCGCCGGCAGTTTGCAGTCGACGACAATTACGTCGACCGCGCAAGAAAAAAAGCCTTCGTTAATGAAGATAATTCCGGCGGTGATGCAAGCGTCGACAGGCTCGTTTTCGACGCGGACGGTGAGGAAGTAAAAACATAAAATTCTAAATTGCAGTTAACACCAGCTGTAACGTCACCTAGTCAGGTACAAGCTCTTTTGCCATCACAGTTCTTAGAAGCAGAGGATGCTGAAGATAGCCTCTGTGGGGCAGCCCTGTGCCCATCTGATCTTCATGTCAAATATGAAGAAGAAAATTGTGAGGGTTGTAGGAGCACTCCGCTATTTTACTGAATTTAACAGTTTTATCCAATGGTGCTGCGACTGTAAAGGGTTGTTGTAGGAGAGTAGGGTCTGCAATCCTATGATCACCCAGATTTTTTGCTTTTGTTTCACTGGTTTACGACTTTCTCTGGCTGTGGGCCTGCCAATCAGACCCACAGCCTGGCTGTTCTCTTTCTAAATTACAACATGTACCCTAGGTGCATTTACCAATTGGTACTGGGCCACCTTATCAGACCCTGTAACTCAGGGCATAGGTGTACCCAGGGCTGCCAGGGGCTGCAGCATGTATTATGCCACCCCTGGCTGGCCTCCTAAATTTGACACAACTGGCTGCATGACAGCTGGGGCAAAGTCGTGTAATCACCCTTTGCTGTAGGTGTAGTATACCTATACCTAACCCTAAAATGGACACACAGATTCCTATCAGTCACTCCTATGGCAGGCCTTGACAATCCTGAAGGCAGAGTGCTTGGAATCGTGTGAGATGGTGCTCTGGCATGAGCTGAGCCTGTCTGCAGCTTGCGGAACCAAGTCCTAATAGCTGTTCCATGATATCGCATACCATATACTCTTAAGTGCATTATAATCCTCGCGGTTAAATGCTAACTTTGGTATTGCTTTATCAAAACATGTCGAGTAAGGTGTCATACGAATTGGAATACTAACCCCTCGCCAATTCTTGCGACGGGGTTAGCATTCCACCCTTCTAGAGGGACACGACATGTATGTAACTGTGAACCCCGGTTAAAGTTAACTGAAGCCTCAGCTCCACAAAATGGATGCTGCCACCACAGACACGAGTCTGACCCCCTGCTGCTGGGAGTCCTTCCAGCGAGGGAGGCCTGGACAAAGGGTTTCCTGTCCGGGGCGGTGCTAGCACCGTCCCAGACATGGTTTTGTGTATCCTGGGTAGGCAGGGCTTTACAGGAAGGTGACTGCTGAGTGGCACCCCGGTGCTCACTACGCATAGGCCGGTCAGAACCAGTTCCAGGGGCACACCAGCCCCTGGCCTGGGGAAGGTCCGGCATGGCAGAGGGGTGTAACCACCCCCCTCCTAGTCCCACCCATAGGCAGGACCTAGTCACCGGGTCAGCCCCTTTTTTTAGTATAAAGATGGGAGCGGGCCCCCTGTTCAAATTAGATCATCTTTGGAATCAAGACACGACTTTCTTCGAAAGGACTTCAAGATTTCTTCCTCAAGATTCTCCCTTGTGGCTAAGGAGTAGTCACCCTGCATCAAGCGGGCACCATCCTAAGAACACTGCGGTCTGCTGCAAGTCCTTCTTCACGAATCCGACGGCCCAGCTCGACGAGACCCGGCTTCCCTGGCACCTCTGACCTCTACTCACCTCTACAGCAAAGCTGAGAACCGTGAGTGCGACGAGACCTCGAGGGACCGACGATCGCCAAGACTGCACGACTTCTTTGTAACAAGCCCACCGAGTCTTCCACTGGTGAGTGCTTTGGGGTCCGAGAAGCCCCAACCCTGCGCAGCTCCAGCACCCAAGATCAGCCTCCCTGCATCTCCACGATCTGCGTGGGGCCCTTCTGCTGTTTGCTGTGCACCGCGTTGTTTGGCTACTAGCCGGCTGGCTTGTGGCCTTCTGAACGACGCCCGACGACATCACTGCTGCTGGTCTGGTTGCTCCAGACTGGCCCTTGCTTCCTTCTTTAAGAGAGGCACCCCGGACCCTACTGGTCCACTCCAGACGCCATTTTAGGTCCACCGCGTGGGCTTGAATTTGCCAAGGCTTTGTTGCCCAATCCTGGATCCAGCGACGCCGACAGCTTCTATCTTCGTGGGACAGCTCGCTCCTCCATCCTGGTCGCCGACAACGCCTCCTGGTCCGTGAGATCTCCGAGCACAGCGTCACCCACTCGCCTAGTCGAGGTGGCTACCATCCGGTGCCCTCCTGGTGCCCACTGACTACTGGCTAGTAGTCACGAACTTGGTCCCCTCTGCTTTCAGGTGTCATCTTCCTTCGATCCAGGCTTGGATCCATCGAACTTTCTTCACTGGTCGCCTGCCAGCAACTTCTTTCTTCCAGGCTCCTGGTCCGTCAACGAGGATTCACGACGTCCTTTGAGTCCTATGCAGCTGGCTAGGTAACTTCGGCATTTCGGTGCCCCAGCATAGCCTCAGTATCCAAGGGTCAGAATCCACTTTCGTTTTCTTCCTACCAGGTCGGGTTCGCCCGAGAACACTAACTTTGCAATTCCTAGCTACCATAGACTTTGTCCCGCATCTCGCGTGAGAGTGCACACACTGCACCCGAGTCCCCTGGGTCTCCTAGAAGTAATCTAACGATTCTATAGTCAAGTCCTAGCAATTCCAAAGGCTATTAGTACTGTACTTACCTGCTAGTAATTTCGCATTCCACTTTCTGAGTATATGGTTTTCCGTGCCCCTCGGGCATTTGTATATACTGTGCTAACTTAAGTATTTTTGTAAGAGTTTTGGTTTGTGCTTAGTACCCTGTCCTCATAAAGAGTACAGGGCTGTTGTGATTCTTATTAAATAACTGTTTATTTTCATAACACTTGTGTGGTGTCCTTTCACTTGGTGTTCAAGGGGTATATGTGGTATAACAGCTGGCTTAACACGCCCTCTTGAGTCTTTAGCCTTAGACTGCTCGTATCCACGCTACTAGGATAGCTGGTCTATAAGGTTGACTTACAACCAATCATCAATAAGGGTTGCTGGACTGATACATAGTGTTCACTAGAATAGTGAGCACTGCATATCAGGCCACCTTCTCACATTGGTGAGCAGCGGTTGGGATTTGAGCTTGCTGTTGTTTTACCATACGTATCCTAAGAATATCTTGTTGAAAGATCACATAAGTACTGTTAGTACATATAACTAAGCTTAGAATAACTGAGTTCTACTGAACCAGCTGTTGCAGCTCCTCAAGGCTTAGCACACCTTGGCTGCAACTCCTAGCAAGGGATCAGTAGGTAAACACATAGAGTAGGTAGGTGCATCACTTACACCACACTAGAAACAGTATGTCGGACAAAGGAGGAAACTCTGAGTCTCCCCTTGTGTCAGTTGACCCTCCACAGGTCATCCCTTCAAGATATACTGTGCTTAGCTTCCATGAGTTACGACAAGTATGTACCTCTAGGAAGATTAAGCAAGGGGCTAACCCCACCACCTCCTTTCTGATTGGTCTCCTAGAGACTTATGATGCCAGAAAGGCTGAGAGACTTCTTAGCCCTTCTAATCCAGAAGGAGGCATGCCTCCCCTTGAGGGAACCAGAGGAGACCCTGACCTAATCCACCTCTCCATTGAGAACGAAAATGGGGAGGAGGATGAGGATGAGGATCCCTCTGGGGATGAGGCAGACAAGGGACAGGTAGAAGTCGTTAGACTAACCAGGTCCAACTTAAGCAAACATGACCGTGGTACTGGGGGACCCCTGGGGCCACTATCAGGTCAGCTTAACATTGGGAATGGACGAGCCAGATCTCTGTCAAGAGGCTCTGGCAGATCCCTTCAAACCAATGGCTCTCACAACTCTTCTCAAAGAGGGATGACATCCCCTCAGAGGAGAGTGTATGAAGCTAAAGAAAGGGCAGCCAATCTGAGGATTGAAAGGGAAGAACTTGCCCTGGCCAAAGAAAGACTTGCCTTTGCTAGAGAGCAACAGTTAAGTGGGGTAGTCCCCACTGGTGGCAGCATTGTACCTAGCAATAGGGAAATGAGTTTTGATACAAAGCACCTTGGTAAGATAGTGCCCCCCTTTAAACAAGGGGATGACATCCACAAATGGATTACTGCTTTGGAGAGTGCCTGCACTGTGCAAGGTGTTCCCCAGAGTCAGTGGGCAGCTATCTTGTGGCTCTCCTTTGAAGGTAAAGGTAGAGACAAGCTCCTCACCACAAGGGTAGAGGATGCTAACAATTACCAAATCTTGAAAAATACACTGGTTGAAGGGTTTGGCCTAACCACTGAGCAGTACAGGGTGCTGTTCAGGGATACCCAGAAAACTCAGTCTCAAGATTGGTCTGACTTTGTAGATTGTGCCACTAAGGCTTTTGAGGGCTGGTTGCTGGGCAGTAAGGTTACTGATTATAAAGGATTGTATAATTTGATGATGAGAGAACAAATTTTAAACAATTGTCAGAACCAGTTGTGGCATCAGCATCTTGTTGACTCAGATCTGACCTCTCCCCAAGAATTGGGAAAGAAGGCAGACAGATGGGTTAGAACAAGAGTTAAACAGAACCAGGCCCAGAATCAAGGTGGTCAGAAGAAAGCAGACCAGAAGGGTAAAGATTCTAAGGGGGAACAAAATGACCAGAAGTCTTCGACAGGTCCCCAACAACCCAAAGAGGGTGGGGGTCAGGCTCCCCAAAAGAAGAAAGAAGGCCAATCTAAAAGGTGGTGCCAGTACTGCAAAATTAAAACTCACTGGTTTAGTGAGTGCACCAAGAAAGGAGGAGGGCAGACTCCTGCCACTGCAGCCCCTAAGGCACCTGTGCCCCCTAGTACAGCCAGCAGTGGTAGTGCACCTCCCAAGGGTTTAGTAGGGTTAACCCTGGGTTCTGAGGGGTGTGACAACTTAGTTGGTACACTCACTCAGGCTGTCCTTGTCAGTACAGGGGATATGGATATGTCCCCTGACATAAGTCCCAATACTTTGGGCAAATACAGACAGACACCTTTCATTAATGGAAAAATGGCTCAGGCCTATAGGGACACTTGTGCCAGTGTCACAATGGTGACACCTAACTTTGTGGACCCTGGACAGATCATGCCAGGTACAGAATTCCTGGTGACCAATGCAAGCAATGCAAGCAATCACAGTATGGCAATTGTAGCTTTCTCCTGGGGAGGGGTAACTGGCCAAAAGAAGGTTGTAGTTAGTTCAGACCTCCCAGTGGATTGTTTGTTGGGCAATGATTTGGAGTCATCACAATGGTCAGAAGTGGAGCAGAGGACTCACATGGAAATGTTAGGCTTGCCAGCACATGTGTTTGCTGTGACCAGGTCACAGGTCAGGAAATGCCCCACTGAACAGGTGCTGGATCCTGGAACAATGGACCAGACACCTCCCAAGAAGAAGAGCAGTAGGGTTAAGGCTGTGCCTTCCCCCTTGCCCCAGGTTGAGGATCAAGTCTCAGAGGAGGCTGACCTACAGGAATTGAGGGAAACTGAGCCTAGAGAGTTTGAACTTGATCAAGTTGAATTCTTGGGTTCAGGGGGACCCTCAAGGGAAGACCTGGGGAAGGACCAGTTACGCTGCCCTTCTCTTGAACCCCTCAGACAGCAGGCTGCTGCTGAGGCTGCTGGGAACGCCACAGGTACCCACAAGGTATACTGGGAAGATGGACTCCTGTACACTGAGTCAAGAGACCCCAAGCCTGGCATGGCCAGGAGGCTGGTTGTACCCTTGTCTCAGAGAGGTTTCCTACTTACCTTGGCCCATGAGATTCCCTTAGCAGGTCACCTAGGCCAGACAAAGACTTGGGACAGGCTTGTCTCACACTTTCACTGGCCTCACATGAATGAGGATACCAAGGAGTTTTGTCGCTCCTGTGTCACTTGCCAAGCCAGTGGTAAGTCAGGTGGCACAACAAAGGCCCCCCTTATACCAATGCCTGTGGTGGGGGTGCCCTTTGAAAGAGTGGGGATTGACATTGTTGGTCCAATGGAACCCCAGACAGCATCAGGGCACAAGTTTATACTGGTGGTAGTGGATCATGCCACCAGGTATCCTGAAGCTATTCCACTTAGGACCACCACAGCACCTGTGGTGGCAAGGGCCCTTGTTGGAGTGTTCTCCAGAGTGGGCTTCCCTAAGGAGGTTGTCTCTGACAGAGGTGCAAACTTCATGTCAAGCTACTTAACTGCTATGTGGAAGGAATGTGGTGTCAATTACAAATTCACTACACCCTATCATCCACAATGCAATGGGCTTGTTGAAAGGTTCAACAGGACCCTAAAAGGGATGATTCATGGACTACCTGAAAAGCTCAGGCGTAGATGGGATGTCCTGATTCCCTGCCTTCTGTTTGCTTACAGAGAGGTCCCACAAAAGGGGGTTGGCTACAGCCCTTTTGAACTTTTGTATGGGCATCCTGTGAGAGGCCCCCTGTGTTTGGTGAAGGAAGGATGGGAGAGACCTCTCAAAAAGCCTGCCACCAGCATAGTGGACTATGTACTTGGTCTCCGCTCCAGGATGGCTGAGTATATGGAGAAGGCATCAGAAAACCTTAAGGCCAGTCAAGAACTTCAAAAAGCTTGGCATGACCAAAAGGCTGTCCTGACTGTTTATCAGCCTGGACAGAAGGTGTGGGTGTTGGAGCCAGTGGCCCCAGCAGCACTCAAAGACAAATGGTCTGGGCCCCACACAATTCTTGAGCAAAAGGGAGAGGTCACCTACCTGGTGGACCTTGGAACTCCCAGGAGCCCCCACAGGGTGCTCCATGTCAACAGGCTCAAAGCATATGTCGACAGGAAGGACATGAGCTTGCTCATGGCCATAGATGAGGGACAGGAGGAAGAGAGTGACCCTCTCCCAGACCTGCTCACTCAGAATCCTGATGATGGATCAGTAGATGGTGTTGTCTTTTGTGGCAGCCTCTCTGAGCATCAACAGAAAGACTGTAAACATGTTCTTCAGTCTTTCAGACATATGTTTTCTCTGACACCCAGTCAGACCAATTGGTGTACCCATGAGGTTGACACTGGTGACAGTCTGCCAGTTAAGAGTAAAATCTACAGGCAGCCTGATCATGTTAGAGACTGCATAAAAACTGAAGTGCAGAAAATGTTGGAGTTAGGAGTCATTGAACCCTCAGATAGCCCTTGGGCTAGTCCAGTAGTTCTAGTGCCAAAGCCTCACACCCAGGGTGGTAAGAGAGAGATGAGGTTTTGCGTAGACTACAGGGGTCTCAATGCAGTCACTAAGACTGATGCCCACCCAATACCAAGGGCAGATGAGCTGATAGATAGATTGGCTTCTGCCAACTACTTAAGCACATTTGACTTAACAGCTGGGTATTGGCAAATCAGGTTAGCTGAGGATGCCAAGCCCAAGACAGCATTTTCAACCCCTGGTGGGCATTATCAATTTGTGGTAATGCCCTTTGGTCTGAAAAATGCACCTGCCACCTTCCAAAGGTTGGTGAATCAAGTCCTTACTGGGCTGGATGACTTCTGTGCAGCATATCTAGATGATATTGCTGTCTTTAGCTCCACCTGGGAGGATCACCTGGTCCACCTGAGGAAAGTGTTAGAGGCTCTGCAAGCAGCAGGCCTCACTATCAAGGCCACCAAGTGCCAGATAGGGCAGACACAGGTTGTATACCTGGGCCACCTTGTAGGTGGAGGCCAGGTTCAGCCACTGGAGAGCAAAATACAGTCAATCAGGGACTGGGCTCCTCCAGCCACCCAGACTCAGGTTCGAGCTTTCTTGGGCCTGACTGGTTACTATAGGAAGTTTGTCAGGAACTATGGATCAATTGTGACTCCATTAAATGAACTGACAAGTAAGAAAATGCCAAAAAAAGTTCAGTGGACAGCAGGCTGTCAAAAAGCATTCGATGACCTAAAGCAGGCCATGTGCACAGCACCTATCCTTAAGAGTCCAGACTACTCCAAACCATTCATTGTCCAAACAGATGCTTCTGAGTTGGGTGTGGGAGCTGTTCTATCTCAGCTGAATTTTGATGGTCAAGACCAGCCCATTGCTTTTATAAGCTGAAGGCTGACCCCCAGAGAGAAGAATTGGTCAGCTATTGAGAGGGAGGCCTTTGCTGTGGTTTGGGCCCTGAAGAAGCTGAGGCCATACTTGTTTGGCACTCACTTCAAGATTCAGACCGACCATAAGCCCCTCTTGTGGCTAAATCAGATGAAGGGTGAAAACCCCAAACTGCTTAGGTGGTCCATTTCCCTACAGGGGATGGACTTTACAGTGGAACATAGACCTGGTACTGATCATGGCAATGCCGATGGGCTCTCCAGATATTTCCACTTAGAACAAGAAGACTCACCTGGTCAAGGTTAGCTTATTGTCCCAAAGTTTGGGGGGGGGTCATGTAGGAGAGTAGGGTCTGCAATCCTATGATCACCCAGATTTTTTGCTTTTGTTTCACTGGTTTACGACTTTCTCTGGCTGTGGGCCTGCCAATCAGACCTACAGCCTGGCTGTTCTCTTTCTAAATTACAACATGTACCCTAGGTGCATTTACCAATTGGTACTGGGCCACCTTATCAGACCCTGTAACTCAGGGCATAGGTGTACCCAGGGCTGCCAGGGGCTGCAGCATGTATTATGCCACCCCTGGCTGGCCTCCTAAATTTGACACAACTGGCTGCATGACAGCTGGGGCAAAGTCGTGTAATCACCCTTTGCTGTAGGTGTAGTATACCTATACCTAACCCTAAAATGGACACACAGATTCCTATCAGTCACTCCTATGGCAGGCCTTGACAATCCTGAAGGCAGAGTGCTTGGAATCGTGTGAGATGGTGCTCTGGCATGAGCTGAGCCTGTCTGCAGCTTGCGGAACCAAGTCCTAATAGCTGTTCCATGATATCGCATACCATATACTCTTAAGTGCATTATAATCCTCGCGGTTAAATGCTAACTTTGGTATTGCTTTATCAAAACATGTCGAGTAAGGTGTCATACGAATTGGAATACTAACCCCTCGCCAATTCTGGCGACGGGGTTAGCATTCCACCCTTCTAGAGGGACACGACATGTATGTAACTGTGAACCCCGGTTAAAGTTAACTGAAGCCTCAGCTCCACAAAATGGATGCTGCCACCACAGACACGAGTCTGACCTCCTGCTGCTGGGAGTCCTTCCAGCGAGGGAGGCCTGGACAAAGGGTTTCCTGTCCGGGGCGGTGCTAGCACCGTCCCAGACATGGTTTTGTGTATCCTGGGTAGGCAGGGCTTTACAGGAAGGTGACTGCTGAGTGGCACCCCGGTGCTCACTACGCATAGGCCGGTCAGAACCAGCTCCAGGGGCACACCAGCCCCTGGCCTGGGGAAAGTCCGGCATGGCAGAGGGGTGTAACCACCCCCCTCCTAGTCCCACCCATAGGCAGGACCTAGTCACCGGGTCAGCCCCTTTTTTTAGTATAAAGATGGGAGCGGGCCCCCTGTTCAAATTAGATCATCTTTGGAATCAAGACACGACTTTCTTCGAAAGGACTTCAAGATTTCTTCCTCAAGATTCTCCCTTGTGGCTAAGGAGTAGTCACCCTGCATCAAGCGGGCACCATCCTAAGAACACTGCGGTCTGCTGCAAGTCCTTCTTCACGAATCCGACGACCCAGCTCGACGAGACCCGGCTTCCCTGGCACCTCTGACCTCTACTCACCTCTACAGCAAAGCTGAGAACCGTGAGTGCGACGAGACCTCGAGGGACCGACGATCGCCAAGACTGCACGACTTCTTTGTAACAAGCCCACCGAGTCTTCCACTGGTGAGTGCTTTGGGGTCCGAGAAGCCCCAACCCTGCGCAGCTCCAGCACCCAAAATCAGCCTCCCTGCATCTCCACGATCTGCGTGGGGCCCTTCTGCTGTTTGCTGTGCACCGCGTTGTTTGGCTACTAGCCGGCTGGCTTGTGGCCTTCTGAACGACGCCCGACGACATCACTGCTGCTGGTCTGGTTGCTCCAGACTGGCCCTTGCTTCCTTCTTTAAGAGAGGCACCCTGGACCCTCCTGGTCCACTCCAGACGCCATTTTAGGTCCACCGCGTGGGCTTGAATTTGCCAAGGCTTTGTTGCCCAATCCTGGGTCCAGCGACGCCGACAGCTTCTATCTTCGTGGGACAGCTCGCTCCTCCATCCTGGTCGCCGACAACGCCTCCTGGTCCGTGAGATCTCCGAGCACAGCGTCACCCACTCGCCTAGTCGAGGTGGCTACCATCCGGTGCCCTCCTGGTGCCCACTGACTACTGGCTAGTAGTCACGAACTTGGTCCCCTCTGCTTTCAGGTGTCATCTTCCTTCGATCCAGGCTTGGATCCATCTAACTTTCTTCACTGGTCGCCTGCCAGCAACTTCTTTCTTCCAGGCTCCTGGTCCGTCAACGAGGATTCCCGACGTCTTTTGAGTCCTATGCAGCTGCAGCCCCTGGGCTAGGTAACTTCGGCATTTCGGTGCCCCAGCATAGCCTCAGTATCCAAGGGTCAGAATCCACTTTCGTTTTCTTCCTACCAGGTCGGGTTCGCCCGAGAACACTAACTTTGCAATTCCTAGCTACCATAGACTTTGTCCCGCATCTCGCGTGAGAGTGCACACACTGCACCCGAGTCCCCTCGGTCTCCTAGAAGTAATCTAACGATTCTATAGTCAAGTCCTAGCGATTCCAAAGGCTATTAGTACTGTACTTACCTGCTAGTAATTTCGCATTCCACTTTCTGAGTATATGGTTTTCCGTGCCCCTCGGGCATTTGTATAAACTGTGCTAACTTAAGTATTTTTGTAAGAGTTTTGGTTTGTGCTTAGTACCCTGTCCTCATAAAGAGTACAGGGCTGTTGTGATTCTTAATAAATAACTGTTTATTTTCATAACACTTGTGTGGTGTCCTTTCACTTGGTGTTCAAGGGGTATATGTGGTATAACAGCTGGCTTAACACGCCCTCTCGAGTCTTTAGCCTTAGACTGCTCGTATCCACGCTACTAGGATAGCTGGTCTATAAGGTTGACTTACAACCAATCATCAATAAGGGTTGCTGGACTGATACATAGTGTTCACTAGAATAGTGAGCACTGCATATCAGGCCACCTTCTCACAGTTGTCAGTCCTGGTACTAAGATTCGTTATGGTGGAAATAGATATCCACCCAATCGCGCACTGTTCACTTGGTGCTTTTGCACCTTTGTACTCTTATTTATTCAAGCTATATTTAAACCAAAAATATACTTCGTACCATTCGGAAGAATTTTTATTCTTTTTTATCTCATGCTTATATTCAACTCTTCATATAGGCTATGTATTTGTTTATAAAACATTTGCAAAACAATATGCTGACTGACATATACTTTTAGTACATTTTCATGTTACATCATACTTGTCAACATTTTACTTGGCACATATAGTATAATACATTTAATGAACATTTCTTAATTGAGCCCAATGCATTTCGGCACTCGTGAGTGCCTTCATCAGGGGCAATATCTTCTTGTAGTGGATATCTACCGTGTAATTGCTGAATTCCAACTTGATCACTATGCTTCTTCAGCTCTAGTCTCTTGTACTTCTTATACTGTTGTGCCTCGAGAGTCTTGTCTTGCGTTTATCAACTCGTATCTGTACTGAAACCTCCTGCCGTCCTCTAGAAAACCGCAATCTGGTGGATCTGGTGGATGCATTGGGCTCAATTAAGAAATGTTCATTAAATGTATTATACTATATGTGCCAAGTAAAATGTTGACAAGTATGATGTAACATGAAAATGTACTAAAAGTATACGTCAGTCAGCATATTGTTTTGCAAATGTTTTATAAACAAATACATAGCCTATATGAAGAGGTGAATATAAGCATGAGATAAAAAAGAATAAAAATTCTTCCGAATGGTACGAAGTATATTTTTGGTTTAAATATAGCTTGAATAAATAAGAGTACAAAGGTGCAAAAGCACCAAGTGAACAGTGCGCGATTGGGTGGATATCTATTTCCACCATAACGAAATATGGAGAAGAGCCTGATGAAGATGATGGTTATGGACGTCAATATTACCATCCGCAACGGGAATATCACCAACAGGAGATGATGTACCTCCCATCTGAAAGAGACACGTTAGTGATAGATTCCTTACCTTAGAATATCCCCAGGCGTCAGACTGGATCCGGAAAATTTTGCGTAGCAATACCCCTGCGTGCCGGCAGGCGTCGTCCGCAGCTCCGCGTCCGTCGTCGGCGTCGTTAGCGCCGGAATGACGTCGTCGGAGTACATAGACGCCGCCCATGCGCGCTGACATCACTTCTTCTTTTTTCCGCGCCAGCTAGCGCAGATCCGGAGAAGCTCTACCCCTTAGTCTTTTTTGACTAAACTTTTTGATCTTTTGATCATTTCTCTACTAGAGTCTTCGACTCCTACGGTGCCGGTAGGGATGCCCGGGTTTAAACCCTGTTCCAGGTGCGACCGACTGATGTCGGTTACCCACCCCCATCGCCGGTGCCTCAAGTGTTTAGGCCTTGACCACGGCGACCGCGCCGCTCCAGGTCCCGGTCCCACAGGAGGTCGAGGGAAGGGTCGCGGGGTCGGAGCCCTCGCAGCTCCGGGAGTGGACATTGGTCGTCAGGATCCAAGTCCTCAGGTAAGAGGCATGAGAGGTCGGAGAGACGTCATCGTTCCTCCGACCCACCACGACGCGACGCTCGCGCGATGCGGCCGGGGGTTCGGGTGACACCACCCACGCGGCTCCGACGGAGTCGCGGACATCGCCGCCTGCCCCACACCTTCGGGTCCCTGGGCATGGGGCGACGCCTGAGGAGGTCGAGCGGTACCTCATGGCCATGAAGTCCCTCCCTCAGCCGGGTTCCGTGGCGCCTCCGGGCCCAACGGCCCCGGCTGGTGGGCCTAGCGGGTCGGGTGCTTTAGCTCCAACGCCGCCGGCGACTTAGGTCCCGGTGCCGCAGACCCTCCCTGGATCCGCTTCCGGATCCGGGTCGTCGCCGGTCGACCTCACCGGCGCCGGCCCAGCGGGTGTCTCCCCCGGCGCCTGCTATGGACGCCGTCCCTGATCCTACCCTCGGTCCGGTTCCGGCGCCGGAGCAGCGCCGCTGGGCGCCGCTACTGACGGCATTTGGAGATTTCTATTTCCATGAACTGGCCCCATCCGCTGACCCTGAATTACAGGAGATGGGTGACGAGGGTGATTGGGAGGGGTCTGAGGACCCTCTGGCACGGGAGTGCCAGTCTCAACAGGACGGACATATGAGCTTGGGGAGGCCAGTGGTATTGACACTTCGCCAGACACTGGATTTGTCTCCCCTCCAACCGTGGCTACGGAGGAGGGTGCTGCTTATAGTGTAGTGTTGACGAGGGCAGCCAAGGCCCTAAACCTTGAGCTCCCTGTCGCAGCCGTGAGGACTAACCTCCTCACTGAGGTCCTTAAACCGCAGGCAAGCTCCAGTGAGCTTCTACTGCCGTTTAATGAGGCCTTGTGTGACGTTCTTGTGGGCACTTGGTCCAAGCTCGCCACAGGTCTGCCTGTGGATAGGAACGTAGCCAGACGCTACCACCCGGCCCCGGGCGGTCCTTGCTTTTTGTCCACCCATCCCACCCGCGAGAGCCTGGTCATCCAGGCCTCCACTTCCCAGACCGCATTCCCGACGGCCCCGCCCGATCGGGAATCCAAGAGGTACGAACAGTTCGGGAAGAAGGTGTTCTCCTCCCTGAGTTTGGGACTGCGGTCAGTTAATACCGCATGCCTCTTGGGCCGCTACACCCACACCCTGTGGGACACGGTCGCGGAAGTGCTGCCACAATGTCCGGAGGAGGCCCGGGCAAAACTCGCCCAAGCCCTTGCAGAGGGCCGAGATGCAGCACGGTATTCAATCCAGTGTGGGCTGGATACAATGGACTCACTGGGCAGGGCGATGGCGACGACGGTGGCAGTTCGACGCCACGTCTGGTTGAGGTCCGCCAACTTTTCGGCCGATGTCCAGGCTACCCTTCTGGATATGCGGTTCGATGGCCGTCGCCTCTTTGGCGACAAGGCAGACCATGCACTTGAGCGTTTTAAGGAATCCAGGGCTACGGCCAAGTCCTTGGGCCTCTCGGCCCCACGCCAGCAAACGGGTGCCTTTCGCTCCTTTCGTGGCCAAGGAAGGGGCGCCCCCACATGTGCCGCCAGCCACGCACCGCAGAACGTTCAACAGCTCGGTGGCGGCCGTGGGAACCGCCTTAGCGGCGGTCGGGGACCACGGCGAGGCCAGTCCACACCTTCCCCCGCAGCACCTGACTCAAACCCCTCCTAGTCCGTGCTTTCAGGCCCATGCGACGCCAGTGGGGGGCAGGGTTCGCCATCACCTCTTCCACTGGCACACTGTCCCATCTGACCGGTGGGTGCTGCAAATCGTCCGAAGGGGCTACTCCCTCCCCTTCGAGGCGACAGTCCAGCCATGCCACCGCACTTCCACCGCGTGTCGGCAGATCACTTGCAACTTCTGCAAGAGGAAGTCACGGCCCTCTTGGCCAAGGTGGCCATCGAGCGCGTTCCTTGGCCGGAAGTAGGGTGTGGTTGTTACTCCCACTACTTTCTGGTACCCAAGAAGGGCAAAGGAGGCCTACGCCTATCTTGGACCTACGGAACGTCAACGGCTTCCTCCGACAGGAGACGTTCAAGATGCGGACTCTGGCTCAGGTCTTAGCTGCCCTGGACTCCGGAGACTGGATGGTAGCGTTGGACTTGCAGGATGCTTATTTTCACATCCCTGTCTTGCCGGCCCACCGGCGTTACCTTCGGTTCACTGTAGGCCACGAGCACTTTCAATTTACCATGCTCCCCTTTGGCCTTACCAGCGCCCCACGGGTGTTCACGACAGTGATGGTGGTGGTCGCAGCCCATCTGCGCAGGTTAGGGGTGTCAGTCTTCCCCTACCTCGATGACTGGTTGTTGAAGGCGGGCTCGCCCCAGACAGTCGTCAGCCACCTCCAGACTACGGCCGATCTCCTGCACCTGCTGGGGTTCTCGATCAACGTGCCGAAGTCGCACCTGTGTCCCTCCCAGAAGCTCCTCTTTATCGGAGCGGTTCTGCACTCGGCGCAGTTTCGGGTTTATCCTCCCGAACAGCGGGTTCGGGATATTCAGGCTATGATTCCGATCTTTCAGCCTTTATCCCGAGTCTCGGTCAGGTTGACGCTGCAGCTTCTGGGGCTGATGGTCTCCTGCATCCTTCTGGTGCATCACGCCCGGTGGCGGATGCGGGCTCTGCAGTGGGACCTGAAGTTTCAGTGGGCCCAGCACCAAGGCAACTTGTCCGACCATGTCTTGATCTCGGAGGGCACTGCAAGACAGTTGCAGTGGTGGCTCACGGACTGCGATTGGGTCAGTGGCAGATCTCTCTCCCTACCCCACCCGGAGCACATAGTTGTGACGGACGCGTCCCTCCTGGGATTGGGGGGCCACTTGGGAGAGGCGGAGTTCAGAGGCCTCTGGTCTCCGGCGGAGTACCAGCTCCACATCAACCTTCTGGAGCTGCGGGCGATCCGTCTTGCACTGAAAGCATTCCTCCCCTCTGTCCGGGGGAGTGTAGTGCTGGTGTTCACGGACAACACCACCGCCATGTGGTACTGCAACAAACAGGGCGGAGAGGGGTCGTGGACCATATGCCAGGAGGCTCTGCGCCTCTGGCAGTAGCTGGAACATCAGGGCGTGATCCTGGTGGTTCAACACCTGGCAGGTTCCCTGAACGCCAGGGCGGACAAACTCAGCCGCCGGTGCATGATGGATCACGAATGGCGTCTGAACTCGGACGTGGCGCAAGGCCTCTTTCAGCAGTGGGGAGAGCCTTGGTTAGATCTATTAGTCACAGAAGAGAACGCACAATGTCATCAGTTCTGCGCGTTGGAGTTTCCAAGGCAGCACTCGCTCGGAGACGCTTTTCGTCGCGAGTGGAGTTGCAGTCTATTGTACGCCTTTCCGCCTATACCACTTCTGCCCAGAGTGCTGAATAAGATCAGGCGCGATCGGGGCCAGGTTAGCCTTGTGGCTCCGGACTGGGCACGTAGATACTGGTATCCAGAGCTACTCAGCATGTCAGTCGATCCCCCGATTCGTCTGCCTCTTCGGGAGGACCTTCTGTCACAGCAGCAGGGGACGGTCCTCCACCCGAACCTGTCCAGTCTCCACCTGCGGGCTTGGAGATTGAGCGGCGACAGTTGAGGCCATTTGACTTGCCTCCCGAAGTCTGTAATGTCATTCTGGCAGCCACGAAGTCGGTATACGCCTGCAGGTGGAACAGATTTGTGGCATGGTGCACAGCAAAGGCTGTGGATTCACTCTCTGCACCCCTTTCTGGGGTTCTCCTCTTCCTTCTTTCTCTTGCCCAGCAGGGCTCTGCTCTGGGCACTATCAAGGGCTACCTTTCTTCCCTTTCCGCCTTCTTAAGGCTACCTGATCAGCCTTCCTTGTTCAAGTCCCCGATTGTAAATAGATTTTTGAAGGGCATCACACACGTTTCCTCCTGTTCCGTTCGTGATGCCCCAGTGGGACTTGAATCTTATGCTTACCTACCTTATGTGTGCTCCCTTCGAGCCGCTCCATAACTGTCCTCTCCGTCTTCTTACTTTGAAGACTGCCTTACTGGTGGCCATCACCTCTGCCAGGAGAGTGAGCGAGCTCCAGGCTCTTTCTTCTACACCTCCTTTCCTCTCTGTTCATCCGGACAAGGTTGTGTTGCGGACAAGACCCTCTTTCCTGCCCAAGGTTGTCACGGCCTTCCACATCGGGCAGTCCATTACCTTGCCCACCTTCTTTCCGCCTCCGCATCCCTCGAAAGAGGAAGAGTGGCTCCACCGCCTGGACCCAAAACGTGCGCTCTCTTACTATCTGGATCGCACACGCCAGTTCCGGGTGGATGACCAACTCTTTGTTGGTTACGTGGGCGCTAAGAAGGGAAAGGCGGTGCACAAGCAGACCATCTCGCGGTGGATCATCTTGTGTATCCAGGCGTGTTACTCCTTGGCTAAGAAGGAACCCCCTGTTAGGCTGAGGGCTCATTCCACTCGGGCCACGGCGACTACCACTGCCCTGGGCCGAGGAGTGCCCTTGCAGGACATTTGCCAGGCAGCTACCTGGGCCACGCTGCACACGTTTGCAAGACATTATTGCCTGGACAGCCAAGTCCGGAGTGATGGCTTCTTTGGCCGTTCCGTCCTCCAGGACGTTCTGGTGTGATTATTGGTTTGCAGACCCACCACCGGGGTTGGTATTGCTGGGGTATCTATTCTAAGGTAAGGAATCTATCACTAACATGTCTCTTTCAGATGCACAAGTTACTACTTGTGTAACGATATATCTGTAAGAGAGATTAGTTAGTGATAGATTCCTTACCGACCCACCCATCCTCCCCGTTCTGCGAACCAATATCTAGGGTTAAGGTCATACCCTTTCAGGGCCCTAGTTTCATGGCACCAGTGTTGGTTCTATCATGGCTCTGCGTATCTGGCACGGAAAAGCTGTGTATCAGAACTGACGTCGGCGAGCATGGGCGCGGCGCCTATGTACTCCGACGTCATTCCGGCGCTAATGACGATGACGCGGAGCCACGGACGACGCCTGCGGGCGCTCAGGGGTATTGCTACTCAAAATTTTCCGGATCCAGTCTGATACCTGGGGATATTCTAAGGTAATGAATCTATCAATAACTAATGTCTCTTACAGATATATCGTTACACAAGTAGTAACATTGTGCGTCCAGTCTTATGGCAGACCTGCAATTTATGCTGGCGGACTATAAGAGGAGTTTTCCGCCAGAGCAAAATATCCAACAGGCTCCACCTTCTCTACCTGTTATGCCACAGATACAGGTTTGTTCTCCTGTTCTCCAACAGTCTCCTAGGGTCCATCTTCCTACACAAGCTCCTCCTGTCGAACCGTTAACATCATCTGATGAGGAAGTTGAGAGAGAGGAAGGAGAGATTCAACAGGATGAATGGAATTCCTACATTAACCCCACTCCGGCATCTCCATTTCCCCCACAAGTGGATTCACCTCCGGAAGATATTGGGGGCTTCCACAACCTTCTGGAGAGAACTGCTAAGCACTTTGATTTACCTATGCCTCAGCAAGACTGTTTTCTGTATGATTTCAAAGAGCCTTATAGGAAAACAGTACGAAGTTTGCCTATTATAGATTACATATGGAAGGAGGGGCTAAGAATAATGCAAAATACACCAGTGTTGCTGAGACTAGACGAAAAATATAAAGCTCCGAATGATGCTCCAGCTTGCCTAATTGGTCATCCAAAAGCAGATTCTGTAATCTTGCAAGCAGCGCAGCGTCTCTCTAAAAATCCTACAGCTTCCCTGACAGCTTCTCCTGACAAAGAAAGAAGAAAGCTTGATAACATTAGCAAGCGTGTTTAAATGATATTCGCTATAACGGTTCGAACAGCAAACTTTCTGGCTTTATTGGGCCGTTATAATAGGCAGGCGTGGTCGGACTTGTCACCACTTTTGGACAAACTTCCACCAGATGACAAGTAGAAAGCTAAGAGAATTCTTTTGAGTGCGAACAATCTGCCTCCGAAGTGATAGCTTCCACTCCGTTCAGGCAGCTAGCGGGAGCGGCCGTCTTGAGGCGTCAAGGCTGGCTTAAAGCCACCACATTGAGGCCTGAAATACAAACGGAAGTTCTTCATCTCCCTTACAATGGTGAAGGATTTTTTGGTAGTCACGTTGACAAAGCCTTGCAGACTATCAAGAAAGATACTGATACGGCTAAGTCTCTGGGGACTTTACAGTACAAACAGACTACTTTTCGTGGCTCATGATGGAGTTATCAATCTTACAGATCAGGATACCAACAGTCCCATTATTCAACATATCCTGGGATCGCTCAACAATACAGACCACAGTAAACTAGCCATCAGCCACCTGCGGCAGCCTACAACAAGACCTCTTTCAGAGGAAAATCAGGACGCAAGGGTAAGGAGTCCGTTTGACGACAATGGCTACTCCCAGCTGTCGGCCTTTATCCCACTAACTCCATCTCCGGTGGGAGGCAAAATTTCCAGTTATTTACAGCAGTGGCGGGACATAACTTCGGACCAATGGGTCCTAAACCTTATTCAATTCGACCACTCTTAGGAATTCATAGAGATCCCTCCAACGAATCCTCCTCAGCCTCGCTTCCAGAAGCACCTACACCTCTTAAAGATGGAAGTTACCAACATGTTACAAAAAGAAGCGATAGAAAGAGTTCCTTTCAATCAAAGAGGCAAGTGGTTTTACTCCCGCTTTTTCTTGATACGGAAGAAACTGAAAAACTGGAGACTGATCTAAGATTTGCGGAACTTAAACAAATTCCTAGAAAAATAATCATTCCGTATGATTTCTATTCAGGATGTGCTTCACCTCCTCAACAGAAACTATTACATGGCGTCGCTGGATCTCCAGGACGCACATTTTCATATACCATAAAAAATTGTATATGTAATATGTAGAGCAGACCCTTAATCTTGATAAATATTAGGAAATTATAAGATCAAGTAATTAATAGAGTAAAAATGAATAGCACAGGAGGAACAATAGGACTGTGGTATTTACAGCTTTATTTGATCTTTCACTCAGTAGAAACCGGGGATGATAACAATTGAAGAAATATGATCAAAAGTGTCTCGAGAGGAAGGACAACTGAAAAAATATAGAGAATGCTTTTAAAAAATTAAACATTATCCAAAATTCAATCAGGGTTAGCTGCAACATTTTAGCCAAGTCTAATAGGTATATGTTAAACAGTATTGATAGAAAATAATATTAAATACTGTATATATTTTAGGGGGACAACCTACATAAATAAAGACTATCAGTGGACCCTGGTGTAACTTTGAATAGAGCGATACAATTTCAAAGTAAGTGATTTAAGATAAGTTTCAATAAATAGACTTATTCAGAATAAGATGATAGAACAGGCATAATGTAACACATTTGCTTATTATAAAATATAGGTCATTCCATTGAAGAACTGTTATCTTAATGGATGGAAAGATTTTGATGTAACAGACTTACATTAGAAGACGTGTATCCTAATCTGGATGATAGGCATGCATGAGTGAATCTGACCAATAAAGGCGTTGATTGGTGAGTTACCAGATTATGACATATGGACTAGATATAGAATCTAGTTTAAAGGATAATAACCCAGGAGAAACTTCTGACAATATTAGTCCCAGTACCCCAATGCTATCATTTAATACAAATTAAAATAAATACATGATAGTAAATGTAAATGTAGTGGTACCTGTATAGCGCACGACTACCCTGAGGCATCTCAGTACGAATACCGCTGAGGAACCCTTCTTGGCCTTTCCCTGTGAAGTGCCCACTCCTGGGCACCCCCAAGGTGAAGCCAGGCATCCTAGCGTTGTTGGGGCTGTTGAGGAGATTAATCAAGTTATTGCCCAGAGTTGCAGAGTGGGACCCATGATTAGAATAGGCACCGAGGCGAGAATTATCAGGTCTGAGGAAGTAGAGCCCAAGACCCCGCTGATGCAGGAATTGAACCCTGGTCGCGGGCTAGACCTCTGCATCAGGGTCTGCCGCTCTAACCTTTGAGCCACACTTCTCCACTAGTGCACACTGAACCAACCCGTTATAGGAATGATGAATAATATTTTCTTTTTCTTTTCCTGTCCTAAATTGTTTTTAGATCAATTGTTTTTTTAAAAATAACAACAAAGAAATATATGATTTACAAAGTCCTGAAGAAGGCGGAGATAAAATCGTCAAAACGCTGCGTCGACACCAGTTTTATTTAAAGTGAATCATTGTTCAAATATTTGTTTCATTGGAATTTGAATGATTGTTTAAATTGGATGTACAATTGTTCACATCTGTTTTTAAGAAAGGGGTCTTTTACCCCCGAGTCCCTTGCAAATCTCACTGTAAAAAAAAAAAAAAAAACATTTTCCTCACATTTCTGTGATGGAATGTTCTGGAATCTGCGTGGATCCACAAATTATTGAGGAGACATCAAAATTACCTATCACAAAACAACCTGGATTTGCAAGGAAAATCACCTGGGTTTTTGGCCCCGGGCTCGGCGGCCATCCTGGGAAACCTACTAAACCCACACATTTCTGAAAAACTAGACCCCCGGGGGGTCTAGCGAGGTATGGCTTGCATAGACCCCCCAATGTTTTCCTACCCAGAACCCCCTCCAAACCTCAAATTTAGCTGGAAAAATCAAACTTTTCTCAAATGTTTTAGTATATTCCCACACCCAGAAAGGTCCAGCAGATGTCATAATTAGAAGAAGTTACAAGTGAAAACATTGGCACAAATGGCTGGTTTTTCCAACTCCTTTTCAATTTTTCCTATTTTCAACTGTTAGTTTCTATAGAGAAACATTGAAGGATCTACAAAAAAGACCCCTTGCCTTGCTGAATTCAGTATTCTGTCTACTTTTCTAAAATGTATAGCTTTCCAGGATCCATTATTGCTTTCATACCGATTTCTACCATTAACTGGAAGAAGGTTGAAAGCACAAAAAATAGCAAAAATAGGTCTTTGTCCCAGTAAAATGTCAAAACTGTGTAAAAAAAATCGTTTTCTGACAAAAGTTTGTCAGTCCCTGAAAGCTGGAAAAATTGTGTTTTCAGCCCCACAAACCCTTTTTTGATACCATTTTCAGGGGAAAAACAGATGCTTTCATTTGCAGCACTTTTTTCTCATAAAAAAAGTAGCTGTGTTTTGGCTAATTTCTGGGTCCCCTCCAGGGGTATCCACAAATCCTGGGTATCTTTAGAATCCCCAAGAAAAGACTCAAATTTGGCGTGAATACCTTAAGTGGTCAAAAAGTAACAGGTGCCTAAGTGCGAACTACCCCAAATTTACCCAAAAAGGCTTAGCACAGGGGAGGGAAAAGGCCTAGCAGCGAAGGGGTTAACAACAAAACTGCGCCACCACCACACCCCTATCCTCACCCCTTCCATTTACCAAATGACAGACTGTAGGATGGCCTAATAAATAATGCTTTGCTAAAGGCTCTTATTGAATTTCTAAACACACACTACATCCATCAGCCCCCAATCTCACTGTCTTGTTCCCTACCCCCAGGTCGACAATTGAAGTCAGGATACTAGTTTCACATGCAATTGGCCACTCAAGCCAGGGGTACATCCCTATTCCAACAGATGAACCTCCCTGACAGACAACCCTAAACCTTACTTTTCCTTTGGAAGTCAGATTGAAAGAAACTGGTAGGAAAGTTGTTGCATCCAAGGAGGGAGTCAATCCAGAAGAGATGTTTAAGATGAGTTTATTCTCAGAAAAGATACAGCCCTCCTATGCTAACAGAGTGTCCTTCTCTAACTAAGCTGCAGTCTCAACTGTTCCAGAGACTTCAGAGGCTTTAAGCCAAAACATTCTAAGTTGCTAGGTAACATACCCAACATGCTTATACAATATAAATCTTTATAACATAAATACACAATACATCTGAATAAATGAATGGATGAATGAATAAATAAGTAAAAGAAAGAATATAACACATCCCCCCTCCTATAATCATAATACAACAAAATGAACACAGTACCCCAAAGCTAAAACAAAACAAATACACTAAGTGACATAATCTTCTAAATATTTAGGTCTAACTCTGAATCTAGAACTTTGACCAACCTGAGAGCCCAAATTATTGGGAGAAACAGGTGAGTCTAGAACTTGTTGATTTTGAAAACATTCATCTTGTCTAGTCCCAAGAATGTCTGGAAAATCCACAGATGAATTTGTAGTAATATCAAATGAACCACTCCCCAAACAAGAAAGCAATCATGGATTATTGTCATTAGCATTGGCGAGAGTCACATTACCTTCACCATGTTTAACTTTTGCAACATTTCTCTTACTCCACCATTTACCACCTGTGACCATTACTGAATGTTTACCAAGCTTGACAATTTCAGTGTCTGGATAATTTTTAAAACCTCTTAGCTTGAAGGGTCTTCTAATCCTGACCTTATCACCAACATTAAACAAGTCAACCTTAATATGTTTACTCTCATCATACCTGAGTTTTGACTTAATTTGAGAACGCTTGAGTTTAACCCTAACTTGATCCATCGAAGACGTATCCTCATGAAATTTAGTATTAGACATCAACCAAGTCGGGGAAAGTTCGTTGAACGACTGCCTACCCCTTAACATAGCAAAAGGAGTTACACCAGTCATTGAATGTGGCGTATATTGTATGACCAGATTCTATCTCCAACTACATCTTGAATATGCAAGCCAGAAGAAGAAGCTAGCTGTATAGACTCCTTTAAAATTCGGTTGACCCTTTCCACTAAACCATTCCCTTATTCCCTTGCGGGCTATATAATGCAGTAGTTAAATGTTTAATACCTAGATTATATGAAAAATTTCTCATGTCATGTGACACGAATTGGACACCATTATCGGAGACCAAAAAAGCAGGTATGCCTTCAGACCTAAAAAGTTGTTTGAGAAACTTAATAACATTCTCTGTATTTGGATCTTTCATGAATTCATAGGATACCCATTTAGAATGATAGTCAACCACAGTTAAAATGTAGTTAAAACCTTGATTGACACCCCCAAAAGGACCAACAAAGTCAATTTAAAGTTTTTCCCAGGGATTGTGAGGAAAATAGATAGGACACAAAGGAGTATTGACAGTGTGAGAAGTTGGCCTGATATGTAGTGCTCACTATTCTAGTGATCACTGTGTATCATTCCAAACAACCCTTATTGATGATTGGTTGTAAGTCAACCTTATAGACCAGCTATCCTAGTAGCATGGACAAGAGCAGTCTTCAGGCTAAACTCTAGAGAGCGTGTTAAGCCAGCTGTTATACCATCACATATACCCCTTGAACACCAAGTGAAAGGACACCACTCAAGTTGTTATGAAAATAAAAGGATATTTATTTATAACAAGTCTACCCTGAACTCTTTATGAGTCAGGGAGCTAAGCACACAACAAAACTCTTAAGAAAATACTTTAAGTTGCACAATTTACACAAATGCCCGAGGGGCACGAAAAACCATATACTCTAAAAGTGGAATGCGAAATACTAGCAGGTAAGTAACAAGATCCAGAGGCTTCAGGATCGCTAGGACTACACTACTGAACCCTAAGGTTAGGAACAGGAGGCCTAGGGAGATCGGGTGCAGTGTGTGCACTCTCACGCAGAATGCGGGACAAAGTCTATGGATACTAGTATTCATAAAGTTACAGTTATCGGACGAATCCGACTAGATAGGCTGAAAACGAAAAAGGATCTGGACACTTAGATAGTGAACCTACGTTGGAGCACCGAAATGCTCAGGTTACCTAGCCCAGGGGCTGCGGCTGCATAGGGTTCAAAAGACGTCGGGAATCCTCGTTACAGTCTATGGAGCCTGAAAGAAGAAGTTGCTGGCAGGCGACCAGTGAAGAAGTTAGATGTGATCCAAGCCTGGATCGGTGATGGATACGACCTGAAAGCAGGGAGGACTCAGTTCTTAATCACTAGCCAGTGATTAGGTGGGCACCAGGATGGCACCGGATGAAGTCACCTCGACCAGGTGAATGGGCGACGCTGGACTCTGCTGTCCCTCGGACCAGGAGGCATTGTCGGCGACCAGGATGGAGGTGCGAGCTGTCCCACGAAGGTGTCTGCTGTCGGCGATGCTGGACCCAGGATTTGGGCAACAAACCTTGGCAAAGTCAAGCCCACGCGGTGGAGTCAAGATGGCGTCTGGAGTGGACCAGGAGGGTCCGGGGTGCTCCTCTCTTGGAAGGGAGCAAGGGCCAGTCTGGAGCAACCAGACCAGCGATGTAATCGTCGTGGTTCGTCGTCAGGAGGGCCACTAGCCAGCAGGCAAATGACCGGATATCGCGGTGAGCAGCAAAGAGCAGAAGGGCCCCACGCAGATCTCGTGGATGCTGGGGGGCTGGACTTCGGTGCTGGAGCTGCTCAGGGTTAGGGCTTCTCAAACCCCAAAGCACTCACTCGAGGATCCCTCGGCGGTCGTGCTGGATAAGCGTCGTGCAGGTTCTGAAGATGGCCGGTCCCTCAGGTCTCGTCACACCAGCGAATTTCAGCTGGGCTGATGATGCAGGTAGAGGTCAGAGATGCCAGGGAATCCGGGTCTCGTCGAGCTGGTCAGTCTTGATCCGGAGGATGGACGTGCAGCAAACCGCAAGCGCTTAGATGGTGCCCGCTGGTGCAGGGTGGCTACTCCTTAGCCACAAGGGAGAGTCTTCAGAAAAAGTCAAGAGTCCTTTCGTGGAAAGTAATCAAGATTCAGAATTATCTAATTTGGGAAGAGTGCCCGCTCCTACCTTTATTCTAAAAAAAGGGGCTGGCACGCGACTAGGTCCTGCCCATGGGTGGGACCAGGAGGGTGGTGGTTACACCCCTCTCCCTTGTCCGGACTTTCCCCAGCTCAGGGGCTGGTGTGCCCCTGGAACTGTGAGCACTGGGGTGCCACTTGCAGTCACCTTCCTCTCAGCCCTGCCTACCTGGGATACACCAAACCCTGTCTGGGATGGTGCTAGCACCGCCCCTGACAGGAAACCCTTTGTCCAAGCTCTCCTCGCTGGAAAGACTCCCAGCAGCAGGAGGTCAGACTTGTGTCTGTAGTGGCAGCATCCATTTTGTGATGCTGAGGCTCGAGTTAGCTTTAACCGGGGTTCACAGTTACATACATGTTGTGTCCTTCTAGAAGGGTGGAATGCTAACCCCGTCGCCAGAATTGGCGAGGGGTTAGTATTCCAATTCGTATGACACCTTACTCGACATGTTTTGGTAAAGCGATACCAAAGTTGGCAAATAACCGCGAGGATTATAAGGCACTTAAGAGTATATGGTACGCGTTATCATGGAACAGCTATTAGGACTTGGTTCCGCAAGCTGCAAACGGGCTCAGCTCATGCCAGAGCACCATCTCACATAATTCCACGCACTCTGCCTTCAGGATTGATAAGGCCTGCCATAAGAGTGACTGATAGGAATACATGTGTCCATTTTAGGGTTAGATATAGGAATACTATATCTAAAGCAAAGGGTGATTACACTACCTTGCCCCAGCTGTCGTGCAGCCAGTTGTGTCAGATTTGGATGGCCGGCCAGGGGTGGCATAATACATGCTGCAGCCCCTGGTAGGCCTTGGGTACACCTATGCCCTGGGTACCTAAGGTACACTGTACAGGGGCTGATAAGGTGACTCAGTATCCAATTAGATATGTACCTAAGGTACATGGAATCCATTTTACAGAGAGAGCAGTGGGCCTGGGGCCCTGAATAGCAGGGTCCCAGGTCAACTAAGTCAAAAAACCAGCAAAACACCAGGTAAAAAGTTGGGGGCAACCATAGTCCGATATCCACCTTCCTACAGACAGTATGAAGAGACTTCTCAGCATGAGAACATTCAATGCAATTACTTATGGACGTCTCAACTAGATTGTCCATCCCGGGCCACCAGTAATGCAGTCTCAACCGTTTCTTGGTACATGTTATTCCACCATGACCCTTGTGAGCCAGAGAAATTAGTTTGCTTCTAATATTAAGTGGGTGAATGAGAAAAGACCCTCTCATAATAAGATCACCCTCTATAGTCAACTCATCTTTTATTTTAGAAAATGTAAGCAACTCTTTATTAACTTGGTTTTCCCTTGGCCATCCTCTGGAAATAAAAATTTTCAGAATAACTTGACAATTATCTGAATTTGACGCTTGCAGCCAATCTGCTTGAGAAATGGAATCTTTGGTGAAAGTTAAACCATCAATCAAGTTGATGACAATTTCTTTATCATCCAATAAGATTTCATCATTATGATTAGTAACAGGACAACGAGAAAGAAAATCAGCCTTGAAATTTTTGCAACCTGAAATGTGCCTCATTGAAAAATTGGAGTCATACAACTTAGAAAATAAACGTACTAACCTAGGACTGGCATGTCTTAATCCTTTATCATTCCAAATAAAAATCAATGGTTTATGGTCTGATATCAAAACAAATTCTTTTGCCCAAACATAAGATGAAAAATGTTTAGCACCCCATACACAGGCCAACGCCTCTTTTTCTATAGTGCTGTAATTTGTTTCCGAAACAGACAACTTACGGGAAGCAAAAGCAAATATATTCTCTTCCCCCCCAACCATTTGACTAAGAATAGCTCCTATACCCACATTGCTGGCATCTACAGTAATTAAAGTCATTAAATCTTCATTGAAAGGTTTAAGGGCCGGAACATGAATAATTAAATCTTTTAAATTATCAAAAGAATCATGTTGTTCTTTGCACCACATAAATTTGACCTTACTTCTAGTCAATTTCCTCAGGGGTTCACTGATAAATGCAAAATTTTGAACAAATCGGGAATAAAATTTGCTTAATCCTAAAAATGACCTTAATTAGTCTTTATCAGATGGGTGAGGGCACTCCTTAATAGCTTTCAATAAGTCCTGCTTAGGACTTATTCCAGAATCTGAGATCACGTGTCCCAAGTAATCTACCTTATTGAGCATAAATTTACATTTTTCTTTCCGAACTGTCATGCCAAGTTTGTTTAAAATGCCCAAAATCTGATCTAAAGTTACTAGGAGCTGTTAAGCAGAATCAGAAGAAATCAAGATATCATCCTGATAAGCCAAAACATTTTTTACTTGCCCAAAAAGTTGAAACATAAGCTTCTGAAACACGGAAGCCGCTGAGGCTAAGCCAAAAGGCATCCTCAGAAATCTGAAAGCGCCAAAGGGTGTGTTAAAAGTGGTCAAATCTTTTGTATCCTCATGAAGCTCAATTTGATGGTAAGCTGCCTTCAAATCTATGGTGGAAAATATTTTTGTACCTTTTAATTGAGCAAGCATATCTTGTATGCAAGGCAATGGAAAGCCATCAACTTGTATGTTTTTGTTCAAGGACCTCAAATCTATGCACAATCTAATTTCATCACAATTCTTTTTAATAAAGACTACAATCAGAGATACCCAAAGTGAGGAATCACCTGGCTCAATAACACCATCTGCACACAACTGTTGAAGATGATTGTTCAACTTATCCCTAATGCTTAATGGCACATGCCTAACCTTATGAATAACCGGAATGACATCTGGTTTCAGTATGATCTTATGTTGAAATCCTTTAACTGATCCAATTTTATCATCAAAGACAGACTTATGTTTCTCAAGAATGCTGGTTAATGATGAACTTTTAGAGTGTAACATAGCAATATTTGAATCCTTTTCTAAAGAAATGGGGTTGTCAGTGCCAGGTCTTAATATCATACGAAATTTACCTTGATCTTTCCAACCAAGAATATTCTTGCCTTTTTTAGCCACATACATTTTTTAATTAATGACACGTTCCATAAAATTGATATTATTAATAAAATAACCCATCCTATCTATCTCTTGACCTCCAAATGCCACTGTGGAAATATCTGGAGGAATTAAAGCAATATCTTTCCATTCTTTATAAAAAAACTCATCTGAAAGTATGGTGACGGGAGACACAAGAATCCACAGTAACTTTAGCACTTAAATCACCAATCCTCACATCACAAATAGGGTCACCGTTGTCAATTTTACCTGTGGAACTAACCATATCTATGGACAAAAGAATTTTGTTAACGGTGGAATGATCAGTTATCTGTGGTTCAATAGATTCAACATGCATCACTTTAGCTTTAAATTTACAAACAGCGGAAAGATGTCCTGTTTTCTTACAATTAGTACATATTTTGTTTATAGCAGGACAAGTGGGAGAATTTTCTAAATGGGTTTTAGACCCACACCTGAAGCACTGAAGAGATTTATCTGACTTCTTCCACTCCTGTTTAACAAAAGGTGTGTTATTACGTTGATGTGTAGAAGCTTGAAGTGTAGAAGCTTGTGTAGCTACAGGAGTAACTTTATTTACCGCTTCAGCAGAAGAACGTTTCAAGGAGCCCAATTCCTTAGAAGCCGCAACAGATCTCTCAATGCCTCTGGCAATCTCTAGAGTTTCAATTAAGGAGGGATTCCTACAGCATAGTATCCGTTCTTTTACTTTGTCATTACAACAGTTAACTACGATTTGATCCCTTAAGTACCGATAGATTGGTCCTTCAAATTCACATGAAGACGCTAAAACCCAGAGTTCAGCTAAAAATGTATCAATACACTCATGTTCACGTTGTTTACGTGTGTAAAACTTATGTCTTTCTACGATTATGCTTGGCTCATCTTTAAAGTGTTTTAAAAGTCTCAAAACAGCTTCAGTAAACTCATTCCAGTCATCAGAGGGAGGACGAACAATGTGTGGTTGGTGGTCCAAAATCCTTTGTCCTTCATTGCCTAAACAATTGTATAACATAACATTTTCACCAGTCAAGAAAAATGCTATCCCATCAATGGCTATTATATAACTAGTAAATGACTTATACCACTGTGTCCATTTGATTTTAGGAGTTCCAGGTTCAGGAAGAAAAGTCGAAGGAAGAACACCAGTTTAAGTGGTCATAATGAATATGAAAGAAGAAAAGGAAAAGCAGAATGTAGAAATAAAGAAAAGAATGTAGATAAGCTAGAAGAGAACATTTTAAATGTATATTAATTAGAAATTCAAATAGCTGAAAATTGTAGAACACAAAAACATTACCATGTGGTATAATGTATTAAACATGTAATGATCACTATATTAGTGACCAGCTTACCTGAAACAAGTGATGAAAATTACTTTTTTGAAATAATCTAGCGTGAAAATAACAAAAAACGCTAAAATACAGCATCAAAATCTTATAATATTAAACATTAAAGATAATTGTATCAAATTAATTTAAAGTCTGGAAAAGGTGTGCGCATCACCGCGCAACTGTAAAAATAACTGCAATTTAAAGTCTTGAAAAGGTGTGCGTATCACCGCGCAACTGTAAGAATAATTGTTGTTTCAGTTATGATCCATTTGTATTTGCCGGAGTAGAAAGCCGATCTGACATTGCTTCATAAACTATTAGAGGAAAGCAGTTAGGTGAAGCTCAGGCGTCAGTAGCGTAGCTCCGTGTAAACGATAGAGACTCCAAGAAAGGCGGAGGCGTCACAAGGAGTATCGGAGCAGTAGAGACGAAGAGAACGTCACAAGAAGCATCAGAAACTCTGAGCTGAAATGACAAAGGATTTGCGGTGGGATGGTGGCTCGTGAGTAACAACGAGAGTAGAATCTTGGGTGAGTTTAAAAATAATTTTGATGCTCGAGTGACAACAAGGTCTCTTTCGGGCAAATATAATGTAAAAATAAATTTTTAAGCAAGCTCACAAAAGTCATCCAATCTTCAGTGGTAGTGAAAAGTAGAACTGCGCTGCTCGAAAGGATATTTGTTGTACAGTAAAGATGTGGCCAATCAGCGCAAGTCAGAAAGAAATTTGACGAGTAATCAGAATAACACAGATATAATAGCCGCTCGAAAGGAAATTTATTGACCAATCTTCAGCGGGAAGTGTTGAATAAATTACTCGAATAAAATCCCAGGGTTCAGGGAAATGCTGAATGATGGCATGTTATAACAAGAAAAGAAATGAGCCAAAAACAGTATCTTAAAGGTTGTAATCAATGATGTAGGCAGGTAAGCAGGTAATCCGGTCCAAATATCAGTAGATATAATGAGATCCAAGATAATGGTAGATTGAAAAGAGACACTGGAGTTCTGTTAGCTGTATTAAAATCATAAATAAAGATGAGTGGGTTCTTTAGAGAGCTGTATGAATCACCTCGTCGCCAAATTCATGTTGCATCCAAGGAGGGAGTCAATCAGAAGAGATGTTTAAGATGAGTTTATTCTGAGAAAAGATACAGCGCTCCTATGCTAACAGAGTGTCCTTCTCTAACTAAGCCGCAGTCTCAACTGTTCCAGAGACTTCAGAGGCTTCAAGCCAAAACATTATAAGTTGCTAGGTAATATACCCAACATGCTTGTACAGTATAAATCTTTATTACAGAAATACACAATACATCTGATAAATGAATGAATGAATAAATAAGTATAAGAAAGAATATAACAAAAGTCCATCTGCGTTCCCATGATTTATTCAGACTTTGTGTTGTACCATTACATTTAGCCTTGTAACAAGACTTTTGGTATGTATTGCTGGTTAAAACCTTTTGATGACAAATGTCCAATTTGACATTTCCAAGACGTTTCCAGATCGTAGATTAGATGCACATTAGAAGTGTGTTTTGGTTATGATGGCTGCACTGCTGTGGCTTTGGGCTGGAAATTAAAATGCAGGGATGAAGGGCTGCTGTCCCTCGGAGGTCTTAGAGGTGTACTTGTTATCTTTTTTTAAATGATGTAGGTAATATTGATGAATTCTAACTTAACTGTGGGTTTACTTATTGCCTATTGTTTAGTACACCAGTTATATAGTGTCTTTTATTTGAACAGATGTACCATTGACTGGAAGAAAGGAAAAAACGTTACAGTTAAAACCATAAAGAAGAAACAGAAACATAAAGGTCGAGGCACTGTTCGTACAATCACTAAACAAGTTCCAAATGATTCATTCTTTAATTTCTTTAGTCCAATAAAAGGTAAGACATATTCCTACGTGCACTGACATTTTAGGAAGGTCAATATGCTTCTGCTTTGTATTTGACATAGTCAAAAAAAAAATAACAGTCCAAAATCGTTAATGTTCAATAGCTTACTAAGTGCTTTTGTTGCATATTATATAACCTCAAAAATATTGCTGCAGCTCTAAATTCATATGAAGTAAAACGGTGGGAGTCATTCACTATCTAATATTTATTCATTCTCAGGGTGCTTTCCGTAATGGGTTTTTAAGAACAGTCACTTCACATTTCAATTAGTTTATTAATACAGCGCCAGGGCAGTAAACATTGAGCAGACGTCATCCTAAAACAATACGTGTACAGTGGCACATTTTTCTAGTGTTTTAGTTTGTATTACAACATTGTGCATTCCTTCAAAAAACCTTATTCTACTTTCTGACAATTGATATACCGATATATGCTAGTTCAGACTAGCGTGCACTTTATAGTCTTGCCTTAGCTTTTGTTGAGTGTGCTTACATGTAATATATAAGCTCAATGCTATACAGAGGATTGCAACGGGGGAATCATGAAGCTATTCTTCTTGGAGCCGTAGCCATAATAATAGCTCAGCTTGCTTCATTGAGCCTCAAGGTTACAAAACCTGGTTCTGTCAGAGTGCCAGCTAAGCCACGAATGTGTGCAAATGTGGGAAGCTTATGGGGAGAACAATATGATGATTCCATTGGGCATTTTTCTGTTTTTATTTTTTTAGTTTTAATAACTACAATAAATGCAGACATCTCCCAGGTACATTTACCGTCTTTACATCATTCATTGTATGTTTACATGCTGTTGCATCACATTACAGAACTGTAATTCTTTAAGTTTCAGGGGCAAACTAGTTATCTGTGGGGCATTACATAAACCCAAGCCCTCCCTCAACTCAGCACTTCGTCTTAAAGCTTAAACACCGAATCTGTACAATCAGCAATTTTTCTATGACATTTATGAGGTTTTTCAATCAATCTCGTCACGTTTGTAGCAAGCTGTGCTCTAATAAGTTGTTTGGGGAAGGTGTATCGATGATACATTCTAACGCCTGTAGAGTCTTGGGTTCTTGCAGTAATGTGCTGTGCATTTGTGTACTCATTCTGCACAAAATTTCATTGGGCCTTATTAGAGAAATGTAGGATGAGGCTGCAGGTCCACCCTGAGCAAATGGTGTACAATGCAATGTTCTAAGGTAAATATGCTTTGCTGCACAGATATCTACCATCAATTTCACCAAGAAAAACTTTGCCTGTAGAGAAACTTCATTTCTCATGTTTCACTTTTAGAAGCAATTACTAGGAGATTTGAGTGGTGTCTCTTTGAGAACTACCTAGAACAGTGGGTGACTTTTCTCCTTTGTTGAAGCAGTATTTCATAGATTACTTTTTCATAGAACTTTTTATATGTTAAATATATGGCATGTGCTCTAGATTTAACTATGTTGTGATCTTGCTGGTAAGTACGTTTCTCATCTTGATAATATTTTTGCAATCTTTTTTTTTTAAATATTGTATTATCATTTCGTTGTCATACATCTTGACATGTTCAAAAACAATAAACATCTCCATCTTGAGCTGAGTTGTACATCACTTGTCCATGGCGCACATAACAAATAATTCTCTGCCTGTAATATACAGTATAAACAAAAGGTGACACTACTATTTTAGCACCCACCGTCAAGTAATTATAGCTCTAGTTCCACCTTTTAGGCCCTTTTGCCTTAATCATGGGCTACCTTCAGGGGTCGAGGCCGCCCTTGGGGCTCACATATATTCCCCCGGGATTCGAATATTTTGCAATCTTGACATAACATGCAGCAGTGAAGTTGGGGACTTTGAGATTTGTATTGGGTGGTAGGTCAGGTATTTCCAGATTGTTTAGTGAAAGGCAAACTAATGAATAGAGTAAATAGACATTTTTAAATAGACATTTTGGAATTCCTGGAAGTGTAATATAAGCAGATAGTACCTTTTTTATTGAAATTATATTTAAATATGTTTTAAATGATATATATATGTCACAAATCCCGGTGAAGGTAGAGCCTGTCCTGCGGGGCGGTCCGTCTCTGGGTTACCGGCAACCCCAAACTTATAGTATAAAATCTTCTGAAGTACAAGAGATACAGACGGATAGTTGCAGATATTAGTATTTACTGCTGCAGAAAAATAAAGCTTTCGCCTTGGTCATGCTGGAAACACTTACTAGCCCACTTCCATATGGAGCCACAGTTCTGCCTCATAGAAAGAGGACTAATACCAACACCCTTCAGTGCAAAACAACGGCTGACATCTTAGCGTGATAAATTATAGATCAATAAATTTTTCAATTGTCTTAGTGCCAAATGTATGTGTACACATCTGCACATTATCCATCTGATTCATAATACGATTTAAGCTATATATGACCAGCACGACATAGCATGACACAAATAATAAGTGCAGTATTTGAATATAAGTAACACATTAAAGCAACTGCCGATTTCATTATAATTCGTAAGTGCTCTTAATATCGCAAAATTGTTTGAGTAGAGACAATACAATTCTTTCCTAGCTCATAGTCCGTAATAAGAAACGCCTCTTCATCATTTCATTTGGTGCGGTAGGCGCATGCGTGTCATTGACCAACTCGAACGTAAACAAAACAGTCGATCCCCAGTGGGCATAAACTGCACTAAGACACATGGTTGAATTAATAACCAACTATTCACAATCTAGCCCAAGTGAACATATGCTGACAAGAGATCTTGTAACACAGCTTAGATGAAACAGCTCGATTAAGTGATAAACCATACCTATAAGAAATACAAAATGTGTATATAATTAAAATGCAGCAGAAAAATATTATACAGCCAAAATGTTCTATACCATATATATGTATATATTACATCAGTTGTGCAGGGGGTCTGCCAGTTCCTCACTTGAATTCAGCCCCTATAAAGTCATGGTTTCCAATTCCACAATATACCTTGACTCCAATTGTCGCAAAAGAAGCACCCTGTTCCCACCTCGCACATTCTCATGCACTGTATCTATAACCACCATCCGCAGTAGTTTCTCATTCAGGAGATGGTGGTCAAAGAAGTTTCTTGCAACTGGGTACTGCCTGTTGTTGTGTCCTATTGCCCTAACATGTTCCAATACTCTCTTTTTAGCACAATGAATAGTACTGCCTATGTATGCCATGTTGCATGGGCAAATCAAAGCATATACACAGTGTGTAGCATTACAGGTTAAGGTTTTTCTGATCTCCCACTCTCTACTAATACTAAAGATGGCGTGTGTGGAGCAGTCAACACTGTTAACACTAGCCTTACATTTCCTGCAATATCGGAAGCCCGGATGAGTATTGTTGTTGAGTTTTAATATAGCCTTATAGCCCGCCGTTGCGGGCTATACTGGCTATTAAAGGCCTGCTGAATTGTTAAAGGCCCGAGCCGAAGGGACTTTAATTGCCGGTATAGCCCTGCTACGAAGGGCTATAAGGCTATTAGAACTTTATGCCACTAGAGGGCAGAATGTTCTAACAAATTAAACGAAGGGTTCTCGAAGCTCGAGGGGATATAAATCTCCTCAAGCTTCGAGAAGCCTTTGAAGAACATTGGAATGTTGCTCTGCTGGCCTTTACCGGCCCGTAGAAGCAGGGAGCAGTCTATTGTCTGCAATGGAGCTCCCAACATTCCAATGTTCTAATATTCCTTGTTACCAGATTAGAGCTCAGTTCATCTCTCAAGGACCTATTTCTTTTGAATGTTATTTGAGGACTGCTCTTCAAATGTTTTTGCAGATTGCTATCTGTCAACAGCACATTCCAGTGTTTTTGTAACACCTGGCAAATATTCTGAACCTGTCCTGAGTAAGTTGTTATAAATCTCAAAATCTCTGATTCAGCTTGTTCTCTAACAGGATGTAACAGCTGATTGCGGGTCACTGAATCTACTCTATTGCATGCATCCTGTATAGTCTTGCGACTATACCCTCTTTCTTTGAACCGTTGGGACATGATCTCCTTCTCCTTCTCTTTCTTATAACTCCTATCCGAGCTGCAATTGCGCTTAGCGCGTAACAACTCACCATATGGTATACAATTTACGAGGATGGGAGCTGGAGGCGCTTAGAATGCTGTTACCAGCAGTCTTCTTGCGGAATAGATGTGTGTGAATCATTTGCTCTTTAATTTCTACAACCACATCAAGAAATTAAATTTTATCTCTACTGATATGTTCCGTAAAAGCTAGATTGTATGTGTTGTCATTAAGCTTCTTAACAAAAGCTATAGCAGACTCAGGATCACCGTCCCAGATTAAAAAGATGTCATCAATATACCGCAGCCACAGGACACAGTTGGAAAATTCCTCCAACTGGGCGGCCACCTGCTCCTCCCACCAGCCAATGAATAGATTGGCATAACTGGGGGCGAAGCAGGTGCCCATAACTGTGCCCTATGACTGCCGGTAGAGAGACATCATCGAACAGAAAAAAAGTTATTTGTTTGACAAAAGTCTATCATGTCCAAAATCATCTCCAAGTGGAAAAATAATGAGATTGAACGGGTTTTAAGAAAGTGTCTAATGGCTTGCAGCCCAAGTTGGTGTTGTGCGCTTTTGTACAAACTGCACACATCAAGCGTCACCAGGGTGTAATTGGGCTCCCAATGTATACCATCTATCACCGTCAGAAAGTGTGTGGTGTCTCGCAGGTAAGCTGGTAATCCTGCTACAAAGGGTCTCAGATAATGATCAATAAATCGAGCTGTCTGATGCATATATTTGTCTCTGAAAGAGACACGTTAGTGATAGATTCCTTACCTTAGAATATCCCCAGGCGTCAGACTGGATCAGGAAACTTTTGCGTAGCAGTACCCTTGCACGTCGGTAGGTGTCGTCTGCCGCTCCGCGTTCGTCGTCGGCGACGTGGGCACCGTGATGATGTCGTCGGAGTACTTAGACGCCGCCTCCGCTTGCTGACGTCAGTTCTTCTTTTTTCCGCACCAGCCAGCGCAGATCTGGAAAGAGCAGTTACCCTAGTCAATTTTTGACTACGTTTTTGCTGATCTTTTTGATCCATTTCGAAGTCTGTACGACTCCGACGGTGCCGTAGGGATGTCCGGCTTCAAGCATTGCGACAAGTGCGACCGTACCATGTCGGTCACGGATCCCCACCGCCTGTGCCTGATGTGTTTGGGCGTCGACCATGACGACGAGGCCTGCCCCGACTGTTGGGCCCTTTCGAGAAAAGCCATGCGGGAGCGGTCCCGCAGGCGACTCGAACTCCGGCAGTCGGCCCGCGCCGCGTGAGGTCCCGGTCCCACGGGAGGTCGAGGGACAGGTCGCGGGGACGGAGTCGTCACAGCTTCGGGAGTCGGCGCCACTCCTCCGGGTCCAAGTCGTCAGGTAAAAAACATAAGAAGTCGAAGAGGCATCATCGCTCTTCTGACTCCCCCTGACGCTCGCGCGATGCGGCCGGGGGTTCGGATGACACCACCCACGCGGCTCGCGGGAGTGGCGGGCGCCGCGTTCGGCCCCATACCCGTTGCCATGGCCATGAGGTCCCTTTGTCCTCCGACAGGCTCCGCGTCGCCTCCGGGCACGCCTCCAGGCACAGCGGACCCGTCTGGGGGCCCTAGTGGGTCGGGGGCTTCGACCCCGACGCCGTTGGGTGCTTCGGCCCCACCGCCGCCAGCGCCTTCGGGCCTGGCGCAGCAGGGCCCCACGATCCCGACGCCTTCGGGGCCGCCGCCGCTGGGCCTTCCTCTGGCTCTGGATCCTCACCGGTGGACCTTACGACCCCCCCGGCGTCGGTCCGTGTGGTGTCACCTCCGGCGCCGTCCCCGATACCTCCTTTACTTTGGTTCCGACGTATCGGCGCCGCACCCGACGCCGTTTGGAGATTTTTACTTCTATGAACCGACCTCATACAATTACAACCCTGAATCTCAGGAGATGGGTGATGAGGGGGATTGGGAGGGGTCTGAGGTCCCTCTGACCAAGGAGTGTCAGTCTAATGTGGACTGGGCAGGAGACCTTGGGGAGGCCAGTGGCCTGGACACCTCTCCAGACACTGGATTTGTCTCTCCCCCTACCGTGGCTTCGGAGGAGGGGGCTACCTATGGTGTGGTGTTGACGAGGGCTGCCAAGGCCTTGGGCCTTGAGCTCCCCGTCGCGGCCGTGAGGACTAACCTCCTCACAGAGGTCCTTAAGCCGCAGTCATGCTCCATGGAGCCTCTGCTGCCGTTTAATGAGGCCTTGACGGACGTTCTTTTGGACACTTGGTCCGGGCCCGCTACGGGTTCGCCCGTAGATAGGAACGTGGCCAGACGCCACCGCCCGGCTCCGGGCGACCCATGTTTCCTGTCCTCCCAACCCACCCCCGAGAGCCTGGTCATCCAGGCCTCTAATTCCCAGACCGCATTCCCGACGGCCCCGCCGGACAGGGAATCCAAGAGGTACGAGAATTATGGAAAGAAGATATTCTCGTCCCTTAGTTTGGGACTGTGGTCTTCCAACACCGCATGCCTCTTGGGCCGCTACACCCACTCTCTGTGGGAGACGGTGGCGGAAGTGCTGCCAGAGTGCCCGTTGGAGGTACGGGCCAAACTCGGCCAAGCCCTTGTGGAGGGCCGGGACGCAGCCAAGTATTCCATCAGGTGTGGACTGGATACTACCGACTCGCTGGGCAGAGCGATGGCTACGACAGTGGCGGTGAGACGCCACGCCTGGCTGAGATCCGCCAATTTTTCGGCAGATGTCCAGAACACACTTATGGACATGCCGTTCGATGGCCGTCGCCTCTTTGGCGACAAGGCAGACCACGCGCTTGAGCGCTTTAAGGACTCCAGGGCTACGGCCAAGTCCTTGGGCCTCTCGGCCCTGCGCCAGCAAACGGGTGCCTTTCGCTCCTTTCGTGGCCAGGGAAGGGGCGCCCCCACACGTGCCGCCAGCCACTCGCCGCAGACTCGTCCAGCGCGGCAGCGGACGTGGAAACCGCCACGGAGGCGGTCGGGGAACCAGGCGAAGTCAGTCCACACCTGCCCCCGCGGCATCCACCTCTAAACGCTCCTAGTCCGTGCTTTTCGGCCCATGTGACGCCAGTGGGAGGCAGGGTTCGCCTTCACCACTCTCACTGGCGCACTGTCACTTCGGACAGGTGGGTGCTGCAGATCGTCCGAAGGGGCTACTCCCTCTCCTTCGAGACGACTCCTCAAGCCATGCCACCACAACACCACCGCGTATCGGAGGATCACTTGCGGCTCCTGCAGGAGGAAGTTTCGGCCCTCTTAGCCAAGGGGGCCATCGAGCGCGTTCCTGGTCCAGAAGTAGGACGTGGTTGCTACTCCCACTACTTTCTGGTACCCAAGAAGGGCAAAGGGGGCCTACGCCCTATCTTGGATCTGAGGAACGTCAACGGCTTCCTCCGGAAGGAGAAGTTCAAAATGCTGACTCTGACTCTGGCTCAGGTCTTAGCTGCCCTAGACCCAGGAGACTGGATGGTAGCGTTGGACTTGCAGGACGCGTATTTCCACATCCCCGTCCTGCCGGCCCACCAGCGTTACCTGCGGTTCACGGTAGGCCACGTGCACTTTCAGTTTACCGTGCTCCCCTTCGGCCTTACCAGCGCCCCACGGGTGTTCACGAAGGTGATGGCGGTGGTTGCAGCTCATCTGCGCAGGTTAGGGGTGTCAGTCTTCCCCTACCTAGACGACTGGTTGTTGAAGGCGGGCTCGCCCCAGACAGTCGTCAGCCACCTCGACTACGGCGGATCTCCTGCATCAGCTGGGATTTTCCATCAATGTGCCGAAGTCACACCTGTGCCCCTCTCAGAAGCTCCTTTTCATCGGAGCGGTTCTCGACAGCGGGTTCGGGATATACAGGCTCTGATTCCGATCTTCCGGCCTTTATCCCGAGTTTCGGTCAGGTTGACGCTGCGGCTTCTGGGGCTGATGGCCTCCTGCATCCTTCTGGTGCATCACGCACGGTGGCGGATGCGGGCTCTGCAGTGGGACCTGAAGTTTCAGTGGGCCCAGCATCAGGGCAACCTGTCCGACTATGTCCTGATCTCGGAGGGCACTGCGAGACAGCTGCAGTGGTGGCTCACGGACCGCGATTGGGTCAACGGCAGATCCCTCTCCCTTCCCCAACCGGAGCACGTAGTTGTGACGGACGCGTCCCTCCAAGGCTGGGGAGGCCACATGGGAGAGGCGGAGATCAGAGGCCTCTGGTCTCCGGCGGTGTCCCGGCTCCATATCAACCTGTTGGAGCTGCGGACGATTCGTCTAGCACTGAAGGCATTCCTCCCGTCTGTCCGAGGGAGTGTAGTGCAAGTGTTCACGGACAACACCACCGCCATGTGGTACTGCAACAAACAGGGCGGGGTGAGGTCGTGGACCCTCTGCCAGGAGGCTCTGCGCCTCTGGCAATGGCTGGAACATCGGGGCGTGACTCTGATGGTTCAACACCTGGCAGGTTCTCTGAACGCCAGTGCGGACGAACTCAGCCGACGGTGCTCGATGGATCACGAATGGCATCTGAACTCGGACGTGGCGCAAGACATCTTTCAGCAGTGGGGAGAGCCTTGGTTAGATCTATTCGCCACCGAAGAGAACGCGCAATGTCATCAGTTCTGCGCGTTGGAATTTCCAAGGCGGCACTCGCTCGGAGACGCTTTTCATTGCGAGTGGAGCTGCGGTCTGTTGTGCGCATTTCCGCCTATACCACTTCTGCCCAGAGTGCTGAAGAAGATCAAGCGCGACCGGGCACAAGTCATCCTTGTGGCTCCGGACTGGGCACGAAGGAACTGGTATCCCGAGCTACTCAGTATGTCAGTCGATCCCCCGGTTCGTCTGCCTCTTCAGGAGGACCTTCTGTTGCAGCAGCAGGGGACGGTCCTCCACCCGAACCTGTCCAGTCTCCACTTCCATGCTTGGAGATTGAGCGGCGCCAGTTGAGGCCATTTGACTTGCCTCCTGAAGTCTGTAACATCATTCTGGCAGCCAGGCGTCCCTCCACAAAGTCGGTATACGCCTGCAGGTGGAACAGATTTGTGGCATGGTGCACAGCAAAGGCTGTGGATCCCCTCAATGCCCCTCTTTCTGAGGTTCTCCTCTTTCTTCTCTCTCTGGCCCAGCAGGGCTCTGCTCTGGGCACTGTCAAGGGCTATCTTTCAGCTCTTTCAGCCTTTCTGAGGCTGCCTGACCAACCTTCTTTGTTCAAGTCCCCTATCGTTAATCGATTCCAGAAGGGCATCACTCATACGTTTCCTCCTGTTCCCTTTGTGATGCCTCAGTGGGACTTGAACCTGGTTCTTACGTTTCTGATGTGTGCTCCCTTTGAGCCACTTCACAACTGTCCTCTTCGTCTTCTTTCTTTGAAGACTGCCTTCCTGGTAGCCATCACCTCTGCCAGGAGAGTGAGTGAGCTCCAGACTCTATCTTGTAAACCTCCTTTCCTTTCAGTCCATCCGGACAAGGTTGTGTTACGGACAAGGCCCTCCTTCCTACCCAAGGTAGTCGCGGCCTTCCACATTGGGCAATCCATCACGTTGCCCACCTTCTTTCCGCCTCCGCACCCCTCGAGAGAGGAGGAGAGGCTCCACCGTCTGGACCCAAAACGTGCGCTCTCATTTTATCTGAATCGCACACAACAGTTCCGGGTGGATGATCAACTCTTTGTTGGGTACGCGGGCGCTAAGAAAGGGAAAGCGGTGCACAAGCGGACCATCTCCAGGTGGATTATCTTGTGCATCCAGGCGTGTTACTCCTTGGCTAAGAAGGAACCCCCTGTTGGGCTGAGGGCTCATTCCACTCGAGCCACAGCCACTACAACTGCCTTGGGCCGAGGTGTGCCCTGGCAGGACATTTGCCAGGCAGCTACGTGGGCCTCGCTGCACACGTTTGCAAGACACTATTGCCTGGACAGTCAAGTCCGGAGGGACGGCTACTTTGGCCGTTCTGTCCTCCAGGACTTTCTGGTGTGATTATTGGTTCGCAGACCCACCACCACGGGGATGGTATTGCTGGGGTATCTATTCTAAGGTAAGGAATCTATCAATAACGTGTCTCTTTCAGATGCACAAGTTACTACTTGTGTAACGATATATCTGTAAGAGACATTAGTTAGTGATAGATTCCTTACCGACCCACCCATCCTCCCCGTTCTGCGAACCGATATCTAGGGTTAAGGTCATCCCCTTTCAGGGCCCTAGTTTCATGGCACCAGTGTTGGTTTTTGGCATGGCTCTGCGCTTCTGGCGCGGAAAAGCTGTGTCTAAGAACTGACGTCAGCACGCGGAGACGGCGTCTAAGTACTCCGACGACGTCATCACGACGGACGCGGAGCCGCAGACGACGCCTACCGGACGCGCAAGGGTACTGCTACGCAAAAGTTTCCGGATCCAGTCTGACGCCTGGGGATATTCTAAGGTAAGGAATCTATCACTAACTAATGTCTCTTACAGATATATCGTTACACAAGTAGTAACTTGTGCTCCAGACTCCGATTTTTCTTAAAGCCAGGAATCTTGTGATTCCGCATTTTCTTAAGATCCCTCAAGACCCCTCTTTCAAACACCTCTATAGCATCACATTCAATGTTTGGAAGAAAAACAGATTTGGGTTTAAAACCACTACCCGGATTAACATCCAAATCTATCCCATAATGTTGTAGGTTTATAATGGCATCTTCATTGGACATATCTTGGTCACTTAACGAGGAAATTGCATGCATAACTTTAATATCATCAACATTGAGATTACTCATAGACACATTGTGTAATAACTCATTTTTCTTATGCTTGGTGTCAAACCATTTTTTTCAACTTGAGTTTGCGTGAGAAATAAAATAAATCATTCCTTGTCTGTACAAAATTAAAATTCGTGGTGGAACAAAAAGACAAACCTAGTCCAAGCATTTCATCCTTGCAGAGGGACCGTTGCGAAAGATTGTTGACCGTCCTAGTTGAGCCTTCTTGCCCCTTGTCACCATTCCCACTGGACCTCCTGCATCACTTTTTGCTCCTCTGCTTGGCTTGTTTGTTCTCCTTATTTTTCCTCTGTCGCTTCGCCCTCTGCCTCTCTGACCACTCGGATCCTGAAATTGGTCTGTCCTGCCTTTGTTCATCATTTGGAACTGATATAAAAAAATGATTTGCCTTCTTTTGCTGAATTGGCTGCTGTAACAGATGTATCTGAAAGACTACTGTCAGGTACATCACTCTCACTCATTCCCACACTAGTCGGTATCACGATTGGCTGGGCAACAGCCACATCTCTTCTAAATAGATGATCATATTTCTTATGGAAGGTTAGTGTTCAGCCAGATTGATAATCTTTATAGTCTCTCAAAAATTTGCGTTGTTTTTAGCCGTGATTTCCTCCTCCAGTTTTTCCATCCTGATAAGAAAATTCTTCATAAATAACTCAAGTGCTTCTTTCGTGATCAGCTTTGGTGCATGTCCACAGTTCTTCGGGATCTCGACCTATGACGCTGGACTTCGATCGGCTGACTCCGATACAGATTGCAGTGTCGGTCAAAGTTGCTTCTCTTCCACGGCGTTGTATGACATCGGATGTTGTGTCGAACATTCAGACTGAGCAGGTTTTGATTTTTTCTCAGGGAGAGGTTGTGGAAAGACAGCCTATGTCAATTGAAGCAGGGCCCTTTCAGCTCATTTCTGAGATGTGTGGCTCCGATGGAGGAGAGCTAGTTGTGTGCTCTGAGAGAAATTAGTGGCCTGGATTCTTCTCTAGCTTCAGGGTTGCTTTCTCCCCCTGGCCTTGCCACGGAGGCAAGTTCCAACTTTGCAGACATTCTAAGGAAAGTGGCTACAGTTTTAAACTTACCATTTCCTACGGTGCAAAGGTCCACAGACCCTTTGATAGAAGTCCTTTTCAGGGAACCTGTTCTTCTGGTTGGGTAGACTCTTATTTATGTTTTATTAGGTACTTGGTTTAATTAGAGTCTGGGGCCTCAGTGGACCGAGATATTGCACGTAGATACCTGCCTACACCTGGGGACCCAGTTTGTCTTCATAGACACCCTCCCACCTGTAGCCTGGTGACTCAGGTTGGGACTTCTTCGCAGAATGTAGATTCTGTTCCTTAGATTCCAGTGGGTAAGTAGTCTAGGACTCGTGATGCATGTGGTAAACACATCTTTGCTGCGGCAAGCCGAGCCTTGCGATCCCCAAATACATCTTGTGTGCTAGGGCCATATGCCCATGCTTTATGGGATCCACTATAGAATGTATTACATCTCTTCTGGATAATGTCCACTCTGAGATTGGTGATTTGAATAAAGATGGTCTGCAGGCTGCTAGGCTTACCATAAGGTGGGATTTGGACACTACGGACTCTGTAGGTCGCGCTATGGCAACACCATTAGCATTAAGGCATCAGGCTTGGTTGGCAACTTTGGTTTCTATGAGGCTGTCCAATCGACTTTGGTCAACATGACATTTGATGATGCCCATGTTTTTAGAAGTCAAGCTGATGCAGTGTTTAGATGCTTCCCTTAAAGACAGGTCTTCAGAGTCATAGCTTTTCATTGTTTGTTACGTGTAACTTGTCTTTATGCTTGAGATTTAGGCTTTTTCTCTAAAAGTGAATAAGCTTTGTTTATTGTGTTTTACACGTCCTTTTTTGGTTTGACTTCTTGGTGTCCTGCGAGAGCAGATGTTTTATTCTCACTACCATGTTTCCCTTTTTTAGGCTGGTATTGATTTAGATGACTAGGGAGGTTTCCCTTTGTCCCTTTGCCTCTCAGGAAGAGCTTTCTCCTCAAGAGGTTATTTAAAGACGTGTCTTCTTGTATGGAAGATTTTCTGATGCAGGCTTCTTTGAGGCAGCTCAGTATTCTAAAATATGCATGGTTTTGACCTTTCATTGTCTCTCATAGGGACATGTTAGTATGCCAGTGGTAAGTCTGGTATATAAGGATGCTCTGGTCTTTACTCGTTAGAATAATCAGCGTAGTATGTCCTCACTACTCTTGTGGTGTGCATATTTATTATGGTGATGATGGATTCAGAGCTTACGTTTTGCATTCTTCTGAATACATGTTCTTGTGGTTCATCCTGCATTAAAATCCTCTTGGACTATGTGTTTCTTATGATGTAGGTTGTTTTCTCCTTCTGAGCGGACTGAATATCTACATTTTTATTATATGTGCTTCACTTTTTGGAAAATTGTGAGAGTAAACTCTGAGTTTATTGTGTATTCTTTGGAAGACACAAGTTAGTTGCCTTCTCCTCTGTGGAGGGGATAGGTTTTTCATTTGTTCATACTTTAAAAATATGGGGTGAACTTTGTATCTTAGCTGTGTGATAGGTAGTGTTGGGAGCAATCGGATGGAGACTTCTAGCTGCAGTTTCCTTAACTGTTTCCAGTTATACAATTTATGGTTGGAGTTTTTAGGCTTTATTAGAAACTCTTCTTGTTGATCTCCCACAATGCTTGTTCCATCTGTCTGGAGGTTCTATACTGCCTGTCTTTTTGGGTATGTATCAATTTCTTTAGGTTTTACAAAACGTTGAGAGATCTTGCCTGTTTCTTCTTGAGGCGGACTTGTGATCAAATAGTGTGTCATATCACAAGTGTTGTTGCATGCACTTGTTGCTAACAAGGCTTCATTTTATATAATGTTTCCTTTTAATGTATCGTCTTTTCCTTATTTAATTTTTTTGATACTGCACTAACACTTGTGTTCCCGTTTCTTCTTTCGCTTGCCTGGGTATTTTGAGCGTGCCCACGGCTCAGTCATGTTCAGACTTTAGGACCATGACACTGAAGACCATGCAGGTGCAGGTTTTGTAGATACTTGCATTCCTGCAGTAAGTGTGAACCAGTGATGCTCTATGTGTTGTCAGACCACTCGCAGTCTATTCTGACACAATTTTATATATAATATGTATATGTCCAGGTGATACACCTTTGTTGGAACATTTTTTACAACTGGCATCATTGATGAATATCAATATTAGATTCAAACATATTATTGTTATTTTAGTCTCTTTACAGTGCATTATGTAACAATCGAGTGGTCATTTTGTTCAAACCAAATTCTCAGTACTATGGTGGGGTTATTGTTCATCTTTCTTTTGATGTTCATTCATCTTGGAATAATGGAATGAATTCTGAGAGTCCGTCTTTTGTATTTTATCAGAACAGTTCTTTCTCTGATATTTTTTTATTGTTGTGAAGAATGCAGATTGCATTACTTTTAGTCAATGAGTTTCTTCCCCTTGGGGGATAGAGGTTAATGTGTTATAACTGAATGTCTTATGACTGAAACATGGCTGACTGATGAGTCTGAACCAGACTTGGTTCAGGCCATACCACAGGGGTACCAAGTGGCCCATGAAAATCGCAAGACAGGAAAGGGAGGCGGATTAGCCATTATCTTTAGAGAATCCTATCAGTGTCGGATCTCCCCCCCCCCCCCCCCCTTCCCCCACCCCCCTCCTTCCCGAGCTGTGAAAGCCTATCATTTGTATTAGATCTCTCCCCCACTAATACATTTTCCGGGATCCTTTTATATCGCCCACCGGGAACGGCAACGACTTTCATAGATAATCTCCCCTCATCAGTAGCCAGTCTAGAGACTATGCCCGCTAACTTTACCCTGCTGGGGGGATCTCAATATCCATCTGGATAATGTCTCCAGTCCATCTGCCCTTCACCTTATCGATAGCCTAGCGGCGCTGCAACTCATCCAGAGAGTGGACCACCCCACCCATATAAAGGGTCACCTTCTTGACCCGATATTTAGCAACTGCTCGGGCCTAGAAGTACGTACGCCTACGGCCATCCCGTGGTCTGACCACCATTTTATTTCCTTTACCTGGACCATCCCGAACTCCCAACTCCTGCACCAAACGAACCTACCCTCCCAGAGAAATTGGTCCAAGCTCCCTATACATGAATGGCAGTCCACCCTGGATAAGACCAGACCTCCCATTAACCCTGACCCCACTTTAGCAAATGAGGACTTTAATGGGTGGATCACTAGTTCCCTAGATGCGGTTCTCCCTTTGAGGAGGACGGAGGCAAAGCGGACTTCTAAAACCTTCCCTTGGTATTCTCCCGAATTGCGTGAACTCAAACATAAATGCAGACGTCTTAAAAGGAGGTGGAGACTGGATTTCTCTCCTGCCAGTAAAGCCATTTATAGAGACTCGATCAGGGCCTACAAAACAGAGATCAAAGACTCTCCTAAAGCGGAGAGAACCGCCCCCTAATCCTCAGAATGCACAAACCCGCTGTAATGACCTAGCTGACTATTTCTTGGATAAAATCCAACTGATACTCTTCTTTTCCAACTAACCTTACCTTGCCTCAGATAGAGATCTTTCCCACTCCCGAGATCCAACCCAACCACTCATTGCAGTCCTTCCCCCTGATCACTTTGGCTACACTCAATCTCCTTGTTTCTCAGGTAAAATCAGGCTCCCCCAATGACCCGGCCCCGCCACGGACCTTAGAGATGGTAAATGATAATATCCTCCCAATTCTATTGAACCTACTCATTGCCTCCATAATTGCAGGCTCTGTCCCACCTCTCTGGAAACAGGCGATGGTCAAGGCTCTTTTAAAAAAAAAAACAACCTTGACCAAGCCGATCCTAAAAACTATCGGCCAATCTCCCTCCTCCACTTGGGTCAGTAAAATACTTGAAAAACACGTCAACTCTGCACTAATGGAGTACATTGAAGCTAGCTATCTGCTTGATGACTCACAAACGGGCTTCCGGCCCAAACATGGGACCGAAACCGCTTTATTGGCAGTGACGGAGGAGGCACGGATGATCATGGATAGGGGGGCTCAGCAGCCATAATCCTCCTGGACCTAAGCGCCGCCTTCGACACTGTCAATCATAGCACCCTATTGTCTCGACTGACGAACATCGGGGTGTCTGGCAAGGCAAGATCTTGGTTAGAATCTTTCCTCTCCGACCGGTCCTTCCGAGTGTTCGAAGGTGACATTACTTCACCAAGCAAACCTCTTGTCTGCGGTGTCCCCCAGGGCTCGTCATTAAGCCCGACACTGTAGAAGAGAACAGGGAGTTAGAGAAAGAGGCGGATGGAAGAGAACAGCAGATTAGTGCAGGAGAAGAGAACAGGGAGTTAAAGAAGGAGGTGGGGTGGAAGAGAGCAGCAGATCAGCACAGGAGAAGAGAACAGGGAGTTAGAGAAGGAGGTGAATGGAAGATAGCAGAAAGATCATCACAGGAGAAGAGAACAGGGAGTTAGAGAATGAGGCGGGAGGAAGACAACTACAGATCAGCACAGGTGAAGAGAACAGGGAGTTAAGGAAGGAAGCGGGTGGAAGAGAACAACATATTAGCACAGGAGAAGAGAACAGGGAGTTAAAGAAGGAGGCGGGTGAAAGAGAACAGCAGATCAGCACAGGAGAAGAGAAGAGAACAGTGAGTTAAAGAAGCAGGCGGTGGAAGAGAACAGCAGATCAGCACTGTAGAAGAGAAAAGGGAGTTAAAGGAGGCGGTGGAAGACAGCAGCAGATTAGCACAGGAGAAGAGAAGAGAACAAGGAGCTAGAGAAGAAGGCGGGTGGAAGAGAGCAGCAGATCAGCTCAGGAGAAGATGAGAGAACAGGGAGTTAAAGAAGCAGGCGGTGGAAGAGAACAGCAGATCAGCACGGGAGAAAAGAACAGAGTTAAAGAAGGAGGCGGGGTGGAAGAGAGCAGCACATCAGCACAGGAGAAGAGAACAGGGAGTTAAAGAAGGAGGTGGGTGGAAGAGAACAGCAGATCAGCACAGGAGAAAAGAACAGAGTTAAAGAAGGAGGCGGGTGGAAGAGAACAGCATATTAGGACAGGAGAAGAGATCAGGGAGTTAAAGAAGGAGGCGGTGAAAGAGAACAGCAGATCAGCACTGTAGAAGAGAAAAGGGAGTTAAAGGAGGCGGTGGAAGACAGCAGCAGATTAGCACAGGAGAAGAGAAGAGAACAAGGAGCTAGAGAAGAAGGCGGGTGGAAGAGAGCAGCAGATCAGCTCAGGAGAAGATGAGAGAACAGGGAGTTAAAGAAGGAGGCGGGTGGAAGAGAGCAGCAGATCAGCACAGGAGAAGAGAACAGGGAGTTAAAAAGGTGGCGGTGGAAGAGAACAGCAGATTAGCACAGGAGAAATAAACAGGGAGTGGAAGAGAGCAGCAGATCAGCACAGGAGAAGAGAAGAGAACAAGGAGCTAGAGAAGAAGGCGGGTGGAAGAGAGCAGCAGATCAGCTCAGGAGAAGATGAGAGAACAGGGAGTTGGAGAAGGAGGTGGGTGGAAGAGAGCAGCATACCAGCACAGCAGAAGAGAACATGGAGTTAAAGAAGGAGGCGGGTGGAAGAGAGCAGCAGATCAGCACGGGAGAAGAGAAGAGAACAGGGAGTTGGAGAAGGAGGTGGGTGGAAGAGAAGATCAGATCAGCGCAGCAGAAGAGAACAGGGAGTTAGAGAAGGAGGCGAGGTGGAAGAGAGCAGCAGATCAGCACAGCAGAAGAGAGAGAGAGAGGAGGAGAGAGGAGAGAGGAGAGAGGGTGAGGGTGAGAGAGGAGAGAGTGAGAGGGAAGTGAGGGAAAGAGAGAGAGGCATAGTGGCCTGGCTACGGGTGTACCGAGAGCCACCAGAGATGGTGAGCTTTTCCACGAGTTAACAGGTGATAGTCATGATGATTTTATAAATGATGCAGCTGGTTTTGAATATTGTGTGGGCTGGCAAGCGAGTTCATGTAGTTCCATCAGTGTGGGGGGGGAGGGTTCTGCCCTAGTCCCTAGATGAGACATGTTGCAGCACGTAAGGTGCCTTTAAGGGGTGTCGGTGTGGAGTCTTGTAAGCATTACCACCATCCTGGGCTGTGTAAGTGTCCGCACTATAAATGTTAGAGTACGAAAATGGTGACTGAACCCAGGTGCGCGGCTGCAGAGGAGAAATGTCTCTGTACTTCAACATAGAGATGGGAAGTAATCAAAGAACCTCGTTTTTCCTCTTAAAATCCTGACAATAACAGGGTGTGATTGAGCAAGACATTTTATCACGTTGAGAGCAATCAAGCAGTTGTCAAAAGGGTCTTGCAATTTCTGTAGCTATTGAGGAAAAAATCCGAAAGTCAGGGGACATGTGAATTCCACACAAAGACATCCAAGGCGTATCAAAACTAAAGCGACAATTTGGAAACCAACTGCCCTGATTGCATATATTAAAAAGAAAACGCCCATCCACGTATTAAAAAACATGATCTTTAGCACTCCAGCATGATTAGCAAGAAACCATCACACACACAAAGAGTTCCCAAATGCACAAACACAAATGCTCCACAGCCACAAAAACGGACTCTGAAACAATGCAGACACAATACTTCAAAAAGACAAAAAAATGAAACCAGCGCGTAACGTTTCCTATGGAACTGAATTGCAGCTGCTCAAGCTTTCCAGCACACGCCACGGTAAGTGCAACGCACTTCCTGTTTGACACATTCAAGACGATTCAAAGCAACATGAATTACTGAATGAAACCTCAACAAAAGACATTATTTGCCGCAAATCACAGATTCATTCTTGTTCGGCTGAGTCCTTGATCAGAGATTTTTCAGTTTCAAGAGGACAGGATTTCTTTCTCACAGACTGGAATAAATCAAACCTGTCCTTTTTTTTTTTTTAACTCAGAGCTATTTCTGTTCTTTTTGTTTTTACTTTGTTTATATCAGATTATCCAAGTAATGTTATTATTTCTTCCGCAAAGTGTTTACAGGCGCAGAAAGGAATTTAATAACAAGTTAAAAAAAACAAGCATCAGAGAGCATAAAAGGAGACACGGCCTGGCGGCCGTGAAACTGAAAGTACGGCCGGCCGGCCGTGAATAATTAGGGGATGAGAAATGCGCTGGGAGGAGAAATGCAGAGCTGAGAAGCTTGTGGGAGGGAGGCTGGGGCTGTATGCAATCTGCGATGGTTTAGACCTTGCGGATTATAATAGATGAGACCTAAACACAGTAAGAAGAATTGTGGTCGCTCCAATACACAAAGGAAAGTTATATGCAGACAGCATTCATAAACTACTATAGACTAATATTAGAAAGCCTCAAGAGGCTAATCCCAAATGTGAATCATAAAAGTCGCACACTAAAATGTTAAACCCTGGTGAACACAAAATTCAGGCTACCTGTCCATTTTAAATGTATTAAAAATGCTGGTGGGACTGACAGCAACAAATGTGTAGTGGCACTCTAACCGTACCTCAATAAGAGGTGTAACATGAGCCTATTTAATACTGATCATGAATAATTTAACACCCGTACAATATACAAGAACAAGTATAGGAAGGGGATGCTGGAAATAAGAAAAACAGCAGAATCGTAACGTTTGCTGTCACTTACCCATCCCGAAAACATTATCCCAAGCTAAAACGGATGTCAGATAAAAACGGAAACTATTTACCGGAGCCGCAGAATCTTAACGTTTGCTGTCACTTACCCATCCCAAAACATTATCCCAAGCCAAAACGGATGTCAGATAAAAACGGAAACTATTTACCGGAGCCTATTTCTAGGATTTTGTTCCTAAGTATCAGAAAGCGAACTACTTGATTCAATTCACGTTTAGCTTCAAGTCCTGCCTGGGATAATGCGCCAAAATGCAGTTAATTTCAAACAGTTCACTTACCTTCATCTTCTCCGTTTTAGTGTTTGTTCCTAGTATGTTATATTTTTTTCAGGATGGGCAGCGGCATGTTTTATTGCCCATGTTGTTTTGCCTGCCCCAGGCAAACCCACCATCATGAGAATCTTAAAAATAAAAAAGTCTAATTAGATAAAATTCTTGCATATGAAAGGACACCAAGTGAAACGGCCAAATATGTATCACTTCTGCAAAGCCAGGGGCACATACATCGGGGAAAAAAACAACTGCAATTGAACAACAAAAAAGTGAGATCCATCAGGACAGAGAAGGCCATTATTAAAGACAACGAATAAGTAAGACAGCTATGCAGAGTAATAATTTGGAGTGCCTACATTTGTTCTTCATACATAATGCAATGTACAACTTCAACACTGTGGACACATACTGGAGTAGAAATGTGGCCAATTGCAACTGCTAAAGAGGATTTAAATAAGTTTGGACACCTGCAACTGTCTTTGAACATATTTTCGATTGTGGAGTGCCTACGGGGTCTGTTAAAGCATTTTCTTGTGCAGTGATTTCTATCATTAGTGTGATGCAAGCCTACAAAGCGTGTCTCGATAAGTACCTAAATTAAAAAAAGAAAAATCTGCAAACAAGTTTTATGACTGTGCATAAAGAAAAATTCCAAGTCGCAAACTTAGAAAGGTGCAGTGACGAGTTCACGTTCAGCTGACTAAGCAATGGGTTACTAGAATGAATTCTGAACACACCTCCATCTTGCTCAGAACACGTTCAGACAGGATGAATAGCGTTTAAAATTATAACTGTTAACTCAGCACGAAGGTACAGATTGGGCAGAACATATATGCTCTACAAATATACAGGCTAGGTTCAACATGAAAAGAGGCCGTACCTCAACACGTACCGATGACACGGTCTGAGGATACTATTTAGGGCTAAAGCAATACACAAATGTTTAAAGACAGGTGGGAGAGTGCGCAGTGGGATATCTAGATTAAATTGTGGCACGTTCTCTTCCAGGGGATCCTCATCTATAGTCATAAGCATTAGAATATTCCCGCCTGTAGGAAGGTGGATATCTGACTATGGTTGCCCCCAACTTTTTGCCTAGTGTTTTGCTGGTTTTCCACTTAGTTGGCCTGGGATCCTGCTATTCAGAATTCCAGGCTTCCTGCTCTCTATAAAATGGACTCCATGTACCTTAGGTACATATCTAATTGGATACTGAGTCACCTTATCAGCCCCTGTAACAGTGTACCTTAGGTACCCAGGGCATAGGTGCACCCAGGGCCTACCAGGGGCTGCAGCATGTATTATGCCACCCCTGGCTGGCCATCCAAATATGACACAACTGGCTGATCAATCAGCTGGGGCAAGGTGGTGTAATCACCCTTTGCTTTAGATATAGTATACCTATATCTAAACCTAAAATGGACACATATACTCCTATAAGTCACTCCTATGGCAGGCCATAACAATCCTGGAGGCAGAGTGCTTGGAATTATGTGAGATAGTGCTCTGGCATGAGCTTAGCCTTGTGAGAAGTTGGCCTGATATATAATGTTCACTATTCTAGTGAGCACTTTGTATCAGTCCAAACAACCCTTATTGATGATTGGTTTTAAGTCAACCTTATAGACCAGCTATCCTAGTAGCATGGATACGAGCAGTCTTCGGGCTAAACTCTAGAGGGCGTGTTAAGCCAGCTGTTATACCATCACATATACCCCTTGAACACCAAGTGAAAGGACACCACACAAGTGTTATGAAAATAAACAGTGTATTTATTTAGATCACAACAGCCCTGTACTCTTTATGAGGACAGGGTACTAAGCACACAACAAAACTCTTACGAAAATACTTTAAGTTGCACAATTTACACAAATGCCCGAGGGGCACGAAAAACCATATACTCTAAAAGTGGAATGCGAAATTACTAGCAGGTAAGTACTAATCTCATAGGGTTTGGAATCGCTAGGACTGGACTACTGAACCTTCAGATTACTAGCAGGAGGCCTAGGGGACTCAGGTGCAGAGTGTGCACTCTCACGTGGGATGGGGGACAAAGTCTATGGATACTAGTAAATGCAAAAGTTAGAGTTCTCGGGCGAATCTGACTAGGTAGGTCAAAAACGAAAGTGGATCTAGGCACTTAGAGAGTTGTTCTACGCTGGAGCACCGGGGTACTCGGTTTACCTAGCCCAGGGGCTGCGGCTGCATAGGGTTCAAGTGTCGTCGGAAACCCTCGTTGACGAACCAGGAGCCTGAAAGAAGAAGTTGCTGGCAGGTGACCAGTGAAGAGATTCGGATGGATCCAAGCCTGGATCGGAGATGGAAGACACCTGTAAGCAGAGGGGACCAAGTTCTGAATCACTAGCCAGTGATTAGATGGGCACCAGGATGGCACCGGATGGAGTCACCTCGACCAGGTGAGTGGGTAACGCTGGGCTCTGCAGTCTCACGGACCAGGAGGCGTTGTCGGCGACCAGGATGGAGGTGCGAGCTGTCCCACGATGGTATCTGCTGTCGACGTCGCTGGACCCAGGATTGGGGCAACAAGTCTTGGCAAATGCAAGCCCACGCGGTGGACTCAAAATGGCGTCTGGAGTGGACCAGGAGGGTCCGGGGTGCTCCTCTTTTGGAAGGGAGCAAGGGACAGTCTGGAGCAACCAGACCAGCGGTGTTGATGTCGTCGTTCGTCGTCGGGAAGGCCACAAGCCAGCGGGCTAGTAGCCAGACAACGCGGTGAGCAGCAAAGAGCAGAAGGGCCCCACGCAGATCTGGTGGATGCTGGAGGGCTGAACTTCGGTGCTGGAGCTGCTCAGGGCTGGGGCTTCTCGGACCCCAAAGCACTCACTCGAGGATCCCTCGGCGGTCGTGCTGGGCAAGCGTCGTGCAGTCTTGAAGATGGCCGGTCCCTCGAGGTCTCCTCGCACCCACGGATCTCAGCTGAGCTGACGATGTGGGTAGAGGTCAGAGGTGCCAGGGAAGCCGGGTCTCGTCGTGCTGGTCAGTCGGATTCCGGAGGAAGGACGTGCAGCAAACCGCAGTGTTCTTGGATGGTGCCTGCGGGTGCAGGGTGACTACTCCTTAGTCACAAGGGAGAAATCTTGAGAAGAAGTCGGGAGTTCCTTTCGTAGAAAGTAGTTTCAGGATTCAAAGATGATCTAATTTGGAAGGGGGCCCACTCCTATCTTTATACTAGGAAAAGGGGCTGGCACGCGACTAGGTCCTGCCCATGGGTGGGACCAGGAAGGGGGGTGGTTACACCCCTCTCCCATGCCGGACTTTCCCCAGCTCAGGGGCTGGTGTGCCCCTGGAACTGGTTCTAGCCGGCAGATGCATAGTGAGCACCGGGGTGCCACTTGCAGTCACCTTCCTCTAAAGCCCTGCCTACCCAGGATACACAAAACCCTGTCTGGGATGGTGCTAGCACTGCCCCTGACAGGAAACCCTTTGTCCAGGCCTCCCTCGCTGAAAGGACTCCCAGCAGCAGGAGGTCAGACTTGTGTCTGTGGTGGCAGCATCCATTTTGTGATGCTGAGGCTTGAGTTAACTTTAACCGGGGTTCACAGTTACATACATGTCGTGTCCCTCTAGAAGGGTGGAATGCGAACCCCGTCGCCAGAATTGGCGAGGGGTTAGTATTCCAATTCGTATGACACCTTATTCGACATGTTTTGATAAAGCGATACCAGAGATAGCATATAACCGCGAGGATTATAATGCACTTAATAGTATATGGTATGCGTTATCATGGAACAGCTATTAGGACTTGGTTCCGCAAGCTGCAAACGGGCTCAGCTCATGCCAGAGCACCATCTCACACGATTCCAAGCATTCTGCCTTCAGGATTGTCAAGGCCTGCCATAGGAGTGACTGATAGGAATCTGTGCGTCCATTTTAGGGTTGGATATAGGTATACTATATCTAAAGCAAAGGGTGATTGCACCACCTTGCCCCAGCTGTCGTGCAGCCAGTTGTGTCAGATTTAGATTGCCAGCCCGGGGTGGCATAATACATGCTGCGTCCCCTGGTAGGCCTGGGTACACCTATGCCCTGAGTGACAGGGTCTGATAAGGTGGCCCAGTTCCAATTGGTAAATGCACCTAAGGTACACGTGTCAATTTAGTGAGAGAACAGCAAGGCTGTGGGTCTGATTAGCAGGCCCACAGCCAGAGAAGTCGTAAACCAGTGAAGCAAAAAGCAAAAATCTGGGGTGATCATAGGATTGCAGACCCTACTCTCCTACATGACCCCCCCCAAACTTTGGGACAATAAACTAACCTTGACCAGGTGAGTCTTCTTGCTCTAAGAGGAAATACCTGGAGAGCCCATCTGCATTGCCATGATCAGTGCCAGGTCTATGCTCCACTGTAAAATCCATCCCCTGTAGGGAAATGGACCACCTAAGCAGTTTGGGGTTTTCACCCTTCATATGATTTAGCCACAAGAGGGTCTTATGGTCGGTCTGAATCTTGTAATGAGTGCCAAACAAGTATGGCCTCAGTTTCTTCAGGGCCCAAACCACAGCAAAGGCCTCCCTCTCAATAGCTGACCAATTTTTCTCTCTGGGGGTCAGCCTTCTGCTTATAAAAGCAATGGGCTGGTCATGACCATCAAAATTCAGTTGAGATAGAACAGCTCCCACACCCAACTCAGAAGCATCTGTTTGGACAATGAATGGTTTGGAGTAGTCTGGACTCTTTAGGATAGGTGCTGTGCACATGGCCTGCTTTAGGTCATCGAATGCTTTTTGACAGCTTGCTGTCCACTGAACTTTCTTTGGCATCTTTTTACTTGTCAGTTCATTAAGTGGAGTCACAATTGATCCATAATTCCCGACAAACTTTCTGTAATAACCAGTCAGGCCCAAGAAAGCTCGAACCTGAGTCTGGGTGGTTGGAGGAGCCCAATCCCTGATGGATTGTATCTTGCTCTCCAGTGGCTGAACCTGGCCTCCACCTACAAGGTGGCCCAGGTACACAACCTGTGTCTGCCCTATCTGGCACTTTGTGGCCTTGATAGTGAAACCTGCTGCTTGCAGTGCCTCTAACACTTTCCTCAGGTGGACCAGGTGATCCTCCCAGGTGGAACTAAAGACAGCTGTATCATCAAGATATGCTGCACAGAAATCATCCAGCCCAGTGAGAACTTGATTCACCAGCCTTTGGAAGGTGGCAGGTGCATTTTTCAGACCAAAGGGCTTTACCACAAATTGATAATGTCCACCAGGGGTTGAAAATGCTGTCTTGGGCTTGGCATCCTCAGCTAACCTGATTTGCCAATACCCAGCTGTCAGGTCAAATGTACCTAAGTAGTTGGCAGAAGCCAATCTATCTATAAGTTCATCTGCCCTTGGTATTGGGTGGGCATCAGTCTTAGTGACTGCATTGAGGCCTCTGTAGTCTACGCAAAACCTCCTCTCTTTCTTACCACCCTGGGTGTGAGGCTTTGGCACTAGAACTACTGGACTAGCCCAAGGGCTATCTGAGGGCTCAATGACTCCCAGCTCCAACATTTTCTGCACTTCAGTTTTGATGCAGTCTCTAACATGATCAGGCTGCCTGTAGATTTTACTCTTGACTGGCTGGCTGTAACCAGTGTCAACCTCATGGGTACACCAATTGGTTTGACTGGGTGTCAGAGAGAACATATGTCTGAAGGATTGAAGAACTTGTTTGCAATCCTTCTGTTGATGGTCAGAGAGGCTGCCACAAAAGACAACACCATCTACTGATCCATCATCAGGATTCTGAGTGAGCAGGTCTGGGAGAGGGTCACTCTCCTCCTCCTGTCCCTCATCTGTGCCCATGAGCAAGCTCATGTCCTTCCTGTCAACATATACTTTGAGCCTGTTCACATGGAGCACCCTGTGGGGGCTCCTGGGAGTTCCAAGGTCCACCAGGTAGGTGAACTCTCCCTTTTGCTCAAGGATTGTGTGGGGCCCAGACCATTTGTCTTTGAGTGCTGCTGGGGCCACTGGCTCCAACACCCACACCTTCTGTCCAGGCTTGTACACAGTCAGGACAGCCTTTTGGTCATGCCAAGCTTTTTGGAGTTCTTGGCTTGCCTCAAGGTTTTTAGAAGCCTTTTCCATATACTCAGCCATCCTGGAGCGGAGACCAAGTACATAGTCCACTATGTTGGTTGCAGGCTTTTTGAGAGGTCTCTCCCATCCTTCCTTCACCAAACATAGGGGTCCTCTCACAGGATGCCCATACAGAAGTTCAAAAGGGCTGAAGCCAACCCCCTTCTGTGGGACCTCTCTGTAAGCAAACAAAAGCCAGGGTATCAGGACATCCCATCTACGCCTGAGCTTTTCAGGTAGTCCATGAATAATCCCTTTTAGAGTCCTGTTGAACCTTTCAACAAGTCCATTGCATTGTGGATGATAGGGTGTAGTGAACTTGTAGTTGACACCACATTCCTTCCACATAGCAGTCAAATATCCTGACATGAAGTTTGCACCTCTGTCAGAGACAACCTCCTTAGGGAAGCCCACTCTGGAGAACACTCCAACTAGGGCTCTTGCCACAACAGGTGCTGTAGTGCTGTAGTGGTCCTAAGGGGGATAGCTTCAGGATACCTGGTGGCATGGTCCACCACCACCAGTATAAACTTGTGCCCTGATGCTGTCTGGGGTTCCATTGGACCAACAATGTCAATCCCCACTCTTTCAAAGGGCACCCCCACCACAGGCATTGGTATAAGGGGGGCCTTTGTTGTGCCACCTGACTTACCACTGGCTTGGCAAGTGACACAGGAGCGACAAAACTCCTTGGTATCTTCATTCATGTGAGGCCAGTGAAAGTGTGAGACAATTCTGTCCCAAGTCTTTGTCTGGCCTAAGTGTCCTGCAAGGGGAATCTCATGGGCCAAGGTGAAAAGGAAACCTCTCAGCGACAAGGGGATGACCAGCCTCCTGGTTGCACCAGGCTTGGGGTCTCTTGACTCAGAGTATAGGACTCCATCTTCCCAGTATACCTTGTGGGCACCTGTGGCGTTCCCTGCAGCCTCAGCAGCAGCCTGCGGTCTGAGGGGTTCAAGAGAAGGGCAGGCTAACTGTTCCTTCCCCAGGTCTTCTCTGGAGGGTCCCCCTGAACCCAGAAACTCAACCTGATCAGGTTCAAGTTCTTTAGGCTCAGTTTCCCTCGGCTCTTTGAGGTCAGCCTCCTCTGAGACTTGATCCACAACCTGGGGCAAGGGGGAAGGCAAAGCCTTAACCCTACTGCTCTTCTTCTTGGAAGGTGTCTGGTCCATTGTTCCAGGATCCAGCACCTGTTCAGTGGGGCATCTTCTGGCCTGTGACCTAGTCACAGCAGGCACATGTGCTGGCAAGCCTAACATTTCCATGTGAGTCCTCTGCTCCACTTCTGACCATAGGGATGACTCCAAATCATTGCCCAACAAACATTCAACTGGGAGGTCTGAACTAACAACAACCTTCATTTGGCCACTTACCCCTCCCCAGGAGAAATCAACAATTGCCATACTATGGTGGGTAGTGACATTGCTGGCATTGGTCACTAGGTACTCTGGACCTAGCATGATCTGTCCAGGGTCCACAAAGTTAGGTGTCACCATTGTGACACTGGCACAAGTGTCCCTGTAGGCCTGAGCCATCTTGCCATTGATAAAAGGTGTCTGTCTGTATTTGCCCAAAGTATTGGGACTGGCATCAGGGGATATGTCCACATCCCCTGTACAGACAAGGACAGCCTGAGTGAGTGTGCCAACTAAGTTGTCATACCCCTCAGAACCCAAGGTTAACCCAACTAATCCCTAGGGAGGTGCACTACCACTGCTGACTGTACTAGGGGGTGCAGGTGCCTTAGGGGCTGCAGTGGCAGGAGTTTGCCCTCCTTTCTTGGTGCACTCACTAAACCAGTGAGTTTTACTTTTACAGTACTGGCACTATCTTTTAGACTGGCCTTCTTGAGTCTTCTTCTTCTGGGAAGCCTGACCCCCACCCTCTTTGGTTGTTGGGGACCTGTTGAAGACTTCTGGTCATTTTGTTCACCTTTTGTATTATTACCCTTCTGGTCTGCTTTCTTCTGACCACCCTGGTTCTGGCCCTGGTTCTGCTTAACCCTTGTTCTGACCCATCTGTCTGCCTTCTTTCCCAATTCTTGGGGAGATGTCAGATCTGAGTCAACAAGGTGCTGATGCAACAACTGGTTCTGACAATTGTTTAAAATCTGTTCCCTCATGATCAGATTGTACAATCCTTTATAATCAGTAACCTTACTGCCCAGCAACCAGCCCTCCAAAGCCTTAGTGGCACAATCTACAAAATCAGACCAATCCTGAGACTGAGTTTTCTGGGTATCCCTGAACAGCAACCCGTACTGCTCAGTGGTTAGGCCAAACCCATCTATCAGTGTACTTTTCAGGACTTGGTAATTGTTAGCATCCTCAGCTCTAGTAGTGAGGAGCTTATCTCTACCTTTGCCTTCAAAGGAGAGCCACAAGACAGCTGCCCACTGACTCTGGGGGACGCACTGGACAGTGCAGGCCCTCTCCAAAGCAGTTATCCATTTGTGGATATCATCCCCTTGTTTAAAGGGGGGCACTATCTTACTCAGGTGTCTAGTGTCTAAACTCCTGTCTTTTTCTCTTGGGAGAATGCTGCCACCAGTGAGATCTAACCCACTTAACTTTTGCTCTCTAGCAAAGGCAAGCCTCTCTTTGGCCAGGGCAAGTTCTTCCCTTTCAATCCTCAGATTGGCTTCCCACATCTTAGCTCCATGCTCCCTTCTCTTAGGGGATGATATCCCTCTATGAGAAGAGGTCTGAGAGCAATTGGTTCGAATGGATCTGTTAGAGCCTCTAGATAGAGACCTAACTCGTCCATTCCCAATGTTAAGTCTGCCTGAGAGTGGCCCTGGGGGTCCCCCAAATCCATTCTCATGCCTACTTAAGTTGGTCCTAGTGAGTCTACTGACTTCTACCTGACCTTTGTCTGCCTCATCCCCTGATAACTCCTCTTCCTCCTCCTCCTCAGCATCATCTGCTGCCTGGTGGCGGTCAGGGTCACCAGTGGTTCCCTCTAAGGGGGGCATATTCCCATCTGAATTAGAAGAATCTGGTTAGCAGTTCTCCTGGCATCATAAGTCTCTAAGAGACCAATCAGAAAGGGAATGGTAGGCTTAGAACCCTGTTTTAACTTCCTGGAGGTACACAATTGTCTCATCTCCTGGAAGCTAAGAGCTGCATATCTGGACATGACCTGTGGAGGGTCAACTGACATAAGGGGAGACTCAGAGTTTCCTCCTTTGTCTGACATGCTTTTCTAGTGTGGTGTAAGTGATGCACCTACCTACACTATATGTTTGCCTACTGATCCCTTGCTAAGAGTTGTAGTCAGGGTGTGCTAGGCCCTGTTGAACTACAACAGCTGGTTCAGTAGAACTCAGAGTATTCTAAGCTAAGTTATATGTACCTAAATACTTATGTGATCTTTCACAATGATATTCTTAGGATACGTGTGGTAAAACAACAACAAGCTCAAATCCCAACCGCTGCTCACCAATGTGAGAAGTTGGCCTGATATATAATGTTCACTATTCTAGTGAGCACTTTGTATCAGTCCAAACAACCCTTATTGATGATTGGTTGTAAGTCAACCTTATAGACCAGCTATCCTAGTAGCATGGATACGAGCAGTCTTCGGGCTAAACTCTAGAGGGCGTTGTAGGAAGTTGGATACCTGACTATGGTTGCCCCCAACTTTTTGCCTGGTGTTTTGCTGGTTTTCCGACTTAAGTTGACCTAGGGACCCTGCTATTCAGGGCCCCAGGCCTACTGCTCTCTCTCTCTAAAATGGATTCCATGTACCTTAGGTACATATCTAATTGGTACTGGGCCACCTTATCAGACCCTGTAACTCAGGGCATATGTGTACCCAGGGCCTACCAGGGGCTGCAGCATGTATTATGCCACCCCTGGATGGCCATCTAAATCTGACACAACTGGCTGCACGACAGCTGGGGCAAGGTGGTGTAATCACCCTTTGCTTTAGATATAGTATACCTATATCTAACCCTAAAATGGACACACAGATTCCTATCAGTCACTCCTATGGCAGGCCTTGACAATCCTGAAGGCAGAGTGCTTGGAATCGTGTGAGATTGTGCTCTGGCATGAGCTGAGCCCGTTTGCAGCTTGCGGAACCAAGTCCAAATAGCTGTTCCATGATAACGCATACCATATACTCTTAAGTGCATTATAATCCTCGCGGTTAAATGCTATCTCTGGTATCGCTTTATCAAAACATGTCGAGTAAGGTGTCATACGAATTGGAATACTAACCCCTCGCCAATTCTGGCGACGGGGTTAGCATTCCACCCTTCTAGAGGGACACGACATGTATGTAACTGTGAACGCCGGTTAAAGTTAACTCAAGCCTCAGCATCACAAAATGGATGCTGCCACCACAGACACGAGTCTGACCCCCTGCAGCTGGGAGTCCTTCCAGCGAGGGGAGCTTGGACAAAGGGTTTCCTGTCAGGGGCGGTGCTAGCACCATCCCAGACAGGTTTTTGTGTATCCTGGGTAGGCAGGGCTTTACAGGAAGGTGACTGCAAGTGGCACCCTGGTGCTCACTACGCATCTGCCGGCTAGAACCAGTTCCAGGGGCACACCAGCCCCTGGCCTGGGGAAAGTCCGGCATGGGAGAGGGGTGTAACCACCCCCTTCCTGGTCCCACCCTTAGGGCAGGACCTAGTCGCGTACCCACCCCTTTCTTTAGGATAAAGGCTGGAGCGGGGACCCTTCCAAATTAGATCATCTTTGAATCAAGAAACTACTTTCTACAAAAGGAACTCTCGACTTCTTCTCAAGATTTCTCCCTTGTGGCTAAGGAGTAGTCACCCTGCATCCGCAGGCACCGTCTAAGAACTCTGCGGTTTGCTGCACGTCCTTCCTCCGGAATACGACTGACCAGCTCAACGAGACCCGGCTTCCCTGGCACCTCTGACCTCTACCTACCTCTACAGCTAAGCTGAGAACCGTAGGTGCGACGAGACCTCGAGGGACCGGCCATCATCAGAACTGCACGACTTCTTTCCAGCACGACCGCCGAGGGATCCTCTGGTGAGTGCTTTGGGGTCCGAGAAGCCCCGACCCTGAGCAGCTCCAGCACCGAAGACCAGCCCCCCAGCATCCACGAGATCTGCTTTTTGGCTGCTCACCGCGTTGTCTGGCTACTAACCCGCTGGCTTGTGGCCTTCCCGACAACGACCGACGACATCACCACTGCTAGTCTGGTTGCTCCAGACTAGCCCTTGCTCCCTTCCAAAAGAGGAGCACCCCGGACCCTCCTGGTCCACTCCAGACGCCATTTTAGGTCCACCGCGTGGGCTTGAATTTGCCAAGACTTTTTGCCCCAATCCTGGGTCCAGCGACGTCGACAGCATCAACCATCGTGGGACAGCTCGTACCTCCATCCTGGTCGCCGACAACGCCTCCTGGTCCGTGAGACTGCAGAGCCCAGCGTCGATCACTCACTTGGTGGAGGTGACTTCGCCCGGTGCCATCCTGGTGCCCACACAATCACTGGCTAGTAATGAAGAACTTGGTCCCCTCTGCTTTCAGGTATCATCCATCTTCGATCCAGGCTTGGATCCATCGAACAATCTTCACTGGTCGCCTGCCAGCAACTTCTTTCTTCAGGCTCCTGGTTCGTCAACGAGGATTCCCGACGTCTTTTCAGACCTATGCAGCCGCAGCCCCTGGGCTAGGTAACTTCGGTTTTTCGGTGCCCCAGCATAGCCTCACTATCCAAGGGTCCAGATCCACTTTCGTTTTTGACCTACCTAGTCGGGTTCGCCCAAGAACACTAACTTTGCTGTTACTAGCTCCCATAAACTTTGTCCCGCATCCCGCGTGAGGGTGCACACTTTGCACCCGAGTCCCCTAGGCCTCCTACTAGTAATCTGAAGGTTCAGTAACGTAGTCCTAGCGATTCCAAAGCCTATTAGTACAGTTTTACCTGCTAGTAATTTCGCATTCCACTTTTAGAGTATATGGTTTTTCGTGCCCCTCGGGCATTTGTGTAAATTGTGCAACTTGAAGTATTTTCGTAAGAGTTTTGTTGTGTGCTTAGTACCCTGTCCTCATAAAGAGTACAGGGCTGATGTGATCTAAATAAATACACTGTTTATTTTCATAACACTTGTGTGGTGTCCTTTCACTTGGTGTTCAAGGGGTATATGTGATGGTATAACAGCTGGCTTAACACGCCCTCTAGAGTTTAGCCCGAAGACTGCTCGTATCCATGCTACTAGGATAGCTGGTCTATAAGGTTGACTTACAACCAATAACCATAAGGGTTGTTTGGACTGATACATAGTGATCACTAGAATAGTGAACACTGAATATCAGGCCAACTTCTCACATTGGTGAGCAGCGGGTGGGATTTGAGCTTGCTGTTGTTTTACCACACGTATCCTAAGAATATCTTTGTGAAAGATCACATAAGGTAAGGTACATATAACTTAGCTTAGGATACTCTGAGTTCTACTGAACCAGCTGTTGTAGTTTAAAAAGGCTTAGCACACCTTGATTACAACTCTTAGCAAGGGATCAGTAGGCAAACATAGGTAGGTGCATCACTTACACCACACTAGAAAAGCAGCATGTCAGACAAAGGAGGAAACTCTGAATCTCCCCTTGTCAGTTGACCCTCCACAGGTCATATCCAGATATGCAGCACTTAGTTTCTAGGAGATGAGACAAATCTGTACATCCAGGAAGCTAAAACATGGTTCAAACCCTACCATTCCCTTTCTGATTGGTCTCTTAGAGACTTATGATGCCAGGAGGTCTGCTTACACAGATCCTTCTCATCCAGATGGGAACATGCCTCCCCTAGAGGGAACCCAGGGTGACCCTGACCGACACCTCCAGGCAGCCGACAGTGCTGAGGAGGGGGAGGAAGATGAGTTATCTGGGGATGAGGCAGAAACAGGTCAGGTAGAAGTCAGCAGACTCACTAGGACCAACTTAAGTAGGCATGAGAATGGATTTGGGGGACCCTCAGGGCCACTCTCAGGCAGACTTAACATTGGGAATGGACGAGTTAGGTCTCTATCAAGAGGCTCTAATAGATCCATTCGAACCAATGGCTCTCAGACCTCTTCTCATAGAGGGATGTCCTCCCCTAAGAGAAGGGAGCATGAAGCTAAAATGAGGGAAGCCAATCTGAGGATTGAAAGGGAAGAACTTGCCCTGGCCAAAGAGAGGCTTGCCTTTGCTAGAGAGCAAAAGTTAAGTGGGTTAGATCTCACTGGTGGCAGCATTCTCCCAAGAGAAAAAGATAGGAGTTTAGACACTAGACACCTGAGTAAGATAGTGCCCCCCCTTTAAACAAGGGGATGATATCCACAAATGGATGACTGCTTTGGAGAGGGCTTGCACTGTACAGTGTGTCCCCCAGAGTCAGTGGGCAGCTATCTTGTGGCTCTCCTTTGAAGGCAAAGGTAGAGATAAGCTCCTCCCTACTAGAGCTGAGGATGCTAACAATTACCAAGTCCTGAAGAATACACTGGTTGATGGGTTTGGTTTAACCACTGAACAGTACAAGTTGATTTTCAGAGACACCCAGAAAACTCAGTCTCAGGATTGGGCTGACTTTGTTGATTGTGCCACTAAGGCTTTTGAAGGCTGGCTACTGGGAAGTAAGGTTACTGATTTTAAAGGATTGTACAATCTAATTATGAGAGAGCAAATCTTAAGTAATTGTCAGAACCAGTTATTACACCAACACCTGGTAGACTCTGATCTGATCTCTCCACAAGAATTGGTTAAGAGGGCAGACAAATGGGTCAGAACCAGGGTCAGGCCTAAGAACCAGGGTGGTGACCAAAAGAAGGAATCAACCAAGCCTCAAGAGAAGGGTGGGAATAAATCTTCTGATCAAACCACAGGGCCCCAAAATTCCTCTGAAAAGGGTGGGTCCCAAACTTCTCCCAAAACCCAAAAGAAACCTTATTGTCATACCTGCAAACAGGTAGGCCATTACAAAAGTGACAGCAGTTGTCCCAAGGCCAACAACAATGAGAACATACCCCCAAATAAAACTTCCCAGCCTCCTGTTACTACTAGTAGTAATCCCACAGGTGGTGGGAGTGCCCACAAGAATCTGGGTGCATTTTCTTTGGGAGTGCCTGGGGACTCTGGTCTAACCAGGTCCCCTGACTTAGATACTCTTGTCTGTGAGACTGGCATGGGGTTTGCCAACTTCACAACCTGTCCCAACACTTTGGGCAGGTACAGACAGGAGCCCCTCATCAATGGTTCAAAAGTTGAGGCCTACAGAGACACAGGGGCTAGCATCACCATGGTGGCTGAGAGCCTAGTCCCCTCAAGGCAACTTATGCCTGGTGCCACATACCAGGTAGTGAACATTGATGGAGTGCAGAGAGATCATCCCATAGCAGTGGTAAATCTCAGCTGGGGAGGTGTCACTGGTCACAAGAGAGTGCAGTGTCACCAAACTTGCCTGTAGATTGCCTACTGGGGAATGATTTAGAGACCTCAGCCTGGGCTGAGGTAGAGCAAGAAACCCATTTGAAAATGGTAAACCTCCATGGTAAGGTTAGTGGGGCAGTGATAGCCACCGCCCCAGTCCAAGATGTCCTCCCTGAACAGGTCAGGAGGGCTGTGCCAGTCACAGCCCTATCCCAGAAAGATGCCTTTCCTGAACAGGTTGGCAAGGCTGTGATGGTCACAGCCCAAACCCAAACTGAGTCCCTTCCTGAAAAGGTTGGTGGAGTTGTGATGGCCGCAGCTCAAACTCAGACAGATAATAGTGTTGGGAAGCCTGAAACAATGGATCACTCCACTCAAACTGAGAGCGTTGAGGAGGAAGAAAAGTCTTCCCCCTCCCAGACACTAGATGAGAGCCAGCCTCCTCAGGGAACTGACTCTACCCCTGGTGAAGGAGCTTCCCCAGAGGTAGCCAGGCCTAGCCTGGCAGAGCCCCTGATGGCAGTGGACCCTTCCCAGGTGGGACCCAGTCTGGAGCAGGTAGCCTGCACCTCTCAACCCTGCCTCAATCAGCCCAGGGCTGTAAAGGTAAGGGAGGCCAGTGGTGGACCCCAAAGGGCCCCCTGTCCAAAAGAACTTCCCAATCAGCAGATTAGGATCACTGAAGCTAGTAGTCCTAGCCAAGTGAAAATAAAACACACTCCTGAGGGATCCCCCGTAAACTTAGTTAGGGAACTCCCACAGCTGGACACTGCTGGGCACAGCCAAACCTGGGGCCTAAAACCCCCAAACCTGACATGTCCCTCCAGTAAGCCAAACAGAGGGACTCAGCCTCCAGCTTTAGGTAGCCAGAGGTTGACCCTGAGAGCTCATAGCAACTCAGTACTGGAAAGAAAGGCACATATGGTGGATAGTGATTGGAGGAAGTTGAGCCCAACAGTAGTGGAGTCTCACTTCAGTACTCCATTCCCACACCAACCTGTTACTTTGCCAAAACACCCCACAGGTAGTGATTCCCTATGGTGGAGACCCTCAGATACTCTTAGAGTGAGGGATTGCTTAGTGGACCATGATACAGGGGGTAACCATGCCAGTTCATGTACCACCTCATATAGCCACTCAGGCAATATAGGCTTACCTGGTCAAGGATAGCCTTATCTCCTTTCGTTTGGGGGGGGGGGGGGGGGAGGGGGGGTTGTGTAGGAAGGTGGATACCTGACTATGGTTGCCCCCAACTTTTTGCCTGGTGTTTTGCTGGTTTTCCGACTTAAGTTGACCTGGGGACCCTGCTATTCAGGGCCCCAGGCCTACTGCTCTCTCTCTAAAATGGATTCCATGTACCTTAGGTACATATCTAATTGGTACTGGGCCACCTTATCAGACCCTGTAACTCAGGGCATAGGTGTACCCAGGGCCTACCAGGGGCTGCAGCATGTATTATGCCACCCCTGGATGGCCATCTAAATCTGACACAACTGGCTGCACGACAGCTGGGGCAAGGTGGTGTAATCACCCTTTGCTTTATGTATTAAATATTTTATTGAGCATAAGCAAAAAATGCACCTCATCGACTTCTGCAAGGGCCGCCACCACTCTAGGGAGGCCGAGATCAGCGACCCCGCGGATACTCCACATAGGGCCAGCGGGTACATCATCTTATTAACACAGCAAGCCGCCTACAACCCAATGGGCCGGCCGCGTCTTAAGAGGTGCTACACTGGTGCAAGCTGGTCAGTGCTAGTGCATTGTAAGAAAACACGAGAAACAAAGAACTGTAAACAACCCCGCCACCCACCCCACCCCAGCCCTCCCTTCTCCTTGTCCATGTCCGGAATCTAGCTATAGGTCGTGAACCACCCTCAACAGTCAGTGGATGCCACGCGCGCGGGGCCTGTGCGCTTACGGGTATGTGATTTGGGGTCCGGGAGAGGTGTTTCCGCCAAGCGGAGCAGACGCAGGTAGCGTGGACAGCTCACCTCCCGAAACTCCCCGGTAAGCAAGGCGAGAAATGGCCGCCAAAGCTCCGCAAAGTCCGCCCCCCTCCCTGATGCTGCCAGCGATAGTTTCTCCATTCCCAGGATTGCCCACAGTCGGTGAAGCCACCCCAGTTGTTGCGGAGCCTGGGTCGCCCTCCAGTGCGCCACAATGTTCTGGACCGCAGCCCCAAGCGCAAGCGCGATCAGGCGCCCGCGCCAGGATTTCAGAGGATACATGAGTGCGTTTGGGAGGCCTAGTAGAATGTACGCTGGGAAGCGCGGCAGTTGTGTGTCTAGATGTGCATCTATAAGATCCAGGATAGGGTCCCAATAGGGGCGCAGCGCCTTACAGCTCCAAAGCAGATGTTCCAGTGTCCCTAGTTCCCCACATCCCCTCCAGCATCTGTCACTGATTCGGGCATCCCAGTGGTGTAGTCTCTCAGGGGTGTGGTACCAGTATGTCGCCACCTTCGTCAATGTCTCGGTAAGGCCAGTGTGGTGTGCCGAGTGTCTGGCTCTATGGTACACCCCCTCCCATTCCTTCCTAGTGAGCTGCCTCCCCAAATCCCTCTCCCACCGGACCTGGCCCGCATTGTATGTGTGTGCCTGCGTGAGTAGCAGCTGCTGATAGAGGTCCGATATCAACTTCTTATCCGAGGTGCGTGTCAGCAGCCATCGTTCATAAGGCGTGAGGTGCCGTTGGGCTCCGGGCTGGATCGAGGGATGGAGCACCCAGTGGCGCACCTGCAGGTACTGCAAGCGTTCTGATTCGGCCACGCCGTAATCCGCCTTGACCTGCTGGAACGGCAGAATGCCCTTGATATCGAACATGTGTCCCGCCGCGCGGCAGGGTGTCGTCCGCCACGTCGTGAACGTGCCGGTGTCCAAGCCCGGTGTGAAGTCCGGATTCTCAAAGATAGGAGTCATGGGTGAGGGGAAGGTGGTCAGCCCCTTGGCCACGGCCACTCTATCCCACACTCGCAGGGCGGTGCTGGTGATTTCAGAGGCGTACAGGTTAGGGGGACGGTGTCGACGCGGGAGGAAGGGCACGCCTTGGAGGGTACGGCCGGCCACTGCCTGGTCCAGGAAGAGCCAGTGCTTACCGGACTCCAGCTGGAACCATTCCACAAAGGTGCGCAACTGTGCCGCCTGGAAGTACAGTGCAAGGTCTGGCACACCGACCCCTCCGTTCGCGGGGGGTAGGGTGGCGAGAGTATGCTTGAACCTGGGTCGCCGGCCGTTCCAGATGAACCGTGACAGTTCCGATTGCGTTTGTTGGAGCCAACCCGTCGGGGGGTTCAGGGGGAGCGTCTGGAACAGGTACAGAATCTGCGGCAGCAGCGTCATTTTGACTGCGGCAATTCTTCCTAACCACGACAGCGTGAGTGGTTTCCAGCGCCGGAGCTGCTCCCGGAGTTTGCGGGTGAGGGCCTCGTAATTGGCCCGCGCAGTGTCTCGGACAGTAGGAGCCAGGCGAACGCCCAGGTACGGGACGGTTGCGTCCGACCATTGGATCTGGAATTCCGATTTAATCTCGGCCACCACGTCCGGGCTCAGCGAGACATTCAAAGCCTCAGATTTGGCTTCGTTGATCTTGAAGCCCGAGGCCAGGGCGAAGGTATTTAGCTCCACAAAGAGAGCACGCAGGGATCGCATCGGGTCAGTGAGGGACAGCAAGACGTCGTCGGCGTACAGGCTGATCTTGTGCGTGTCGGCCCCAAATTTAATACCTGAAATGTGAGCATGTTGCCGCACCCTCTGGGCCATCGGCTCCATGTACAATGCGAATAGGAGCGGCGACAGCGGGCAACCTTGGCGCGTGCCTCTGCCAATGTCGAACCTCGGGGAGGTATGACCGTTCACCCGTACCGCGGCGTTGGGCCGGCAGTAGCAGTTGAAGATGCGGTGGCGGAGTTTCTCTCCAAAGCCGAAGTGACGGAGGGCCTGGTCGAGGTATGGCCAGTGTACTCTGTCGAAGGCCTTCTCCGCATCAATGGTGAGCAGCATGCAGCCGGGTTTAGTGCGCGATCCGGCCTCAATGAGGTGCAGCACCCGCTTGGTGTTGTCGCTGGTCTGCCGTTGGGGGATAAAGCCCGCTTGGTCGGGGTCTATCAGTTGTTGCATATATGGGGCGATGCGGCTCGCTAGTATGCCAGTGTAGAGCTTCAGGTCTACGTTCAGTAGCGATATGGGTCTGTAGGAGCCGCAGACTGCCGGGTCACGACCGGGTTTGGGAATAACAGAGATCGACGCCTCCAGCAGGTCCGGATGTATGGCGCCAGGCGTGTCAAACGTGTTAAACAGGTCGCGCAAGAGGGGGGCAAGCTGCTGGCAAAAGGTCTTGTAAAATGCCGCGGTATAGCCGTCGGGTCCCGGGGATTTCCCGACCTTGAGGCGGGCAATGGCCGAGATGACCTCTTCCAGGCCTATGGGCCGCTCCAGAAAGTCCGCTTGGGCTTGGGTAAGGGTGGGGAGTTCCGCACCCCGCACATAGGCTGGGCCGGTGTCAGGATCTAGGTGATCCGCGTCGTAGAGCGCCGCATAGAAATTGCCAAAAGCCGTCGCAATCGCTGCGTTTTCTGTGACCAGGTCGCCATTGGGCAACCGGAGCGAGCGCACTTGTTGCCTCTGGGTTTGCGCCCGAAGTCTACTCGCCAGCAGTCTCCCGCAGCGGTCGCCCCCGGTATAGTAGACGTGTTTGAGGCGCATCGCGGCGTATTCCGCCACATCTTGGTCCAAGGCCGCTAGCATTTTCCGCTCAGCGCATAGTTGACGCCATGCTCTGGCTGCCCCTGTGCGTTGGTGCATCTGTTCCAATTCCGCCACGCGCTGGGAGAGCTCGGCACGTTTCAGCTCCCTCTCCTTGTTGTTGGCCGTGGCGATGGAGATGATTTCCCCGCGTAGGACCGCTTTGAGGGCCGCCCACTGGGTCGCTTTGGTGGTGTCATCATTGGCATTGTGCTCCAGAAAACGGTTAATCGCCGTCGTGAGTCGGGCCTGGGTGTCGGGCAGCTGTAAGAGACCGTCCCGCAGCCTCCAGTGCCGTTGTGGAGCTGGCATTGCTCCCACCCGAAGCGTCGCTGCCACCGGGGAGTGGTCCGAGAGCGAGGCTGGCAGTATCTCCACGCTCTCCACTTGTAGTGCCAGCTGCGAGGAGCCCAGAAAATAGTCCAGCCTCGCGTATGTCTTATGCGCCGCCGAATAATACGTGTAGGCGGTAGTTTGGGGGTGTGTGTGCCGCCAAAGGTCGATGAGGCCCAGGTCCGTCAGGTGTGCGTGACCCGCCGCCGTGAGCGCCCCTACTTGACCGGATCTCTGACCCGAGCGATCCGCCGTGTTATGAAAGACTATGTTGAGGTCCCCCCCAGCAGCAAGTGAGTGTGTGTGGTGGCTGTAACGGTCTCTAGAGCTGTATGCAGGAACTTTTCCTGACCCTCGTTCGGGCCATAAACAGAGCCCACAAGCAAGGTGTGGCCCGCGATTAGGAAGCTATAGAGTAGGAGCCGCCCTTTAACTTCGGCCTCTTTTTGGAGGACTTTCCCCTCAAAGGACTTAGCCACTAGGATCGCCACCCCTGCAGACTTCTTCGGGGAAGAGGAAAAGAACTGCCACGGGAACGCGCGGGATTTGAGTCTATGCTGGTCGCTGCGCACAAGGTGTGTTTCCTGGAGAAGGCAGATATCCGCCTTGGAGCGCTCGAGATAGGATAATATCGCCCTGCGTTTGTTCGGGCTGTTGAGACCCCGCACATTAAGCGTAAGCACTATGAGGTGTCGTGGCATAACAGGAATCGTACAAGTAAAGCCAAGCCTGCCCGGCGGCCGGGACTGTGGGCCCGCGGGTCGCGAAAGTCACTGCGCTAGGGGTCGCGGCAGAGCACCTCTTGGCGACCGAAGCCTCTGGACAAGGAGAACCCTCCCGCCCCTCCCCCCTCTCTCCCCAAGACCCCCCCAACCCAAACTGCCCCCCCAACCGGGGCAACCGTCCCGCCCGAACCCCCCCATCTTTAGCGCAAACTCCCCCCGTTCAACACCCCCCACCCGTAACCCCCCCCAACCCCTTTCCCCAACAGGCAAAGAAACATGGTCTATCATTGTCCCAGGTCCAGTCCCATGGCCGCTGGACCCGTGGTAAGGTAAGTCCGTAGAATGGGAGCAGTGGCGACGTCGCAAGCAGGTCCGCTCACGCAGAGTGTACCAACGCCGGTGAAAAGTCAGTGTCATCATCCGGGAAGGCCAAGGAGCGCGTTGCACGCGCCCCCGCCGCCGGGCTAGCGTAGCCCGAACCGACTAACTCCTGCCACGCCAGTGCGTTGTTCCCCCATCGGTCAGCCATTGTTCGCAGGCGCCAGGCCCTGTGCCACCGTCTCCACCGCCGACCTCCGCCCCTCCTCTATCTCCGTGTCCGCCGGGCGTCGCGGCCTGCGTCTGCGCCGCTGTTGCTGCCAGCGGCCTGGGCCCGCCTCATTAGTCGATTTGTCCCCCGGTGACTCGTCATCAGCTCTCGGGTCATCCATTCCCAGCACCTGGCAGGCGTCTCGAAGAGTGCGCGGCTGGTGGAGGACATTGCCCAGCCGAAACACCAGTCGGAAGGGGTGCCCCCAGCTGTAGGAAATGTTGCGCTGTCTCAGCTCCGCCGTTACCGGCCGGAAGGTGCGCCTCTTCTCCAGAGTGAGTGCAGCCAGGTCTTGGTAAAGCACCGGGGAGTGCCCGCCGAAGGTGATCTTCTCCATGTGGCGAGCCTTGTTCAGGATTTCCTCCTTTGTCCTGTAGTCTTGCACGCACACCAGGATGTCCGGCGGGTTTGTCGCGTTGGCCCTCGGCGGGCCCGTCCGGTGGGCCCTGTCCAGGTGCAGGGGGGCGTCCGCCTGACGGCCCAAGATGTGGTTGAAGAGACCCTGTGTAAACCGGAAGAGGTCCTCTGTGTCCGGGGACAATTTCACTCCTCTGATCCGAATATTATGCCGCCGGGAGCGGTTTTCCAAGTCCTCGGCGTGTGTCTGGAGGTCCACCTGCTGGTCGTGGATGCGGGCCAGTTCCTGTCGTAGGGCCTCTATTTCGGCGTCCCGTGTGTCGCTCTTGGTTTCCAGGTCTGCTACTCTCTCCCCTATGGCATCGGTGTCACGGCGGACCTCCTTGATCTCCTCCTGGAGTTCCTTCTTTAGGGCATGGATGTCCTCTCGCAGGCTAGAGAACAGGGACTCCAAGAAGGACCGCGTGACTGGAGCTTCGGGGTCTGCTTCTTCGGGGGGCGATGAGGCCACCCCCTTCTTGTCTGCGTCCACCCGGGGGATAGAGCCCGCGGGGCCGTTCCGCTTCCCCGTGGTGGGGGGGGTGAAAAGGTCCTTGATGGTACGGTCTTTTCTGGGCCTCCCGCCGGACATCTCGCCTCAGGGCCCTCAGGCTCGCCCCTCCGTCGGCTGCGAAGCGAGTCCCAGGCCCTCTGGGTGCCGACCCGGGTCCGGGCGACTAGTGTTGTGGAGGCGGTTCCTCCGCGTTCCCCAAAATCCAGGCGGGCAGTGCAGCGTCACAGGGCGCGGCAGGGTCGCAGGAAAGGTGTAGGGACTCCGGGTCCAACGGCGAGGCGGGAAACGCCGGCCGGGGAGCCGCCAAGATGGCGTCTGCAGCGTTCCGCCCTGCCCCCTCCAGGGCCAAGAGCGCAGCAAGTTCGCTGGGCCTCCCCACGTCCAGGGGGCCCACTTCACCTCTGTGGGGCCTGCTGCGGGAGCGCGTGGCCGCCGGTGTTGGTGTCCCTGGTGTTCACTCCGCTACAACAGGCAGGACGCCACGCCAAGGGACGAGGCCTGTAGGGTCAGTCCAGATGGGGGCAATCCCGCAGGGGCAAGCCCGCTGGGAGGGGGGGGGACGCCTGACCTCCCCCGCTCCGCACTCTCCTCCCCCTGGCTCTTCCGGCCAACTCCGTGGCCTCCCGGCGCCTCACAGAGCTCCGTGGCGCGGCGCGAATCGCGCGGTGACAATGGCAGCAGTGTGCAGGGGTCAGGCCGCCCAAGCCTGCGGTCCCTTGGTGCGGGTCGCTCCACCCCAGCTGGGTCAGGCGGGAAGCGGGAGCTCCGCGGAGGGGGGGGGGGGCGCTGCTACTGTCCTACCTCCCCCGGTACCTCCGCTCCGCTGCAACGGGTCCGCCTCGAGCCGGGGACACGCGTCAGCTCCGGGGCCTCACCTCTGTGCGCCTTGCGAGTGCTCCAGGCGCCGCTGCCGGGTCCGTGGGCGAAGACTGGTGGCAATCCGGGCAAAGGCCGCTCTGCTTCCCTGTATGCGCAGCAGGTCCGCAGAAGCCCCCACAATCTGCTGTGAGAAGCCTCGCGCAGCTCCGCGCGGGCCGGACCTGCTACCGCCGATCCTGGGCGACTCCGGGCGGCTCCGTGGCTCCACCCACCTCGGCCTCGCTCTCGTCTCCGACCAGGGCTCGGGAGCGCGCTAGGCCTCAGGCGCCGTCGCTCTCGCGGTCAGACTCAAAGGGGATCAGGCTGTCACCGGACACCAAACCGGCCCAAAAGTCGCCGCCGCTGCTTCACTGGCGTCGGGTGGTCATTGAGGGTCAGTTTCGGTCGGGTAAGTGCTGGCAGTATGCTCAATTCGGCGGCCGGCGGCGGGAGCTCGGCAAGGCACGTCTGCTCACGCCGCCATCTTTGCCACGCCCCCTCACCCTTTGCTTTAGATATAGTATACCTATATCTAACCCTAAAATGGACACACAGATTCCTATCAGTCACTCCTATGGCAGGCCTTGACAATCCTGAAGGCAGAGTGCTTGGAATCGTGTGAGATGGTGCTCTGGCATGAGCTGAGCCCGTTTGCAGCTTGCGGAACCAAGTCCTAATAGCTGTTCCATGATAACACATACCATATACTCTTAAGTGCATTATAATCCTCGCGGTTAAATGCTATCTCTGGTATCGCTTTATCAAAACATGTCGAGTAAGGTGTCATACGAATTGGAATACTAACCCCTAGCCAATTCTGGCGACGGGGTTAGCATTCCACCCTTCTAGAGGGACACGACATGTATGTAACTGTGAGCCCCGGTTAAAGTTAAACGAAGCCTCGGCTCCACAAAATGGATGCTGCCACCACAGACACGAGTCTGACCCCCTGCAGCTGGGAGTCATTCCAGCGAGGGGAGCTTGGACAAAGGGTTTCCTGTCAGGGGCGGTGCTAGCACCATCCCAGACAGGGTTTTGTGTATCCTGGGTAGGCAGGGCTTTACAGGAAGGTGACTGCAAGTGGCACCCCGGTGCTCACTACGCATCTGCCGGCTAGAACCAGTTCCAGGGGCACACCAGCCCCTGGCCTGGGGAAAGTCCGGCATGGGAGAGGGGTGTAACCACCCCCCTTCCTGGTCCCACCCCTAGGGCAGGACCTAGTCGCGTACCCCCCCTTTCTTTAGGATAAAGGCAGGAGCGGGGACCCTTCCAAATTAGATCATCTTTGAATCAAGAAACTACTTTCTACGAAAGGAACTCTCGACTTCTTCTCAGGATTTCTCCCTTGTGGCTAAGGAGTAGTCGCCCTGCATCCGCAGGCACCATCTAAGAACTCTGCGGTTTGCTGCACGTCCTTCCTCCGGAATCCGACTGACCAGCTCGACGAGACCCGGCTTCCCTGGCACCTCTGACCTCTACCTACCTCTACAGCTAAGCTGAGAACCGTAGGTGCGACGAGACCTCGAGGGACCGGCCATCATCAGAACTGCACGACTTCTTTCCAGCACGACCGCCGAGGGATCCTCTGGTGAGTGATTTGGGGTCCGAGAAGCCCCGGCCCTGAGCAGGTCCAGCACCGAAGACCAGCCCCCCAGCATCCACGAGATCTGCCTGGGGCCCTTCTGCTTTTTGGCTGCTCACCGCGTTGTCTGGCTACTAGCCCGCTGGCTTGTGGCCTTCCCGACGACGACCGACGACATCACCACTGCTAGTCAGGTTGCTCCAGACTGGCCCTTGCTCCCTTCCAAAAGAGGAGCACCCCGGACCCTCCTGGTCCACTCCAGACGCCATTTTAGGTCCACCGCGTGGGCTTGAATTTGCCAAGACTTGTTGCCCCAATCCTGGGTCCAGCGACGTCGACAGCATCAACCATCGTGGGACAGCTCGTACCTTCATCCTGGTCGCCGACAACGCCTCCTGGTCCGTGAGACTGCAGAGCCCAGCGTCGCCCACTCACCTGGTCGAGGTGACTTCGCCCGGTGCCATCCTGGTGCCCACACAATCACTGGCTAGTGATTAAGAACTTGGTCCCCTCTGCTTTCAGGTATCATCCATCTTCGATCCAGGCTTGGATCCATCGAACAATCTTCACTGGTCGCCTGCCAGCAACTTCTTTCTTCAGGCTCCTGGTTCGTCAACGAGGATTCCCGACGTCTTTTCAGACCTATGCAGCCGCAGCCCCTGGGCTAGGTAACTTCGGCATTTCGGTGCCCCAGCATAGCCTCACTATCCAAGGGTCCAGATCCACTTTCGTTTTGGACCTACCTAGTCGGGTTCGCCCGAGAACACTAACTTTGCTTTTACTAGCTCCCATAGACTTTGTCCTGCATCCCGCGTGTGGGTGCACACTCTGCACCCGAGTCCCCTAGGCCTCCTACTAGTAATCTGAAGGTTCAGTAACGTAGTCCTAGCGATTCCAAAGCCTATTAGTACAGTACTTACCTGCTAGTAATTTCGCATTCCACTTTTAGAGTATATGGTTTTTCGTGCCCCTCGGGCATTTGTGTAAATTGTGCAACTTAAAGTATTTTCGTAAGAGTTTTGTTGTGTGCTTAGTACCCTGTCCTCATAAAGAGTATAGGGCTGTTGTGATCTAAATAAATACACTGTTTATTTTCATAACACTTGTGTGGTGTCCTTTCACTTGGTGTTCAAGGGGTATATGTGATGGTATAACAGCTGGCTTAACACGCCCTCTAGAGTTTAGCCCGAAGACTGCTCGTATCCATGCTACTAGGATAGCTGGTCTATAAGGTTGACTTACAACCAATCACCATAAGGGTTGTTTGGACTGATACATATTGATCACTAGAATAGTGAACACTGAATATCAGGCCAACTTCTCACAGGCGTGTTAAGCCAGCTGTTATACCATCACATATACCCCTTGAACACCAAGTGAAAGGACACCACACAAGTGTTATGAAAATAAACAGTGTATTTATTTAGATCACAACAGCCCTGTACTCTTTATGAGGACAGGGTACTAAGCACACAACAAAACTCTTACGAAAATACTTTAAGTTGCACATTTTACACAAATGCCCGAGGGGCACGAAAAACCATATACTCTAAAAGTGGAATGCGAAATTACTAGCAGGTAAGTACTAATCTCATAGGGTTTGGAATCGCTAGGACTGGACTACTGAACCTTCAGATTACTAGCAGGAGGCCTAGGGGACTCGGGTGCAGAGTGTGCACGCTCACGCGGGATGCGGGACAAAGTCTATGGATACTAGTAAATGCTAAAGTTAGTGTTCTCGGGCGAACCCGACTAGGTAGGTCAAAAACGAAAGTGGATCTAGGCACTTAGAGAGTTGTTCTACGCTGGAGCACCGGGGTACTCGGTTTATCTAGCCCAGGGGCTGCGGCTGCATAGGGTTCAAGTGTCGTCGGAAACCCTCGTTGACGAACCAAGGCCTGAAAGAAGAAGTTGCTGGCAGGCGACCAGTGAAGAGATTCGGATGGATCCAAGCCTGGATCGGAGATGGAAGACACCTGTAAGCAGAGGGGACCAAGTTCTGAATCACTAGCCAGTGATTAGAAGTCACCTCGACCAGGTGAGTGGGCGACGCTGGGCTCTGCAGTCTCACGGACCAGGAGGCGTTGTCGGCGACCAGGATGGAGGTGCGAGGGTACAGAGCAGGAATATCGTCGTAAAAATATCGACTAACCTAAATATCGCTGCAAAAATATCTACAGGAAGAAATATCGATGACAAAAATATCGTCTGACCAGAATATCGACAGACAGGTAAGTAATATCGTTAACATTAATATAGTTGTAATAAATATCGTTTACAAAAACATAGTTTACAATAATATCGTTTTTTAAATAATTATAAGTAATGTAGTGTTTTTAATGAATATTTGTAGTCAAAGTAGTATTTTTAGTAGTATATTAATATTTAATAATGTATTTTCAGTTGAATTTAGTATTAATAGTTCCGTAGCGGGTTGTGGGTTTATAGGGGAGTAGGGTGGGAAGTAATTTAAATATAATGAAATAATACATTAATTAATGTTTTAAATGAATATAAATAGTGTAATAAATAATAGTTCATTAATTCCAATTAGTTAATTGAATAATAATTATTTAATTAATTATGTTAATTTTTTTATTAATTTTAGGTGTGTGTACAGGATTTTTTTAGTGAAAATGTTTTTGGGTAAAGGGGTATTTTTAGGGTTCAGGGTCAGTTTTGGGTTTTTGGGTAAAGGGGTATTTTTAGGGTTCAGGGTCAGTTTTCAGTTTTTGGGTCAAGGGGTATTTTTAGGGTTCAGGGTCAGTTTTCAGTTTTTGGGTAAAGGAGTATTTTTAGGGTTCAGGGTCAGTTTTCAGTTTTTGGGTAAAGGGGTATTTTTAGGGTTCAGGGTCAGTTTTCAGTTTTTGGGTAAAGGGGTATTTTTAGGGTTCAGGGTCAGTTTTCAGTTCTTGGGTAAAGGGGTATTTTTTGGGTTCAGGGTCAGTTTTCAGTTTTTGGGTGACGGGGTATTTAAATATAATGAAATAATAGATTAATTAATGTTTTAAATGAATATAAATAGTGTAATAAATAATAGTTAATTAATTTCAATTAGTTAATTGAATAATAATTGTGTAATAATTATGTTAATTTTTTAATTAATTTTAGGTGTGTGTACAGGATTTTTTTAGTGAAAATGTTTTTGGGTAAAGGGGTATTTTTAGGGTTCAGGGTCAGTTTTGGGTTTTTGGGTAAAGGGGTATTTTAATTATATGTATGTATTATTGTTGTTATATAAAGTAATGTGTAAAATCAATTTATATGTCCACATTTATTTAGTTTATAATTAAAAAGTGTAGTAAATTTTTTTGAAATAGTTAAAAAATAAAAGTAATGTAATGTATTTTGTTAATAGTACTTATATTTATTTATTATTTAATGTAATTTTAATTGTTTTAAAAAGTCGATATTTTTTACATCTATATTAATTACAACGATATTTTGGAGTCGATATCTATGTACTTACCTGTTTAAGTATAGGGTGTCGATATTTTTGTAAACGATATTTTTACAACGATATTTATGTCAGCGATATTTTTGTAATCGATATTTTAACACCCTACCGGTGCGAGCTGTCCCACGATGGTATCTGCTGTCGACGTCGCTGGACCCAGGATTGGGGCAACAAGTCTTGGCAAATGCAAGCCCACGCGGTGGACTCAAAATGGCGTCTGGAGTGGACCAGGAGGGTCCGGGGTGCTCCTCTTTTGGAAGGGAGCAAGGGCCAGTCTGGAGCAACCAGACCAGCGGTGTTGATGTCGTCGTTCGTCGTCGGGAAGGCCACAGGCCAGCGGGCTAGTAGCCAGACAACGCGGTGAGCAGCAAAGAGCAGAAGGGCCCCACGCAGATCTGGTGGATGCTGGAGGGCTGAACTTCGGTGCTGGAGCTGCTCAGGGCTGGGGCTTCTCGGACCCCAAAGCACTCACTCGAGGATCCCTCGGCGGTCGTGCTGGGCAAGCGTCGTGCAGTCTTGAAGATGGCCTGTCCCTCGAGGTCTCGTAGCACCCACGGATCTCAGCTGAGCTGACGATGTGGGTAGAGGTCAGAGGTGCCAGGGAAGCCGGGTCTCGTTGTGCTGGTCAGTCGGATTCCGGAGGAAGGACGTGCAGCAAACCGCAGTGTTCTTGGATGGTGCCTGCGGGTGCAGGGTGACTACTCTTTAGTCACAAGAGAGAAATCTTGAAAAGAAGTCGAGTTCCTTTCGTAGAAAGTAGTTTCAGGATTCAAAGATGATCTAATTTGGAAGGGGGCCCGCTCCTATCTTAATACTAGGAAAAGGGGCTGGCACGCGACTAGGTCCTGCCCATGGGTGAATCCAGGAAGGGGGGTGGTTACACCCCTCTCCCATGCCGGACATTCCCCAGCTCAGGGGCTGGTGTGCCCCTGGAACTGGTTCTAGCCGGCAGATGCATAGTGAGCACCGGGGTGCCACTTGCAGTCACCTTCCTCTAAAGCCCTGCCTACCCAGGATACACAAAACCCTGTCTCGGATGGTGCTAGCACCGCCCCTGACATGAAACCCTTTGTCCAGGCCTCCCTCGCTGGAAGGACTCCCAGCAGCAGGAGGTCAGACTTGTCTGTGGTGGCAGCATCCATTTTGTGATGCTGAGGCTTGAGTTAACTTTAACCAGGGTTCACAGTTACATACATGTCGTGTCCCTCTAAAAGGGTGGAATGCTAACCCCGTCGCCAGAATTGGCGAGGGGTTAGTATTCCAATTCGTATGACACCTTACTCGACATGTTTTGATAAAGCGATACCAGAGATAGCATATAACCACGAGGATTATAATGCACTTAAGAGTATATGGTATGCGTTATCATGGAACTGCTATTAGGACTTCGTTCCGCAAGCTGCAAACGGGCTCAGCTCATGCCAGAGCACCATCTCACACGATTCCAAGCACTATGCCTTCAGGATTGTCAAGGCCTGCCATAGGAGTGACTGATAGGAATCTGTGTGTCCATTTTAGGGTTAGATATAGGTATACTATATCTAAAGCAAAGGGTGATTACACCACCTTGCCCCAGCTGTCGTGCAGCCAGTTGTCAGATTTAGATGGCCAGCCAGGGGTGGCATAATACATGCTGCGTCCCCTGGTAGGCCCTGGGTACACCTATGCCCTGAGTGACAGGGTCTGATAAGGTGGCCCAGTTCCAATTGGTAAATGCACCTAAGGTACACGTGTCAATTTAGTGAGAGAACAGCAAGGCTGTGGGTCTGATTAGCAGGCCCACAGCCAGAGAAGTCGTAAACCAGTGAAGCAAAAAGCAAAAATCTGGGGTGATCATAGGATTGCAGACCCTACTCTCCTACGAGCCTGTCTACAGCTTTCGGAACCAAGTCCTTTAACTGTTTCCATGATAACGCTATACCAAATACTTTTAAGTGCATTATAATCCACGCGGTTATTGCTAACTTTGGCATAGCATTATCAAAACATGTCGAGTAAGGTGTCATATGAATTGGAATACTACCCCCTCGCCAGTTCTGGCGACGGGGGTAGCATTCCACCCTTTTAGAGGGACACGACATGTACATAACTGTGAACCCCGGTTAAAGTTAACCCGAGCCTCAGCATCACAAAATGGATGCTGCCACCACAGACACAAGTCTGACCTCCTGCTGCTGGGAGTCCTTCCAGCTAGGGAGGCTTGGACAAAGGGTTTCCTGCCTTGGGAGGTGTTAGCTCCACCCCAGGCAGGATTTTGTGTATTGGGTAGGACAGGGCTGAAAGGAATGAGACATGCCTGGGGCACACAAGGTGTCCCTGTGCATACACCGGTCCAAACCAGTCCTGGGGCTCTCCAGCCCCAGCTCTGGCGCAAGACCGGACAAAGGATAGGGGGTGTAACCACCCCCCTTCCTGGTCCCACCCATAGGAGGGACCTAGCCGTAGTACAGCCCCCTTTAGCAGGATAAAGGTAGGAGCTGGTCCCATTCCAAGTTAGATTAATCCTGAACTGAAACTCTACTAGAAGAAACTCTGGACTTCGACTTTTTGCAAAGAAGACTGAAGAAATCTCCCTTGTGGGCAAGGAGTATCCACCCTGCACAAGCAGGCACCATCAGCCTCCAGCGGCTTCCCTTTGTCGTCTTCCCTCGAGGATCCAGACTTCAGAGCCCGACGAGACCCGGATTCCCAGACCTCTCCGACCTCTACCTACATCTGCAGCACAGCTGAGATCCGTGGGTGCGACGAGACACGTGGGACCGGCCATCTTGGAAGAAGCAGCACTTCGCTCCAGCGCGACTTCTGAGGTAACCTCGACCAAGTGCTTTGGGGACTGAGAAGCCCCGACCCCGAGCAGCTCCTGCACCGAAGCCCAGCCCTCCTGCATCCACGAGATCTGCGTGGGGCCCTTCTGCCTGTTTGCTGCTTGACACGTTGTCTGGTCACATGCCGGCTGGCTAGTGACCTCCTAGACGACGAGCCTTGAAATCCAATCTGCGGGTCTGGTTGCTCCAGACTGGCCCTTGCTTCCCTGCAAAGGAGAAGCACCCCGGACCCTCCTGGTCCGCTCCAGACGCCGTTTCCACTCACCGCATGGGTTGCCTTTGTCAAGGCCTGTTGACTCCAAATCCGGATCCGACACCGCCGACAGCGAGAGCCTGCGTGGGACAGCTCGTGCCTCCATCCTGGTTGTCGAAGACACCTCCTGGTCCACTTGGACTCTCCTAGTTTCCAGTTCCACAGTCGTTTTAGTCCTAACTAGTCAGGATTGTCCCTACTCACCTTTTACTTGAACTGTACTGTCCATAGACGTTGTTACGCATCTCGCGTGTTAGTTCACACTCTGCACACGCATTCCGTGGGCCTCCTTTTACTTACCTAAAGTTAGGATAGTGTAGTCCCAGCGATCCTACAGCCTCTGGACAGCTCCATTCCTTCTATCGACTTTCACATTCCACTTACTTAGTATATGGTTTGTTGTGCCCCTAGGGCAACATTGTAATTGTGCAACTTAAACGTATTTTTCCTAAGAGTCTTGTCATGTGCTTAGCCCTCTGATCTCATAAAGAGTTCAGAGGTGTTTGTTAGTTAATAAATATCTTGTTTATTTTCATAACTACCTGTGTGGTGTCCTTTCATTTGGTATTCAAGGGGTTATATGTGGTAAAACAGCTGTCTTCACATGCCAAAAGAGTTTAGCCTAAGACTCTAAGACTGCTTTGTCCATGCTACCATTAGGATAGCTGGTCTATAAGGTTGACTTACAACCAATCACCATAAGGGTTGTTCGGACTGATACAAGGTGATCACCAGAACTAGTGAGCATCATATATCAGGCCAACTTCTCACACCGCCCATGCGCGGGACCCCGGAAACACTATATTAAATGTGCCCCACATATATATATATATATATATATAACATGCAATAGCAGCCAAATAACATCAGAGCTGAAAAATGCTGTGAAGAATTTCCACCATACATGAATAATAAGCATTAGAAACATGAGAAACAACACCAAAGATTGTTTAGAAACTGTTTTAATGCTCAGAAAGCAGTAGAAATTCTCATAACTCACTGAAAGCATAGAAAGCTCCCAGGATGCATTGCAAACACACAGTCTAAAAAGACGGAAAAGCTAACTTGTAGCTGCATAGCAATAAACTGACACCGTGCCTTTAAGGCACTCAAGACCCTCTGTATCCCATCATGCCTCAGGGGTGACAGTTAGGTCAGTTGTTCTTTCCGGATCCTTCAGGAAGGATCCTGGTTACACAGCTCCACTAATGTCTGTTTTCTGACAGAAAATTTCTTCACTTTTAACAACTTTTTTACTTACTTTGACATTTTACATCTAGTCAAGTAAGAAACTGTCTTTTTAAGTCAGTTTAGTGAGCATTTTCAACTGAGAATGCCTTAACGTTTTGACAAATGTCCTTCTTGTGGCAACAAGAAGGCAAAAACAGACAACCACGATGTTTGTATCCTGTGTCTGTGAGGAACATGATCCAGGCACCTGTCCTCACTGCGAGCACCTGTCAGGAAGAACTCTCAAAGACAGGGAGAGAATTCGCATTTATGGCCTGGCTCACAGGTCATCCAGAGGAAGGTCTCCGGTGAAGAAGGGCTCTAAGAAGGCTAGAACATCTTCAAAAGGGAAGTCTTCACGTCCTTCAACTTCAGCGTCGGGCTCGGCGCTGAGGAAAGAACCACCGGTGGGTCATGTACCTTCAAAATTCCAGAGAATCCAGCTCCGTCGTCGAAATCTCCTCTGCCGTCGTCAACCCGGCGATGATCGGCGTCGAGGGAGGTCCCTCCTCCGCCGTCGTCAACCGGGCGACGACCAGCGTCGAGAAATGTGACTCCGCCGCCGTCAACCAGGCGACGGTCGGCGTCGAGATCCAAAGCCCCTCCGCCGTCGTCAACCCGGCGACGACCGGCGTCGAGGGAGGTCACACCTCCGCCGTCGTCATCCAGGCGATGACCGGCGTCGAGAAGTGTGACCCCTCCGCCGTCGTCTAAGAAACAACGTTCGGCGTCGAGGACCAAGACCCCTCCGCCGTCGACGACGAAACATCATTCGGCGTCGAAGAGGCAGTCTCCGTCGCCGTCTCGTCTTCTCTCGGCGTCGAGTGTGACCAATACCCCTCCGCCGTCGTCGCACAGACATTCGACGTCGAGGGAGAGGGCTCTGTCGACGGCTGGTCATCGCCGTTCGGCGTCGGGAGAGGCTCCGCCGTCGGCTGCTCATCGCCGTTCGGCGTCGAAAGATCGTAGATCCTTGCATCGATCGCCGTCGAAGCATTCGACGTCGAGATTGATGTCCCCGGCGACTCCCCAGAGGCATTCGACGTCGAGAGAAAGACATTCGACGCCGGAACGCTCTACGTCGAGACATTCAGAGAGAGCTCGATCGTCGTCTAGGAACTCTGTGATCATGGTGACGGAGTCAGCTTCTCGCCATTCCACGTCACAGTCTTCTGGCTCTTTGACAACATCCTCAAGATCCAGAAGTCCTGTTCGCAGATCGCCTGTACGGCAGCCAGATCCTATGGCTGGGGAGGTCAGACTGTCACCTAGATGGTACAAGTCTTTGGATCATTGGCGAGAGTCAGGGGCTACCAGACGTTTGCAAGAGTATGTCAGTCCTCTGCACAGATCTCCTCTCCAGAGGCTGGTGGAGGAAGTGGACAGACGCAGTCCTCCCAGGCGCCAAAAAAGCAAATCGCCTGTGAGAAGACCATCCAGATCCCGCTCTCCCAGAAGGGTAGATCTGGTTAGAGCTCGTTCTCCCAGAAGATCTCGTACTCCCAGAAGAGAGGATCCGGTCAGATCTCGTTCACCTAGAAGATCTCAGTTCTCCTAGAAGGGAAGAACACTCGAGAAGATCACGGGAGAGGAGGCACAGTGCGCACCGTAGACGTCGAAGAACTCAGTCTACTTCATCTACCTCTTCTACCAGGTTTTCCAAGAGGGATTACTCTCCTACACTAACGGATAATCCTGTTTCTAGATCCTCTCCATTGGATGACATAGGCACTTACCTAGATGTCTTACAAAGAGGAGCTCAGAAACTGATCATTGAGATGTCTGTCCCCAGGTGGCTACGACAGTAATTTTTGTAACTTTGCACAATAAATCTGTCTCTCGCCCGCTGCTGCCTTTGGTCCCGGGGATTATGGATCCGGTCAAGGACGTTTTCTTTACTCCAGCAACCATCAGAGCGGTGCCGGCACGCATACAGAAGAAGTACAAACCAGCTTCCTCTGACCCAGTTTTTGTACAATCTGACCTCCCAGCGGACTCTGTGATAGTGGCAGCTGCAAGGAAGACGCATGCAGTTTCTGCTTCCTCTTCAGCTCCACCAGATAAGGACAGCAAATCACAGGACTCGTGGGGTCGCAAGGTGTGCAATTCAGCTGCCTCCACACTGAAGGTCTTTAGTGCGGCTGCACTGTTGGGTAGATACGATAGAGCCTTATGGGACTCCATGGAAAGGTTTAAGTCCAAGCTTCCAAAAGAAGACCAGAAGGACTTCGAAGAGACTATGACAGAAGGATGTCTGGTGGCGAACCAATTGATAAAAACTGCAGCGGACGGTGCAGTTCTTGCAGCACACTCTTACTCACATGGGGTTTGTGCCAGGAGGTCAGCTTGGTTGCGTCTCACAGGTTTGAAGCCGGATGCCCAGCATCGCATCCTAAATCTTCCTTTTTCGGGGTCCTCGTATGAAGACAGAGCTGGATACAGTAAAAGTGGTGGGTTTGGGAAAGAAAAAAGAGTTCAAACACCGTTTTAAGACCAGCAAGGGAAGAGGGGCTCAACAGAGGGTTCAAACCCCTCAGTGGTCCCAAAATAAGAACCAGGGGAAATCCCAGTTTCGAGGAAAATCCAACAGAGGTAGAGGAGGTCACCAGCAGTCCTCTACCACCACAAGAGGAGGAAAGGCCTGAGCAGTGGCTTTCCCTAGCGCTGTTGCCCACTCCAGTGGGAGGAAGTGCTTCACAACACCTGGCAGAGTGGGTCAGCATCACAAAAGATCGATGGCTGCTGAATATACTGCGCAATGGATACATGCTATGTTTCCGTGCGCTTCCAAAGAACATTCCTCCAAAGAGCTCTTGCCCTCACCAGCTAAGCTTGCTCAGGAGATAAGTGACAATCCTGCTACAAAAAAGAGCTATAGAGGAAGTTCCCCCCTCTCAAAGGGGAAAGGGAGTTTACTCCAGATACTTTCTTGTCCCCAAAAAGAGATCAGGAGGCCAAGTTCAGGCCCATACTCGATCTTCGTCTCTTGAACAAAGTCATCATCGTAGAAAAGTTCCGCATGTTAGCTCTTCACCAAATATGCCCACATCTTCAAACCGGAGATTGGATGTGTTCGGTGGATCTGCAAGATGCATACTTTCACATTCCAATTGCACTGCGGCATCGCAAGTACTTGAGGTTTGTTGTAGGAAACAAACACTACCAGTACAAGGTGCTACCCTTCGGTCTCAAGTCCGCACCACGAGTCTTCACCAAATGCATGGCAGTGGTGGCGGCCTTTCTTCACAAAAAGGGACTCTTCATCTATCCTTACCTGGACGACTGGCTCCTAAAGGGTCCATCTCCGGTACAGGTAGCACACGATCTGCAACTTTGCCTGCACCAGTTGCACAGGCTCGGTCTCCATGTAAACCTGGAGAAGTCAGTCCAACGGCCGACACAGTCCATCCACTACCTAGGCTCCGTTCTGGACACAAAATTGGGAAAAGCGTTTCCTTCGGAGGAGAGACTTTTTTCCATGAGACAGAAATGTGGGATTCTACTAGAGTCTCGATTTCCAACAGCCCAAAAAGTAGCATCCCTGCTGGGTTCCATGGCGTCCTGCATTTTTCTTATCCCAAACGCCAGGCTGAGAATGTGGCCTCTGCAACAGGCTCTCGAAGACCAGTGGGACTAAGCGACAGGGCTTTGGGAAGATCGTATCACTCTTTCCCAAGCAACGAAGGATGCCATCAAATGGTGGACTCGGACGAGGAATGTGCTGTTGGGAGTGCCTTTTCACCAACCTCTTCCATTCCAGTCTATAGTGACGGATGCCTCTCTGCTAGGCTGGGGAGCGCACATGGGTCCTCTTCAGATTCAGGGTCAATGGTCTGCGCAGGAGCAGACGTACCACATCAACATGCTGGAACTCAGAGCGGTGTTTCTAGCTCTCAAAGCTTTCTTTCCAGCAATCGAGTCCCACTCAGTCCTAGTTCAGACGGACAATACGACCACCATGTTCTATCTGAACAAACAAGGAGGCACGCGGTCTCGCCCACTCTCCCGAGAAGCTCAAACCATCTGGCACTGGCTTCTCTCTCAAGGCCTCTCAGTAGTGGCGGTGCACCTTCCAGGCGAATTGAACGTCAAAGCAGACGCTCTCAGCAGGCACTTCGAAGATCAGCCAGACTGGGTGCTAACCAACAAAATGTAAGTAGAGCTTTTTCGTTGCTAGGGTCGTCCGGCCATAGACTTGTTTGCAGACGACGAAAACGCAAAATGCCACGCCTTCACGTCCAGGTTCCACCGGCCAGGGACGCAGGGGAATGCTCTTCTGATGGATTGGTCGGGGACATTCGCTTACGCGTTTCCTCCCCTGGCTCTGATTCCGAAGGTAGTGTCCAAGCTCCTCAGATCAGACATGGAGATGATCTTGATAGCTCCGGATTGGCCTCTGCAGTGTTGGTACCCGGACCTTCTGCATCTGTCTGTGTCCACACAGACGACTTCATTGCAGGCCGGACCTGTTGAGCAAGATGAACGGGAGGGTGCTGCATCCCAACCTCCCATCACTGAACCTAACGGCATGGCACCTGAGGTCCTGCAATATGGACATCTGAACTTGCCTCCCGAATGTAGTGCACATTTTAAAGGAGACTAAGAGGCCTTCCACGAGAGTGTCCTATGCGTTTAAGTGGAAAAGGGTTTTCATATGGTGTAGGGATCATCACCTGGATCCTACTAAAGTGCAGTAGGAGGTAATTCTGCCATACCTCCTTTCCTTAGAAATTAGGGGTGTGAGGAGCACTCCGTTATTTATCCCTTATAGTCTTTGATTCCACTGGTGCTCCGATTTATCAGGGTAGTCAATCCTGGTTGTGTAACTGATGGTTATGACGAGTTTTTAAGCCCGTCAAATCGGGCACTGTTCACGTGGCGCTCCGCGCTTTAAATATTCTCAACAACTTTTTCACTTTGTGCTTATTTTTATTATTGATATCTTTAAATTTTTAACTTGGTTACTCTTTCTCTTTTTTTCTTTCATGAGTTATTTACATTCATCATAACAAAAAACATTTGATTCAATTCATCATTTCACTTTAGTTCATGATAACATTTTCAGTGATTCTACTTCATTCTTTATATATGCTACAAACGATGTACAAACATTTTTTTCACAAAAGAGCCCTATGCATTTCGGCGCCTCTGCGGTAAGGTAAGGTAACAGGTGAGATATGCAACCTCAGAACATGACCATACTTACTCCTCGAGGAAATCATGGAAACAGATCTAGAACCCTTTTGTTTGGTAACTCATGCATACCCAGAGGTCCATACGAAACACACAACGTGGGGTTTCAATAGAGATTGAAGCATTATGATTCTTGTGTAAAAGTTGTGCTCTGTAATAATCAATAGAAGTAAACAAGACAAAGTAATCAGTATCACGATAATGGTAAAAAAAAAGATGAACAATTCAACCATTGTGCTGTTAAATAGAATATATGATTGCATATAAGTGTAGTGGTATTTTTGCTCCTACTATCGCTGCCTATCCTAGTGTCCCTAGGATAGGTGACTCTGCCAGAATCCCTGTAGGGTGCTCTAACCCCCCATTACCTGTGGGCAAGTGTCATCAGGGACCCTGTGTTGGTGTAGAGCTGGAAGTATACAGGATTCAGTTGGGCTAGAAATCAGACATAGAGCGACGCTGACAGTGTCAGCTAAATGCTTCTCTGACTAAGCAATAGAGTGAAGTTGTTTATATAATAAACTTCACCCATGTAACCATTCTGAAGCCCCAGTCAGGTCCCCATTGTTGATTCTTTGTGATCTGTCACCGAGCGGACAATGACATACAACATTTTGTGCAGTGAACTTTAGCTTTTGTACATAAGGTTCAAGGCTCTGATAATGTGCCTACGAAGATGTGTAAATAAAGTTATTTCATGGAACATTAACTGTCCGGCACACAAGCAAGTGTGTCTAAATGTCCGCGTTCAATAAAAGTTAACAATTTTAAACATGAGCATGCAAAATTGCGGTGTTCCTGCCTGGTCCGAAGTGTGACCACATGACATCGACTCCTTTGACATAAGGCGACTAAAAAGCTCCCTATATATGTGCTAAAAATATAGTTGCAATATAAAGCTTCAAACCCTAAAAAAACAGTGTGCCCTTCAATAATAAAGCCATACAAAAAGCCAAATTGTAATAAAAATTAAACATAAAATGCGAATAAAACAAAAACAAATCTTCACTGCTCTAAACTGCCAGATTGTTTTCATATGTTCAGAGGAGTAGACTAAATATTGCTGTTACCAATATCCGCAGTTGAGTGCACCGTTGGCTCCCCTCTCACCAGCTCCATGGAGCAAATATGTTCAAATCCACCTGCCGACGGAGGGATGGCAGTCACGCACGGCATCTGTACATGTGCGTCTTTAGGGCACCCACCATTAGTGTAATGATCATAGATTGGACCGGTAGCATCCCCGTAAATAAATATATACATTGCCTGGGGATTCCGGTGTGGAAAAATGTGGAAACTGGAGCATGAACTTTAACAGCTGCGCCCACTGGAGGGTAAAAATTAGGAGATTTACAGTGCACTACATGGATCAGCATGCTCAAAATTAGCCTAACGAGGCGCCCACCAGAGGTTAAACAGTGAATATTTAAACAGCAACTGTAGTGTTGGTGTGCTGGTTTTACCGAGAGTTGCTGTGGCTCCCCTCTGACGAAGGTCAAGATGTGACCGAAATGCATTAGGAAATGCCACTTTTGAAATAAAATCTTTTAATCATCGGAAGAGTAAGGCTTGTTCCTTTCTCAGGCAGGGAGCTTTTGGAAATGTATATGTGGCTTGGTCCAGCCCTGAGCTACGCACCGCCTGTGAAGAGCGCCAGTAATCACCCGAAAACAGACCGCTTTTGGTGAAGTGGAAACACACAGGGTGTTTGGTGCCGCCAAGAACTGGACTTTGGTTTGGGGCCCCAGCGATGTTAAAAATATACATTGCCTTGGGATTCCGGTGTGGAAAAATGTGAAAACTGGAGCATGAACTTTAACAGCAGAGCCCACTGGAGGGTAAAAATTAGGACGTTAACAGCGCACTACATGGACCAGCATGCTCAAAATTAGCCTAACGAGGCGCCTACCAGGAGTTAAACAGTGAATATTTAAACAGCAATTGTAGTGTCGGTATGCTGGTTTAACTCTAGTTGCTGTTGCTTCCATCTGACGAAGGTCAAGATGCGACCGAAATGCATTAGGAAATGCCACTTTTGAAATGAAATCTTTTAATCATCGGAATTAGTGCGATTCGTTCCTGTTACTCTGTTCGGTTCAATATCATATCTTCCACACAATCACGGACCCAATTCAGTGCTTAAGGTATTTTATTTACCCGTCGCCATTACGCGTTTCGGCTCCGTGGAGCCTTGATCACATGACATGGGTACTTAGGTAAGTGCTGTATTTAAAGTGATCAGATCTCGCCTTCAGGATACCACGTGATTATAGACATAGAAAACATCTCCATTCATGTTGCCTTATCACTTGAAATTGCATTAAACAGTCATTGCTATTTAAAAAGATTAACATTTATAAATAGCAGCAAATTGAAAACCTTCAATAATATGCCGTTAAAATACCACAACTGTTACAAATATCAGGTTAAATCCTATGTTGCAATGTATTTTTATGCGAATTCTTTACTACTCCTGTATACAAAAGTGACTAAGTGTAAAGTGCAATGTGCTGAAGTATAAACAAATAAAATTTTAAATGATCATAAATCTATTTTCCGACTTGGTTCTTTTTTTTTATTAGTTTTATATACAATATCTTTTTGCGGACTCTTTCATACCTGACATATTGCTCATTTCAAGATATACAGATACATACCGATGTTTAAGGATCCCCTCAGTGCAGAATTTGGCACCAGTGATTACAGCATGATTCTACAGGATTAAACAGATTAATATTCTCACATATGTAGGCATTAGGGTATATCAGTGTAAACCTGCAACTGATCATGTATAAGTACCTATGCATGACATTTTGCATTTGTGCATGTATATAAATATATAAATACATAAATATATAAATACTTATAAATATACATAAATCTATCACTACAAAAATAATGCTTGCCTCCAGTAAATATAAGTAAAATACTAAATAGTTAATTGGCTAAAATCCTAAATATGTGGTTGTTTAAAAATCGCTCATTTCATGTTGTTTTACTATGCCTTCTGATATTTTTATGTAGCTAAACTCATTACTCTTTCCCTATACCAACTGTTTGTGACTATCTTCATTGTAACTCAAGCATGTATGTAGATCCTCAGTTGCATTGAGACCAGAAGGGACCTTGGAGTCGAGTTGCAGAATGTATCTTGTCACCAACTTTATAAGTTTTGTAGCTCTATCCCCTCCTCGTCTACTTGGTGGGACAGCATCTATTACATAGTTTTTAAGATCTGTATTGTTGGATTTATGTTTGTCTTTAAAGTGGCGTGCCACTGGATAGGTGTTATCCTGATTAGTATGGCGCGCAGATGTTGGAGAATACGTTTGTGTACCTGCAGGACTGTGCTGCCTATGTATTGTTAACCACATGGGCATAACAATACATATACAGCAAATTCTGTCCTGTTTAGAGTTTAGGGATTTTATGCTCTCTGTCGCTGAACGATGTCTTACAGGTGTTTTTGTTGATACTATGTGTACATGCCTTGCATGTTTTACATCTATAGAAGCCTTTCCTCACTTGTAGCCAACTTCCACTCTCAATCAATCCCCTCTGGATTTGTTTTTACTATGTTATCATGTGTTAAGGGGGCTCGGCTATATGTGATAGAAACCTTTTGTGGAAGTACAGGACCTATTATCGGGTCACACAGTACCATAGCCCAATTTGTCTGTATGATTTTTTGTATAGTTCTGTGTTGATTACTGTATTTCATAATCATACGGAAAGTGTTGTCTTCCTGTTTGTTGCTTTCCCCCTGCTTATCTTTTAAGGCTTCTGTTCTGCTACATTCCATGGATTTCTTAATGGCCTTATTGATCGATTCTTCCTGATATCCTCTTTCTAGGAATCTTTTCTTGCTATTGCTTTGTGCTGCTGCTAGCTCGCTTTCAGTACTGCATATTCACCTTAAGCGAAGCATTTCGCCATATGGTATGCTGTTTGAGGTGTTTAGGATGCATACTGCTAGCATGCAGAGTCGAGTTTCCGGCAGTTTTTTTCCTAAAAAGTCTTGCTTCTTTTTTGTGATACTTTATATATACTTGGGTATCAAGGAATTCGATAGAGCGTGCACTTATAGTAGCAGTAAACTTGAGATTGATGTTGTTAGTGTTTAAGGCATGAACGAAATTGGTAGCTTCCTGTTCAGTACCTTGCCATACTACGAAAAGATCATCAATGTAACGTTGCCACATTTTTTTAATTTTCCAACATATATTGATTGTGTTCGCCCCTAAGGACCAGCTCCTCTCACATGATCCTAGAGCAGAGCTCGATTGGTAGAGTCTGGAGGCAAGGTGTGGCGTGACGAAGCAGTGCGAAGCGAGAGCCGGCTGAAGCTGTGCCCCGAGTGTGGTTGCTCCGAGTGTCATTGCGGACAGCTGGCGATTTGAAGCCCTAAAACCGTGACCTGGGGAGAAGCCGCGGCGGGTGTAATTGCGGCTACTGCAGCCATTGCGTAGCTTGCGGGGGAGTTACGGAACCGGACCGGAAAACGGAGAAATCACCGCCAGCCATCTCCACTACCACCATCACCTGCCCCCAACACCCGCCCGCTGCCTTGCTCTCGGCCACGCATGTGGCGGTTGTAGGAGAGTAGGGTCTGCAATCCTATGATCACCCAGATTTTTTGCTTTTGTTTCACTGGTTTACGACTTTCTCTGGCTGTGGACCTGCCAATCAGACCCACAGCCTGGCTGTTCTCTCTCTAAATTACAACATGTACCCTAGGTGCATTTACCAATTGGTACTGGGCCACCTTATCAGACCCTGTAACTCAGGGCATAGGTGTACCCAGGGCCCACCAGGGGCTGAAGCATGTATTATGCCACCCCTGGCTGGCCTCCTAAATTTGACACAACTGGCTGCATGACAGCTGGGGCAAAGTCGTGTAATCACCCTTTGCTGTAGATATAGTATACCTATATCTAACCCTAAAAATGGACACACAGATTCCTATCAGTCACTCCTATGGCAGGCCTTGACAATCCTGAAGGCAGAGTGCTTGGAATCGTGTGAGATGGTGCTCTGGCATGAGCTGACCCTGTCTGCAGCTTGCGGAACCAAGTCCTAATAGCTGTTCCATGATAACGCATACCATATACTCTTAAGTGCATTATAATCCTCGCGGTTAAATGCTATCCTTGGTATTGCTTTATCAAAACATGTCGAGTAAGGTGTCATACGAATTGGAATACTAACCCCTCGCCAATTCTGGCGACGGGGTTAGCATTCCACCCTTCTAGAGGGACACGACATGTATGTAACTGTGAACCCCGGTTAAAGTTAAACGAAGCCTCAGCTCCACAAAATGGATGCTGCCACCACAGACACGAGTCTGACCCCCTGCAGCTGGGAGTCCTTCCAGCGAGGGGAGCCTGGACAAAGGGTTTCCTGTCAGGGGCGGTGCTAGCACCGTCCCAGACAGGGTTTTGTGTATCCTGGGTAGGCAGGGCTTTACAGGAAGGTGACTGCTGAGTGACACCCCGGTGCTCACTACGCATAGGCCGGTCAGAACCAGTTCCAGGGGCACACCAGCCCCTGGCCTGGGGAAAGTCCGGCATGGGAGAGGGGTGTAACCACCCCCCTCCTAGTCCCACCCATAGGCAGGACCTAGTCACCGGGTCAGCCCCTTTTCTTAGTATAAAGATAGGAGCGGGCCCCCTGTTCAAATTAGATCATCTTTGGAATCAAGACACGACTTTCTGCGAAAGGACATCAAGATTTCTTCTTCAAGATTCTCCCTTGTGACTAAGGAGTAGTCACCCTGCATCCGCAGGCACCATCTTAAGAACACTGCGGTCTGCTGCAAGTCCTTCCTCGGGAATCCGACGACCCAGCTCGACGAGACCCGGCTTCCCTGGCACCTCTGACCTCTACTCACCTCTACAGCCAAGCTGAGAACCGTGAGTGCGACGAGACCTCGAGGGACCGACGATCGCCAAGACTGCACGACTTCTTTACAGCAAGCCCACCGAGTGTTTCACTGGTGAGTGCTTTGGGGTCCGAGAAGCCCCGACCCTGAGCAGCTCCAGCACCAAAGATCAGCCCTCCAGCATCTCCACGATCTGCGTGGGGCCCTTCTGCTTTTTGCTGCTCACCGCGTTGTTTGGCTACTAGCCGGCTGGCTTGCGGCCTTCTTCACGACGCCCGACGACATCACTGCTGCTGGTCTGGTTGCTCCAGACTGGCCCTTGCTCCCTTCCAAAAGAGGAGCACCCGGACCCTCCTGGTCCACTCCAGACGCCATTTTGGGTCCACCGCGTGGGCTTGAATTTGCCAAGGCTTTGTTGCCCAATCCTGGGTCCAGCGACGCCGACAGCTTCATCCATCGTGGGACAGCTCGCTCCTCCATTCTGGTCGCCGACAACGCCTCCTGGTCCGTGAGATCTGCAGAGCCCAGCGTCGCCCACTCACCTAGTCGAGGTGACTACCATCCGGTGCCCTCCTGGTGCCACCTGACTACTGGCTAGTAGTCACGAACTTGGTCCCCTCTGCTTTCAGGTGTCATCTCTCTTCAAGATCCAGGCTTGGATCACTTCGAACTCTCTTCACTGGTCGCCTGCCAGCATCTTTCTTCCAGGCTCCTGGTCCGTCTACGAGGATTCCCGACGTCTTTTGAGACATATGCAGCTGCAGCCCCTGGGCTAGGTAACTTCGGCATTTCGGTGCCCCAGCATAGCCTCACTATCCAAGGGTCAGAATCCACTCTCGTTTTCCTCCTACCAGGTCGGGTTCGCCCGAGAACACTAACTCTGTGAAATCTAGCTACCATAGACTTTGTCCCGCATCACGCGTGAGAGTGCACACTCTGCACCCGAGTCCCCTGGGTCTCCTAGAAGTAATCTAACGATTCTATAGTCAAGTCCTAGCGATTCCAAAGCCTATTAGTACTGTACTTACCTGCTAGTAATTTCGCATTCCACTTTCAGAGTATATGGTTTTCCGTGCCCCTCGGGCATTTGTATATACTGTGCTAACTTAAGTATTTTCGTAAGAGTTTTGTTTTTTTGCTTAGTACCCTGTCCTCATAAAGAGTACAGGGCTGTTGTGATCTTAATAAATACACTGTTTATTTTTTAACACTTGTGTGGTGTCCTTTCACTTGGTGTTCAAGGGGTATATGTGTGGTATAACAGCTGGCTTAACACGCCCTCTCGAGTCTTTAGCCTTAGACTGCTCGTATCCACGCTACTAGGATAGCTGGTCTATAAGGTTGACTTACAACCAATCATCAATAAGGGTTGCTGGACTGATACATAGTGTTCACTAGAATAGTGAGCACTGCATATCAGGCCACCTTCTCACATTGGTGAGCAGCGGTTGGGATTTGAGCTTGCTGTTGTTTTACCACACGTATCCTAAGAACATCTTGTTGAAAGATCACATAAGTACTTTTAGGTACATATAACTTAGCTTAGAATACTCTGAGTTCTACTGAACCAGCTGTTGCAGCTCCTCAAGGCTTAGCACACCTTGGCTGCAACTCTTAGCAAGGGATCAGTAGGCAAACACATAGTGTAGGTAGGTGCATCACTTACACCACACTAGAAGCATGTCTAACCTCGGAGAGTCTACTGAGACCCCTCTGGTGGTTGAGGACCCTCCACAGGCCTCTTCTAGATATGCAGCCCTTAGCTTCCAGGAGATGAGACAAGTGTGTACCTCCAGGAAGCTAAAACAGGGGTCTAACCCGACAATCCCATTTCTGATTGGTCTCTTAGAGACTTATGATGCCAGAAAAGCTGAGAAACTTCTTAGCTCTTCTCATCCAGAAGGGGACATGCCAGCCCTAGAAGGAACCAGGGTTGACCCAGATCTCATCCATCTCTCATGTGAGGAGGATGATGATCAGGAGACATCTGGGGATGAGGCAGACAAAGGTCCAGAAATAGTTAGTCAGCTAACTAGGGACAACTTAAGCAGGCATGAGAATGGTACTAGGAGATCCCTGGGACCCCTCTCAGGCCAGCTTAACATTGGGAATGGACGAGTTAGGTCTCTATCAAGAGGCTCTAACAGATCCATTCGAACCAATGGCTCTCAGGCCTCTGCTCTGAGGAGGATGACCTCCCCTCAGAGGAGAATCTATGAAGCCAAGGAAAGGGAAGTCAATCTGAGGATTGAAAGGGAAGAACTTGCCCTGGCCAAAGAAAGACTTGCCTTTGCTAGAGAGCAGGAATTGAGTGGGTCAAAACCCACTGGTGGCAGCATTATACCTAGAAATAGGGAAATGAGTTTTGATACAAAGCACCTGAATAAGATAGTGCCCCCCTTTAACCCTTTCGATGCTGATGACGAGCTCAGCTCGTCATCACCCACGGGTGTCGTGTGCTGATGACGAGCTGAGCTCGTCATGGTGCCACTAAAATGGCATTTTCCAGCACAGGGGGGGAAAACGCCCAGCAGCCATGTGGTTAAACAAGGGGATGACATCCACAAATGGATTACTGCTTTGGAGAGGGCCTGCACTGTGCAGGGTGTTCACCAGAGTCAGTGGGCAGCTATCTTGTGGCTCTCCTTTGAAGGTAAAGGTAGAGATAAGCTCCTCACTACTAGAGTGGAGGATGCTAACAATTACCAAGTCCTGAAGAATACACTGATTGATGGGTTTGGCCTAACCACTGAGCAGTACAGGTTGCTGTTCAGGGATACCCAGAAAACTCAGTCTCAGGATTGGTCTGATTTCGTAGATTGTGCCACTGAGGCTTTGGAGGGCTGGTTGCTGGGCAGTAAGGTTACTGATTATACAGGATTGTACAATTTGATCATGAGAGAACAAATTTTAAACAATTGTCAGAACCAGTTGTTGCATCAGCATCTTGTTGACTCAGATCTGACCTCTCCCCAAGAATTGGGAAAGAAGGCAGACAGATGGGTCAGAACAAGAGTTAAGCAGAACCAGGGCCAGAATCAAGGTGGTCAGAAGAAAGCAGACCAGAAGGGTAAAGATTCTAAGGGGGAACAAAATGACCAGAAGTCTTCGACAGGTCCCCAACAACCCAAAGAGGGTGGGGGTCAGGTTCCCCAGAAAAAGAAGAATCAAGAAGGCCAGTCCAAAAAGTGGTGCCAATACTGCAAAAGTAAAACTCACTGGTTTAGTGAGTGCACCAAGAAAGGATGAGGGCAGACTCCTGCCACTGCAGCCCCTAAGGCACCTGTGCCCCCTAGTACAGTCAGCAGTGGTAGTGCACCTCCCAAGGGTTTAGTTGGGTTAACCTTGGGTTCTGAGGGGTATGACAACTTAGTTGGCACACTCACTCTGGCTGTCCTTGTCTGTACAGGGGATGTGGATATATCCCCTGATGTCAGTCCCAATACTTTGGGCAAATACAGACAGACACCTTTAATCAATGGAAGAATGGCTCAGGCCTATAGGGACACTTGTGCCAGTGTCACAATGGTGACACCTAACTTTGTGGACCCTGGACAGATCATGCCAGGTACAGACTTCCTGGTGACCAATGCAAGCAATGTCACTACCAGTCATAGTATGGCAATTGTTGCTTTCTCCTGGGGAGGGGTAAATGGCCAGAAAAAGGTTGTTGTTAGTTCAGACCTCCCAGTGGATTGTTTGTTGGGCAATGATTTGGAGTCATCGCAATGGTCAGAAGTGGAGCAGAGGACTCACATGGAGATGTTAGGCTTGCCAGCACATGTGCTTGCTGTGACTAGGTCACAGGCCAGAAAATGCCCCACTGAACAGGTGCTGGATCCTGGAACAATGGACCAGACACCTTCCAAGAAGAAGAGCAGTAGGGTTAAGGCATTGCCTTCCCCCTTGCCCCAGGTTGAGGATCAAGTCTCAGAGGAGGCTGACCTACAAGAATTGAGGGAAACTGAGCCTAAAGAATTTGAACTTGATCAAGTTGAGTTTCTGGGCTCAGGGGGACCCTCAAGAGAAGACCTGGGGAAGGAACAATTAGACTGCCCTTCCCTTGAACCCCTCAGACAGCAGGCTGCTGCTGAGGCTGCTGGGAACGCCACAGGTACCCACAAGGTATACTGGGATGATGGACTCCTGTACACTGAGGCAAGAGACCCCAAGCCTGGCATGACCAGGAGGCTGGTTGTACCCTTGACTCAGAGAGGTTTCCTTCTCACCTTGGCCCATGAGATTCCCTTAGCAGGTCACTTAGGCCAGACAAAGACTTGGGACAGACTTGTCTCACACTTTCACTGGCCTCACATGAATGAGGATACCAAGGAGTTTTGTCACTCCTGTGTCACTTGCCAAGCCAGTGGTAAGTCAGGTGGCACAACAAAGGCCCCCCTTATACCAATGCCTGTGGTGGGGGTGCCCTTTGAAAGAGTGGGGATTGACATTGTTGGTCCAATGGAACCCCAGACAGCCTCAGGGCACAAGTTTATACTGGTGGTAGTGGATCATGCCACCAGGTATCCTGAAGCTATTCCACTTCGGACCACTACAGCACCTGTAGTGGCAAGGGCCTGAAGGACTGGGTTCTTTAAGACCCAGCGGTGCCAGGGCACAACACCTGAAACCTTCGTGGGTAACCTGCTCCGGCGTACGAATCACAGAGACACGGGACACTTCCTTCGACGTCAAAGATTCAAGGTTTATTTGCTGCAGGGAACACAGAGATCACGACAAGTACACAGCGTGCAACTTGGGGAGACTGCTTCAAATTGGTTCTGTGAATCGCTCCTTTTATACAGTTTTTACCCATAGGATTACATTGAACACAAAAGTTTACAACCCGGTTCCCACAATTATCCCCCAGAGGGGTCGCTTTGGTCACTTTGAAACACATCAGGTCCGGAACATAAGTGCGGAAACATTTGGCGGTTCCCAACTGAAAAAACCATCTTCCCACCATTAGCAAATTCCAATCAGCAGTAAAACAGATCGAAATAGGAACAAAGACAGGTGCAGAGGAAGACGAAGACAGTGGGGAGATCGGAAAGGGTGTAAAAGGGGAGGTATCGGGAAACACGATATACAGGCATCAAAGGGACGTGCCTAATGAGATGCACGGCTGAGACAATAAGTCCGTGCAGCAAGATGAGCCTCGAGCGGCGCCATCTGCCTTACAGTAGCAACCCCCTCGTCATAAAGACACTCACAAAGAACATGTGTCTTCCGCAAATATCTTGGGAGTCCCAGGGTCGCGAAACGGACAACGTCCGTTCGCTGGCTACTTGAGGGCAAGAGACAAAATGGATGCCGTATCTAAGATGGAACCCGTGGGTACAGATGAAAAACCCACATAACAAACGAACGGTTTAAGTTAGCACAGCGAAACTGCGCACACTTACTAAACTCGTCATTTGCGGTTCATAGATACCAGACTCAACCATATTCGTGCGAGTTAAAAAAAACACCACTTACGATCGTCACGGAACCTCAGACGCTCCTTTTGCCCTCATGTAGGCAAGCACTAGTCTGAATCATATTCGATATTCATCAGACCATCGAGATGTTGCTGTAGCATAGCTCTGTCCAACCGAGCCCCCTTGGTAACAGATGGTTGTCTCATACACGTTGTAGCACAGAGGCCACATAAGGCAGGACCACACTGTACACAAAGGCAACACGTGAACAGGAACACTACAACGACTCCGATGATCATCAGAATCTTCCAACCCCAAGTCGACATCAGGCCCCAAAACCATCCAAGTAGCGTCCAATCCCCTACATCCACGTGTATGGATTCGGAGATCTTATGCAACCTCGAGATGGCTTGATAGACAGTAGGAGCATTATCTGGGATGAAAATGCAGCAGCTCGAATGGATCACCTTACATACCCCACCTCGATCTGCTAAGATGACATCTAAAACCATACGGTTTTGTAACGTCATAAGTCTATCCGCCTGAAGTTCTGTGGTGATATTACCAAGGGCACTGGCAGTAATATTAGCTGTCGATTCTACCACTCGAGTCAACTGTCTCAGGTTCCTACTATTGACCATAGGTCCCCAAAACGGGAGGAAACCCTTGAAAAAGTCTCCTGCCTCTTGACCGGCAGTATCCTCTTCGCTAATTACGCCTCGTACAACTCTAGTCTTATGATAATCGGCATCTACAGTAAACGTCGGAGGCAACAGATTTGCAATGAAACATGAGCCTGAGGTTCCGTGACGATCGTAAGTGGTGTTTTTTTTAACTCGCACGAATATGGTCGAGTCTGGTATCTATGAACCGCAAATGACGAGTTTAGTAAGTGTGCGCAGTTTCGCTGTGCTAACTTAAACCGTTCGTTTGTTATGTGGGTTTTTCATCTGTACCCACGGGTTCCATCTTAGATACGGCATCCATTTTGTCTCTTGCCCTCAAGTAGCCAGCGAACGGACGTTGTCCGTTTCGCGACCCTGGGACTCCCAAGATATTTGCGGAAGACACATGTTCTTTGTGAGTGTCTTTTGTTCTCCAGAGTGGGCTTCCCTAAGGAGGTTGTCTCTAACAGAGGTGCAAACTTCATATCAAGCTACTTAACTGCTATGTGGAAGGAATGTGGTGTCAACTACAAGTTCACTACACCCTATCATCCACAATGCAATGGGCTTGTTGAAAGGTTCAACAGGACCCTAAAAGGGATGATTCATGGACTACCTGAAAAGCTCAGGCGTAGATGGGATGTCCTGATACCCTGCCTTCTGTTTGCTTACAGAGAGGTCCCACAAAAGGGGGTTGGCTACAGCCCTTTTGAACTTTTGTATGGGCATCCTGTGAGAGGCCCCCTGTGTTTGGTGAAGGAAGGATGGGAGAGACCTCTCAAAAAGCCTGCAACCAACATAGTGGACTATGTACTTGGTCTCCGCTCCAGGATGGCTGAGTATATGGAGAAGGCATCTGAAAACCTTAAGGCCAGTCAAGAACTTCAAAAAGCTTGGCATGACCAAAAGGCTGTCCTGACTGTTTACCAGCCTGGACAGAAAGTGTGGGTGTTGGAGCCAGTGGCCCCAGCAGCACTCAAAGACAAATGGTCTGGGCCCCACACAATTCTTGAGCAAAAGGGAGAGGTCACCTACCTGGTGGACCTTGGAACTCTCAGGAGCCCCCACAGGGTACTCCATGCCAACAGGCTCAAAGCATATGTCGACAGGAAGGACATGAGCTTGCTCATGGCCATTGATGAGGGACAGGAGGAAGATAGGGACCCTCTCCCAGACCTGCTCACTCAGAATCCTGATGATGGATCAGTGGATGGTGTTGTCTTTTGTGGCAGCCTCTCTGAACATCAACAGAAAGACTGTAAACAGGTTCTTCAGTCTTTCAGACATATGTTCTCTCTGACACCCAGTCAGACCAATTGGTGCACCCATGAGGTTGACACTGGTGACAGCCTGCCAGTCAAGAGTAAAATCTACAGGCAGCCTGATCATGTTAGAGACTGCATCAAAACTGAAGTGCAGAAAATGTTGGCGTTGGGAGTCATTGAACCCTCAGATAGCCCTTGGGGTAGTCCAGTAGTTCTAGTGCCAAAACCTCACACCCAGGGTGGTAAGAAAGAGATGAGGTTCTGCGTAGACTACAGGGGTCTCAATGCAGTCACTAAGACTGATGCCCACCCAATACCAAGGGCAGATGAGCTGATAGATAGATTGGCTTCTGCCAACTACTTAAGCACATTTGACCTGACAGCTGGGTATTGGCAAATCAGGTTAGCTGAGGATGCCAAGCCCAAGACAGCATTTTCAACCACTGGTGGGCATTATCAATTTGTGGTAATGCCCTTTGGTCTGAAAAATGCACCTGCCACCTTCCAAAGGTTGGTGAATCATGTTCTCACTGGGCTGGATGACTTCTGTGCAGCATATCTTGATGATATTGCTGTCTTTAGCTCCACCTGGGAGGATCACCTGGTCCACCTGAGGAAAGTGTTAGAGGCTCTGCAAGCAGCAGGCCTCACTATCAAGGCCACCAAGTGCCAGATAGGGCAGACACAGGTTGTGTACCTGGGCCACCTTGTAGGTGGAGGCCAGGTTCAGCCACTGGAGAGCAAAATATAGTCAATCAGGGACTGGGCTCCTCCAACCACCCAGACTCCGGTTCGAGCTTTCTTGGGCCTGACTGGTTACTACAGAAAGTTTGTCAGGAACTATGGATCAATTGTGACTCCATTAAATGAACTGACAAGTAAGAAAATGCCAAAAAAGGTTCAGTGGACAGCAGGCTGTCAAAAAGCATTCGATGACCTAAAGCAGGCCATGTGCACAGCACCTATCCTCAAGAGTCCAGACTACTCCAAACCATTCATTGTCCAAACAGATGCTTCTGAGTTGGGTGTGGGAGCTGTTCTATCTCAACTGAATTTTGATGGTCAAGACCAGCCCATTGCTTTTATAAGCAGAAGGCTGACCCCCAGAGAGAAAAATTGGTCAGCTATTGAGAGGGAGGCCTTTGCTGTGGTTTGGGCCCTGAAGAAACTGAGGCCATACTTGTTTGGCACTCATTTCAAGATTCAGACCGACCATAAGCCCCTCTTGTGGCTAAATCAGATGAAGGGTGAAAACCCCAAACTGCTTAGGTGGTCCATTTCCCTACAGGGGATGGACTTTACCGTGGAACATAGACCTGGTACTGATCATGGCAATGCCGATGGGCTCTCCAGATATTTCCACTTAGAACAAGAAGACTCACCTGGTCAAGGTTAGCTTATTGTCCCAAAGTTTGGGGGGGGGGGGTCATGGAGGAGAGTAGGGTCTGCAATCCTATGATCACCCAGATTTTTTGCTTTTGTTTCACTGGTTTGCGACTTTCTCTGGCTGTGGGCCTGCCAATCAGACCCACAGCCTGGCTGTTCTCTCTCTAAATTACAACATGTACCCTAGGTGCATTTACCAATTGGTACCGGGCCACCTTATCAGACCCTGTAACTCAGGGCATAGGTGTACCCAGGGCCCACCAGGGGCTGAAGCATGTATTATGCCACCCCTGGCTGGCCTCCTAAATTTGACACAACTGGCTGCATGACAGCTGGGGCAAAGTCGTGTAATCACCCTTTGCTGTAGATATAGTATACCTATATCTAACCCTAAAAATGGACACACAGATTCCTATCAGTCACTCCTATGGCAGGCCTTGACAATCCTGAAGGCAGAGTGCTTGGAATCGTGTGAGATGGTGCTCTGGCATGAGCTGACCCTGTCTGCAGCTTGCGGAACCAAGTCCTAATAGCTGTTCCATGATAACGCATACCATATATTCTTAAGTGCATTATAATCCTCGCGGTTAAATGCTATCTTTGGTATTGCTTTATCAAAACATGTCGAGTAAGGTGTCATACGAATTGGAATACTAACCCCTCGCCAATTCTGGCGACGGGGTTAGCATTCCACCCTTCTAGAGGGACACGACATGTATGTAACTGTGAACCCCGGTTAAAGTTAAACGAAGCCTCGGCTCCACAAAATGGATGCTGCCACCACAGACACGAGTCTGACCCCCTGCAGCTGGGAGTCCTTCCAGCGAGGGGAGCCTGGACAAAGGGTTTCCTGTCAGGGGCGGTGCTAGCACCGTCCCAGACCGGGTTTTGTGTATCCTGGGTAGGCAGGGCTTTACAGGAAGGTGACTGCTGAGTGGCACCCCGGTGCTCACTACGCATAGGCCGGTCAGAACCAGTTCCAGGGGCACACCAGCCCCTGGCCTGGGGAAAGTCCGGCATGGGAGAGGGGTGTAACCACCCCCCTCCTAGTCCCACCCATAGGCAGGACCTAGTCACCGGGTCAGCCCCTTTTCTTAGTATAAAGATAGGAGCGGGCCCCCTGTTCAAATTAGATCATCTTTGGAATCAAGACACGACTTTCTGCGAAAGGACATCAAGATTTCTTCTTCAAGATTCTCCCTTGTGCCTAAGGAGTAGTCACCCTGCATCCGCAGGCACCATCTTAAGAACACTGCGGTCTGCTGCCAGTCCTTCCTCAGGAATCCGACGACCCAGCTCGACGAGACCCGGCATCCCTGGCACCTCTGACCTCTACTCACCTCTACAGCCAAGCTGAGAACCGTGAGTGCGACAAGACCTCGAGGGACCGACGATCGCCAAGACTGCACGACTTCTTTACAGCAAGCCTACTGAGTGTTTCACTGGTGAGTGCTTTGGGGTCCGAGAAGCCCCGACCCTGAGCAGCTCCAGCACCGAAGATCAGCCCTCCAGCATCTCCACGATCTGCGTGGGGCCCTTCTGCTTTTTGCTGCTCACCGCGTTGTTTGGCTACTGGCCGGCTGGCTTGTGGCCTTCTTCACGACGCCCGACGACATCACTGCTGCTGGTCTGGTTGCTCCAGACTGGCCCTTGCTCCCTTCCAAAAGAGGAGCACCCCGGACCCTCCTGGTCCACTCCAGACGCCATTTTAGGTCCACCGCGTGGGCTTGAATTTGCCAAGGCTTTGTTGCCCAATCCTGGGTCCAGCGACGCCGACAGCTTCATCCATCGTGGGACAGCTCGCTCCTCCATCCTGGTCGCCGACAACGCCTCCTGGTCCGTGAGATCTGCAGAGCCCAGCGTCGCCCACTCACCTAGTCGAGTTGACTACCATCCGGTGCCCTCCTGGTGCCACCTGACTACTGGCTAGTAGTCACGAACTTGGTCCCCTCTGCTTTCAGATGTCATCTCTCTTCAAGATCCAGGCTTGGATCACTTCGAACTCTCTTCACTGGTCGCCTGCCAGCATCTTTCTTCCAGGCTCCTGGTCCGTCTACGAGGATTCCCGACGTCTTTTGAGACATATGCAGCTGCAGCCCCTGGGCTAGGTAACTTCGGCATTTCGGTGCCCCAGCATAGCCTCACTATCCAAGGGTCAGAATCCACTCTCGTTTTCCTCCTACCAGGTCGGGTTCGCCCGAGAACACTAACTCTGTGAAATCTAGCTACCATAGACTTTGTCCCGCATCACGCGTGAGAGTGCACACTCTGCACCCGAGTCCCCTGGGTCTCCTAGAAGTAATCTAACGATTCTATAGTCAAGTCCTAGCGATTCCAAAGCCTATTAGTACTGTACTTACCTGCTAGTAATTTCGCATTCCACTTTCAGAGTATATGGTTTTCCGTGCCCCTCGGGCATTTGTATATACTGTGCTAACTTAAGTATTTTCGTAAGAGTTTTGTTTTGTGCTTAGTACCCTGCCCTCATAAAGAGTACAGGGCTGTTGTGATCTTAATAAATACACTGTTTATTTTCATAACACTTGTGTGGTGTCCTTTCACTTGGTGTTCAAGGGGTATATGTGTGGTATAACAGCTGGCTTAACACGCCCTCTCGAGTCTTTAGCCTTAGACTGCTCGTATCCACGCTACTAGGATAGCTGGTCTATAAGGTTGACTTACAACCAATCATCAATAAGGGTTGCTGGACTGATACATAGTGTTCACTAGAATAGTGAGCACTGCATGTCAGGCCACCTTCTCACAGCGGTCCAGAGGTGAGCCCCTGAGGTGAGGTGCGGCTGACGCCACTGGAGCGAGGAAGGGGCAAGGGGTTAGTGCGACCTGTGGTAGCCAGAATGGAGGACAGAAAAGGGTCCGGCACTGTTCAGTGACCAGGTTCCCAAACCCCGGCCCCGCACTTTCAGCCCCGCACGAAATTCCACTCCCGGCCTGTACCCCCCCGTTTTGCTTGCACCACGGCCACCTGTCCCCTGTCGCCACCAAGCGCTTCCCTGCTATCACCTGCAGGGGCCCGGGGCCAGCGTGGTTTGTGGGAAGGCTGATAGAGGACAGTGGGTAGAGGTGGGCAGCGGTGGGCCATTAGCGTGTGCTATGTGCGAGCAGTGCAAGGAGAGGTTCCCCGCTATCCGCCCCATCCTGACATCCAACTTGGGCTCCCAGCCTCTCTTCTCTTTGCCCAGGGGGATAAGGGCGCAGACAGCGAAGTACAGGAAAAGTAGCGAGCAAGCGCCTGTATAAATCGCGTGAAGCAACTGCTAACTGCCAACTGTCTCTGCATGTAAATCCCCTTCTGGCAGCAAAAAAAGAAAAAATCGCTGGTAGTGGCTGGAGCCACAGAGTAACGCAAGGAGAGGTTCTCTGCCTCGCGGTGGAGGTGGATTAGCTCAGTGGCAAACCAGACATAACTACATCAGTTCCATTGGCAGCAAGGGGCGGCTTAAGTCAATTCTTTTCGGAATAATGAGGTCGTGTAGGACACGAAAGAATCCACCACAACCCAAGAAACGGAAAACGAAACCCAAAATAGGCAATAATACTACCCAAAGTAGTGCAACCAATCTATCAACAACTCTATTAATTCCACCAATCTACTCAATATTTGGTTCAATGTATCCAACTGGCAAATTCACGTTTCTGAAAGACCCAGTCGCAGCTCTTTACTCAATGCCAGCAACGCTAAATGGTCTTCAAAAACCACTGACACCGTGCAAAGTAATTGCACAGATGGTCGATAAATCAACTTCTTCGTCTCATCCCACGCCTAGCACAGTGCATACCATTGGAACAGAAGGATTCAGCATGAGCTAGCTAACAGCACAAGAGGCCCACAGGTCAACGAGCCAGGGGAATAATAAGCACATAATTTAAACTCAAAAATTGGAGGCCACGGATAGGAGCAAGAGCAAGCAAAGTACAAAAACTCAAATGATTTCATGGATAGGATTACGGATAGCATTTTGGAAAATCCACTGGAAAATCTCACAATGTATACAAGCCAAACTAGAGCAACATCGACAACTACATTACCATTACAATTAATCAGTGACACCAATCTGGACCAATCAATGGCGGCACATCATCCTTACATGCTGAGCCCCTGGGTTCATGGCACGACGGAGGATGTGAACCAGGCGGCAACGACATAATCAAATCAGATGCCGTGTATAAAGAAAAACCCAATAATCATTTGACACCTAGACAAGAGTCACGATTAAATCAAGAAAAGGACGATTTCAATAAAATAGATGTGGTCTGTGACACGTGGATGGAGTCTCAAGCATTTTTTGGCACTGAGCACAACGTCCAATCATGATAAACAAATTAAGTATACAAGAGAAACTGACCCCAAGCAAACCAAAATATTTAACAAGCTCATAACTCTATCTAATGATGTGCAAGAAAAAATCCGAGCTGGCGGCCAAATACGCAAACAACCGATTTAAGAATTAGAAAAGTAAAATATTATTGAGATATCAAGTGGGTTGGAACAGGTAGAACAAGCACCCACGGAACCATTTAATAAAATATGCCAAGAAGAAAGACAGGAAACAATAATAGAGATATCGAGCGTGCCGGAACATGCTGATCAAGCATCCTTAAAAGCATTTAACAAAACACTTCAAACAACTGAACCAAACTCGAACAACGAGCTGTCATGGCAAGGGAAAACGCTGTGGAAAACATAAAATGTACAGCGTACCCACCCAATTACAACACCAACTGATGTGAGCAGGCAGAAAAACTTTCAAGGGAAAACAAGACCCTAATCATAACTTGAAATCTTTAATAAAATTACATGGTGCACTGGGGAAAATATTAGAAACATCTATCAAAACGCTGAACATGCAGTCCGACAAACTCGATATTCAAATAAATCGAATGGGTCTAATCGCTGAGCAGATTTCAGATATAAACAAAAAACTTGACACCGGGGGCGTGGCTAGCGACCAATCAAGATGGCCGCAGCTTAGGAGAGCTCCGTGACCCGAGGAGCCTCCCACCGAAATCCGTACTTTAATCCTGCCCTACACTGGCTCCAAACGCGATGATTCTCCAACCGGAGCACATCCGTTGCAAGAGGGGCCAACTTGCGTCGTCGAGGACCCATCTCAAGCGGAGATCCGCCACAGTGCGACCTGCGTCCTAATCCAACTGCTGGAGCCGGGGACTAAGTTTGATCTGAGGTCCGGGGAACGGCACGGCTGAAGGGAAGGCAGCTACAGGTGATGACAGCAGGGCCCGAAGCAGGCGCCGGAAACCACCCGATGACCACGCCCCACTGACAGTGCACACGGGGCAACCACACCGCATGTGTCCAAGCCACCTGGTCGGTGCAAACGACTCCAGTGGCCAGAGATACCCCTGAGGGCCGCGCACACCAGAGGCCGTGGGCGGAGAGCCGGTCACCGGCCCGCTGAGATAGACATCCCTCCCCCGAAGGAGCACGCGGGAAGCACCGGCACACGAGCAACGCGGCAGGGAGGTCCAGCACTTCGATATTACCTGGCACCGACATTGTACTTGCAGGGCCGATTGGCGTGCAACCCCACAATCTCTGCGGACCTACAACTCAAGCCCCTGGCCGGGGAACAACGCCAAAAGCGCAAGAGGAAAGACAAGGGGTCCCTCCGGGACAAATAAACGGAAAGTAAGAGGTTGCCAGAGGTCAGTGAGAAGGGGCGAGAGGGAAGACCGCCAGGCTTTGGCCCCAGGAGGGGGTCATTATGAGTGGCAGAGGGGCAAGGGCGCAAACACAGGCCCCCATACTGGAAAAAATATGCATACCTCAAAGAAGGCGCGGAAACGGCGAAAGGGAATGCGCCACTGTCATCCGCACCACTGCCACCCAGCCAGGGGGGCACTGGGGAAATCACCCTAAAAAATGTCATGGCGGGGGGCGTGGCCAAGATGGGGGCCTGAGAGGACGTGCACTGAAGAGGCTCCTCGTCCTAAACCCCCAATATCGCCCTATCACTCGCTTATTTCACCCCCTAATCACTCCTCCTCCTGCTGCCTGCTTCCGGGGGATTCTCGGCAGGGGCCCTGAGCGAGGCTACACGCACCTCATCGCGGAGCACGGGACTCGCGGCGGATGTGGGAGCCGTCCCCGGTTGGGGAGAAGAATAAGGCGACTGAGGCCGCCGAGCGGCAACGGCTGGCCTGACTCCCCACAGCGGGCCGACCGACATCGCTACACGGCGCGGCTGAACTCCACTCTCAGGCAGAGGAACGAGTGAGGAGGTGCGGTGAGCTGGACGCGGACCAGCCGGTGGGAGAGCCGAGAAAGGAGAGGCGGCGCCGGGCCACAAGGACCACTACCCGAGGCCCCGGTCTGGGCCTGCACGGCGCCCGACGGGGGAGGAAGCGGCTGCCGGCGGTGACGGGGAGTACCCCACGCGGAGGTGAGGAGCGAGGCTCTGGGGCATCCAGGGTCCTAGACTTGGAGGGGGGGGAGATACTCGGGCCCCCGGCGTGGGACCTGGCGGAGCCCGGCAGCCGGGGCCTTTTGGCGCGCAGCTACATAACTGACGGCAACTTCTAGGGCCAGATCTGAGGCCCTGAAGCGGCCGCATCTTTAGGGGGCCCACACAGACTGGGAGACAGCGGCATCGGAGGACGGACATAGAGTTCCCGGCGGGGGCCCAGAGGGGCCCGCGTGAGAAGACCTCCTGCAAAGGCCGCGAACTCAGGGGGCACTAATCGAGCCCCCGGTGTTTGGTGGTTGGCCGCCCGGCGAGGCAGCAGCGGGCCGGAGGAGCTGACGCGTGGCTCGACCCGGTGCAGCAGCGGGCCCAACAAGGGAAGGGGCAGCCCCCAGGACCAGCACAAGGGCAGGCCAGACGAGAAAGATGACGGGCGGCCCCATCACAAGGCCCAGACCGGAGCAGTGGGCCGGGAACACGAGCGACCCGCCTGACGTACTCCCGACACCGCAACGGGCCCACCGGGGAGCGGGCCCCCACCCTGACCCGGCACAGCTAAGCGGACCCGCCTCAACAACAGACCATACCAGAGTGCAGGCAGCATAACGGCAAGAAGTGGGAGCGCTTACCACACCATGTTCAGGGGACCGGCTCTGGGACACATCGGATCCTCCCCCCCGCCCCCACTCCCCCTCCTGCATATTCCGCTTCCCGTTCAGACCCGCTTTAGATCGTGGACTCGTTGGAGGAGGAAACAGGTGAGGGGCGACTAGCTGGGGCCACAAGAGAGAAGGATCATGTCCACCCCGAACCGCAAAGGGGGTCGAACTATCCCCGAAATGCTGGCTAAAGGCACCTCCAAGGGACAGAAGAGACCCGAAAAGAAGGCACTGACCGCTCAGCTCAAGGAGACGGAGCGGGACGAGGGAGAAGCCCCTATTAAAAAATCTTTCATGGAGTCCCTGTTCAACTACCTTAGAGAGGACTTCCAAATCCTCAAGCAGGACATGGCGGGTGTGAGAAGTTGGCCTGATATGCAGTGCTCACTATTCTAGTGATCACTATGCATCAGTCCAAACAACCCTTATGGTGATTGGTTGTAAGTCAACCTTATAGACCAGCTATCCTAGTAGCGTGGATACGAGCAGTCTTCGGGCTAAACTCTAGAGGGCGTGTTAAGCCAGCTGTTATACCATCACATATACCCCTTGAACACCAAGTGAAAGGACACCACACAAGTGTTATGAAAATAAACAGTGTATTTATTTAGATCACAACAGCCCTGTACTCTTTATGAGGACAGGGTACTATGCACACAACAAAACTCTTACGAAAATACTTCAAGTTGCACAATTTACACAAATGCCCAAAGGGCACGAAAAACCATATACTCTAAAAGTGGAATGCGAAATTACTAGCAGGTAAGTACTATACTAATAGGCTTTGGAATCGCTAGGACTATGTTACTGAACCTTCAGATTACTAGTAGGAGGCCTAGGGGACTCGGGTGCAGAGTGTGCACTCTCACGCGGGATGCGGGACAAAGTCTATGGTAGCTAGATTTCACAAAGTTAGTGTTCTCGGGCGAACCCGACTAGGTAGATCGAAAACGACAGTGGATCCTGACCCTTGGATAGTGAGGCTATGCTGGGGCACCGAAATGCCGAAGTTTACCTAGCCCAGGGGCTGCAGCTGCATAGGTCTCAAAAGACGTCAGGAATCCTCGTAGACGAACCAGGAGCCTGAAGAAAGAAGTTGCTGGCAGGCGACCAGTGAAGATTGTTCGAGTGATCCAAGCCGGGATCGAAGATGGATGACACCTGAAAGCAGAGGGGACCAAGTTCGTGACCACTAGCCAGTAGTCAGATGGCACCAGGAGGGCACCGGATGGTAGTCACCTCGACCAGGTGAGTGGGCGACGCTGGGCTCTGCAGTCTCACGGACCAGGAGGCGTTGTCGGCAACCAGGATGGAGGTGCGAGCTGTCCCACGATGGATGAAGCTGTCGACGTCGCTGGACCCAGGATTGGGGCAACAAGTCTTGGCAAATTCAAGCCCACGCGGTGGACCTAAAATGGCGTCTGGAGTGGACCAGGAGGGTCCGGGGTGCTCCTCTTTTGGAAGGGAGCAAGGGCCAGTCTGGAGCAACCAGACCAGCAGCAGTGATGTCGTCGGGCGTCGTTAGGAAGGCCACAAGCCAGCGGGCTAGTAGCCAAACAACGCGGTGAGCAGCAAAAAGCAGAAGGGCCCCACGCAGATCGTGGAGATGCTGGGAGGCTGGACTTCGGTGCTGGAGCTGCTCAGGGTCGGGGCTTCTCGGACCCCAAAGCACTCACCAGAGGATCCCTCGGCGGTCGTGCTGGATAGAAGTTGTGCAGTTCTGATGATGGCCGGTCCCTTGACGTCTCGTCGCACCTACGGTTCTCAGCTAAGCTGTACAGGTAGGTAGAGGTCAGAGGTGCCAGGGAAGCCGGGTCTCGTCGTGCTGGTCGGTCGGATTCCTGAGAAAGGACGTGCAGCAAACCGCAGAGTTCTTAGATGGTGCCTGCGGATGCAGGGTGACTACTCCTTAGTCACAAGGGAGAAATCTTGAGAAGAAGTCGAGAGTTCCTTTCGTAGAAAATAGTTTCTTGATTCAAAGATGATCTAATTTGGAAGGGTCCCCGCTCCTGCCTTTATCCTAAAGAAAGGGGTGGGTACGCGACTAGGTCCTGCCCTAGGGGTGGGACCAGGAAGGGGGGTGGTTACACCCCTCACCCATGCCGGACTTTCCCCAGGCCAGGGGCTGGTGTGCCCCTGGAACTGGTTCTAGCCGGCAGATGCGTAGTGAGCACCGGGGTGCCACTTGCAGTCACCTTCCTGTAAAGCCCTGCCTACCCAGGATACACAAAGCCCTGTCTGGGATGGTGCTAGCACCGCCCCTGACAGGAAACCCTTTGTCCAAGCTCTCCTCGCTGGAAGGACTCCCAGCAGCAGGAGGTCAGACTCGTGTCGGTGGTGGCAGCATCCATTTTGTGGAGCTGAGGCTTTAGTTAACTTTAACCGGGGTTCACAGTTACATACATGTCATGTCCCTCTAGAAGGGTGGAATGCTAACCCCGTCGCCAGAATTGGCATGGGGTTAGTATTCCAATTCGTATGACACCTTACTCGACATGTTTTGATAAAGCGATACCAGAGATAGCATTTAACCGCGAGGATTATAATGCACTTAAGAGTATATGGTATGCGTTATCATGGAACAGCTATTAGGACTTGGTTCCGCAAGCTGCAAACGGGCTCAGCTCTTGCCAGAGCACCATTTCACACGATTCCAAGCACTCTGCCTTCAGGATTGTCAAGGCCTGCCATAGGAGTGACTGATAGGAATCTGTGTGTCCATTTTTAGGGTTAGATATAGGTATACTATATCTAAAGCAAAGGGTGATTACACCACCTTGCCCCAGCTGTCGTGCAGCCAGTTGTGTCAGATTTAGATGGCCATCCAGGGGTGGCATAATACATGCTTCAGCCCGAGGTAGGCCCTGGGTACACCTATGCCCTGAGTTACAGGGTCTGATAAGGCGGCCCAGTACCAATTGGATAATGCACCTAAGGTACACATGTCAATTTAGTGAGAGAACAGCTAGGCTGTGGGTCTGATTGGCAGGCCCACAGCCAGAGAAAGTCGTAAACCAGTGAAACAAAAGCAAAAAATCTGGGTGATCATAGGATTGCAGACCCTACTCTCCTACAGCGGGGGAATACAGGGAGCTGCGTCGCGATGCAGATGACATCGGGGAACGGGTGGCAGCGAATGAAAACACTGGGCAAGCCAGGAGCGAAGAGGTGGAACTCCTACAGTAGGAAATTATCAGACTCCATGAACAACAGACGGACCTGCAATCGCACACAGAGGACCTCGAGAATCGCTCCCGACGCAATAACATACGGTTCCGAGGCCTGCCATCTAAGTCGGAGGGGGACGATGTCACGGCCTACTTGCAATGTTTGTTTCGGGACATTTTAGATGAAACTGCCGACTTCGTGATCCGACAGGGCCCACAGAGTGGGCCTTGCACGCCGAGCTCCGGCTCCTCCACCCGATATCCTGGCCTTCCTGCCCGACTACCCCCTAAGAGAACGCATTCTGAAAGCAGCGCGCCAGAAACGACCCCTCCGCTTTCAGGGACACACCGTGGAGCTGTTTCAGGATTTGTCTGCGATCACTCTACAGAAGCGACATGCATTCAAGGTGGCTACAACCTTTCTGCAACACAATGAAATCCCGTACTCCTGGGGTCATCCCTTTCGCTTCATTTCCAAATGGAAGGGGGCCCTCCACCAACTCCGGTCCCTGCGGGAAACATGTGACCTGTTGGGCATTGCCTATGAGGGGGACGCTACAGGCAACGGCCCCGATACACAGCCATCCCAGTGGAGATCCCCACAGACTGAGAGATGGCTGGCAGAGGGTGAGACGCAGACACTCGTCCAAGAAGGGTCTCAAACCGGATCCCGAGACCATAGCACAGGAACATGCGGCGGCGATACAGGAGGTTTCTAGAGACACGGCCACTGGATCCTAAGGAAACACAGATGGGGGTGTTGACTCGCACCACCACAGCACTGTGGCGGGGGGCGGGACGGGGGGCCTCGAGATCGCCACTGCCACAGTTCCCCTTCACTCGAAACTCTACCACAGGCCTGAACTGAGACTAATTAGGCCTGGGACAATGTTCACTAGTTGGGGGTTCAACGTTGGGGTCGGGGGAGGGGGGGTCAGGAGGGTGCGGGGGGAGGGTGGTTGAAGGGGAGGCTAAAGTTGGAGTTCGGGAGGGAAGTGTTGAGGGAGGGCAGAAGGGGGGAAATGGGATGGGGTGGGGGGGGGGGGATGGGTTCCGGTGTGTTCGGTTCAGACAGGCAACAGGCGCGGAGACACGGGGTAGCTTCAGATCACGACACAGAGAGACAGGGCACTCACATCCCCATGACTGACGAGTCCATCCAGGTTCTCACCCTGAATGTCAAAGGGCTCAATAACCCCATTAAGAGAAGGGCGGTGCTCTCTTATCTAGAGAACTCTGGGGCAGCCATATGCTTGCTTCAGGAGACTCATCTGCTAGCCAAGGATTGGCACCGTATGAGGTCTAGGGCCTTTCCTTTACAGTTTTACTCTTCCACTGCAGAGAAGAAAGCTGGGGTGGCTCTACAGTTCGCGAGACACTTCAACGGACGGGTGGGAGATAAGGTGGCAGAAATCCTACACGGTCCTTCTGGGAGACTTGTCGATTACAGTGGGGTCCATCTACGCTCCCAACACCAAACAGGAAGTCTTCCTTAAGGGGGCGCTATCTGATGTAATGGGCACAGACACGAGGTACACTGGTGGGCGGGGACATAAACTTGGTAATGGACAACATGAGGATCTGAAGGAGACTCGTTAGTGATAGATTCCTTACCTTAGAATATCCCCAGGCGTCAGACTGGATCCGGAAACTTTTGCGTATCAGTACCCTTGCGCATCGGTAGGCGTCGCCTGCGGCTCCGCGTCCGTCGTCGGCACCGTGATGACATCGTCGGAATACTTAGACGCCGCCTCCGCGTGCTGACGTCAGTTATTCATTTTTCCGCGCCAGCCAGCGCAGATCTGGAAAGAGCAGTTACCCAAAGTCACTTTTTGACTAACTTTTTGATCTCTTTTGATCATTCTTCGAAGTCTAACGACTCCGATCGGTGCCGCAGGGATGCCCGGTTTTAAACACTGTGAGGAGTGCGACCGCACGATGTCGGTCACGGACCCCCACCACCTGTGTTTGACCTGTTTAGGCGTCGACCACGACAACAAGGCCTGCCCGACTGCCAGGCCCTTTCTTCGAAAGCCAGGCGGGAGCGGTCCCGCAGGCGACTTGAACTCCGGCAGTCTTCCCCGCGCCACGTGAGGTCCCGGTCCCACAGGAGGTCGATGGAAAGGTTGCTGGGACGGAGCCACCACAGCTCCGGGAGTCGGCACCACACCTCCGGGTCGAAGTCGTCGTCAGGTAAGAAGCACAAGAAGTCGAAGAGACGTCATCGCTCTTCTGACTCCACCCGACGCTCGCGCGATGCGGCCGGGGGTTCGGGTGACACCGCCCACGCGGCTCCTTCGGAGTCGCAGGCGTCTCGTCCAGCCCCATACCCTCCGGTCCCTGGGCTGAACGCGACGCCGGAGGAGATTGAGCGCTTCCTCATGGCCATGAGGTCCCTTTCTCCTCCGACGGGCACACGTTTCCGCAACATTATTGCCTGGACAGTCAAGTCCGGAGGGATGGCTACTTTGGCCGTTTCAACCTCCAGGACTTTCTGGTGTGATTATTGGTTCGCAGACCCACCACCACGGGGTTGGTATTGCTGGGGTATCTATTCTAAGGTAAGGAATCTATCACTAACGTGTCTCTTTCAGATGCACAAGTTACTACTTGTGTAAGAGACATTAGTTAGTGATAGATTCCTTACCGACCCACCCATCCTCCCCGTTCTGCGAACCGATATCTAGGGTTAAGGTCATCCCCTTTCAGGGCCCTAGTTTCATGGCACCAGTGTTGGTTTTTGGCATGGCTCTGCGCTTCTGGCGCGGAAAAGCTGTGTCTAAGAACTGACGTCAGCAGGCGGAGGCGGCGTCTAAGTACTCCGATGTCATCACGGCGCCCACGACGCTGATGACGGACGCGGAGCCGCAGACGATGCCTACCGACGCGCAAGGGTACTGCTACGCAAAAGTTTCCGGATCCAGTCTGACGCCTGGGGATATTCTAAGGTAAGGAATGTATCACTAACTAATTTCTCTTACAGATATATCGTTACACAAGTAGTAACTTGTGCGACAGGTCGGGCCAGAGGTTTGGCGACTCCGGGGCTCTCTCCACCGAGGGGAGGTAATGGATGGCCAATTGGGGTTCCTAGACACTTGGAGGGAGATCCACCCCACATTCCCAGGATACACCTTTTATTCACATGTGCACCGCACGTATGCTCGGATAGAATATTTCCTTGGCTCCGCAGAACTGGCACCCATTGTGCGAGACATGGAGGTCGTCCCAGCGGCCCTATCGGATCACGACGCGGTGGTACTCCACCAGACGGTCCCACATATACAGTCGCGTAAGGGCAAATGGCGACTTAGGGAAAACTTGCTTTCCCGCAAAGGGGTGGCACAGCAGCTCTCCCAGAGCATCGTGGACTATTTGAGTCGCAATGACACAGGGGAGGTGGCCATGACAGCGATCTGGGGGGCGCTCAAAGTGGTGGTCCGAGGGGAACTAATGGCGATCGCGGCAGCGGACAACTGAGAACGGAAGGAACAGCGCCAGGTGCTTGCGGAGCAGGTGCTGGAACTCGAGAGAGTGCACTGTCGGACAGGGGCCCCCAGGATTTGACGCAAACTGAAGGCAGCCAGGGCACAACTCGCGAGCCTAGACTTAGATAGCGCGGAATATGCGGCATTGCGCCTTCACCACACTTACTATGTTGGAGGAGACAGAACCGGCCGACTGCTGGCCAGCAAATTTAAAGCAAAAATTGTTCGCTCCAAGATCCCGGTCATTCGCGTGGAGGGGGTTAGGGAGGTCCGAGAGGATGAACGCATTGCGGAAGCGTTCACAGCATTCTACGCCACCCTATACACAGCTGATTCGACCTTGGATGATAAGGCAGGGATAGCGTATCTGGAGGATGCCAAGGTCTCGGCCCTCAACGAGGCGAATGCCTTAGCTTTGGATGCCCTATACGCCTCTAGGAAGTGATTTCGGCGATAGCACGCCTTAAACCATTGAAAGCGCCAGGCCTGGACGGATTCTCCGCGGGATTCTACAAGACGCTCTGTCCCCTCCTAGCCCCTATCTAAACCAAATTATTTAACTCCTTTCGGGGTCCCGGCTCTATTCCGCACGACATGTTGGAAGCAGACGTAATAGTCCTACCAAAACCAGGCAAGGATGCGACCTTCTGCGCGCCTACAGACCGATTTTGCTGCTCAACCTGGACTTAAAACTTTTTACTGGAATTCTGGCTGCTAGACTGGGCCCTTGTCTTCCAGGCATAATTGAACCGGATCAGGCAGGCTTTATACCATACCGTCAATGTGCAGATAACACCAAATGCCTGATGCCCGTCATCGATAAGGCCCATTTCAATGACTCGGATGCAGCCCTTCTCTCTGTCGACGCAGAAAAAGCGTTCGACAGAGTAGACTGGAAACATCTGGACAGGACGCTGGCTAGGTTCGGCATGGGTGAAAGGTTCCGATCTATGGTGGCCAGCTGTTACGCGTCACCACGGCCGACGATCAGGGTTAACGGGATAGATTCCCGGCCGTTTGACATCAGACGAGGCACGAGGCAGGGATGCCCACTCTCGCCGCTGCTGTTCGCTATCTATATTGAACCGTTTGTCCAGCGCGTAAGGGACAACCAATCTATCACAGGCATCAAATTCGGGGGAGAGGAACAAACCATTAGCCTCAATGCGGACGACATCCTTGTTGCCGTGGACAACCCTAGGATAGCATTAACGGCATTTCTGGACGAGATGGAGCTGTTCGGGAGGGTCTTGGGCTTCAAAATAAACATAGAGAAGTCCGTGATTTTACCCCTGGGGCGCAACACCCGCCCGGTCAACAGAGGACTGCTACAGTTGGGAGGGCTAACCATGCAACTTTCACTGTCATATTTGGGGATTGACCTGACGCCCGCAACGGCCCAAACGGTCTAACTCAATTACTCAAAACTCCTGACGCGTGTTCAAGGAGATATTCTAAGATGGTGGCAGCAGCCACTCTCCTGGCTTGGGCGTGCTGCGACTGTCAAAATGTCCCTATTGCTCAAGGTGCTATACCTCTTTAGAACCATTCCGGTCACCCCTCCTCTAGGCATGATCAAGAAGCTTCAAGACACGATACAACAGTTCATTTGGGCCGGTAAACGCCCTCGGCTGAGGCGTGACCTGGTCACGCGGCAGAAGGCGGACTAGGCGTGCCAGACTTACGACGATACTTCCTTTTTAAACATTTTTTTTATTGATTTTATTTCAGCAAACAATCAGATATTATACAAAAAATAAGACAGGACTGTCCTACAACGGACACGAAGTACAAATTAGATTTGAAGTAAAAAGAAATAGAAACATGTACAAATACAATAAATAAATTTGTTTGGCCCTTGTGTGTTAAAGAGATTGGTGAATCAATAAATTATATCCATTTCTGAATAGGTGCCCATACTTTTAACCCGAATCTCTGCTTTACGACACTCTTTGTTCTATAAATCGCAGTTTGAAGTTGATATATAGATAAAATTTTGGTTTGCCATTGGCAAAAGACAGGAGAGTCGGGATCAAGCCAGTGTGACGTAATACAAAAACGAAAAGCTGCCATACAGATAAATAAAAAAACTTCTTCACCTAGTGTCCTAATTCCTATTTGATTAAATTCTAAACCAAGGATGACCATTTCCGTATTTAATTTGACCAAGACCCCCAAACTGTTATTAATAAAGAATTCAATATCTGTGATGAATTGGGAGAGTTTAGAACATTTGAAGAACATGTGGCTAAAGTCGGCAGCTATTTCATTACACCTGTTACATTTATCAACATGGTTTCCTCTCCATTTAGCCAACCTCGGAGGTGAATAATACAGATCATAGATGGCCATGAAATGTTGGCTCTGCAGTGAGCCATTGAACAGCACTTTGGTTGCTAATTTGATCGATCTTGCTATATCAACCTTAGCGATTCCCAGTTTCTTTTGCCATTTAATTTCGATTAGTTTCAAATCATCATCCATTTGATTTATTACTAACTGATAGATTAAGCCGATTCTCCCCCCTTTCCTTAATGCTGCCAGAATATAGTTTTTTTTCATACAGATATTATCAAGTAAACCTTTTGTTTCTAAAAAATTCCGGAGTTGAAGATATTTAAAAAAAATCGTGCCTTGACAAATTATATTTGATTTGTAAGCTGGAGAAAGAACACAGTTGATTATCATTATAGAGGTCTCCCAAGATGTGAACACCTGCAGCATACCATCTTTTCATGATCGGGTCATCAAAAATCTCGGGCAGTACTCTAGTCTTCAGAATTGGAGTATAATAACTAATATCTTTAAGATTAATAATTTTCTTTTTAAACTGCCACCAAATTGAGTCAGCCGCTGCTATGATTTTAAATTTAGTTTTTTTATAATAACTGATTTCCAGAATTTTAACCAAAGGTTGAGGGACTTCCTCTCCCAATAATATCTTGTAGATTGACGGGTATATCGCTTGTTCGATGGTGATCCCTGGAAAAATTAATATACCCATATATTTTAGTAGAATGAGCCAGTAATACAGTCAGAAATTCGGGACCCCCCCAACCTCCTTTCATCCTTGGGAGAGAGCATCGACTAATAGCACGTCTAGTCCGATGATAGCTCCATAAAAATCTAGATGCCATTCTATCCATTTGGGAAAAGTACGATGTTGAAAACAATAAAGGGATAGTTCGAAATAAATATAAAAATTTTGGAAAAATTAACATCTTTAAAATATTCGCCCGACCATAAAGAGAAAAGTGAAGGTTGTTAAGCCTTTCAAACGTAATATTTGAAGATTTTATTACAGGTTCGATATTTAAATGAACAATATCCTCGACTTTAGATGATATTGTAATTCCCAAATATTGAGCCTCCGGTACAAATACCATATCTTTGGGGCGACCATTTTTAGAATGAATGATCTGCGTTTTCGCAATATTTAACTTATAGCCTGATAGCTCCCCGAACTCTTCTGCCAGAGATATTATCTTCGGTAAAGCATTTTTAATGTCTGGTGTAGTAATGCCAACGTCATCCGCATAGGCGAATATTTTAAAATTGTTTCCTCTAATCATTACTGGAGTAATTCCTTCCTCGGTTGCTAATTTATGAAGATAGGGTTCGAGATACATGGCAAACAACAGGGGGGAGCAGGGGCAACCCTGCCTGGCCCCCCTTGTTATCTCGAAAGGTTCAGATACTGTATCCGTAATCCTTATAACAGCTTTTAGTTGATGATAGAGAGCCTTAATAGCATTCAAAAATTCCTCAGGGAGTCCCATCCTAATCATGACAGCCCATAAGAACCTCCATGTGACCCTGTCGAACGCTTTTTCAGCGTCCAACAGGGCCACTGCTACAGAAGATTCAGATGCTTGCGCCCAGTCTAACAAGGTTATTATCTTTTTGATATGATCCGTGGTGTCTCGTTTCGCCACAAAGCCATGCTGCCTTCTAGATACAAGACGATTCAGAAAAGGGGGTGGTGATGAACAGAGTGTCTGAATTAAGCAGACCACTCTTACCCAGTCCAAAGATCAGGGCTTGATCCATCACCGTTATTTATCTCACTGCCCCATCCCAGCTCAGAACCTGGCTATATGCAAATCAGTCTGTCCCTGGCCCAGTGCATCATGGGAACAGGGCAGACTAAACTACCAAGCCAATTCTTCACCAGAAAGGATACAAGCTACCGGGGACCGGTTTCTGGCATTTCAGCCGTCTTCGGCCCGGCTTGCTTGAATCCTGATGGAGCAGTGAGAAAGGGACTCATGTCTGAGTATACCCTGCCACACCTATAGTGGCCAAAAACGATTCAGAAAAGGGGGTGGTGATGAACAGAGTGTCTGAATTAAGCAGACCACTCTTACCCAGTCCAAAGATCAGGGCTTGATCCATCACCGTTATTTATCTCACTGCCCCATCCCAGCTCAGAACCTGGCTATATGCAAATCAGTCTGTCCCTGGCCCAGTGCATCATGGGAACAGGGCAGACTAAACTACCAAGCCAATTCTTCACCAGAAAGGATACAAGCTACCGGGGACCGGTTTCTGGCATTTCAGCCGTCTTCGGCCCGGCTTGCTTGAATCCTGATGGAGCAGTGAGAAAGGGACTCATGTCTGAGTATACCCTGCCACACCTATAGTGGCCAAAAACGATTCAGAAAAGGGGGTGGTGATGAACAGAGTGTCTGAATTAAGCAGACCACTCTTACCCAGTCCAAAGATCAGGGCTTGATCCATCACCGTTATTTATCTCACTGCACCATCCCAGCTCAGAACCTGGCTATATGCAAATCAGTCTGTCCCTGGCCCAGTGCATCATGGGAACAGGGCAGACTAAACTACCAAGCCAATTCTTCACCAGAAAGGATACAAGCTACCGGGGACCGGTTTCTGGCATTTCAGCCGTCTTCGGCCCGGCTTGCTTGAATCCTGATGGAGCAGTGAGAAAGGGACTCATGTCTGAGTATACCCTGCCACACCTATAGTGGCCAAAAACGATTCAGAAAAGGGGGTGGTGATGAACAGAGTGTCTGAATTAAGCAGACCACTCTTACCCAGTCCAAAGATCAGGGCTTGATCCATCACCGTTATTTATCTCACTGCCCCATCCCAGCTCAGAACCACCCCTTTTTGTAAATATTTTTGTCCACCCTAAGCGTGGAAGGGTATTCTCAGATGTGAGACCCTTGCTCATTGCACCATCAGGATTCAAGCAAACCGGGCCGAAGACGGCTGTAATGCCAGAAACCGGTCCCCGGGAGCTTGTTTCCTTCCCAGTGTAAGAATTGGCTTCTGTAGTTTGGTTTGTCCTGTTCCCATCATGCACTGGTACAGGAACAGACTAATTTGCATACAGCCAGGTTCTGAAACTGGGATGGTGCAGTGAGCTAAAAAACTGTGTTGGATCTAGCCCTGATATTTTGACTGGGTGAGAGCTTTCTGCTTAATTCAGAGACTCTGTCCCTCACCACCCCCTTTTTGTAAATATTCTAGATACAAGAAGCGGCATCAGATTATTAAGTCTATTAGGACTAATTTTGGAGAAAATTTTGCTATCGGCGGATATTAAAGATATGGGCCTATAAGATCCCATTTCTTCACTGGGCTTCCCCTTCTTTTTGAAAACAATAATAGTGGCTAGCGACCATGACTCTGGAGATATACCAGAGAATGCCAGCTGGAACAATTTTATAAGTTCTGATTTTAACACTCCCTTAAATATTCAATAAAAATCTAATGGTATGTTATCAGGCCCTGCTGCCTTACCAAGTGCCAGTCCCATTATTGCTGCTTCAATTTCTTCCCATGATACTGTAGCGCTAAGAGATTCCCTATGATCTTCCGTTAGCCGAGTTATTCCTAAACCCTCCAAATATTGGGATATTCTCACTTCTACATCATCTTTATTCCTGGATTGACAATATAAAGATTGATAGAACTCACTGAAAGCAGACAGTATATGCTTCTTAGATACTTTTATGTTCCCATTAAGATCTCGAATTTTAAGGATTTCGTTAGCTGTTGTTTTTTGACGCAATCTTTGAGCCAGAATTTTCCCTGTATTCTCACTTAGTTCATAGCTTTCAGTTCTATATTGTCTATACTGCGATATCACTCGCTCCACGATGTAGGAATAAACCATGCTACGTTTGATAAACAGCTCAGTTTGAGATTCTTGAATGTGAGTGTTGGATTTGATACTTTCAGCTAATTTTCTTTCTGCCCGCGTAACCATATCACAGTCTTTCAGAAATTTTTCCCGTCTACTTTTACCTTGGAAATTTGAGTATTTTAAAGTTTCTCCCCTTACTACGGATTTAAATGCATCCCATACCACGGGGATAGATGCGCTATTATTATTAATACCAAAAAAATCCTGTATAATTTTAGTCATATATTGAATGTATTCTTCATCAGATAATAAACTCCTCTGGAATGTCCAGGTTGTTCTAGGTGTTTCACCTATAGGTGGTAGACTAAGATATAGTACTAAAGGATTGTGATCAGATAATAATCTTGGGAGAATTTCCATTTTTACTTTATCGAAAAAAAATTGAGATATATGAAAATAGTCAAGACGGATATGCGTTCGGTGCGGGGCAGAAAAGAAACTATAACCAGGGTCTTTATTATACATAGAAAACCACACATCCATAAGACAGTTGTCCGTCAGTAAATTCCTCAAGGCCCTAAAAGTTCATGGTTTAGAACCTGTATATTTATCGTGTCTAATATCAAAATTAGCTTCTAGATGAATATTTAAGTCACCACATAAAATAATAGGAGAAGTGCAGACAGATAACTCCTGATTTAGAGAGTTAAATAACTCAGCGTCATCCAGATTAGGGCCATAGATAGTGTATATCACAAACTTCTGTTGATATAGCAGCAGTTCTGCGGAGGCCCACCGTCCCCATTTGTCCGCAGTTGTTTTGATACAGGTCCCTAGATTGTGTCGCATGAAAATTGCAACACCGCGTTTAATTCCTGTCTGCTTAGAACAGGCCAGTAAATCTAGTCCTAAGTTATTAAGAATCCTCCTTTTATCCCATGCGACATGAGTCTCTTGCAGACAGAGAATATCTATTCGAAGTAGCTGTATCATTTTGGCTAGGGCCCCTCTTTTTTTATCATTCAAACCATTAATGTTCAGAGAGCATACTTTTATTTTCATCTCCATTCAAAAAAAAGAGAAAAAAAGAAATCAGAAGAGGAGACATTAGGTTCTGAACACATCTATTATTTTTCGCAAACTTCCCTATCGTACAGCTTCTATGTCTGTTGCTGATTGTTGCTGATTTTTTACCCCGACCCCACCCTACCCACACCCACCAATGAGATCGAGGCAAGATGGCGACCGCGACCCTAGCGGTGTAAGCTTGCCGGCTCCTCTGCTCCCGTTCCGAAGGAGGAGGACACGCCGCCGAAAAAGAAACGGACCTTTTCTGCCCTAAAGTGAGGGTATCGAGGCGGTGAATATGCTCTGACCTGATCAAGTGCTGTTCCGAGCATTTCTGCGGCTTCTGTGGTTTGGACATCATCATTGCTGTGGGCGGCGGTGCTCTTCACGGGATCAAGACCGAGACGAAGAAACGGACCTGCAGGCTCCCGTCTTCAATGGTGTTTGCTGCTCTGCTCGCCGCTCGCGCACTGCATTGCTCTTTCCGGAGCTGGCGTATCCCGCTCTGGCTTGTACATCCCCGAGTGAATTCGGCGTCTAGCGGGAAACTCAGCGGGAACAGTACTACTATGGCTCCTAAGAATGCGAAGTCTACCATACGGGGTGGAAGAAACAAAGCAACAACTGTGGACGATAATGTGCATGAGGATTTATCCAGTGGTTCCCCCGGCAAAGCTAAACCCGGTGAGTCAGCCGCTGCTACTTTAAGATCCCAGACTGTCAAGAAGGGGGCTGATCGTGTTGTACAAACCGTGCCTGAATTATTTCAGAAGCAATCGGCTAAAAATGTCCGTACACAGTCTGGGGGAACAGTTGCAATTACCTCTCAGGAGGCTCAAAGTATGTTAGGGGAAATGGATAGTATCACAGACAGTATTACAGACTCGGATGCACAGATACACGTTTCTACTAATGTACAAACAAGGTTGCCTGAGTTCATTGTTATTAATCCGGAATCAGATTCAGCCCAGAACTCTAACTTTTCATCTGAAATGGGGGCTGCTGAAAATGGAATTATGGGAGATGTAGTCCCAGTCAGTCCGGTAACCCAATCTGAAGCAGAAACTAACGGCGAAAACTCTGCTTTGGAAGATAGTACAAGTTTAAGACTTCCAGCAGCACAGGATATGCTACAGGATATGACACAAGATATTAACGATCAATTCTATTCCAAGTCTGACCTAACTTCGGAGGAAAGCCTGGATAGGGACTGGGCTGATTATCCAGCAGACGATACAAGCATAGAGGAAGAAGTGGGGGAGGGTGAAACTTCACCTTTCTCTGACGTTACAGTCAAGAAAAAGACTACTCGAAACGCGCAATCTACAAGAGATATAAACACTGAATCAGTGAACCCTAATCTGCTGGATGATCAATTTATTGTATCTGACTCCGATACAGTTCCTAATGGGGAAGTCACATTAGCAATGATATATCAAACATTGTTAACCCACAGATCTGATACGAAAGGCGAGATCGCGCGCACTCAGGCTACCTGTCGGAAGGTACAGAATGCCACCCGACGCATCACAAAGATTTGTACAGATATGGCTGCTAGAGTCTCAGAAGCTGAAACTAGGATCTCACCATTAGAAGACGAAGTGGTGGCTCAAAAAAAGGAACTTTCTCTGGTGAAAGATCAACGAGATGACATCAGTACAAAGCTAACTGAATTGGAGAACCAAGCTCGCCGAAATAATCTACGAGTTTTAGGGGTGCCTGAAAATCTAGGCGGTCCTGATGTTCGAAAATTTATTTGTGAACTTTTCTCTGAGGCGTTTCCTGAACTGGGAATGTGGGACTGGTCAGTGGTGATTGAACAAGCTCATCGTTTCCCGTTTGGTCTTAGAGATAAGCAAAAAAATGATGTCTATCCTAGGGCCATCTTGGTTAAATTTAGTAATTTTCTGGCAAGGGAAGCGGTATTTAATTTAGCAAGACCAGATAAAAAACGCTCAGGTAAAGATTTCAATTTCTTCGTCAGACCCGATTATTGTCAGGCAACTGTGTCAAAGCGATGGCATCTCAGACAACTGATAGCTGGCTTTCAACAGAAGGGAGCCACAGTATTCTTGCAAAGTCCTGCCAAATTAAAGATCATTGTAAAAGGCCAGACAAAATTTTTCTTTTCTGAAATTGCCGCAAAGGACTTTCTGGCCTCACTATGAACAATTGTTGTTATTGTATCGAGACTGTATCTTGGGCCATCTCATGTCTTCTTTCTAAGCAGCAGCAATGATCTAAAACTGTCTTTTTTTTTCTTCTTTTTTTTCTCCTTCGGAACTCAGAGGGAGGGGGCGGGGGGTCGCATCCTGAGCTCCCAGGGACTGGCTGTCCCTGTGCCTCATAAGGTGGGTTTGGGTGGGGGGGGGGGTGGGGGGGGGGGTTGGGTGGTGATGGTCACAACAATACTTGCAGGCGACGCAAATGCGCTACCTCATAGAATGGTCCCGCCCAACTTCGGAGAAATTATGGCTATTCCAGGACAGGGCTATGGCGGGCATGCCTCTCTGGAGAGTCCCGTTTCTGGCGCGACCGGACAGGCCGACATACATCAAAAAGTCTCCCATCACCAGGACACTCCTCCAGGTGTGGAACGTAGTGGCGGTCCCCAGGGGCCTCACGTCCTTTCCGTCGCCAATGTCACCCCTACTGGACAATCCTGCGTTTCCGCCGGGGACGGTCCCAGGCTCCTTCCCACAGTGGCGACAGTCAGAGTGTAGTTCAGCAGGGCACTTATTTGACTTGCAGGGCTTCATGACATTGAAGGACATACGGGACATGTATGGGACAGACAAACCGCAACACTTCCAGTACTTTCAGCTTCGGCATTGGCTCACTAATTTAGATATCATGCCTCATGTAAGCCGCCCTCTGACGACATACGAGAAGTGGCTACTCATCAAAACCGCGGATGCACGGGCGATCACAGAACTATACAAGCTACTGGCCTCTCCCCAGCTCACGGCATGATCGGCGGGTCAAAGGCGGTTGGAGCGGGAGTTAGGGCGCACGCTATCGGATAAAGAACGTTTGTTATAGTTAACAGGAGTATGACCCATATACCTGATTAGGACTGGGTAAGGAAGGTACAATCAAAAAACAATGTCCCAATAGGTAAAATTAAACAGTCAATTAAATAAGCATGCACTTCGCATTGCTACAAGGAAAGAAGGAGAACACTCTAGAATTTTAAGACAAGATAGTCAAATCATCTTATTTATAATATACGTTCATGGTCGAGATTATACAGTTATATAAGCAGCACTGTGTAAACTCAATTACGTGACGACCATAAAAGCTTGGTGCTCTACAAAAGTGACTGTCGTGAAAGTGAAAGTGGCGACGCAAGTGAAGAAATAAACAGCGTGAACTGCGCACTGTGAATAAGGTGCAAGTTATCTACAGTGGGTGGCTCGTATCATGTGACAAGGTGATATCACAGATTACAGTTTTTCACATTATTTGAACCACATTGGTAAAGTACGCCAATTAATAAGCTGTGGAGTCGACGGCGTTTCGATCCACGTTAATGAGGATCATCATCAGGACTTGGTTGTCTAACTCGGGAAGTGCTGCAAAGAAAAGAGAATGTGTCAGGGACTGGGTGAAGGGAACTCGGAATGTTGGGCAGTGGGAAACTTTGGAAAGGTAGGTGTTTACCTGGGAAGAAGCTTGGTTTAGAAGCGATCAGGAGCGATCGTCAATAGTAGGTTGGGGGCCTGCCTGGGGGCACTGTAATTGGAAGAGTAAAAATTGGTGCATAAGTATTCATGATTATAGATTAATGTGATGTTAATAATAAGGGGTGTCGAGGGGGCGGATATACGGCCATTTTTTTTTTAAAAGACCGTACATGACGATCTATCAGCTAGTCATACTGCTTAACTTAAAAAAACAAGAATCTACACTAAACATTGTTTGAAGTACATGTAATCACATTTGGTATATTCAACTGTTGACTGCAGCTGGGGGAGCCCATGTGCATTAACCAACATATACCTTTGTGAGTTATCTAATATAGGTAAACATGACCGTACGCCGGGTGTAACATTATTTAATCCCTGACACATTCTCTTTTCTTGCAGCACTTCCCGAGTTAGACAACCAAGTCCTGATGATGATCCTCATTAACGTGGATCGAAACGCCGTCGACTCCACAGCTTATTAATTGGCGTACTTTACCAATGTGGTTCAAATAATGCGAAAAACTGTAATCTGTGATATCACCTTGTCACATGATACGAGCCACCCACTGTAGATAACTTGCACCTTATTCACAGTGCGCCGTTCACGCTGTTTATTTCTTCACTTGCGTCGCCACTTTCACTTTCACGACAGTCACTTTTGTAGAGCACCAAGCTTTTATGGTTGTCACGTAATTGAGTTTACACAGTGCTGCTTATATAACTGTATAATCTCGACCATGAACGTATATTATAAATAAGATGATTTGACTATCTTGTCTTAAAATTCTAGAGTGTTCTCCTTCTTTCCTTGTAGCAACGCGAAGTGCATGCTTATTTAATTGACTGTTTAATTTTACCTATTGGGACATTGTTTTTTGATTGTATCGGATAAAGAACGGCAGGACATCTTTTACAGAGCACATCACACGGTAAGAAACGTGGCCAGTAGAGAATCAGCGGTTAAGGTGGCCTATTACTGGCACCTGACTATGGAGCTGCTGCATCAGAGCAACCCGAGACGAGACCCCACCTGCTGGAGGGGCTGCGGACTCATGGGGACCATGCTTCATCTGCTCTGGGAATGCGCGGAAGTGCAGGAGTACTGGAAGTTGGTGCTCTGAGACGTAGACCTACATTTTGAGACGGAGATCCCCCGCTTCCCAGCATACACGGTCCTGGGTCTCCCTAACAAACTCATGTTCCCTCTTAAGTCGATACAGGGGAAACAAATGGGGCTGGCGATGGGAGCAGAGACGCAACATATCCTTTCCTTATGGGGCACCTCACGGAAGCCCACACACACACACACGGTGGCTTCACCGACTATGGTACATAATGGGGATGAAGAGAATACAGGCTTCCCTCACACAAACATCAGACTCCTTTAGAGAAATATGGCAACCACTGGTCTCCCTGTTAACCCAAGAGTTCAACGAGCTTACGTGTCCAAAATACCTAAGGGCTCTTCGCCTTGTGGACAAATTCCATAAGAAGCCAGAGGGCGATGGGTGCACTGCATGATATGGGTCCTACCAACCGTTATACACCGAATCAGCGGAACATACCGGAGTGGGGGGGAAAGGCGGGGGGGGGGGCTCCAGGGATGGGGGGTAGTTGGGGTTAGTGAGGGTCCTCTGTGGTGTTTGGGTACAGGGGTACTTTCTTGCATTGTCCTGATACGCACCATTTCCACAAGCCTGCATGGACTCATGACATCCCTCCCCAATGATATGATGTTTCAAGCAGGAATAGAGCCGGGGGTAGGAGTGCACATACAATGCTATGTTTGCCCAAACCATACGTTGTGCGGTGCTGCTGAGCTACATAAAAATAAAAATAAATTTTATCTAAAAAAAAAAAAATGTCATGGCAACACTACAGTTGATGCAAACTTCTATGGGCACGATCTCTACGGACATTTCCTTCATGTGTGCAGACCTCGGCAAAGTAACGGACTGCCTGAAAGTAGTGGAAAAAACAACAACGGGACACTGAACGGATACAGTGGACCTACAAGTCAGAATGCACAAGCTTGAGCAAGATAACACAGCGCTGAAAGCTAAGCTGGACGAACAAGAAGGTAGGTCCAGATGCAATAATGTACGCCTGGTTGGCGTACCGGAGACGGCCGGGGACCCGGCCCTTGACCTCTTCGCGGAGGACATTATTCAAAACCAACTAAAACCACGGGGCCTATCTAATTACTTCTCGGTGGAATGTGCCCACAGAGTGCCAGGAGGGAAAACGCGCCCAGGGAAACCACCGCAGCCCATTTTGGCACGCATTTTCAACTTTCGCGACCGCGACTCCATTTTACAGGCTGCGCGAGTTGCCCCTCCGATTAAGATCGAGAACTCGGAAGTCACCTTCTATCCGGATTACACACCGGCAGTGGCGCAACAACGGAGGAGCTTCGTGGAAGTGCAAAAAGAATTGCGGAGCAGGAAAATCAAATACTCGATGATCTTTCAAGCGCGGCTCAGAATAGAATCCGAAGGGAAGACGTGGTTCTTTGAATCCCCAGTAGAGGCGAGGGACTGACTAGAGGGTTGGCAGCCGGCAAGAGGCCCTAAAAATAGAGGAGCAGCCTGCGGCGAACCGGAGGAAGGCAGATAGCGTACGGTGGATGTACACTGAGAGAAGTCACCCTGGAAGATTACAGTATGACCGAGGGACTGCAGCTGAACTGGTGTTACTAGCTACATTGACAATAATGCAGACCTCGACTAATGGGAAAGCACTAACGTGGGTGGAAGGGGTCAAATGCACAACCGAAGTCTGCCACAGAACCGGGCGGACACAGTTGAACAATTTGTGAAGACGGCAAGAAGTAGGAGGTATTGGACCTAATCAGCAATAATGGGACTAATTCCGAATGGGGGACTTCCAGGGTCGGGGAGGTCTCACCCTCCCGAGTTATGCAGGTTACAGGGGAATGTAAGCACTCTGCTCATTTGGGGAGGTGGACAGATTTGGTTCCGCCGGGCAGGGAGGCAGGGTGGGGGGCAGGGGTTCTAAGTTATGCAAAGTTTATGTGCATTTGTTCACAGGTTAGGGTTACACAGTCTCTCCTCAGATCGATAGTGCGATGGCATTGGGCACAGGGGGCATGTATAAGGAACAGGTTCACCAACAGGGGCATCGTTCACGACATTCTACTCCACAAACACTATGCAGAGCACCGAACTGACGGGTAGTGGTCCCCAGGCACCTCGAGTGGTCACCCCCCTTGACAGTGATCTCGTGGAATGTGAATGGCTTGGGCCACAAAATTAAGAGGTTTAGTCCTACAATACTTACAGCGGAAGGCCCCCACAGTGGTTTTACTTCAAGAAACACACTTGACTGGACTAGCGTGTAAGGCACTCAATCGATGGGGGTTTAAAATGGCTGCGCATGTCGAGTACTCATCCGTATCCACAAGAGCTCCCCATTAGTAGTCACTAGAACGTGGACGGATGATTATGGGAGAGTCGCTGCACTCACCTGTCAATGGGAGGGGCGCAGTTACAACATGGTCTCCGTATACATTCCCCCGACACTTCACCAGGCAACACTCCACGATCTCGGTAGATTACTATTAGACTTACCTGAGGGTGAATTAATCCTAGGAGGAGATCTAAACGCAGTATGTGACACTACCATCGACCGCAGCCCACCCAGAGACAGTAATAAGCCCAGCCAACTCCTTAGAGATTTTCTTGGGCCATGGGTCTGACTGACATGTGGAGACTGAAACATCCCACGGAACAACAATACACGTACTATTCGGGTGCACACAATAGTCTCTCCTGCATAGATTACATCCTTACATTGGCAATATCCCCCGAGAACGTCACGAGAACGATCGACCACCTAGCTAGGGGGATTTCAGATCACTCCCCGGTACAGCTTACTTACACTACTAACCGCCCACGGAGACAGCGCATCTACCCCTTATACCCCGGTTTCCTTCAGAACCGAAAGATCGCAAAGGCCCTGGTGACAGCCACAGACCTTTACTTTGCTGACAATACTGAGTCAGTGGATTCCCCATGCACACTCTGGGAGGCATATAAATTGGTTGTTAGGGGGCACGCAATCTCAGCTATCACCTGACACAAGCGGGAACAAAAACAAATCATGGATTCACTAGAAGCAACGGCACTACAGGCGGAGAAGGCGCACGCACTAGAGTCCAATGAAATCACAGCGCAGACATCAACACTAGCGGGGCAGGAGTTTCGGGCATATACCGAAGATATGGCTAAAGCGCGACACACGGACACAATGCACAAAGTGTACGAATTGGGCGACAAAACAGGGAAAATGCTTGCATGGCTAGAAAAGAAGGAAAGGGTGAGTAGGTGGATAGCACAACTGACACTAGGGGATGGCACACTAACACCGGACCCTCGGCTGATTGTCGAGGAGCTGGCGACATACTATGAGAGGGTTTACACACCCCGTGTAAAGGCAACAGAGGAAGACTGTGAGCAGTTCTTAGACAATATACCACTACCAATGCTACTGGAGGAGGATATGGAAACGTTAGAAGCCGACTTATCGGCAGAAGAGGTGGGGAAAGCACTAGAGGCACAACACACGGGCAAAGCTATGGGACCCAATGGGTTGCCGGTGGAATTGTATAAGAAGGTGGCAAGCAAGATTACAGCAAAAACAAAGAAAAGATGCCCGGTCACAGAAAAAGAGTGTGCCCTGTATTAGTAACTAAGAAACACCAGGATTCATACAGCAATCAAATGAGTAACATCTGGCTGAGAAACTCCCATCGGCCACCCTTCTGGCGGAGCATCATCATGTGGGATTTGGTAGTGGATCCACACACCGCCCAATCCATCAAGTGATGGTGCGGAAATGGATACCAAAGGTGAACTCTACCCAGGATGTTTCTCGAAAAATGGTGCTGATATGGCGCAGTGCTTAAGTATGAGTGAAATTTAAAAATAACTACTCAGACAAAAAATAAGTTTTAATCAGTATTGTCCAAGTGTCAAGATTAAAATACCGCCTGATAGTCTGAAATTATAACTACACCATGGCGCTGTGCAGAGAGTTCAACATGTTTCAGCCAAACGGAAAAGCTGTCCGGCTTTCTTCAGGACCCATATGATGGAGAGCTACTGCAAAGATGGAAAATTTGTGAAAAATTGAGGTGCTGAAATAGTGTAGTTCTGTATTTACAAAGTTCATATCATCCTACCAGGAACTTGGAGCCCCAATGTGCACTGGTGGAGATGAATACGGTTTCCTTTCCTGTAAGAAAAAAGGGGTGGGGGGGGAGAAAAAAATACACAAACAAACAGAAAATATAATTGGTTGCATGTATATATCCCCGTGATCACAAAGAAACTGTTCAGAAGGCACACCAGCGGAAAATTTTTCTACTCCGCTGAACAGAAAGTCTATTAGCTTTTTGTTTTATTTAATCCTATTTGATTGATTTTATTGAAGAATGATGTACTCACCCAGCCTTTTGTGGGAGATAGCCTCACCTCACCCGGCAACCGCTCGGGAATATGAGGCCCGCTCTGTTATGTAAAATAAAAAATATGGACATAGTAAACACAACGGGTTATCATGGCCAGCTTATTTGCTAAACACTCTTTTATATTAAAAAACCTAATTGTTTGTTTTGGATACCTCTCTCATGACCATGGAGGCTGACTTACTGGATGTATTGACTTATGATACAAAATTATCTGTACCATAAATGATGAAGAAGGTTGGTTAAAATGGGGTATTAGATGGTAGACCCCTGGCTTGCATTTTGATGCCCCTTTAAGGCTAAAGAGTGCAATCAAAGTTCCAAGACCCTGGCTATTGAGTGAGCAGGTAACCCACCCCCCCACCCACCCCCCCCCCCCATCCAAAGGAGAGCTCAGGGCAGGGCGCTCGTGCCACAATGATCCTCCAGTGAAGAGCGAGGACCTACCTATCCGTCGGTACCCCTCTCTGGCATCCGAGAGGAAGTGGAGGTACCGACAGGGCGCGTTCTTGCGCTATTTATACACTGCATGATTGGTTAATTGGCCCGAATTAAGCATCTAATTGGTAGAGTTATTACTCGCATTCTGGTCGTTAATGCGGGTGCGTTATCTAAGCCTACTATTCATCCGCACATGCGCTATGTCCCTCTCACAGACAGCGCATGTGCCCTTAAAGAATGCAGACCTGTTCGTCATTAGGCAGGAGTTATGCTGAATAGGGCCGCTACTCTACCGCACATGCGCGGTGTCATTTAGGCTGACCGCGCATGTGCAATAGCCAAAAGGTAATACGTCTTCACAACCGGCTACTCCTTTAAAAAGATTAAGACCCGGGAGGTGCATGTGCTGCTGCACAGTGGCACTGCGCTATACGCGAGTGTCTACTGCGTTTTATATGCGCAGAAAAAACGATGATCAGATTGAGAGCTGTTTCTCATGTCAAATCTGATTTGTTGCTAGCGTGTATAGAGTCAATCAGCTGCTGTTTGTAACAATACTCATATAGGTGATCCCAGCTTTCTACACACTCAATCCCAGGACTGGTTTTACACTTCATAAAATCTAGGACAGAGGGAGGTCACGTGTATTCAAGGAAATATGAGACATACTCTACTCACATGCCCAGATGCTTATATACCTATCCCACATGGCAACAGGGGTTGGAAGGATCATGGCTCATTTTCATTTATTGGTATATCGTATAGATACCAAATTTGTGGCCAAAACATATATCCATATATAGATTGCAGCCAAAAGGTTTACAGCAGGATAATTAGATAATCCATGATGGGGAGCAGATGTTCAGGCATACTCAACTACAATGATACCCACGGAGTATCATCGTTCTATCCTTTGCTATCACTCTTTAATCTAAAAATCAATTTTTGCTCTTTTACAAATAGGAATCTTGAGATATCGCTTATATGTGGAGGAATGAAAGCATGTTCCAGGATCACCCACCTCAAATCTTAAGCTTTATGTTTCAGAGACAAGAAATGATTGGTCATGCAAGTGGACTGCTTGTGGCAACGGATGGTGCTCTTGTGTTCGCTAATCCTGAGCTTAATCTTGCGGGTTGTGTGACCAATGTACCTCAATGAACAGGGACATGTTATCATGTAGATATCTCTTTCCGAGTTACAGTTCGGGTGTTTTTTTAGTAACCAGGGTTTACCTGTTCCAAGGTCTACTTTGTCTGTTTTGTAAATCTGAGGACAAGCGCTACAAGATCCACAAGGAAAATGACCCTGAACTGGGGGAAGGTTCCAGAGTGTGTTGTTACTGTCCACCACTTGTGCTCTCGGTCTTGTATGTACCAAACTGTCACGTAGGCTCGGTGCTTTCTTAAAAGATAACAGGGGTAAGGCAATGCTGGCTTGTGCTACATTTAGAATATTCCAGTGTCAGCGTACTGTTTTTTGGATTTTGTTAGAATGGACACTAAATGTACTAACAAAAGTGAGCCTATCTAGTGGAGCCTTCACAGGCCGTTTATCCAAAAGGGCCTCACGGTTGTTATTGGAAGCCCGTTTCCAAGCCTTTTTGACTAGATGTTTAGGATATTGCCACTCCTGTAATTGCATGGATAGAACTTTCGCATTTTTTTCAAAGAGTGGTTTGGACGAGCAATTCCTACGTACCCGTAGCAACTGGCCTACTGGAAGGTTCTCGTGTAGGGCCCGCGGATGGTGGCTATCGAAGATCAGCAGCGAGTTCCTAGCCATAGGTTTTTTGTAAATTTTGCTTTCAAGTTTGCCTTCTTTTGGAAAAATAGGAATATCCGGGAATGGTAGTTGGTCCTGGCTGAGCTCTACAGTGAATTTTAAGAACTGGTTCTGTTCGTTGAGCCACTTGTGAAACAGTTTAATCTCCGAGGATGTACCTCGCCATACCAGAAAGATAGCATCTATGTATCTCTTCCATAACACCACCTGATGCAAGAGGGGGTTGCTATGGTTGAGAACATAGTTCTGTTCAAACAAGTGAACATACAGGTTGGCGAGGTTTGGGGCAAAAATACTCCCCATGGATGTACCTGAGGTTTGTAAGAAAATTTGATCTTCAAATATAAAGAAATTCTCCATCATTGCCAATCTGGCAAACTCCATGATGAAATTTACAGGAGTAATACTCTCCAGATCACGTGAGGCTAGAAGTTGTCTAATTGCCTCAAGAGTCTCCTCCTGCAGAATGCAGGTATATAGAGACTCAACGTTGAAACTGACCAAGAGGTCAGTCGCGATGTTGGATTCTACCTCTGGGAGAATTCTGAGAACATCCGCTGTGTCCTGCAAATAAGTAGGCACCTCTTTTACGAGGGGCCTAAGAAAGAAATCCACAAAGGTGGACAAGGGTACCAACAAAGAGCCGATCCCTGAAATAATCGGGTGCCCTGGTGGAGGTCCGATTGCCTTATGTATTTTCGGTAAACAATAAAAACCCTGCATAACCGGGTTTGATGTTACCAAAAATCTTGCTTCCTGGGGTGAAATCCACCCTTCTGCAGTCCCTTCATCCACCCAGGTCTTAATTTCTGTGAGGAGTCGCGGGGTTGGGTCACTAGACAGCAACCGATAAGAATTGGTGTTATTCAATTGTCTGAGACATTCTTCTTGGTAAGTAACCATGTCCATGATTACTGTGGCAACCCCTTTGTCCGCCGGTTTTATAATGATCGATTGATCTTTGGGCAGAATAGTAAGGGCATTTCTTTTTCTAGTTGAGAGATTCTGAAAACTGCGTTGGTTGGTATCGTACAAGGCCATGATATCATGTGTTACAGCTTGTTCAAAAGTTGCCACTTGCGAGGGAACCTGTAAGAGGGGTGAATGTAGATTTCGGACGTAACCCTATATTTGTCAAACGGTCATCCTGTCATATCTCCCTCCTTATTCTTAAAAAAAAATGAAGGCGCACTTTCCTGAAAAATTTCTCGAGCTCACATGTCGTTTCGAAAGGATCACCTTTATTAGTGGGAACAAAGCCCAATCCTTTTCCCAATACGTCCTGTTCGACAGGTGTCAAGCTCCGCGAACTGAGGTTAACCGTTAAGTTCCGGTCGACCCCGTGCTGGTTGTCTGTTGAGCCACCCTCCTGCTCTATGTTTTGGGAAATGTGGGATCTGTCTCCCAATGAATGCTCTGTTGTATTCTTCTTCTGCCGTGACTGCGGCCTCGGCCCTGCTCTAAAAAAGACAGGTCTTGAAAGAATTGCGGATGTTGTGGAAATGGGTGCATTTGTTGTGCATAAGGTGGTGGTTGAAACCCCCAAGGCCCCGGGGGCCACCATTGTCCTTGGTTCTGGTAATAACCTTGCATCCCTCTTCTCTTATTAAATCTACGCTGTTTACCACCCCCTCTAGTCTGTGACGTAGCTGTATTTGAGCTATCTGAGTCGGATCCAGAGTCAGATCCTGAGGTATAATAATTGGAACCATAACGCTTCCCTTGTTGTTATATTCTGGTGCCACGCAGCTATCACTGGTATATGGATACATTTTGTTTCAAATCTGTTTTTATTTTTCAACAAGAAAGAAGGGTCGCACTCCGCGTGATAGAAAGGCATAGAAAATGGCATTGAAGTCCAGTGAGGAGGAGATTTATACACCGCGTTGAGCCTACAACCCCGTAGGGGCCGGCCGCGATCAAATGGCAAAGTACAACAGCAGGTAAGCCTGTGGAGTGATGAGATCCAGGGGGCCTTTCTATGCTATAGACGGGCAACAGGCCCGTATGGAACAACCATTTCAACGGGGCATCAGGGCCCAAAAAGAAAACAGTAAGAGGAAGAGGAAGAGCAGTCGGAGTAAGAGAAGCAGGAGAAAGGCGGAGGGCTAGGAGAGCAAGAAAAGCAACATCACGCGGAGGAGGGGGGGAGAGCTCGACATTCCAGTCTATTAATGGGAGCGGTGAGGCGCAGCATAGGGGGGCATTCATGGAAGCAATCTGCTCAGGTCAGGGGGGTCAGAGCATCCTCAAACAATCTCTTTGCCCTGAGCTTAGTAGGCACATAACAAGCCCGTTCAACTTCGCAAAGGTATTTGACTAGGGGCTGCCACGCAGCTTTGAAGCGGGTATCGCGTGCCTGCAGCCGGGCTGAGAATAGCTCTATTGTAAGGACATGCCAGAGGCGCAAGAACCAAGCCGCGATTGGAGGTGCTTCGGGCTTCTTTCAGTATAAGGCTATGAGCTGTTTGGCAGCACCCAGCATGTGAAGCGCCAGGATCCAATCACTCCTGGTAAGGGCCTTTAGAGCAGCAGGCTTAGCACCCAGCAGGATGGTGGTAGTAAGTTCAGGCAGAGGAAATCCCAGCACCCCCCTGATGTGGCTAAGGACCTCCTTCCAGTAGAGGGTCAGCGCCGGGCACGCCCACCAGATATGAACGAGGTCCTCCGTTGCAGATCGGCACCGCCAACACAGGGGCGAGGAGGCAGGAAACATCCTTTGCAGGCGCTGAGGGGTATAATACCATTGAGTCATTAATTTATAAGCATTCTCCCGCTGTGGGATGCTATGGTATATTTTGGGTATGTCCCGCCAGAGCCTTTGCCATTGTGCAGGGTTAATGTCCGTGTCCGACAATGTCTGCCGTCTGTCCTGATAGGGGTGGGAAGGAGGTGCTTGCGGATGCTGTAGGATCTGGTAAATACGCGAAACTAATCCTTTGGATTCGATGGGGTGGCGGGCCAGCCGCTCAAAGGGGGTGAAGGCGCGTGTGGCTGCCTGGTACATTGCATCTGAAGTCACCCAATGTCGCAGTTGAGTATACTGCAGTTGTGCCGTCGCTGGGATACAGAACTCTTCTCTACATTGGGCTTAAGATTTTAGTTTGCCCTCCTCAAACAGGTCCGTAACCACCCTGCAGTCTCCTTGCGTCCACTTGGCAAAGGCCCGCGTTTGATGCGCCGGCGACAAAGAAGGGTTCCCTTCAATCGGGGTGTGCGGCGAGGGAAAGGTCGTAAGACCTCTGCGGTCAGCCACCGCATCCCAGATGTAAAGCACCGTCTTCGTGGGGACCGCCAAATAGGCACTCTTAGAACGTGTCACCCGCTGATGCCAGACTAGGTCCCAGATGGTACGACCCGTCACGGCCCGATCCATATGGAGCCATCTCTTTTCACTCTCCGTCACCACCCACTCCACCACAAAGTGGAGGTGCGAGGCCCAGTAGTAATCCAGTAGATCGGGGTAAGCTAGTCCCCCCCCCCCCCTATCCTGCGGTGTCATTAACAATTTCTGAGAGAATCGAGGCCTCCTACCGCCCCTGATGAAGGCTGTGAGAGCACGCTGGAGATCGCGAATGTCACGGAGCGGGATGGGCGTGGGGAGACACTGAAACAGATACAGGATTTTAGGGAGAATGGACATTTTGACGGCGTTGAGCCTGCCCAGTCACGTCAACACTAAGGGCTTCCACTGTCGTAGATCCTCCAGGACCGATCGTTGACACTTTACTTGCGACCATGTGTCCAGGGAAGGAGTTATCTGTAACCCGAGGTAACGGATGCTCTGGGCGGCCCACTGGTATGGCGCCAGCTGCTTAAGGTAAGGGATGTCGGCCTCTGGAACGGTAATGTTGAGGGCCCAGGACGTACCGTGATTAATCTTAAGGCCAGAGGCCCGCTCGAAGAGGGTCAGCAGTGAGTGAAGAGCCGGCAGAGACTCGACGGGGCGGGTGAGAAGAAGATCATCAGCGAACAGCGCCACCTTATTCTCGCAGCCCCCCATGTGGATGTCGGGTGCCCGGCCGATCAAGGCCACCAGCAGCTCCACCACTAAGCCGAAAAGCAAGGGCGATAGGGGGCACCCCTGTCAGGCTCACCTGTGAATTGGGAATGGCGCTGAGAGCTGCCCATTGATCAAAATCCGAGCCTGCGGAGCGAGGTATGGCTCCATGATTCTGTTGATCATGTCCGGTCCCATTCCCAGCTGACCCAGGACCGCCCTCAAGAAGGTCCAATCTACCCGGAATCCACCTCAAGAAGGCCTTCTCCGCGTCAAGCGAGAGGAGGCAGGCCGGACTTTTCCAATGCCGCGCCTTCCCCACCAGGTGAGCTATCTTGCGGACGTTGTCCGCCCCCTGCCGGTTGCGGATGAAGCAAACTTGATCCGGGTCTACAAGACCCGGCATGTGGGGGTTCAGACCCCTTGCCAGGAGTTTGGTGTAGATCTTAAAATCAGTGCTAAGCAAGGCTATGGGGCGGTACGAGGCGCACTGCGTCGGGTCCTTGCCTGGTTTCAAGATCAGCGCTATCTCCGCCATTCCCATATCTCGAGACTGGCCCTCCGCGCCCGTAAATGAGTTGAACAGTCTCAAGAGGTGAGGTCCGAGCTGCGCCTGGAACATACGGTAGAAGGAGAGAGGCAGGCCATCCGGCCCCGGGGTCTTCCCAAGGGGAAGATCCTGTATGGAGGCCGCAATCTTTTCCTGGACGATCGGGCTTTCCAAGGTCGTCGCGTGGCACAGGTGAAGCGGCGTCACAGTGTAGTCGTGTAAGACATCCGTCACAGCCCCTGGGTCCGGTGGTTCCTCCTGAAAGAGCGCGGTGTAGTAAGCTCGGAACGCTTAGCATTTATCCTGTTCTGAGACAGCGTTCGTCCCATCAGGGAGCCGAACACTGGCGATGTGGGCCCTGGCCGCCCGCGCCCTCAATCGCCTTGCCAACAAGATGCCTACCTTGTCCCCACCCTCAAAGTACTTCTGCTTCAGGGCCAACAGGGAAGCCTCCGCCTTGTTGGTGCGTAAGAGTCGGAGCTGTCCTCTGAGGTTGGCCAGCTGCCGTCTAGACACCACAGTGCTGCTAGTATGGTCCCGCTGCTCCTCTCGTTTTATATCCCTCTCCAGAGTGTCCTCGAGGGCCCTGGCCGCTCGGGTCCGTGCAATTGAGAGGGTGGGGATGTGTCCCTGAATGGTCGCCTTAAAGGCGTCCCATACGACAGGGAAGGGTGTCTCCGGCAGGTCATTGCTATCGAAGTAAGAGTCTATGACCTCCCCGATGCGGTCTACATCAGCCGCGTCCCTCAGGACGCTTGGTGGAAAACGCCATTGCACCTCTCGAGCGGGGTGGGCGGCCGGGTCCTGTAGCAGTAGGTCAACGTGCGCATGGTCCGATAACGAGATGGCCGAAATGGAGGAGCCCAGGACGTCCCTCAGCAGAGCGTGGGAGATGAATAAATAGTCGATACGGGAGTATGAGCGGTGAGCATGGGAGTAGAATGAATAATCTTTCAGTCCTGGGGAGCGGTAGCGCCATATATCAAAGAGGCTCAGGTCCGTGATCTGGGTACGCAACGCTGAGGACATGGCCCCAGAGCCGTAAGCCGAGTTATCGCTACGATCAGCATCCGGGTCCCAGACTAAGTTAAAGTCTCCTCCCAGGATGAGGGAGGGGTCCCAGGATGGCCTCCTTCTCCGTGGAAAAAGTGGACCTTCGTCAGGATATCCGGGAGGAGTCCTGGGCGTTCCGGCGGTCCGGAGACCCGATGGGCACGATCTAAGGTCGGCGATAAGGCTTCGCTGTCACCCCAGACCTCATGGAGGAGCTGCGCAACATAGGTCAGGGCATCCTTCCCTTCTTCTCCAAGCGGTACGCCGCAGATGCGGAGGTTATTGCGGTGGCTCCTATTCTCAAGGTCTTCCTGCTTGACCTGGAGCTCTATATGCTGCTCCTTCAGCGTTGCCAGACGTTGCCACAGGAGCTCCTGGTCCTCGGTGCGGGCATCGACCGTTTTCTCCAGGCCGTCCACACAGTCTCCCAAGTCCGTGACTTCCCGGCGCAGCTCCCGCACACAAGTGTGGACTTAAGAACGAAGGGAGCCAATCTCCATTTTGAGCTCCGACATGAAGGACGTCATGAACGCCTGCGTCACCGGTGCTGCCGTCCCTGCCTTGCCCCACATCGCCACCACCGAGTTGTCTCTGGGAGGCACCGTCACCTCCGTCTTGCCTCCCTTAGAGGGCGTCATGGCCAGGGTTAATGTGTAGCAGCTAAGCCAGCCAGGTCCCCAAGGGTCGGAGCCGGGGCCGCTGAGAGCAGTATTCAAGCCCCAGCAAAGAGTCCACTCGACCCTCTCGCTGGCGCACCGCCGTCTAGGATCCCAGTCAGCACAAACACGAGCCAGCAAGGGGTCCTGCAGCGGGGCCGCAATAGTAGATTCTCCCCGAAGCAGTTCACAGGATGAGGGCCCCCCCATAAGAATATTGCGTTCATTGTCGTGCAGATGGGCGGTGAGCTCCGCTGTCCAAGGGGGATCGGGGCACAGGTCACCCAGAACCGTCACAGGCGGGAGGGGGGACGCGGAACACCCAAAGGCCAAGGGCGATATATATCCCAGCGGTAGGGCGGTTGTTGAGACGCAGTCGTGGGCCGTCAGAACACACAGATGCAGGGATCTTCAATAAGGGTGGGGCGCTGCCTATGCCGCTCCCCGTGACCCCCGCTCCCGCTGCACCCAATATGGCCCGCAGCATAGGGGACACAGGCCACCAGCGCAGACTGAGCCACCGGCCCCCGCAGAGTTAGGACAGCGTCCCAGTATCCAGCCACCTGAGGGGTGCAGTCCAAGCCCAGCCACCTACGTGATCACTGATAATAGGGGTACCGGGGCCCCCGCCGCAGCGGCACGCCGCAGCGGCACGCCGCAGCAACGCGCTAGGTCCCCCACCTAGGCAGCCACAGACGAGGAGGCGATCCACTCCCTTTCAGTCCCCAGACAATGTCCTATGCTGGCACTATTGACGGTGATCACTTTAGAGCAGGCTAGAAGGGATATACATATTTTCCAGCAAAGTCTGTGCAGAGGGCAGGTCTGCGCCCTACAGACCCCACCTGACGGGCCATGCCGGGGCCCCCGCTGTAATCTACCAGGTGTTCTCGGGATTGAGGAAGGACAGGAAGAAACACAATAATAAGTCTCCAGCACAGGTTGCTTTCTCAGTAGAGATTTATTGGTATGAAGGCAAGCTGAAAGATAAGGCAAAAAAGAAATAAACAGTCCCGCTGCTTTTTGGTAAACCCACGACCAATTGCTCACTAAGAAAGAATCAATAAAGTAAAAGTAACGATACCCATTAGCAGCCCTGGTCCACTGGTAGGGCTTTTGCTTCAACTGTCCTCCGCATGAATACCAGTCCTGGTATTCTCCAACGGAGGGCACCGTGCAAAGCAACGGCCGACAATGCCGTTCGAATATGGCCTGTGTACTGCGCTTGTGGACGAGGCTCCAGCGCTGTTAATACGAACTTGGGAATGCCCAGCCGGGCACTCTACCGTTCTCTTCGTGTGGGCGTCTAAGGGAGCAGCCGCTCAACCTTCAATGCCCTTAATCCCAGGAAGAAGGATGCCAGAAGATAGGTCTAGTGTAGCGTGCGTGGTGTCCGCCGCACTACACTCTCCGATTCCACACAGGGCAAAGTCACAGTACAACCCAAGCAGAGACGCGGCAAACACCTCCGTGGTGTGCGTCTCTGCCCGTTCCCAACTCGGGAGTGTGTGACTTGACACTCGACCAAGACTAGGCAAAACCGGGGGGAAGAGCGCAGCCGCTCTGTCTTACCTCCACAACTTCGCTAAGCTCCAACCAAGGTCCGCCGTAGCAAAAGCGAACTGGCACGGGTCCGTGGTCTCAGGATACCAGAAGGCCGGCAAGGATCTCAATATCTGACGCCTTTCCTTGGTCGTGTACGCTATTTATGAGCTTTTCCGCTCCTCGCGCTGATCGCGCTAGGCATGCTGGTGCTTGTAGTCTTTACACGCCGGCTGGTTACGATATTCCCGTGACTGGTTTGCGCTGTTGTCACTGAGCTGCCGGGGTGAAAGGGGGGGGTTCCTGACAGTACATCCTCCTCCCATCAGCCATGTCCCACGGGGCCTGCACAGTTTGGAAACTTCTTGTGGAACGATGACACCAGCCGAGGCGCATGTACACCAGACACAGGCTCCCATGACTGTTCCTCCGGGCCATACCCTTTCCAGGCGACAAGGTACCACAAATTTCCCCGTCTCCACTTGGAATCCTTTATACCGACCACCTCATATTCCACATCGGCATCCACCGACACCGGCACGAGGGTTTAAGCAGTGAAACGTGGAACACCGGATGGATCCGCATGTGCTGAGGTAAACACAGTCTCATGTTCACAGGTTTGACACACTTGGAAATGCGGTAAGGACCTATGTACTTTAGATGAAACGCACTGTGTTTGCGAAACCGCAGGTTCCTAGTGGACACCTAAACGCAATCGCCGACCTCGTACACGGGCCCAAGCCTCCTCCTCCTGTCCGCCGAGGCTTTGTACGTTGCCTTAGCGGCTTCCAAGCATCTCCGAGAAAGCAGGAGAGTTTCCTTGATGTGGGCAACCCTCTTGGACGTCTCAGGCACTCTAAGGTCCTTGATGGGGTGTAGAAACGGCAGCAACCTGGGGTGATGTCCATAATTGCAGTAGAAAGGGTATGCCTTGGTGGAGCTATGTGTGGCGTTATTATAGGCGATTTCCGCTATCCATAGAAGATCCACCCATTCCTCCTTCCCTTGATCTACGAAACAATGCAGGTATTGTTTGAGTGACTGATTCAGGTGCTCCGTCTGGCCGTCTGTCTGAGGGTGGTAGCTCGTAGATATGGCCGATGTGACATGCAACGCCGAACACCACGTCCTCCAGAACTGGGCCGTGAACTGCGAGCCCCTGTCAGACACAATCAAGCTGGGCAATCCGTGCAACCTCACCACGTTTCTCCGCAATAGTAATGCCAGTTGGCCAGCGGAGGGCACCTGCTTGCAATCTATAAAGTGCCCCATCTTTGTGAGGTAATCGACCACCACCAGGATCGCCATACAGCCCTGGTCCACAGATAACCCCACGACAAAATCCAGGGAAATGTTCTCCCACGGCCTGCAGGGCGTAGGAAGGGGATGTAGCAAACCTTGCGGGCGTCTATGATCCGTCTTCATGGCGGCACAGGTTGTGCATGCAGCCCCCCCACCTCTGGACATCTGCTCTCATGGACGGCCACCAGAAAGGCCTCCCCAGGCTGGCCACCGTCTTCTCGACCCCGAGATGGCCTGCACAAGGCGAAATGTGGCACCAACTGAAGGCTTGTTTCCAGAGTTGTAGTGTCGATAGCAGCAGGCGGTGACCGTTCACCGGTATCCCATCCTTGACCTGCCATTTCCTGTGACACCGAAGCCAACTCCTCCAGGAAAAGGTGCGTACACCTCTCTGGATGCCCTTGAGGAACGCATCCGTCTGAATCACCCCCAGCACTGCATCTGGATGGATGATGGAGTGCACCAGTGTGGGTACCTGCGCCGAGACAGATGATTGACGGGAAAGTGCGTCCGCTTTCATGTTTTCCGTGTCAGGCTGATAGGCGATGTGGAAATGAAAACCAGAGAAGAAGAGCATCCATCTCTGCTGCCGAGTCGAGAGGTGTCTTGCCGCCGTCATAAACTGCAGGTTACGGTGGTCTGTGAACACAGTAACCACATGCCTGGCTCCCATTAACAGGTGCCTCCACTCCGTGAAGGCGTCCTTGATGGCTAACAGCTCTTTCTCTGCGATGTGGTAATTCTGTTCTGCGTTGTTCAGTTTCCTGGACATGAAGGCCACATGAAGGCACGCCTGTGTGTTGGTGTCGCTGCGACAGAATGGCCCCTATAGCCTTGTCCGAAGCGTCCGCCTCCACCACGTAGGGCAGTTCCGGGTTGGGATGAGCCAGTACAGAAGCCGTCACGAATGCTTTCTTCAAAGCCACAAACGTAGCCTGCGCTTCTGGATTCCACACAAACGACTGCGACTTCCGCAACAGCTGAGTGATCGGGCCACAAGTCCGGAGAACCCATCTGTAGGAAGGTAGATACCTGACTATGGTTACCCCCAACTTTTTGCCTGGTGTTTTGCTGGTTTTCCGACTTAGTTGACCTGGGACCCTGCTATTCAGGACCCCAGGCCAACTGCTCTCTCTGTAAAATGGATTCCATGTACCTTAGGTACATATCCAATTGGTACTGGGCCACCTTATCAGACCCTGTAACTCAGGGCATAGGTGTACCCAGGGCCTACCAGGGGCTGCAGCATGTATTATGCCACCCCTAGCTGGCCATCTAAATCTGACACAACTGGCTGCACGACAGCTGGGGCAAGGTGGTGTAATCACCCTTTGCTTTAGATATAGTATACCTATATCTAACCCTAAAATGGACACACAGATTGCTATCAGTCACTCCTATGGCAGGCCTTGACAATCCTGAAGGCAGAATGCTTGGAATCGTGTGAGATGGTGCTCTGGCATGAGCTGAGCCCGTTTGCAGCTTGCGGAACCAAGTCCTAATAGCTGTTCCATGATAACGCATACCATATACTCTTAAGTGCATTATAATCCTCGCGGTTATATGCTAACTCTGGTATCGCTTTATCAAAACATGTCGAGTAAGGTGTCATACGAATTGGAATACTAACCCCTCGCCAATTCTGGCGACGGGGTTAGCATTCCACCCTTCTAGAGGGACACGACATGTATGTAACTGTGAACCCCGGTTAAAGTTAACTCAAGCCTCAGCATCACAAAATGGATGCTGCCACCACAGACACAAGTCTGACCCCCTGCAGCTGGGAGTCCTTCCAGCGAGGGGAGCTTGGACAAAGGGTTTCCTGTCAGGGGCGGTGCTAGCACCATCCCAGACAGGGTTTTGTGTATCCTGGGTAGGCAGGGCTTTAGAGGAAGGTGACTGCAAGTGGCACCCCGGTGCTCACTATGCATCTGCCGGCTAGAACCAGTTCCAGGGGCACACCAGCCCCTGAGCTGGGGAAAGTCCGGCATGGGAGAGGGGTGTAACCACCCCCCTTCCTGGTCCCACCCATGGGCAGGACCTAGTCGCGTGCCAGCCCCTTTTCCTAGTATAAAGATAGGAGCGGGCCCCCTTCCAAATTAGATCATCTTTGAATCCTGAAACTACTTTCTACGAAAGGAACTCTCGACTTCTTCTCAAGATTTCTCCCTTGTGACTAAGGAGTAGTCACCCTGCACCCGCAGGCACCATCCAGGAACACTGCGGTTTGCTGCATGTCCTTCCTCCGGAATCCGACTGCCAAGCTCGACGAGAACCGGCTTCCCTGGCACCTCTGACCTCTACCCACATCGTCAGCTCAGCTGAGATCCGTGGGAGCGACGAGACCTCGAGGGACCGGCCATCTTCAAGACTTCACGACTCTTGCCCAGCACGACCGCCGAGGGATCCTCGAGTAGGTGCTTTGGGGTCAGAGAAGCCCCAACCCTGAGCAGCTCCAGCACCGAAGTTCAGCCCTCCAGCATCCACCAGATCTGTGTGGGGCCCTTCTGCTCTTTGCTGCTCACCGCGTTGTCTGGCTACTAGCCCGCTGGCTTGTGGCCTTCCCGACGACGACCGACGACATCAACACCGCTGGTCTGGTTGCTCCAGACTGGCTCTTGCTCCCCTCCAAAAGAGGAGCACCCCGGACCCTCCTGGTCCACTCAAGACGGCATTTTAAGTCCACCGCGTGGGCTTGCATTTGCCAAGACTTGTTGCCCCAATCCTGGGTCCAGCGACGTCGACCGCAGATACCATCGTGGGACAGCTCGCACCTCCATCCTGGTCGCCGACAACGCCTCCTGGTCCGTGAGACTGCAGAGCCCAGCGTCGCCCACCCACCTGGTCGAGGTGACTCCATCCGGTGCCATCCTGGTGCCCATCTGATCACTCGCTAGTGATTCAGGACTTGGTCCCCTCTGCTTGCAGGTGTCTTCCATCTTCGATCCAGGCTTGGATCCATCCGAACTTCATCACTGGTCGCCTGCCAGCAACTTCTTCTTTCAGGCTCCATAGACTGTAACCAGGATTCCCGACGTCTTTCCAGACCTATGCATCTGCAGCCCCTGGGCTAGGTAACTTCGGCATTTCGGTGCCCCAGCATAGCCTCACTATCCAAGGGTCCAGATCCTTTTTCGTTTCAGCTCTACCTAGTCGGATTCGTCCGATATCACTAACTTTGTAAATTCTAGCAACCATAGACTTTGTCCCGCATCCCGCGTGAGAGTGCACACTCTGCACCCGAGTCCCCTAGGCCTCCTGCTAGTAATCTGAAGGTTCAGTAGTCCAGTCCTAGCGATCCCAAAGCCTATTAGTACAGTACTTACCTGCTAGTAATTTCGCATTCCACTTTTAGAGTATATGGTTTTTCGTGCCCCTCGGGCATTTGTGTAAATTGTGCAACTTGAAGTATTTTCGTAAGAGTTTTGTTGTGTGCTTAGTACCCTGTCCTCATAAAGAGTACAGGGCTGTTGTGATCTAAATAAATACACTGATTATTTTCATAACACTTGTGTGGTGTCCTTTCACTTGGTGTTCAAGGGGTATATGTGATGGTATAACAGCTGGCTTAACACGCCCTCTAGAGTTTAGCCCGAAGACTGCTCGTATCCATGCTACTAGGATAGCTGGTCCATAAGGTTGACTTACAACCAATCATAAATAAGGGTTGTTTGGACTGATACAAAGTGCTCACTAGAATAGTGAACATTATACATCAGGCCAACTTCTCACACCATCGATGAACTGCTGATAGAAATTGGCGAACCCAATGAAGCACTGCACGTCCTTCACTCCTTGCGGAGTAGGCCAATCCTCCACCGCCCTGACCTTGCGCTCAGCCATCTCCTGACCATCCGGGCTCAGCACCACCCCGAGAAACTCCATGAACGTGACATTGAAGTCACACTTGCTGAGCTTACAGAACAGCATGCTCTCTCTGAGTTTCTGGATCACCGTTGACACGTGGTGTATATGTTCCTCTTCTGTGTTGGAGTAGATGAGGATATCATCTATGTACACCACCACGTACACGTCCAGAATGTCACGGAATACTTCATTCAGGAAGTACTGGAAGGCCGCAGGGGCGTTGCAGCGCCCGAACGGCATGACGAGGTATTCGAAGAGACCATATCTGGTTTTGAAGGCCGTCTTCCACTCGTCGCCGTACCTCTTGCGCAGAAGATGGTATGCCCCCTTGAGATCGAGCTTCTTATAGACCCGAGCCTTCTTTACCTGTTCCAACAGTACGCTTATGAGTGGCAAGGGGTACCGTTTTTTTACTGTGATAGCGTTCAGAGCCCTGAAGTCCACACAGGCCCTGAATTCCCCGTTGGCCTTAGGGATGAAGAAGAGGGGTGATGCCGCCGGGGACTTGGAAGGTCTGATGAAACCCAGCCCTAGGAGCTTGTCGAGGTAGGATGATGTTCTCAGGCTCCGTTAAGGCATAGAGCCTGCCACTGGGTACGCTTGCACCCGGAACCAGGTCGATTTGGCAGTCATAGATCCTGTGCAGAGGGAGCACCTCGGCCCGTACATCGTCGAAGACGTCCCTGAAGCCTTGGTATACCCCGGGCAGGATAACCGCTTTCTCCCCTGCCGTGGCTACCGTGTGGACCAACCCTTGCTTGCTGATGCCAGAACCCCTTCTCACGCTGCACTGTTGGAGACAATGCTGAGACGTCATCTGTAGCTCGTGAGTCACCCAGTCGACTGATGGGTTATGTTTTTGGAGCCAGGGTAGACCCAAAATAATCCCGTACTGGGGTGCCCGTATGATGCTGAAATCAATCACCTCCTTGTGGTGATCCCCGTATTTCACAGGCAGATCTCCTGTGTGATGTCCAATAGGGCCTATAACCAGCCGTCTTCCATCCACAGCATATACGTCCTCCGGGAACTCTTTGGGTATGAGGGCAATGCCCAAACGCTGCGCCTCCACCTGATTCATGAAGAGACCGGTGGCCCCTGAGTCGACCATGGCCACCACAGGAATCCATTGGGTACGAACCCGTATAGAAACGGTGATAAACAGATGTTGTCGTACCTTATTCATGCGTGATAATGAAGGGATACAAATGTGACTCCGAGAGGCCCCTTCGCTGTTCAGGGAGTCCATTAGTTTTCTGCCTGAACGTCTACTGCTGCCGTCACAGTCCTGTTGGCCCTGAATCGACTGTTCTTCGGCTTGGCCAGGCATTCCCGTACGTAATGCCCCTTCTTGCCACAATACAAACAGAGGCCTTGTTTGCGGCGCGATTACTTTTCAGTTGCGGTAAGGCTGGCCCTGATGGCTCCGATGTCCATAGGTTCCTCTTTTGCCATGGTGCTGGTTTCGGGGGTTCCCTGTGACACATAAGAAGGCAGAGGCCTTCCTTTTCTCTTGTGGTCTCCCTTGCATTTGCTCAATCGGTGGGTCAGGCGCAGAACCGAGTTGATGAGTCCTTCGCATGTCTTGGGCTGCGGGCGATCTGTGCTACAACGCCCTTTAGTTCGTCGCTCAGCCCTTGATGGAAGAGCGCCGTTTGCTTTGAGACGGTCCACTTAGTCTCAGCCACCAGCCGTCTGAACGCATTAAGGTATTGCAAAAGATCGTTGCTGCCTTGACGGAGCTCCAACATCTCTCTGTCCGCTGTATAAGAATCAGCACGTCTATCGAACACCTTCAGGAACTCTTCGCGGAAGAACCCCCAGTCGCATAGGAGAGGGTCGTCCCGACTCACCAATGGAACAGCCCATTGTGCTGCATTCCCCGCTAGGTAGGAAATGAGAAAATGAGAAAAGCAACCCTTGCCTGGCTGGTGTGGAACGCCTTGGGTTTGCATGATAGGTGCAATGCACAGCGTTGGGGTCTCCACTGTACCTCTCGGGTGTGGCCGCAGGAGATGGGTTTACTGAGGTAGTAGCTGCTTCGAAGGGATCCCTATGCAAGGAGTCAAGTCTGGTCCTTAAATCTGCCGTTTCCTGCCTGGATGCTGCGAGTTCGATTTGGACAACGGCCAAGGCTGCCAATACGTCCTCCAAAGTGGCCAAAGCTCCTTCCACCCAACCAGGAAAATGATTGTATGTTGAGGTCGGATATTGTGTAATCTACCAGGTGTTCTCGGGATCGAGGAAGGACAGGAAGAAACACAATAATAAGGCTCCACCACAGGCTGCTTTCTCAGTAGAGATTTATTGGTATGAAGGCAAGCGGAAAGATAATGCAAAAAAGAAATAAACAGTCCCGCTGCTTTGTGGTAACCCCACGACCAATTGTTCACTAAGAAAGAATCAATAAAGTAAAAGTAACGATAGCCATTAGCAGCCCCGGTCCACTGGTAGGGATTTTGCTCCAACCGTCCGCCGCATGAATACCAGTCCTGGTATTCTCCAACGGAGGGCACCGTGCAAAGCAACGGCCGAAAATGCCGTTCAAATATGGCTAATGGGTCTTAACTCTTTGGCCTGTGTACTGCGCTTGTGGATGAGGCTCCAGCGCTGTTAATACGAACTCGGGAATGCCCAGCCGGGCACTCTACCGTTCTCTTCGTGTGGGCGTCTAAGGGAGCAGCCACTCAACCTTCAATGCCCTTAATCCCAGGAAGAAGGACGCCAGAAGATAGGTCTAGTGTAGCGTGCGTGGTGTCCGCCGCACTACACTCTCCGATTCCACACAGGGCAAAGACACAGTACAACCCAAGCAGAGATGCGGCAAACACCTCAGTGGTGTGCGTCTCTGCCCGTTCCCAACACGGGAGTGTGTGACTTGACACTTGACCAAGACTAGGCAAAACCGGGGGGGGGAAGAGTGCAGCCGCTCTGTCTTACCTCCACATCTTAACCAATGTCCGCGGTAGCAAAAGCGAACTGGCACGGGTCCGCGGTCTCCGGATACCAGGAAGGCCGGCAAGGATCTCAATATCTGATGCCTTTCCTTGGTAGTGTACGCTATTTATGAGCGTTTCCGGTCCTCGCGCTGATCGCGCTAGGCATGCTGGTGCTAGTAGTCTTTACACGCCGGCTGGTTACGATGTTCCTGTGACTGGTTTGCGCTGTTGTCACTGAGCTGCCGGGGTGAAAGGGGGGGGGGATTCCTGACACCCGTTCACACGTGATCGTGGTGCTCTCTGCCCCCTTACTGCTGTCCCCGCTGATGCAGTCTTCAGCAAGGCCCCGCTGCCACCACCTGGGCCGATGGGGGGAGGCCACAAGTCCCAGGGCTAGAGGGGGCCGCTCGCACACTGCCGCACCACTGAGCTGCCAGAGCAAGCCCTTACTGACAGCGCCCCCAAGATTGCCCCAAGCAAAAGTCTCGCAGATGCGGGTGATTGCCGTCGGCCGCCGCGCCTCCCACCGCCGCTCTGTACCTGCTAACAGTCCAGCAGCTCAGGCCCCAATGTCACCAGCGCCGTCTGATTCCGGCCTTCACAGTCGACCCCGATGCAGGGTCCGCCTCCGCTCCCGCCTCGACACAGGAACACAGCAGACCGCTGTAGCGCCCCACACCGCCACTCCAGGGGTGACTGCCGCGTGACCCGCAGCTCCTCGCCGACCAGCACCTGGAAGGAGCAGCGCCGTCCCCTCAGGTCCACCCCACCTCCGGTCCGCTGTCACCCCACTCCACAGAGGCCTCGGGGTTCGCCCAGCGGGGGACTCCGCCAGGGGTGCCTAAGATGGCCGCCTGCACGTCCGGTCCTCCAGGTCTCCCGCCTCTCCTCCGCTCAGGGTTATGCCAGGTCGCTTAAAGCCGTCCCGCCGGCGATCCCGGGCACCACCACCGATGACCCCTGTAGGGTAAGTGCTGGGGCCCCCCAGCTCCGCTTATGATTGCTGAAAGTAGTGGCCGTCCGCCGGAGCTCTCAGGAGTCACGGCTCACTCCATGGCCAGCTAAGCCACGCCCCCTCCATATATATGGATACATTTTAACCAATGAAATATCCTAAACATCTAGTCAAAAAGGCTTGGAAACAGGCTTCCAACAACAACCGGGAGGCTCTTTTGGATAAACAGCCTGAGAAGGCTCCACTAGATAGGCTCACTTTTGTTAGTACATTTAGTGTCCTTTCAAACAAAATCCAAAAAACAGTACGCAGACACTGGAATTTTCTAAATGTAGCACAAGCCAGCATTCCCTTACCCCGGTTTTCTTTTAAGAAAGCACCGAGCCTACGTGACAGTTTGGTACATTCAAGACCGAGAGCACAAGTGGTGGACAGTACCAACACACTCTGGAACCTTCCCCCAGTTCAGGGTCATTTTCCTTGTGGATCTTGTAGCGCTTGTCCTCAGACTTACAAAACAGACAAAGTGGACCTTGGAACAGGTAAACCCTGGTTACTAAAAAAACATACGAACTGTAACTCGGAAAGAGTTATCTACATGATAATATGTCCCTGTTAATTGAGGTACATTGGTCACACAACCCGCAAGATTAAGCTCAGGATTAGCGAACACAAGAGCACCATCCGTTACCACAAGCAGTCCACTTGCATGACCAATAATTTCTTGTCTCTGAAACATAATGCTGAAGATTTGAGGTGGGTGGTCCTGGAACATCCTTTCATTCCTCCATATATAAGCAGTATCTCAAAATTCCTATTTGTAAAAGAGCAAAAATTGATTTTTAGATTAAAGAGTGATAGCAAAGGATTGAACGATGATATTCCGTGGGTATCATTGTAGTTGAGTATGCCTGAACATCTGCTCCCCATCATGGATTATCTAATTATCCTGCTGTAAACCTTTTGGCTGAAATCTGTATATGGATATGTGTTTTGGCCACAAATTTGGTATCTATACGATATACCAATAAATGAAAATGAGCCATGATCCTTCCAACCCCTGTTGCCATGTGGGATAGGTATATAAGCATCTGGGCATGTGAGTAGAGTAGGTCTCATATTTCCTTGAATACACGTGACCTCCCTCTGTCCTAGATTTTATGAAGTGTAAAACCAGTCCTGGGATTGAGTGTGTAGAAAGCTGTGATCACCTATATGAGTATTGTTACAAACAGCAGCTGATTGACTCTCTACATGCTAGCAACGAATCAGATTTGACATGAGAAACAGCTGTCAATCTGATCATCGTTTTTTCTGCGCTTATAAAATGCAGTAGACATTCGCGTATAGCGCAGTGCCACTGCGCAGCAGTGCATGCGCCTCCCGGGTCTTTAATCTTTTTAAAGGAATAGCTGGTTGTGAAGACTTATTCCCTTTTGGCTATTGCACATGCGCGGTCAGCCTAAATGACACCGCTCATGTGCGGTAGAGTAGCGGCCCTATTCAGCATAACTCCTGCCTAATGACGAACAGGTCTGCATTCTTGTAAGGGCACCTGCGCTGTCTGTGAGAGGGACATAGCGCATGTGCGGATGAATATTAGGCTTAGATAACGCACCCACATTACCGTCCAGAATGCGAGTAATAACGCTACCAATTAGATACTTAATTCGGGCCAATTAACCAATCATGCAGTGTATAAATAGCGCGAGAACGCGCCCTGTCGGTACCTCCACTTCCTCTCGGATGCCAGACAGGGGTACAGACGGATAGGTAGGTCCTCGCTTCTTCACTGGAGGATCACTGCGGCACGAGCGCCCTGCCCTGAGCTCTCCTTTCGATGGGGGGGGTTTACCTGCTCACTCAATAGCCAGGGTCTTGGAACTTTGATTGCACTCTTTACCCTTAAAGGGGCATCACACTACAAAATACAAGCCAGGGGTCTACCATCTAATACCCCATTTTAACCAACCTTCTTCATCATTTATGGTACAGATAATTTTATATCATAAGTCAATACACCCAGTAAAAGAGTGTTTAGCAAATAAGCTGGGCATGATAACACGCTGTGTTTACTATGTCCATACTTTTTATTTTACATAACAGAGCGGGGCCTCATATTCCCGAGCGGTTGCCGGGTGAGGTGAGGCTATCTCCCACAAAAGGCTGGGTGAGTACATAATTCTTCAATAAAATCAATCCGATACGGTTAAATAAAACAAAAAGTTAATAGACTTTCTGTTCAGTGGAGTAGAAAAAATTTCCGCTGGTATGCCGTCTGTACAGTTTCTTTGTGATCACGGGGATATATACATGCAACCAATTATATGTTCTGTTTGTTTGTGTATTTTTTTCTTCCCCCCCCCCCTTTTTTCTTACAGGAAAGGAAACCGTATTCATCTCCACCAGTGCACATTGGGGCTCCAAGTTCCTGGTAGGATGATATGAACTTTGTAAATACACAACTACACTATTTTAGCACCTCATAAGTTTTTCACACATTTTCCATCTTTGCAGTAGCTCTCCATGTTATAGGTCCTGAAGAAAGCCGAACAGCGTTTCCGTTTGGCTGAAACATGTTGACCTCTCTGCACAGCGCCATGGTGTAGTTATAATTTCAGAGTATCAGGCGTTATTTTAATCTTGACACTTGGACAATACTGATTAAAACTTATTTTTTGTCCGAGTAGTTATTTTTAAATTTCACTCACACTTAAGCACTGCACCATATCAGCACCATTCTTCGTGAAACATCCTGGGTAGAGTTCACCTTTGGTATCCATTTCCGCACGATCACTTGATGGATTGGGCGGCGTGTGGATCCACTACCAAATCCCACATGATGATGCTCCGCCAGAAGAATGGGCTGATGGGAGTTTCTCAGCCAGATGTTACTCGTTTGATTGCTGTATGATTCCTGGTGTTTCCTAGTTACTATTACAGGGCACACTCTTTTTCTGTGACCGGGCTTCTTTTCTTTGTTTTTGCTATAATCGAGTAGGGGTATTGAGATGCCAGGGTCAGTAAATATATTTCCCTAGACCCTCATTACAATTTCTTTTTTGGCAAGCAAGATCACCCCACATTTGATACACATGTACAACGACAGCCTAACGCAGGGGACTGTGCCCGGGGACCAGAGGTTAGCGACGATTGTGACGATACACAAACCGGGTAAGCCCCCGGAACATCCCTCGTCTTACCGGCCAATATCACTAATCAATGTGGAAGCAAAGCTATTGGCCAAAACACTGGCACTACGTCTACAGCCCCATCTGGCGACGCTGGTCCACCCAGACCAGTCGGGCTTCATGCCCGGCCGCAACACCTCCCTTAATCTGCGGCGCCTCCACGGGGTGCTGGCCCGCACCCACCTACTTCAACATGATACGGCCATCCTCTCCTTGGACGTGACAATGGCTTTCGACCAGGTGGAATGGCCGTTTCTGTTTGCCGTCTTATGACGGATGGGTTTCTGCCCAAAGTTCTGTGGCTGGATTCGGCTACTTTACACAGCAGCCCTGGCACATGTGGTCGCAAATGGTCATATCTCGAGGGAGATTGCGCTGGGCAGAGGGACGCGGCAGGGCTGCCCGCTCTCGCCGCTCCTCTTTGCCTTAATCTTAGATTATTTGGCAGCGTGGATAGGCACAACACCGCTACTTCAAGGGCTAACATGGGAGACGGGTTGGGAGGACCGCATCTCCATGTATGCCGACGATGTGCTAATCTACATGACATCCCCGACAGAGTCCCTGCAGGCCCTCCTGGACATCCTCACAATGTATGGGGAGAAATCCGGCTACACAATCAACTGGTCAAAATCGCTGCTCTACTTACTACACGGCCCAGAGCCGACCCTGCCCCCAGATTGTCCAGTACAAATAGTGACCAGAGGGTTCAAGTACCTAGGGATCTATATCACACCTCAGGCTGCCACCTTTATGGAGGAAAACCTAATGCAGCCATTACACAGACTAAAATCCGACGATTCCCACTGGCGGTCCCTCCCGCTTACTCTGTTAGGTAGGGCAGCACTTTTTAAAATGTTGGCATTCCCTAGATTCCTCTACGCACTGCAGAACACTCCTTTCCCCGTCCCACTCGCCTATTTTCAGGCCGTTAATGCCGAGGTAGCTACTTTGCTATGGGATGGGAAACCAGCTCGTATAGCACACTCCAAATTGACGCGAAGCTGGTATGATGGCGGCATAGCGCTACCTAGCGTCAAATTGTACTACTGGGCGGCACAGCTAGTGATTGTCAATCAGTGGCTACACGCACCACACGACGACCCAGCTTACCGACTTGACAGGGATGTATTACCGGCTAATCGGCTAATGAGAGCCTTGTATACAACCAAGAGTCGCCAAGCATTGACAGGCCCCACAGCCCACACAATCAAAGTATGGCACACAGCCCAGAAAGCGCTAGGATGGGAAGGGGTGCTAAAGCTGGCTACCCCACTTTGGGAAACAAGACGGTTAGGCACATTGGCAACCACTAAAGGGTTCAGGCACTGGGACCTAATAGGTATTACAAATATTGGGGACTTGTGTGTGAGGGGAGAAATCATGCCATTCGCCATGCTTAAAGAAAAATATGGAATGGTAGACACAGAGTTATACCGATACACCCAAATTTGGCATGCACTCCAAAGCGCTATCCCCCAGGAACTAAATTGGCAAACGCCTCTCCACTTGAGGACAGGCTCCTTACAGACCACCTAGACAAAAAAGCCATCTCACAAACGTACCGAAAATTGGTCAACAACCTCCTAGATCCCACTGTAGTTCTGCGCAGCAAGTGGGAGGTAGAACTGGGGGACATAGAGGACTCAGACTGGATGGAGGCGCTAGCGTCGGCCAGAGAGGCGGCGAACCCATCCCGCTTGAAATGAATACAGCTCAAAGTCCTGCATCGGGTATACTACTCTCGCACCACGGTACACAAACTGGGGCGCGAGCCTGACCCGCTTTGCCTGCGAGGTTGCGGACAAACCGGTACAAACTACCATACATTATGGGATCGCCCCAAAATACAATCGTATTGGGAACAAGTGCTGGAACAAATTTCAGAAGTGAGTGGGGTGGAAGTCCTGGCGGACCCTAGATGTTGTATTCTAAATATATGGCAACCAACAGACCTCAACGTGGCGCAGAAAGTGTGGGCTACATTGGGAATGGCCATTGCAAAACAAAATATAGCACGAAACTGGGGCTCCGGTGTAACACCAGCACAATCACAATGAGAAAAGGAGTTGGGCGTAGCGATGGTAGCGAAAAAAGCAGTTTACACTCATCGGGGTTGCCCAAAAAAGTGGACGCGAATTTGGGGGAAATGGAATGAATCCCGAGGGAATTTATGTGAACCACCATGTACAGAGCTTACACCTGAAAACAGCCCATGAAAGGGGTGGTCCCCGGAGTGGCAGTTGGGAGTCTAAAATAATGAGGAGGGTGGGGGGGAGGCGGGTGAGGATGCTTAGCGCGATAGTTAAAGTGGATATGATGCTATTGAACCTTGATGATTTAACTCTGCCGGACCATTTAAGGTTGATTACTGTAATTGGAGGAAACTGTACTTGATTGTTATACATTTGTATGATTAATGAAAGAAAATAAAACTGTTTAAAAAAAAAAAATTTGACACCATGACAAACACACTTGCAAACTTCCAGGATCAAAATAACCTTCGGGCCAAGCCCCAAAATTGCCCGTGTAGCCCTAAACTTGAAAAGTTAAGGTATTTACCAATAATACTTAAAAATATCTTACAGGAATGCAAACGTGCGAGTCTGTAAATATGGAACAACATGGCAAATGCTGCACATTGGATGAAAGAGACATCATTACCATAGCCCACCAAAAAGACATACGCAATAATGAAAGAGATAAAGCATAAAAGAGGATTGAAAAATTCCCCAAAAAAACGTCCCAACAAACAATGGAATTAAACCCTCTACAAAAAAAGGGAAAAAAGATAAAATCTGGAAAACCAATTGAGGACCCAATATCACCAAAGGACCAATCCCCGGAGCCGACTAAATATAGTCACCGGTTAATCACTGAAATAGATCAAAAAATGCATGAGCAGACAAAAATCACATCAAATAACCATCAGCCCGTCTTAACCAAAAGACAAAAAAAACGTGCTGGAAAAGCCAGAAACCAACAACTAAATAGCAGACCTGCTAATAAGCAGGCTTTGGACAATTATCCAATTTTTAACCTTCTCAAGAACACAAGGAAACTCCAAAAACAAACTTCTAAAGAGGTAGAACTTCAGTCCACCTGTACAGTAGTACAACCTCGAGGGAAAGCAGTTGTGCCAAGATTAAATACATCAGTATGCACTGAGGAGAGCAATGATGACGAATCTGCGACCCACCCGCCCGATAGGAGTAGCACAAACTGGAGTTTTGAGAGTGGCTACTCCGAATAACCTAGAACATATAGATCAGTGGGGAGCCAATTGGGACAATCCAAAAACATCGGAAACAAAATAAAACAAACTGTTCAGTCAACACAGCCTGAAAATGGACAGATCACAAGTGATTTAGAGAATAGTCTTGCAACAGATTGAAAAACCATCAAAGACCTAAATCCAGGGACGGGTAAACAAGGATCCCTAAGGGAAGCAACAAACAAAGTCAACAACCGATGACACCCCAGATTTTTGCTTTTTGCTTTTTGCTTCACTGGTTTACGACTTTCCCTGGCTGTGGGCCTGCTAATCAGACCCACAGCCTAGCTGTTCTCTCTCTAAATTGACACACAGGTACCTTAGGTGCATTTACCAATTGGTACTGGGCCACCTTATCAGTCCCTGTACAGTATACCTTCGGTATCCAGGGCATAGGTGTACCCAGGGCCTACCAGGGGCTGCAGCATGTATTATGCCACCCCTGGCTGGCCATCTAAATCTAACACAACTGGCTGCACGACAGCTGGGGCAAGGTGGTGTAATCCCCCTTTGCTTTAGGTATAGTATTCCTATATCTAACCCTAAAATGGACACATGTATTCCTATCAGTCACTCCTATGGCAGGCCTTAACAATCCTGAAGGCAGAGTGCTTGGAATTATGTGAGATGGTGCTCTGGCATGAGCTGAGCCCGTTTGCAGCTTGCGGAACCAAGTCCTAATAGCTGTTCCATGATAACGCGTACCATATACTCTTAAGTGCATTATAATCCTCGCGGTTATTTGCCAACTTTGATATCGCTTTATCAAAACATGTCGAGTAAGGTGTCATACGAATTGGAATACTAACCCCTCGCCAATTCTGGCGACGGGGTTAGCATTCCACCCTTCTAGAGGGACACGACATGTAGGTAACTGTGAACCCCGGTTAAAGCTAACTCGAGCCTCAGCATCACAAAATGGATGCTGCCACCACAGACACAAGTCTGACCTCCTGCTGCTGGGAGTCCTTCCAGCGAGGAGAGCTTGGACAAAGGGTTTCCTGTCAGGGGCGGTGCTAGCACCATCCCAGACAGGGTTTTGTGTATCCCAGGTAGGCAGGGCTGAGAGGAAGGTGACTGCAAGTGGCACCCCGGTGCTCACTGTGCATATGCCGGCTTGAACCAGTTCCAGGGGCGCACCAGCCCCTGAGCTGGGGAAAGTCCGGACAAGGGAGAGGGGTGTAACCACCCCCTTCCTGGTCCCACCCATGGGCAGGACCTAGTCGCGTGCCAGCCCCTTTTTTTTAGAATAAAGGTAGGAGCAGGCCCCCTTCCCAAATTAGATAATTCTGAATCTTGACTACTTTCCACGAAAGGACTCTTGACTATTTCTGAAGACTCTCCCTTGTGGCTAAGGAGTAGCCACCCTGCACCAGCAGGCACCATCTAAGCGCATGCGGTTTGCTGCACGTCCATCCTCCGGATCAAGACTGACCAGCTCGACGAGACCCGGATTCCCTGGCATCTCTGACCTCTACCTGCATCATCAGCCCAGCTGAGATTCGTGGGTGTGACGAGACCTGAGGGACCGGCCATCTTCAAAACCTGCACAACGCTTATCCAGCACGACCGCCGAGGGATCCTCGAGTGAGTGCTTTGGGGTTTGAGAAGCCCGAACCCTGAGCAGCTCCAGCACCGAAGTCCAGTCCCCCCAGCATCCACGAGATCTGCGTGGGGCCCTTCTGCTCTTTGCTGCTCACCGCGTTGTCCGGTCACTTGCCTGCTGGCTATTGGCCCTCCTGACGACGAACCATGACGATTACATCGCTGGTCTGGTTGCTCCAGACTGGCCCTTGCTCCCTTCCAAGAGAGGAGCACCCCGCACCCTCCTGGTCCACTCCAGACGCCATCTTGACTCCACCGCTTGGGCTTGACTTTGCCACGGTTTGTTGCCCCAATCCTGGGTCCAGCACCGCCGACAGCAGACACCTTCGTGGGACAGCTCGCACCTCCATCCTGGTCGCCGACAACGCCTCCTGGTCCGAGGGACAGCAGAGTCCAGCGTCGCCCACTCACCTGGTCGAGGTGACTTCATCCGGTGCCATCCTGGTGCCAACCTAAATCACTGGCTAGTGATTAAGAACTGAGTCCCCTCTGCTTTCAGGTCGTCTCCATCACCGATCCAGGCTTGGATCACATCGAACTTCTTCACTGGTCGCCTGCCAGCAACTTCTTCTTTCAGGCTCCATAGACTGTAACAAGGATTCCCGACGTCTTTTGAACCCTATGCAGCCGCAGCCCCTGGGCTAGGTAGCCTGAGCATTTCAGTGCTCCAACGTAGGTTCACTATCTAAGAGTCAAGATCCTTTTTCGTTTTCAGCCTATCTAGTTGGATTCGTCCGATAAACTGTAACTTTACGAATACTAGCACCCATAGACTTTGTCCCGCATCCCGCGTGAGAGTGCACACTCTGCACCCGATCTCCCTAGGCCTCCTGCTCCTAACCTTAGGGTTCAGTAGTGTAGTCCTAGCGATCCTGAAGCCTCTGGATCTTGTTACTTACCTGCTAATATTTCGCATTCCACTTTTAGAGTATATGGTTTTTCGTGCCCCTCGGGCATTTGTGTAAATTGTGCAACTTAAAGTATTTTCGTAAGAGTTTTGTTGTGTGCTTAGCTCCCTGACTCATAAAGAGTTCAGGGTAGACTTGTTATAAATAAATATCCTTTTATTTTCATAACAACTTGTGTGGTGTCCTTTCACTTGGTGTTCAAGGGGTATATGTGATGGTATAACAGCTGGCTTAACACGCCCTCTAGAGTTTAGCCTAAAGACTGCTCTTGTCCATGCTACTAGGATAGCTGGTCTATAAGGATGACTTACAACCAATCATCAATAAGGGTTGTTTGGAATGATACACAGTGATCACTAGCATAGTGAGCACTACATATCAGGCCAACTTCTCACAGGAAAGACAGAGTCCTGGGACACGAATGAAATAATCGTATTACAAGAAACATGGCTAACAGCCCCTGTTGAAGTCCCAGGTAGAATAGGCCACCACGTCAGTGCTACTCGAACTCAGCAATATGGACGAGCCAAGGGGGGTCTGGCTGTTTATATCTCTACGGCACTAAAAATCAAGTCCTCTCAACTAACCTCGACCACCCCAGACATGCAAATAATAAAATTAGAAATGGGACTATGCGTCGGTATAGGTACCATTATACTTATTAATATATATGCACACCCAAAAACTAAAATGAAACAAGAGCTTTTCAAAAAGGTCAGCGATGTTATAGCAGAACTTCGCCTCGAACAGCCAACCTGGGCGATAATTCTTACAGGAAGTTTCATTGCTAACTGCTTACACCCCCATGAAGAGGAATAAAACATCATTACTGCTAACGAAATATGGGCAGTAGAAATGCAGGTAAACCCATTGGCAAAACGAATGGACAAAGTGGGCCGGCAACTAATGTGGGACCTTGAACAGCTAGGCATGCGCGCGCTAAACGGGAGAATAAAACAGGACAGACCCGCCAATTGCACGTACATTGGCCCCAGTTCAAGTTCAATCTTGGACTACACTATAGTCACCCTTCCCCTCCTTGGGTTAACTAAGAAGTTTCAAATCATATGCTCACCTGATAGTGATCATTCGGCCCAGCACATTGAACTTAAAATAACCCCTCCATAAGGGGGCGGAGCCAGCTGCGAAGCGAGATGGCCGCTGCTTGAGCGAGCTCCTCGCCCGAGTCCAACCCTACCAGTCACCGGGAACTGTTGAGCCCCCCGGGTGCGGAGGTCCGACGTGCCGCCGCGGAAGCTGTTGCCGGCGGACAGAGGTGAGGCCTGGTGATCCTGCTGCAGCCTCGGCCTCTAGTAGGGAAAGGTCCCTTGACGTGGCCCCCGGTCCACCTGTGGGGAAGCTCGTGAGGTGCTGGCCTGAGCTGCGGACGTACCGCGCCCGCCCCCCCCCCCCCACCACCCGGGGTGTGGCGTGCGACCCCCTGAAGATCACCGGAGGCGCGCGACGGTCGAGCCGCGAGTGGAAGTTGCGGCCGGCACTGGGGAAGCGGAGCCTGGTGGGGCTTGTGCCTGGGGCCGGGGTGAGCCTGCCTGGCGGCCTCTCTCTACCTCCGATCCCGCGACCTGGCAGCAGCGGCCGCAGAGCAAGCGGAAAACGGTCGGGATCGGGCTGGGTGCTGGACCCCCCCCCCACCCAACCCCCCCTCTAAATAAAACAATAAAATACTGAAGAGGCAAGAGGGCACTGACACTGCCATATCACGACCTGGCAGGCATGGCACGGAAGACCTCGTTAGCGTTACACAGAGGGGAAGACGCCAGGTTGCAGGGCGCAGGCGTGTCTGACCCAACTTCTCTTTTGGCCAATACAGAGATCGGCGGCCTGCCTTGGAGACACCGACAGGGTGCTGTGCTCCCTGAACACCTGCTGAGACTGCCCCAGGTCCCCCTACAGATCCATTTTGACGACAGGAGAGATCACAGGTACCAAGCGCACACACAGGAGTGGAGGGGTGAAACGGATTAGGTCGCCGCCTGGCGGGGGAGTGTGAGGGCAGGCAGAGTAGCATAGGCGCGGACGGACATAGGCGCCTTTTCCCCCCCCCGGATGAGGCTGAGCTAACCGAGTGCATGTGACCCCGCCTGGCACGGAGTACGTACACGATCCTGAATTGTCGCCTTGGCCCCCTCCCCCGGGACCCTGCAACTATAGAGACAGCCGGATTGATCATTCTACATCCCGCTGCGAATATCAAAATGGGGAAACCGGATTGCAACCATCCAAAGATCACCTTTGATCAGGCCAAGAAACAACAGGACGACATGGTCCTATATACCACATACCCTGACACGAACCTGAACCCACTCATTAGGGAAAATGTCCAATATGAACAATATGCCGGCCTCAGCATCAACTGGGACAAGTTGGTGGTGATCCCACTAACCACAGTTACAAGAGAAGCCGACCTAGACTACCCTCTAAAATGGAGTACCGACCAAGTTAAGTATTTAGGGATATGGATCCACAGAGACCGGGTGATTGTTGTCAGGGAAAACTATGGAAAGGCAATGACTAGGTTGGAAGAGCAGGTGGATAGATGGATAACACTAACCTTATCACTAGCGGATAGAATAGCTCTTCAGAAAATGATTATATTACCTAGATTCCTTTATCTGTTCTGGAACGTCCCAATTTGGTTAACAACCGCGTTTTTTGACAAATTACGTTCTATACTTCTGAAACAGACGTGGGTGGGAAAACAGGCCAGGGTAAGCTGGAAAATTCTCACCCAACCATATCACCTGGGCGGTTTTGAGGCTCCAGACCTCCAGCTATATTATCTTTGTGCACAAGCCCAACATGCCCACTACTGGACGAGACCTCATGCATACATACCACACGTGGCAGTAGAATGTGATAGTATCCACCCCAAGCCGTTGACAACAATACTAGCTGACCCTATACGATATATGCCAAATGACACGATACACACTGCTAAGAATACGTCAAGAGCATGGTATGCATTAGCGCGCAGAGCTAATAGACTACCGGTGTATGCGTGGGCTCTCCCAACGCTCAACCACCCTAATCTCACGGTGACTCAGGAACCCAAAATGCAACAACTCCTAGAGGAGATGGGTTTCCAGACTCTAGGCCAAGCGTTCCCCCATAATAATTTCCTTAAGTGGTCGGACCCTGCCCTATGTGCACATCAGACACCGATGAAAAACTTTGCATACCGGCGTTTCTGCGCGGCTATGAAGGTCCTATACGACACGTTCCCTGCTGAACCTGAGCAGCTAGCGACACTGCAAACGCTGTTAACGGCTCCAAATCGCGTGAACCTAGTAACGCGATTATACACCACACCCAGAGTGAACGAGCTGTTGAGATCACTGCAGCGAAAAGTAGGTGGGAGAGGTCGTTGGGTATACAAATTGATGACCAGGACTGGCATTATAGCTGTGCGCAACTTACACTCCTCACATCCAATTGTAATCTTCGCATACTACATTTAAAATTTCTACATCAAGTTTATTACACACCGAGAAGCTCCACAAATTGGGACTCAGGGACAACGACTCTTGCAACCGATGTCACGCGATAGGTGCAGATTTCCTACATGTGGGGTGGGCTTGCCCTGGCCTGCAGGCCTACTGGCATGCGGTCACTGAGGCGCTAACTACTATGCTTGCGGAACACATTCCAAATACACCCTTGATATGCCTATTGGGTATTAAAAAACTGAAAAGCGCGCGACGGATGACGTTTTTGGCTGGGGCGCTGCTCCTTGCAAAACATCGAGTGGCGATCAAGTGGGGCCGCAAGAGGCCACCTAGACTAAAAGACTGGATCACTGACATGACCTACTGTAAAATGACTCTTGAAACATATGCTGAAGAGTTACCAATGGCATCACGGCCAAGTGACTTCTGGGAACCAGTGCTGCTCTATCTGCAACCCAACCCTGACTAACTACTATGCAAGACTGCCGTCCCACTCATACATACTAGAAGGATGTTTGCTGGCAAACGCGGGGGAGGGAAACGGATAGATTGGGGGCACCACGATGTGTAAATGTGAAGGATCTTCGCGAATATACGACCCAATATGAGATGTGAAAAACTGATATTTCTCCCTTTGTGTGAGCCATGCTGCTAATGTGCAAGTGTAAAGCTATGTACTATATCAACTGTCATCTGATGATGTAAGATGTGTAATTGTTGGTCAGACTGAAAAATAAAATTTAAAAAAATAAATAAAATAACCCCTCCAAAACATCTAGAGGCCACAATAATAGCAGGGGAAACCTCAACAATAAATTTGAAACATTTGAGGTGGGCGTGTGCCACACTACCTCAGATAGCGTTAGATGCAAAAAATCAAATGCTAATACTTTCCCCAGAAAACCAACTGACCGTTGAAACTTGGACCACCTTCCTGAATAAATTACCAAAAGTAGGATTCAACACCAACATGACGCACAATGGAAACAACAACAGCCACCTTAGCCAGACATCACGTGCCTTGAGAAGGCGTTTGAGACAGTCTCTGAGGAGAGCTCAAGGTCATAATTCTCAATTTAAAGTATGGCAGAATGTACTTTCCTTAAAGAAACTATACAAGAAACAAATTTGGAATGAAAAACAAATGAGGACATAAACTTCTGGACAAAAATAGTATATAATGCAAAAAAATCTGACTCCAGAGCATTCTGGTCGCAGGTAAATTCAATGAATAGAACCAGAAACACCATAAGTACGGCCTGCGTTTCGGAGATAGTATAATATGAAATGGCCAGCAAGGGATTTTATTTGTATGAGGTTGCAGCACTAGTTAGGACCTGATGAAAGGCAATCAAAGTACCTAAATCTGAGTTTAATCAGCGGCTGTTCAATAAAGTTAAAAGTTTCTAACACTGAGAAACAAAAGATGTTACCACACTAACATCATGGGTACAGTAAATGAATAATAAAACATGAAACCAGGATAATTTGTTTGTCTGAAAGGTTATTATTTTGAATTCAAGACAAAGAGTAGTTCTGTACAAAAAATGAACTGTAAAATTAGGCAGGGTACATACAAAGATATACAATGGATATTTAAGGTATTGGTTATTTTTCCTATACTATATCCAAGAAAACAGTCCAGACTGCTAAACAAAGGTGATATCTAGATTTCCACTATTAATCAGGAGAAAATCAAATGTCGATACAAATCAAACTGTGCAGAATTGGACTAGGTAGGTCGACGTTTCGGTCTTATCTTGATCATTTACAAGACCATCATCAGGACGGAGTAGTACTATATACAATGGTTGACCCTTTTTTAGTTCCAAGTCACGACAATTTTATGCTTTAGTGACGGCATCCGCTAGTTTCTTTTGGAAGCGGGCAGTGTGCACACTCAATTTTGAGTGTCAAGCACTTGTGCATACAGCAGTATTGCAGTGAACAGGTTCTGGTAATTTGTTCAATTCGCGATACTGTTCCAGACGTTCACAGTTATTTGTCAGTCACGGGCACGGGACGTCAATTACGAGCAGTCCAGGTAGTCCACTACCTGGACTGCTCGTAATTGACGTCCCGTGCCCGTGACTGACAAATAACTGTGAACGTCTGGAACAGTATCGCGAATTGAACAAATTACCAGAACCTGTTCACTGCAATACTGCTGTGCATCCGCTAGTTTCTTTTGGAAGCGGGCAGTGTGCACACTCAATTTTGAGTGTCAAGCACTTGTGCATACAGCAGTATTGCAGTGAACAGGTTCTGGTAATTTGTTCAATTCGCGATACTGTTCCAGACGTTCACAGTTATTCGTCAGTCACGGGCACGGGACGTCAATTACGAGCAGTCCAGGTAGTCCACTACCTGGACTGCTCGTAATTGACGTCCCGTGCCCGTGACTGACAAATAACTGTGAACGTCTGGAACAGTATCGCGAATTGAACAAATTACCAGAACCTGTTCACTGCAATACTGCTGTATGCACAAGTGCTTGACACTCAAAATTGAGTGTGCACACTGCCCGCTTCCAAAAGAAACTAGCGGATGCCGTCACTAAAGCATAAAATTGTCGTGACTTGGAACTAAAAAAAGGGTCAACCATTGTATATAGTACTACTCCGTCCTGATGATGGTCTTGTAAATGATCAAGATAAGACCGAAACGTCGACCTACCTAGTCCAATTCTGCACAGTTTGATTTGTATCGACATTTGATTTTCTCCTGATTAATAGTGGAAATCTAGTTATCACCTTTGTTTAGCAGTCTGGACTGTTTTCTTGGATATAGTATAGGAAAAATAACCAATACCTTAAATATCCATTGTATATCTTTGTATGTACCCTGCCTAATTTTACAGTTCATTTTTTGTACAGAACTACTCTTTGTCTTGAATTCAAAATAATAACCTTTCAGACAAACAAATTATCCTGGTTTCATGTTTTATTATTCATTTACTGTACCCATGATGTTAGTGTGGTAACATCTTTTGTTTCTCAGTGTTAGAAACTTTTAACTTTATTGAACAGCCGCTGATTAAACTCAGATTTAGGTACTTTGATTGCCTTTCATCAGGTCCTAACTAGTGCTGCAACCTCATACAAATAAAATCCCTTGCTGGCCATTTCATATTATACTAAATTCTGCCCGAGCCCGCAAGGGTATATTGGGTTACTCACCTTTCTAAACACTGCGTTTCGGAGATGGCATGGATCCAACATCTAATTGATACATTCTCAATAAACACCATGACACAGCTGTAAACTCAGTAAACAAAAGTAAAAACGCAGAGACTCGGCTCACAATTGCTTCTGACTTGATAAACATCCTGTACAACAAAAAGAAAGATTTGGGTCAAACTACCCGAGCTTACGCTGACGTAGAAATACTGCGAATTATAAAGAAAAGTAGGCAAGATAGTGCACCAGGACCGAATGGCGTCCCCCAGGCAATCTACAAGCTAGATCCATATTATTGGGCCAGTAATCTCAACAACCTGTTCCGGACGATCAATGTCACCAGTCGTATCTCGGAAAGCTGGAGAGGCGCGATCATTAATCCAATATACAAGGGCGGGGATCGTAAGGATCCAGCAAATTATAGCCTGATCACGCTGATAGATGCGGAGGCCAAATATTACGCTTCATTGGTTCTAACCGATCTTGTAAAATGGTCTGATGATGATAATAAAATCCCTGCAAATCAGTCAGGGTTCCGGCGTGGCATAGGTACAATGGCAAATGTCATAGCAATAAGCTTGATTGCTGAAAAAAGCCTACTAGATCATCAAGCCCTACATCTATGTTTTGTGGACTTCAAGGCGGCCTTTGATCGTGTCAGTCGACAAACATTATGGGCCAAACTAAAGCAACAGGGCCTGCCGGACACGATCTTAAATCCAATTATGGACCTTTATACCAACACCTGGGTGCAGGTTAAGATCGATAACGGCCGAAGGCTAACAAGGAAGATCACAACCAGTGAAGGATTAAAACAAGGCTGCATTTTGGCCCCTCATCTGTTTAATTTATTTATGGCTGATTTGACACCAAGGTTAGATGGGGTCAATGCACATCCTCCACAGCTAGGATCTTTGCCCCTTATGCATCTATCCTAAGCAGATGATGTTGTCCTCCTTAGTCAAACGAAAATAGGGCTGCAACGTCTGATGCATGAGCTGGCTGAATACACCAAAAAGAATCTGATGGAAATAAACAGCAAAAAAACAAAGGTCATGATTATAATGCATCAATGTCCTAAACAGCTGAACTTTACAATTGACAACATGAACTTGGAAGTAGTGGACAGCTATAAATATTTGGGGATACATCTGCATAGACGGTTCACATTCTCCACTCACTTCGATGCTATCGAAAAGAAGGGAGCAGCTCTATTGCATGCATTCTGCAGCTTAACCAAACAGCTAAAATGCCCCTCTTTCACCCCACTTCTTACAGTTATCAAAGCCAAGCTACTTCAAACGATAGCTTATGGCAGTGTGGTACATAATGGAAGAAGTGCACCCGCTATTAGATACAATCCAAACAAGAGTGTACAAACGCGTATTTTGTTTACCGTGCAATGCTTCACCAGCACAGGCACGCCTCGAATTTGGATTGCAGTCCCAAATATTGCATAAAAGATATGAGTCAATCAAATTTTGGTACAACATCTGGCTCAACTGCGATATAGAAATTAACACTGCTATTTGGGATGCCCTGCAAAGCAACTCCAAATCTCACTATGCGAAGTACCTAAACTCCTCCCTGAAAAGCACTGAGATGGCAACTGTTTGGCAAAGGAAGTTACCAGTATCAGCATTTAAGCAGATCGTAAAAAAAGCAGTCATATGCACTCGTTGATCGAAGACAAAACAACATTAAGACGCCGTGCACATGCCTGGATGATAATACAATCCTATAAAAGGCCGGTACCAGCTGCTTATCTAGGTCTCGCTTTTCCTCCCTATTTAAAACTAAAGTACCTGAAGCTACGCATGGGAAAACTGCCAACAAACGCCCACCAACCTGGCTGGAGGACTTCGGGCCCAAAGGATTGTAATCTATATGGCGCTGCAGTGCAAGACATCATCCACCTGATTTGCATTTGTCCAGTGCTGGAGTGTGTGCGCCAGAGTTTACTCAGGGAAAAGTTCAACGAAAAAGTTATTTGCACATGCGGCTAAGCGATATTAAATGCGTTGGATTCAGTGGATCCACAATTCATTTGTTGAATAATCAAATATGTAAGCAATCAAATTTAATGAAAAACTAACACAAGCCCGAACTTTTGAACTCTGACATTGGGAACCGCCCCGGCTGATTTATACTTGTTTCCGAAACTATTTATGAACATCGAGAACACATGTAAAGGAAAAAAAAGGGGGCAAATTTATAACTACCAAGTTGCACAAGAAAACACTTGTAGCTGTGCTTTTATCTTTTTAACCAGTGGTTGTTTTAAACTCTTATTTTATGTATAATAGTACGCAAAGGAAAGTATTTTATTAATTGGTATATTGTAACAGTTTTTATTAACTATACAATAAAGAATTTATGATTGATTAGTGCATATGCAGGCAGGCATAACTGGGTGAGAAGCTGGCCCCCATGGCTACTCGTTTGGTCTATTGATACAACTGGCTATTGTACATGAAAATGTTATACAAGCAAAAATATATTATCTCTATGAGCATATTACTATGTTGTTTACATTGCTCTGTTCTGCGTGATAAATAATATTTAATTGCCTCAATTCCCTCTGTATGTTTAATGCTTGTGTAAAGTGATGTTACATCTAATGCTATGAGTAAATAGTCCTCTTGCCATTCAAAGTCCGAGATCTGTCTTAAGAAATCACTTGTGTCTCGTACATATGTTGGTAACTTTTGGACATAGTCTTGTAGGAAATAATCAATGTATATGGTGGTATGTTCCAATAAACCATCCCTGGCCGAGATGATTGGTCTGCCAGGGGATTGATCAAATCTTTGTGAACTTTTGGAATGAAATAGAGTTATGGGGTGGTGGGATTTTCCTTTTTTAAATATTTGTATTAGTCACCTGTGATGAGGTTAGTTTTGTTTCCATGTATATAACTTGCCATGGTATTCCTTGTATGATGCAATGAGGTTGGCCTGACTGCTTCGATTGTAACACCTTCTATCATTGAGCTGGCTATATGCTTCTTTATCATATAGTTTTTGTGGCCATAGCACAATATTACCCCCTTTATCACTGTGTCGGACTACAATATCATTATTTTCCCTTTTGTTTTTTTGATCAAATTGTTGTATTGTTGATTTTTTATTTTTTATGTTCTTTTCCTTCATTGCCACCACTCTGTTGAGTTTTTTGATTTGCGTTGTTGTGGACTAGGTCAATAGCATCCCTAATCATAATGGGGTTGAACGTGGACTTGGGTTTGAACGGGGTTTGTTGTGTATAACTTGCGGTGTCACACCCTGCTGACATTGGCCCTGTATCCATTGCAGTCCCAATAGCATTCTCCTTCCACAGTTCTTCCATAGTTTGGAGCAATGTTTGATCTCTTTGTGATACAGCTGAATTGCTGGGCATTACCTCAGGATTTGAATCCCTGGGGGCATTGTTTTGGTCTTTATTTGTCTTCATTTGTATGTGATTTGTTTATTTTATTTCAATTTTATGACCCCTTTGTTAGATGTCTAATCTCGTTGTCATGGGCAGTCATGCACTGCATCTGTGCATCCTTTAGGGCACCCACCAGTAGTGTAATGTCCATAGATTGGACCGGTTGCATCCCCAGAATTTTTAATACATACATAATATATATATATATATATATATATATATATATATATATATATATATATATATATATTATCTATACTACTATTATAAAAAGAGAACACAAACCTTTGAGCCAGTAAACTCTGGAACCACAGCGCCAATCCACACACCCGATACATTGTTGAAAATGTCAGGGTGTGCAGATGGACATAAAAATTAAACGTACATTTAAAAATGTAACTTTAAAAAAAAGTAGTCCCCTGCAAGTAGCGCCGGCCGCGACGTAGCGCTGGCTGCGACGTAGCGCTGGCCGCGACGTGCGTGATGACGAGGGGGAGCGGCGGACATGAGCGGCAGGCAGGTGGGGAGGAGCGGCGGACAGGCGGGGAGGAGCGGCGAGGAGCGGCTGTGAAGTCAGGTGCACCGGCTCAGGTAAGGCAAAGGGACACGTAAAATGTTGGGGCGGGAGCGGGCCAGGGGCGGGAGGTGGCTCTGGGACACGGACAATGTCGGGGCGGGCGGGGGCCTGTGTGGGCGGTTGGCCCTGAAGCCTCATTGCCCCCGGACAACGTCGGGGCAGGCTGCGCAAAGGGACACGTAAAATGTCCGGGGGGGCGGGGGCGGGAGGTGGCTCTGGGACAAGGACAATGTCGGGGAGGGCGGGGACCGGGGCGGGCGGGGGCCTGGGCGGGCGCTTGGCCCTCAAGCCTCATTGCCTGGTGTTGGGCTCGGATGATTGCATTTTGCCTGTGTGATCTTTCGATCAAAGAATACCATCCGAGATCGAAGGGCCCGTCGACACAACCTGCAGAGATCAGCTCCGGAACCGGTGGATATCTTCGACAGGGAGGTTCCGCTTGTTCCTGAAGAAGATTCAGATGATCTCCAGATCATATCAGAGGCAGACGACTCAGATGACTCCATACCATCGGGTCAGCGCGTGAGTACTACCGCCCCTGCACGACACACAGCACCCAGATCGAATGCAAAGTTCAACACTGCCCCCGGGGCCCAGTCGTGACCGAAAAACTACTTTGCAAGCCCCGCCATCGAGCCTGGCTCCGAAGAAAATAACCAAGCCTTCCAGTAGCTCGGTACCGAGCAAACCGCACGTGCCGATCCCAAAAGCTCCTTCGGCACTGAAATCTAAAGAAGTCTTGACTCCAAAACCGGCAAATTCTAAAGACAAAGGTATGAAGCTATTGTCCGATGCCTCGAAGTCGATGAGACCAGCTTCCACTCCGAAGCCATCGTCTTCGGTACCGAAACGACAAGGCCTGATTCCGATGCGCCCACACCATCGAAACCACCTACGACACCGAAAACAACACCTTCAATGCCGAAAACTATGCCAAAGGACATTGTAACACCTCCTAAGGCTAAAGACAAACAGCAACCTCGTCCGGAACCGAAAAAATCGGAGCTGACAAAGGTTACACAAGGAGAAGACCTTTTCCAACCAGTTCCTCTGCAAAAGAAGATCTACATTGACCCAAAGACAGGTCATGTATCCACTACATCAATGGAGGAACCACAGCACGCCTAGTATTATCGATTTGATGCGTATAGTAATCAAATTAGAACAGATATGGGGATAGCGAGATGTTCGCCCCCTGACACAGGGGCGCAGAAAAAGTGACTCCAAAGAAACCTCACGCAGTGTCAGATAAATCTCGAATCCTCCCAACACGCAGCTGCGTGTAAAATGTTATTCAAAAAACGTAATCATTAATGTTATTCCAAAGTAAATAGTTTATTTTCAAAGTCTCTCAAAGCTTGAAAATCAGCTTCCATAACGTTGAAAATTTCAAAAGTAAAGTAACTGCTTCATTGCATAATTTTCAGCAATTCAGTATGTACATATCTGTCGTAATCCACTACACCACACAAGAAGAGGAAGGCAGATGCAACACCCACACCTGTAGTTCCTCCCAAGAAGAAGGACTCTTCCACATCTCCTATGCACCCTTCTTCTCCTGTACTTCCTTCTCCTTCATCACCTGTTCCTCTTAGCAACTCACCACTAGTATCTCCTTCACATTCTCCTCTTTTATCCTCACACTCACCTCAAGATGATGAAGAGTATAGTTTAGGTAGAGGGATAGACCCAGAGGAGCCTTTCCCATACCCTGTAGATGATACAGACTGGGAGTACCCAAATCCACAGGATGTTCCAGATATTTCTGACCCACAGTCATACCCATCAAAACCTTCTCCCCCAGAAGATAACATTGGGTTTGGTCACCTGTTGAACCGAGCTGCCATTTACAATGGGGTCACTGATGAGGCAGAGGAAGACTTTCTCTTAGACACATTTGAACAATCGTAAAGGTCTGTTCAAATTCTTCCCATGAATAAAGGGGTCATCAAACATGCTACTGAGATTTTTAAAGACCCTGTACGTACTAGGATCCTAAACCCTAGAATTGAGAAAAAATATAGGCCTCCACCTGCAGATCCAGCCTACATTAGAGGACAACTACCATTAGATTCACTAGTTGTGTCAAATGCTAGGAAAAGGGCAAACTCACAAACTTCAGGTGAGGCACCCCCACCTGACAAAGAATCCAAGATAATAGATGCTTCAGGCAAAAGAATAGCTGCGCAAGCTACTAACATATGGCGTATAGCTAATACACAAGCCCTACTCTCACGATATGATAGGGCGCATTATGATCAGTCAGAGAAACTATTTGACCATCTACCTGATCAATATAAGGCACAAGCAAACGACCTTAAACAAGAAGCCAAGCTAATTTCTAATGCCTCAATCAAGTGTGCACTAGATGTAGCAGACACTGCGTCTAGAGCTGTAAATACTAGTGGCGTACTCGGGAGACATGCGTGGCTACGCATTTCAGGGTTTAAACAGGAAGTGCAAACTACCATTTTAAACCAACCATTTAATCAAAACCAACTGTTTGGACCAGAATTGGACACAGCACTTGAAAAGATGAAGAAGGATACAGACACTGCGAAATCTATGGGGGGTTTACAGTCCACACAAGCTAAAAGTTCTTTTTGTCGCTCCTACAAAGGAGGCTCCAAACAAACTGGGGCAGACAATACAACATCCTTCAAATCTACCACACAAACATCCTCTAACAAGGGATATTTTAGAGGAGGATATAGAGGAAATAACAACAAGGGAAGAGGTCGGGGTAACAACAATAATCGAACCTCTTCCACTACAATACAGTGACTTCCCTCTGCTCCCTCAACAGCATTCCACCACTGTGGGGGGCAGATTAACACAATTCCTGCCTGTCTGGAACTCCATAACAACAGACAAGTGGGTAAGACAGATTATCCAGTATGGCTACTTCCTAGAACTCACAGCAACCCCTCCACACATACCACTCAGGCAGCGTCCAATGTCTACAGAACACCTTACTCTGCTCAAACAAGAGGTTCTGTCACTTCTACAAAAAGACGCAATACAAATAGTTCCTTTACAAGAACAAGGAACGGGGGTTTACTCTCTGTGTTTTCTAATGCCCAAGAAGGACCGGACACTAAGACCAATTCTCGACCTCAGGCCCCTCAATTAGTATATACAATCAGATCATTTTCATATGATCACTTTACAACAAGTGCTCCAACTGCTGCAACAAGGCGATTTCCTTACAACACCAGACCTAAAGAACGCCTACTTCCACATTCCTATACATCCTGCTCACAGAAAGTATCTAAGGTTTGTACTGGAAGGACAACACTATCAGTTCAAAGTCCTTCCATTCGGAGTGACAACGGCACCACGAGTATTCACAAAGTGCCTAGCAGTAGTAGCAGCATATCTCAGGAGACAACAAATACATGTCTTCCCTTATCTAGACGATTGGCTCATAAAAGCCAAGTCATTCAATCAGTGTGTCCATCACACACAACAGACAATTCAAACGTTGCACGACTTAGGGCTCACAATAAACTACACCAAGTCGCACCTACAACCCTCTCATATACATCAGTATCTAGGGGCTACAATAAACACGTCTACAGCTCTAGCGTATCCCAGTCCACCAAGGATACAGAGCATTCAAGCCTTAGTCAGAAATTTTCAACACCAGCACTTTCTGCAAGCCAGAGTGTTCATGAGACTAATAGGCATGATGGCATCTTGCATCTTCGTAGTACCATAAGCAAGACTGCAAATGCGTCAGTTACAGGAATGTCTAGCACAACAGTGGAACCAGGCTGAAGGTCAATTAACAGACCTGGTGTTGGTAGATAGCCACGCACATCACTCTCTGCAGTGGTGGAACACCAAAAACTTGACAAAAGGGCGGCCGTTCCTCGAACCTGTTCCACAACTAGTGCTTACAGCAGACTCATCTCTCACAGGATGGGGAGCCCATCTCCTACATCATACAGCTCAAGGACAATGGATTAGTCAACAAACATTGTTCCATATCAACCATCTAGAGCTGCTAGCAATATTATTAGCACTCAAAACATTTCAAGTACAAGTACAAAACAAAGCTGTCTTAATCCGGTCGGACAACATGACAGACATGTATTATATACAAAAACAGGGGGGGGACACTCTCTACAACTGTCCCAACTCGCACAGAGCATTTGGAGATGGACCATTCCACAAAACATATATCTGTTGGCAGAGCACCTTCCAGGAGTTCACAATCAGATAGCAGATCTGTTGAGTCGGCAGACACAACAAATTCACGAATGGGAACTACATCTGCAGGTTCTTTAACCATTCTTTCACAAGTGGGGTCATCCAGACATAGATATGTTCGCCACACAAAAAAACGCAAAATGCCCAACCTTCGCCGCCAGGTTTCCACACCCGCTGTCCAAGGGCAATGCGATATGGATGAACTGGTCAGGCAGATTTGCGTACGCTTTTCCGCCAGTACCACTAATGCCATTAGAAGTACGCAAGCTCAGACAACAGTCTCTCAAAATAATACTAGTAGCTCCCACTTGGGCACGCCAACCGTGGTACACCACACTGCTAGAACTCTCTAATTCCACACCAAAAGTTACGACTGACTCCATCCCTGCTAACACAGAACCAAGGAGACATCAGACATCCAGACCCAAGTCAACTGAATCTAGTGATCTGGCTCCTGAAATCTTAGAGTTTGGTTATCTTAACCTACCACCGGACTGTATGAACATTATTAAAGAAGCTAGAAGACCTACTACCAGAGCGTGCTATGCGGCTAAATGGAAGAGATTTGCCATTTACAATAACCAAATTGATCCTCTGGATGCTTCCATCCAGAATATCATTTGCTACCTTTTACATTTACAAAGGTGTAACTTGAAATCAATCTGTAGAGTTACCTGTGTTTTTCCAAAACCCAGACTTTGTAGCAGAAAGGGCTTTACACACACTAGATGTTAAAAGAGCTCTTCTCTACTATATAGATGGAACTAAGCCTTTTCGAAAAACAAAACAACTGTTTTTGTCTTTCTCTCCACCTCATAAAGGCAACCCCATCTCTAAAGGTGGAATTGCAGGGTGGATTGTAAAATGTATACAAATATGCTATCAAAAAGCAAAACGTACATTAACAGTTCCTCCTAGAGCGCACACACAAACTAGGAGCCTCTATGGCTTTCTTAGGAAACATACCCCTAGAGGACATATGCAAGGCGGCAACATGGTCTACAACACACACCTTTACTAAACACTACTATGTTGATGTGCAAGCCAAGCAGCAAGCTGCAGTAGGCCAAGCTGTCCTTAAAACTCTTTCAAACTACTGCAACGGATACAGGTGACCACCGCTAGGGGAGATACTGCTGCACAATCGATGTTAAGTGTACAATCTGCAGCTCATATGCCTTGAACGGAAAATGCTACCTACCAGTATGCATCTGTTCTTGGCATGTAGAGCTGCAGAGTTGTACACGCCCTCCCGCCTCCCCGGGACTTGTATCCGTTCCAGTTTTATCTTACTTAGATGCACACGCATGGACATCCTTTTCTTTACTTCTACTAACTCCATAATTTCCCATCATGGCGAAAAACAATCTAAGGATGGAGCCGATGCCCATGCGCACTATCGTCCATGGGAGAAGTCACCTATCGCGTGACTACAAACACTTCTTCCAAGATGACAACAACATGCAATCATCCGAGCCCAACACCAGGTGGCGATCTAATGCTAAGTGTACAACTCTGCATCTCTACATGCCAAGAACAGATGCATACTGGTAAGTAGCATTTTTCCTAAATATATATTCACAGAAAAAAACCATAGGTTTCACACCAGTTATAGTTATCTGGAAATTTTACTGACATAAAACCATTGAAATTCCCAGGTTATAGTTAGTTGGACTCACTATAACTTGCGCCTGTAATGCACTGCTGATGACGTCACATATTACATCACTCATGACATGGTCAGTGACATCACTCATGACATCACTGATGACACCATCCAGTGAATGTGTGTCTTTCTGAAAATTAAATATGTTTTATATATGTATATGTAAAAGTCAATGGAAGAATAAATGTTTAAATAAGTGTTTTAATGAATGTTTTAAAAAAAAATTGATTGGTTAACTTGCTTATTAAGTGTATCCTAGTGAATACATATATTAGCGAGTAATGTTTAAATATTTAAATATATGTATCAGTGTTTCACTTTGTGTATAATTGGCTGCATGGGTTGGTGAGTAGCTACATGTGTGTGTATATGGGTTATTAGATGTTTTTTTAGTATCAGTATGAGTCTCTGTATGGTTTAGTGGGGGTATTACTTAGCACATAGATGCATTAATGACTGACTCACTGTTTGTATGTGTTTTGAAGACCGCATATGTGCAGGACTGTATGGGTGGATGAGTGTGTATATGTGTGTGTTAGTGAGTAAATGACTGTCTCACTAGTGTCTTTATCAGTAACGACATATGTTTCAATCTAGTATATGTGAGTATTGATGTTTATAAGTGAGTATAAGTGAGATTGTAAGAGTTCCTGTTTAAATAAGTATGTTTTTCTATAAGTGATTGTTTAAGAGAGTAAGTATGTGTAAGTTTTCTTAGAAGTAAGGTGGTAGTGTGTGTATAGTTGTATATGCAAATAAATGGATGTTCAATAGTTTATTTGCATGTGTGAGTATGTGTGTGAGTAACTTTTGGATGACTGTCGGTGTGTAACAAGATGTATAGGTGTATCACTACATATGATGAGTGAGTATATATATATGAGTGACTATATAGAACTATTGGTGAATGAGTGGATGTATATATAGATGGTGTTATTACTGAATTGGTTGTTGTAACTGGTATTGATATCTCAATTTTTTTGAAAATGTTAATTTCTATTTTCGAATATGTGTTTTAAGGGTTACATTACACTGAAAGGAGGTCTGTCACTCTGTCACAAAGATGGTGTCATCAGTGATGTCACTGACCATGTCTTGAGTGATGTAATATGTGACGTCATCAGCAGTGCATTACACGCGCAAGTTATAGTGAGTCCAACTAACTATAACATGGGAATTTCAATGGTTTTATGTCAGTAAAATTCCCAGCTAACTATAACTGGTGTGAAACCTATGGTTTTTTCAGTGAATTTCATAGGTACTATATATAAGGCCTCAAACCTGTTTTTTTCTTTGAATTTCAAAATTTGGTTAATAGCAAATGTCTATAGCTATGAAATGTAATATTTTTGAAAATGATTGAATCCTAGATTTTATTTGTATTTTATACAATTTTTTTTTTTTTTGACCCTGGTGCGCTCCCGGGGCGCGCACCGGAAAGCGTAGTCGTTTGAAGCGCCCCAGTGCGCGAACCAGGAAGCGTCCCGTTAGCGCCAATGTCGCGAAAGAAAACATGATCGTGACGTATCGCGTAGCCGCGTCCGCGTGATACGCACGGCGTAAGCGCACCCGGAAGCACTCGAGCGAATACACTCGCGCAACGTAAACATCCGACGTGCTTACGCAACGCGGCCCGGGGCGCGCCCGGGGGCGCGTCGCGTAAGCGCGTCGGTCATGTGACCTGAAAATAACACTTTTAAAAGGTGCAGAACAGTTTTAGTTTCATAATGATGAAATCCCTGGTCTTGTGACCTGAAAATAACACTTTTCATTGGTTCAGGCCTTTTTTTTTCTCCAAATGATGAAAGACCCCACCTTTTTTCCTTATTCTGACTTTGTCCTTTGACTGAGGAAGACCTGATTGTACCTCTCTGTACCTTTTTGATCTATATAATTGCTTCAGTCGCAGCAGCACGGGTGCATCTGCACCACCACCACCACCACCACCACAACCACCAAGAGGACCACCTCAGGATTACATTGGTGGTCAACAAGAGGAGGAAGAGGAGAAGGAGGAGGAGGAGGAGGAGGAGGGAGAAGGAGAAGATGGTTCGAAGAACACAATACCCCATACCAGCCAAGACCACACATTATATGGGAGTTTTTTTCGATCCCAGAGCGGAAGAAAAAAGTAAATGCAGCCAAGGTGACTTGCCTAATCTGTGGCATGGAACATTCTAGAGGGAACCCGAATAAAAAATATTCATTCGGAAACAACACAATGATTAGACACATGCAGCGCAGGCATCCAATAAACTATTCTGCTGCAAAGATGAGGAAACTGGCCAGAAACCCTCCCCAAACTACAAGCACCACCTCGAAAAGAAAGCAACGCACTCCGTCGGGACAAGAGGCTAGAGAGACGATGCCTTGCATTCAGCCACGGTTTGCAGATTTCCGTATAACCTGTAAATATTGTGTAGAAGACCATCTCCTACGGAGAACAGAGCGTAAAGCTCATAGTCCTTGCTGAGGACAACCACAAATGCCCCAATAAACCCTAATTATTTCTTTTCTTTTTTTTTTTTTGCTCCAGTTGAGCCATTTTCAATTCCCTGTTTTTTCGTTTCTCCCCATGAAAAATACAAAAAAAATAAAACTGTTCAGAAAACCCCAAAAAAGTTAAAAATGTTCAAAAAAACAATAAAAAAAATATAAAACAACAAAAAGAATAAAAAAACAGTTCTTTTTAGAACTACCTCCAATTTATAAAAAAAAGGCTACATTTTTTAAAACTCTGTCATTCTTTTTTCCCCATGGTCCGCTCCCCGGTGCGCGTACCGGGCGCTCCCCCCGCGCAAAAATTTTTTTGCCCCGCTGGGCCCTTTTATGGCCCCCACATCAAACCTAGGGGGTCAGGGGTGGTCTATCCCTGCCCCCTTATGGTCATTTCCTCCTTTTTTTTATCCACCTCTTGAGTCTCGTTCCTACCGAGACACAAGATGGCGGCTGCTCCGGACTGTTTCGAATGTTTACAGACACCCGAGAGCCAATCAGCTTTTCGTGCGCACCTCACGTGGCGCACCCGGTGCGCGTACCGGGGCGCTGCCATAGAGATATATATTTTTTTTAACCTAAATTACTCAAAATCCACTGAAGCACATATCTTGAGACATAGCAAAGGCACATCGGGCTACCAGTCCCTACAATTTTGCCAAGTTTGGTTGTAATCCATTCAGCCGTTCGGGCTAAAAGTGAGTTTGACCGCCCTATGGAAATTAACATGGGGAAAACACGTTTTGGGACCCCCCTTTTATCTCATCCCCCGCTTGACGAATCCCCCCGAAACTTTCATGGAAGGACCGTAGCTCCGCGAGGCAAATTTGAGGAAGTTTTCAGGCAGATTCGTCAACCGGCGCCAAAGTTATTCCAAATAGAATTTTGAGATTTTGCATTGAAAAAAATCCTAACTATAACTTCCTACTGGCGACCGCCAGTAGGATATATATATATATATATATATATATATATATATATATATATATCCTCGCTCCAGAACACCAAACAGGTCAGCGCACTCGCAGACAGGTGCGACTCAAATGCGGGGGTGCACCCGCATCAATACGACAGCTCCATTTCCTTTTCGCCACGGCTTCCGCCAAAAAGGAACCGCACTCTCGGGGACTTGTTACCAAAGATTTTAATTCAAGTGACAGAGCAAAATAGGCTGAAACGCGTTATGGTGTAGAGCACAATAAATCTATACGCACCAGTTTTGGGTTCGCCTCGTCTTTTTGATGCTGAATTTGCTGCAAGACGTCCTTCTGCCACATATATATATATATATTTATATATTTATATATCCGTCTCTCCTTCATCGCCGCCTGGAGGTTGCGGGAGGGTGTATTTTGTTGGATATATATATATATATTTTTATATACACTAGACCTGAAATGCTTGAGGAGTGGGGGAAGAACAACATGGGCTGCTCGCACAACATGATGTTAATAATCATCAAATATGCAAAAATTGAAGTCGAAGATCTCCATGTCAAAATTGCGGATATTGAAACCAAAATAACAGCTGCCAATGAAGACAGTGGTACCTTGAAAAAATTAAGGAATGAAATGGAAAAAAACCTTGATAAACATGAGGAAGAGGTACAAAATAGAAAACAACGCAAATTTAGTAGAGATCAAAATGACTACGAGTATGGGACCATTTTAACTTTTGCAAAAAAATATTATGTTTTCAAACAACAATGGGGTGCAAATATAACAACAACTGGAGAACAAACAAGCGGATCTGAATCGGACTTCAGCAAAGGTGAACAAAGACGACCGGGAATGAGAAGATTCTCTTTTTTAGACTAGATGCAGTTGCTCTATCAGGAGCAACAAACACCACGGGGCAACACCAAAGGCCGACGGCAGAACAGAAACAGAGGAAGAGGACGGGGATCCTACCCCCAAGGAAAACCAGGCACAAAACAAGACGAAGCAAGCGCACAAGGGGGCAATGCAATCTGAGGAACAGAACAACAATAGGGAAGTAATGGAAATCTCAGAAACAACTCCCAACTTAGTGATAAACCTGTCAAGATACATACTAACACCAATGGAAACCAAATTATTGATTAAAGGACTTTCATTTTGCCCAGAGACACACCATGATCTCACAGATACGAAGATTGATATCTACAAATATGTGAGAAAATTAAAGCTAAAGAAATTCTTCTGTAAAAAAACAATGGCACACCCCGAAATCCGACAAGAAAATCAATCACCTGAACAAAGAAGTACCTACCTCACGAATGAGACTCCACAAATTCGAGTCGCTTATGAACTGGCAAATGAAATAACAACACCATAGGTACCAGACACTCAGGTACTGGAGGAAATGGGCATAACCACAGACGATCGCCAAACAACGAACTTTAAAAACAAATCCAAATTTTGTCCTATCCTATATCCAGGCAATAAAATAGACACTTTCTATGATTTAGTCATGAATGACATTGAAGAAATGCCGAAAAACTACAACAAAACAGAAAAGAAAACCTAACCAAAGGTGAAAGAAAGGCAATACAAAGTCTCAAGAACAACATCAATATCGAGATAAAACCCGCAGACAAAGGCGGAAATATTGTCGTAATGGAGAAAAGGGACTACATGGAAGAAGCAATGCGTCAGTTGAACAACACCGGAAACGACACCATTCTCAAGAGAAATCCCACAGAAGAAATGAAACGTGAGTTAGAAACAAAACTCACGGGGTGGAAACAAAGGGGTTTGATAACGGAAGTGGAAAACAAATTTTTAATGGCTGATGATCCAATAACCCCAACCATATATTTCCTACCTAAAGTGCACAAGACCCTGAACAAACCACCGGGACGACCTATAATCTCGAGCTGTGGGAGCCTCTATGAAAATGTGTCAAACTATGTGGATTACTTTATAGCCCCACTCGTACCTACACTGAGCTCATACATAAAAGACACGGGTGATTTCCTACACATATTGATGAACACTGAATGGCAACCTAACTACTTGCTGGTAACCATTGATGTTATATCTTTATATACATCAATAAGCCACAACATCGGGCTACAGGCCATCAAATACTTCTTGGATCAACAACCTATTAATCAGAGAGAACACTCCAAAATGCTACTGGACATGATCTCAATGTGTCTACACAACAATGTATTCCTTTTTAATAAAAGTATCTACAAACAACGCTGTGGAACAGCGATGGGAGTTTCCTTCTCTCCAAGCTACGCGAATCTCATGATGGGGTGGTGGGAGAGGAGCGTGGCTTGGAGAGAAGAAAACGACCATTACATGGCCAAAGTGGCCTGTTGGCTACGATTCATCAACGACCTCTTCCTTTTGTGGAGAGGTACGGAAACAGAATTCTACACATTCTTTGCAGTCCTCAATAACAATGATGTGGGGTTAAAATTCACATGCTCAGTTCACGCCAAGGAGATAGAATTCTTGGACACAAGAGTTTACATTGCAAATGAACAAATACAAACGACTGTCCACAGAAAAAAGACAGCTACAAACAGTCTACTCCATGGCCTAAGTTTTCACCCACTAAAACTAAAACAAAGTATACCGTATGGAGAACTACTACGGATGAGGAGGAACTGCTCAGAAGACTCAGAAATGGAGGCCAAATTTAAAGAAACCACCAACCGTTTCAAACAGCGAGGATACAAAATACCAGATTTGGCAAGATGTGAGACAAAAGCAAGAACCAAATCAAGAGAAGACACACTTATGAATAAAGGCGCAAAGAAGAACCAGGCTGGAGATGGAACTCAATGTACAACTGTAGCCAAAGAGGAACAACCACGTATGATAATGACATATAGCAAAGAAAGCTATAAAATTCAGAAAATCCTAATCAAATACTGGGATGTGCTACGCAAAGACCCGTATATAGGAACCAATCTGGGTGACTACCCTTTGATCGCATACAGAAGAGCCCCCAATTTATCTGATCACTTAGTCAGAAGCCACTTTGAACTCAAAAAACAAGAAACATGGCTTGATATGAGAAAACGTGGATTTACAAGATGTACAACTTGCAAAGCATGCAAGATTGGCCAAAACACAAATACTTTAAAGGACCCGGAAGGAAAAAAAATTCATTATAAACACAAGCATCACATGCAAATCAACCTTCGTTGTGTACATGTTACAATGCTTCTGTGGGAAATCCTATATTGGCAGTACCACCTGTTCCCTTAAGACAAGAATTTTACAGCACATACGAGCGGTCCAAAATAATGATCAATCATACGCCATGGCTAAGCACATGGCCAAACATGACAAAAGAACTTGGATGGACATGAAATATTTTGGGCTGGCAAATATAATACCACATGAAAGAGGAGGGAATCGAACCATAAAACTGAGACGACTGGAATCGAAATTAATCATACGATTCCGTACCAAGCAGCCGGCAGGCCTGAATGGGGACGAAGAACTCTATGTCCACTTATAATTTCTGACATTATATGTGTCATATATGCTACTGTGCCATAGAAACATGCATTTAAATAACCATAGATTGAGGGATTGGCAATTGCTTCAAATATGAGACCAAACTTGTCTTAAATGTGAATTAAATGCTGTGAAGTTGGTTCGCGCAATGTGGGCTGTGACATTAAGTGGGGACGTAGGGCACTCAGCCCGTTTTTTCCTATAGCTATTACAGCGAATAGTTACACACTCAGATCTAGAATCAGGTAAATTGATTCATGATCTCACCGCTCGTGCCAGCACGATAGCGACTCAAAGGCGGACGTTTTTCCCCAAAACATGGCAACCCCTTCAGTGTTATAACATAAGACACACCCCACAAATGTACGCAGTCCACAGAGCGTGACCAAATTCATACATAACATTTGGGACGACTACAAGTCCCTGCATGCACTAGATAACATAAGTGTAATGCATCGGTATATAAAGCAAAACTGATGAGGGACTAACTCACCTTTACTACCGTGACCAGGAACTACGGTTCGAAACGCGTAGGATTGTGGCATGTTTTTGAATAAACAACTGCAAAGTCCAAGAAGTGTGCAGCGTATTCTTCATTTGTACTGAATATATATATATATATATATATATATATATATATATATATATATATATATATATATATATATATATATATATATATAGTACACTCAAAAGTGCTTTCCTCACAAGCCTAAGGTTATTGAACTGTTATTTTTTTATATTTGTATGTTTTAACAATCATGTAAACAATCCTTTTCATTTTGGTGAAATGTACGGTGATTTTATTGTTCTTGAGCCTTTATTTTTTTTTTAAAGAAATAATCATTTCTAAACAATTCTTTTCATTGTGGTGAAGCATGGTGAAGTGAACCGTGATTTTACTGGTATTTTTGCTGCTTTGCGGGGAACGTAGTTGTGGGAACTATACTTTTGTCGGCCATCTTGTATAGTCATCGTTCCAGTGCAGTTAGTAATCCAGCTTCTTTTCTGCCTGCGCCAGCTTATTTAAACACAGCTGTGTCGCAGGAAATCCCGGTTCTCCTTACAAGCCTATGGTTCATGATCCATTAATTTTTTTATAATTGTATGTTTTGAGAAACAATCATTCAAACAACCCTTTTCCTTATGGTGAATTTTAATTCTTTTTTTTTGGTTTTCATAATTAACTTTACACATTTGCAATGAATTACAAAATAAAATTTGCACTTGATTGGCAGCGACTCAGAAGTTGAGCATTTTACAGACACCTGGATCTGGAATAAACACAGGCAGCATAATACGCAGGACTCAATACATGTTCCCCTCTACAGGATAGCATTGACCACTTGGTAACTAAGTGCTAACTCCAAAGTAAACCCAACAGTGCTGGAAGCCCTTAGCCCTTTCGGTGCTCATGACGGAACCATTCCATCATCTGCACAGGCACACTAAATCCCTCTGCTGCAAACAGCAGAGGGATGATCTTTTTTTGTTTGGGCCTCGGGAGGTGGGAAAGAGCTTCCCCAGCCTTTTTTTATTTTATTTTCAATGTGATGACGATCACGCACATGGCGCGTTGTTGTCATGACATTGAAGATGAAACTGAAACTTAGTTTCAGTTTCAATATTTCTGTACTCTGGCTACCTCAGCCTCCGAGCACTGAAACACATGGGATAGGTATGGTTCGGATGTGGAGTTTCCAATGGTACCCTTCCCTAGAGGATCTCTGCTTGGGGATCGCACCAGGAGGACGATCCCAAAGCAGAGATCAACCCTCCAGGCACCAGGGAGGGGGGAGCGGCCCGTTTGTAGTGGGGGGAGCCTTTGCTCCCACCACTGAAAAAGGCATAACCAGTCTTTCTGCCCCCCCTTGGGGACAGATGGGGGCAGTAGCCCCCAATCTGCCCTCCCTGCAGAGGCAGAAAGCACACTAGACACCAGCGATCTTTTTTTATAGGCAAGGGGGGCTCCACAGTATGGGCATGCAAATGCCCCTGCCCTTTCCCCCAATCCCTTCAAAAGTCTTTCTGCCCCCTCCCCCCTGGAGGCAGATGGGGGCAATAGCCTCTGATCTGCACCGGGGGGTGGAGCATCAAGCCCACTAAGCACCAGGGATTTTATTTTTGTATGTACCCGAGGAACGTTTGCTACAGTCTTTCTTTCACCTCCCCCCTTGGCAGATGGGGAGCAATTGTCTCTTATCTGCCCCCCCCCCCCCCCGCCCCCCCCCCCCCCCCCAGGCGGTGGCTGAAATCCCACTAGGCACCAGGGAATATTTTTCTATTTTAAGTTGAGGGGTGGTGCCTGCACAGAATAGGCATGCCAATGTCCCCACCCCCTCTCAGTAAATGCCACAGACTTTCTGCCCCGAGGAGGCAGTTGGGGGCAATGATGGCAGGGATTATGCTGGCTTTTTTGTACTAAAGGGTGGTCGCTGCCCAGAATGGTCATACCAATGCCCCCACCCCAAAAATAAATAGCCACAGTCCTTCTGCCCCCCTTGTGTGCTTATCTGGGCAATAGTCTGCAAAATTTGAGTTTTGCAGGCTATTCTGGGTAGGAAAACATGGGGGGGAAGTCGGGCAGGTCCACGCAAGCCATACCGCCCTGAACTCAGTGGGTGTCTAAATTTCAAAGATTTCGGGGTTTGGTAGGTTTCCCTAGATGGCCACCGAAAAGCGCGGTGGGAAAAACCCTGGTGAGCCCCTCTGCAAAACCAGGTCGTTTTGCGATAGGTAATTTTGATGACTCCAAAATACGATTTGGGCCCTTCCCTGCCGCAGCACTTGGCCCACCCACACAAGTGAGGTACCATTTTTATCGGGAGACTTTGGGGAATGCGGGTGGGTGGAACATTTGTGAATCCACACAGATTCCAAAACCTTCTATCACAGAAATGTTAGGAAAATGTTGTATTGTTTTTTGTTTTTTTTACAAAGTTTGAGGTTTGCAAGAGATTCTGGGTAACAGAACCTGGTGAGAGCCACACAAGTCACCCCCTCCTGGATTCCCCGGGTGTTTAGTTTTCAAACATGTATAGGTTTGCTAGGTTTCCCTTGGTGCCGGCAGAGCTAAGGTTCAAAAACCACAACTAGGCACTTTGAAAACAAGCATTGGCATAGCCAATAGGTCTCGCCTTTAGGACCTTATAAGTGTTTAGCCATGCAGCACATTATCATACTACCTAATGGGAGAAGGGGCAGCTAGTCCACCTGCCTACTTAGAAAGCCTGTAAAATAAGTCCCCCAAATCACACCTGGGATATGGTCTTTGCGTAGCGTAGTCTAGTGTACTTTAGTAGGAGGAAAGAGAATAAAAGAAAAAGAAATGAGAGAAGGAAACAGAAAGAAAGAATGAATGATTGAGAAAATGAGAGAGAGAAAGAAAAAAGGAAAAAAACATGGATGAAAGAAAGAAAAATATGTCTCTCTTCCCAAAGAATGGAAATAAATCTTAGTCTATAACCTTTGATTAGGAACAGCTAAGTTGCACTGCACAGTACCAGTTCACCTGCTGCACCATTGATAGCTTCGCCGCTGCTTTCATACTGCCCTATGTCCTCTTCTACCCGCCCCCACCCTCACCTCCTGCCTACTAAGTGCTACAGCCAAACCAACAGCAGGGCTGGGGAGAGGGGAGCACTACAAGCGCAGGAGGGGCAGTTTCTACCAGCCCTGTCGAGCTGCCATCAGCATGTCGTTGAGACATGTTGCCCACAGCACACCCACAGCACACACTCCTTGCCAATGGTTCACCTGTGCACACACATGCCCGCCCGCAGCATCAACAGGTGGACAAGAAGCTAGAAGCCCCACAGCTGCCTTGCGCCCCCAACCCCACTGCACTCACCTGTGCTCATGGGCGTCTGCAGCCTCGCTCGCTTGGCAAAAGGAGGGGGCCGGGCCCTTGCCTTGGCCGGAGAGGAGCCAGATTACATTTTGTAAATGTAAATTGATACTTATATAGCGCACTAATCACCCGCAAGGGTCTCAAGGCGCTTGTACGAATACCGCTGTGGAACCCATCCTGGCTTTCCCTGTGAGGCGTCCACTCCTGGGCACCCCCAAGGTGGAGGCCAGGGATCCTTAGCGTTGTGGGGGCCGTTGTGGAGATTAAGCAAGCTATTGCCCAGAGTTGCAGAGTGGGACTCCATGATTGGAATAGGCACTGAGGAAAGAATTATCAGGTCCGTGGAGTTTTGAGCCCAAGACCCGCCAAGGCGGGTAATTGAACCCTGGTCCCGGGCTAAACCTCTGCATCAGGGTCTGCCGCTCTAACAATTGAGCCACACTTCTCCACTTGAGGCCTTCCGTTGAGTCAGAGCTGCACTGAGGGCACTGCTCTTGGTAGTCGGCGCGGAGCCGATAGGAAACGAGAGGGACTCTTATTGCAAAACAAAAATTCAGCCAAGGAGCATCTCTTATGTGCCAGGAGGGTGTGTGTGCAATGTGCGAGCGTTGTGGGGGGACAAGCGGAGGAGGGGCTCCTCCTAGGCTCCCTGAGTAATCATTCAGCCTGAAGGCTGGGGATGGACCAAAGTCCTAGGCCGTGCTATCAGGGCACAGTCTTCCTGTATCCATGGAAACTAACTGTGCAAAAAGACTGCAGCTGGCAGCGCCTGAAGTCACTCAGAGGAAGGGCTCCTGGGAAGGGCTGCGAGGGGCTCCAAGAGTACTCATCACACCGTTAGGGAGGAGGGCGGCTCTGGGTCAGGCTGGAGTCAGTGCCACAGGGACTGGCACAAGAGTGGCAGGGTGGAACAAGTTCTCAGTAGGGTTCTTAAACCGGATCTAACGTTGTGCCGGATGAGACGAGAGGGTGGGGGTGACTACAGAGAATACAGCTCGAACTAAGAGGGACAGGCGGGGTGCGGGTTCGGGTGAAGGAAGCTGGCATCGCCATGCAGCAAGGGCTCTTCGAAACAAGCGTGTGCCTCGCGCTGACGGTAAAAAAAAAAGACGAGGAGAGGGGGGATGCAGCAGGGTGAGGCCAGGGGGCCTGCGCCTGTTTCCCTTGCGGGAGCGTGCTTTAACTGTCTGTTTGCAAGTTAATTACAAACAGATGGTTTGAAAGCTTGCTCACGCAAGGGAATCGCCAAACGTGCACCCGTTGCCATTCAAAGCAATGCAACACTTATGTACGCTGCGTAGGCGAGACCTAAAAAGGGGTCAGTTTTCACTGTAAAAATGTTGTGTGTTCACGTTGTGTTTTGGCCCGTTTCCTGTCACGGGCAGTAGGCCTACCCACACATGCGAGGTACCATTTTTATCGGGAGACTTTCTATGCATTTCTGTCTTCCAAATGTAAGACCATGTGTAAAAAAGAGGTCACCTTGAAAAATGACCTATAATTCACATTCAATGCGGTATTTCTGCAGTATTGGAATTTTTAAAAATGTGGTACACTAACTCCCCAAAATGGTGTGTGATTGGTGAGAAGTAGCGACTGTATCTCAGTGAAAGACTTCGTAACTTGAAGACATCTACTGTGCAGATGGTAAGACCACTTCTTTCTGAAACAAGAAGGCTTTCAGTCTGCTTAAAGCATCAAATTTCACATTCGAAATCTGTATCAAAGGCCAAATTGTCAAAACCCTAACTGTACAGGCAGAAGGAAAAAGCACTTGTGCCTCATGCTCTGTGTTAATGTCCCAACCATAAGAGATAGTACCAAGAGTGATAACGATGCAGAGACATACACAATAAATAGGGTATTTTTAGAGTTTGTCAGTCCAAATATATCCTAGGATACTTTATCCTAAATAATTCCATCAGCAACCAGAATAGCTGAAATGTTGACCAGAAAAAGGTATCTGCATACTTTGTGTGATAAAGAATGGGGTTTCAAAACCTTGTGTACGAGGCATGTGTGCTGTAGATACACGTGCTTTGCAAACTTCTGCCATCTAGTGTTGAGTCTGGATGTTTGCAAGTTGTTTTTCTCCGAAGAAGTGTTTCCAGTCACAAGGTAAAGTTACTCCTCATTTCAGTGATAGTGTGCCTGGGCATCAACTCCATTGTTAGATTGTTTTTTTCTGCCATCGTGTTCAGACGTGTATTGTTGCGCTGTGCTTTGAAACCGTTCTTCGGGTTTCCATCGGTGCGCAATCCACTCTTTCTCAGCGGCATTGGTTTTGTACGCGTTTCCCTGTTCTCCGCGTATCGCATCGGTCCACAAATTCTCCATCTTTCATTGAAAACGTTGTGGGCGGCCCTCAGGCTTAGCAATGTCAGTCCAGCCTTCTGCCGATAGAACGGACTCCGTTTCAGTTCTGTCCTCTGTGCCAAGCCAAGTACCCTCGCATCGACCTACATCAAGTCTGAAACTTGTGCCTCTCTGCAGAGCAAAAAGGAGGAAGACTGCAGGGCTTCTAAATCGTTTCAGTCCCAAAAAAACTCTATGCGATCGTCTGGCTTGACGACGAGAAATGCAATACCAAACTATTCAACGCCCTCTGGATATCTTCCGTGAAGAATCAGAGCAGGAAGCAGTTGAACGTCGGCGGCAGAAGAAGAGGCCTTCTCCTTTCCAATTGTGAACTCGAGATCGATTTGGAATCCAAAGATGTGCCTAAGGGACAGGGTGCTATGAGTACCGAAGATGCCTTGCCCCCAAAATCTTTTCCAAAAAACATAAGGCTACGCACCACCTCTGCCTTCTGGCCAAGGTTGGCACTGAGACAATGTTTCCGACGTCCCGCCACAGCACCAAAACAAATCGTCAAGCCTTCTGGCTTGTGAGTCGGTTGGCCAAAATAATCTTCTGATCCCAAACCCTCCAGTTCTGAGGACAAATCTGGTTCGGAGCCAAAACCCTCCGCTCCAAAACAAAAACATGCTTCGGAGCTAAAACATTTAAGCTCCCAAAAGCAAATCTATCTCGGCGCCAAAATCAAAGGACAGCCTCTGCGAGCCTCCCGAACCAATTTTAGACCTTCTTAAATCTAAATTGGATCCTTAACAGAAGAAGATTTATATCAATCCTGATACGGAACATATTTGTGCTAAAACACCAGCCAAATTCCAACTTCCTTCAGAGGACCTTGCATATAAGATCCATCTGAAGAAGAAAAAGGACGTAGCTAGCAGCCCTGCTTATCCTGCCCCGCAATCACCTCCACCATCTTCTCCACATTTACAAATTCTAGATCCTTTACACATAACACCTCAGGGATATCCACGTATACAGCCTGAAGGGGATGATATTGATGAAGAAGACACTCATTTGCCTGTAGAGCCATTGAATGATTACACCATTGACTCTCCATTGGATGCTGACCCAGACCTTTACCCTGCAAAAGCCATCGCCACCTGACGATAATGTGGCTTATCAAGAACTTACTGATAGAGCAGCAGAGTATCATGGGGTGACCTTATATTAAGAGTCCTTAGAAGAATTTTTATTTGAAACACTTGAGTCCACACACAGGTCAAGTCAAACAATCCCTATGCTAAAGGGCATGATGAGGCATGCAGATGACATCTTCAAAGACCCTGTGCAAGAACGTATTTTAACTCCCAGGGTTGATAAAAAATATAAACCTGATCCTGTGTTTATCGAAGGACATTTACCTCTTGACTCCCTAGTGGTGTCCAATGCTCACAAAAGAGCTAATTCGCAAACCTCTGGTGATGCACCTCCCCCAGACAAGGAATCTAAGCTTATAGATGCCATTGGTGAAATGAGTGGCTGCTCAAACCGCTAACCACTGGTGCATCGTAAACACACAGGGCCTACTAGCTAGGTATGACAGGGCACACTGGGATGAGATGGAGCAATTGCTCCAATATCTCCCAGACGAACACTAAGCCAAGGCACAAGAGTTAGTTCAAGAGGGGAAACTAATTTCTAACTCTTCAATCAAATGTATTCTAGATGCTGCTGACATCACTGCTAGGGAGGTCAATACCAGCATTCTCCTCCGAAGGCAGGCATGGCTTAGGATTTTGGGATTTAAACCTGAGGTTCATCAGTCCATTTTAAACACCCCTTTTGACAAAGAACACCTCTTTGGTGCTGAAGTCGATCAGTCTTTACAAAAAAAGAAAAAAAATCACCGAAGTGTCAAAGTCCATGCGAGAGCTCCAGTCCCCTCAAATAGGGGCTCCTTTTGCTGCTCCTTTTTCAGAGCAGGGTCAAAAACTGCATCTTCAGACCCAAATGTTTCCTCTTATAAAAGCAACACACAATCCTCTCCCTACTCCACCAACTGGGTTTCGTGGTCAACATGCAAAAGTCTCACCTACAGTCTTCACAGATACAATTGTATCTAGGAGCTACTCTCAACACTCACAAGGCTCTGGCCTCTCTCAATGCAGCCAGAATTCACAATATCCAAACTCTATAGCTACAGTTCCACGGGAACCAAACTTTACCATCCAGGACTTCCATGCAGCTACTAGGAATGATGACGTCATGCATCCCAATAGTGCCTCATGCAAGTCTACACATGTGTCCTATACAAGAATGTTTAGCACTTCAGTGGAATCAATCACAGGGTCAATTAATAGATCTAGTGTCGGTAGACAACCGCACCCATCCCTGTCTGCAGTGGTGAAACCCACAAAATGTATAAAAAGGGTGGCCCTTCATCGACCCTGTTCCACAGATCGTGCTAACAGCAGACTCATCTCTCACAGATTGGGGTGCACATCTCCTCCATTACACAATCCAGGGTCTCTGGGACATCAAGCACCAGTGTCTCCACTTCAACTATCTACACATTCTAGCAGAATTTCTAGTGCTAAAAGCTTTTCAGTCTCATCTCAAAGACAAAGTTGTCTTAGTCTGCACAGACAACATGACAGTTTTGTACAATGTACAAAAACAGGGGGACACACACACACTTCAACTGTGATGCCTCTCTGACCATTTGGAACTGGGCAATCCATCACAGGATTCATCTTCTGGCAGAACACCTTCCAGGATTGAACAATCAAATTGCCAATCTCCTTAGCAGAAGGAGGCAGCAAATGCACAAATGGTAACTTCATCCCCAAGTTTTCCTTCCATACTTTCAACAATGGGATACCCACAAATAGATCTGTTCACCACAGTAGACAACGCAAAATGCCCAACCTTCGCTTCTAGGTTTCTACACCCTCTCTCCAAAGGCAATGCCCTATGGATGAATTGGTCAGGGATATTTGCCAATGCTTTTCCGCCTCTCCCACTCCTTCCGTTTTTGGTTCACAAACTCAGGCAAACATTACTCACACTGATTATGGTAGCTCCCATATGGGTCCGTCAACCATGGTACACCACCCGGTTAAAGCTATCAGTAGTTCCACATCAAAAACGACATGTCACCTCCAGTCCTCTCAGTCAGAACCTTGGAGAAATCAAACATCCAAATCCCAAGGAGCTCAATTTAGCGATTTTTCTCCTAAAGTCATAGAGTTTGAATATTTAAATTTGCCACCAGACTGTTTGACTATTCTGAAAGAATCAAGAAAGCCTACTACCGGAGCTTGTTATACAGCACAGTGGAAACGATTTGTTGTCTATTGTAACCACAACAAAATGATTCCTCTAGATGCTTCTGTTCAAAACATTTGTTACCTTTTGCACCTACAGCAATGTGGACTAGCTTACACATCTATTTCACCTTGCAGCAGTAGCTACGTATTTGCAGAACAGACAGCATTTATCTTTGTTCAAAGTTCCTGTCTTTAAAGCCTTTATGGATGGTTCAAAGAGAGTAATAATACTTTAAAAAAACTTCCGGCGCTAGTGTGGAATCTTAACATTGTACTTACAAGACTTATGGGTCCACCCTTTGAACCATTACACAATTGTCCTTTACAGTTTCTTTCATGGAAGATTGCCTTCCTCATTGCAATCACTTCATAAAGGAGAATTGGTGAGCTACAGTATTAACCATCGCAGAACCCTTCTTTCAACTCCATAAAGATTGAGTAGTTCTTCGTACCAATCCTAGATTCCTTCACAAATTAGTTTCTGCTTTCCATCTTAACCAATCAGACGAGTTACCTGTGTTCTTTCTTAACCTGATTCAGTAGCAGAACAAGCTCTTCACACGCTTGATTTCAGAAGTGTTATTGTACTACATAGAAAGGACAATAGATTTTGGTAAAACAAAGCAACTGTTTGTTGCATTTGCTCCACTTCACAAAGGCAATTCTAACCTCTAAATCTGACGTTTCCAGATGGATTGTTAAATGCATGCAAACCTGCTATTTAAAAGCTAAAAACTTTATCTATAATCCCTAGAACCCGTTCCACTCGCAAAATAGGGGCCACTATGGCCATCTTAGGTAACATCCCTCTAGCTGACATCTGTAAGGCAGCAACATGGTCTACACCACACATATTTACTAACCACTATTGCATGGATGTGTTGGCACACCAACAAGCCAATGTAGGGCAAGCAGTGCTTAAAACACTATTCCAGACAACTGCAACATCTACTGTCTAGCTACCGCTTTGGGAGCAAACTGATATATGGTCTATGCAAAGCATGTTTATCTACAGCACACATGCCTCAAACAGATTATGTTACTTACCCATTAAGGTTCTGTTCTTGGTATGTAGATCTGTAGGTTCACATGTGCCCACCCCCCTCCTTGGGCACCCATAGTAACAGTTCTCATTATTTACATTACATATGCATGGACATCTCTGAACTACACTCGCGTTCTCCATTCTCACCCTCTTGCGGGAAAACATTCTAACATCGGAATCCATGCCCATGCGCACTTTTACTGAAAGGAGGAGTCACCTTACCTTGTGACTGAAAAGACTTTGTCGAAGAAAAACAATGTGCAAACATCCAAACTCAACACTAGATGGCAGGAGTACGTAAAGCATGCAAATCTACAGCTCTACATGCCAAGAACAGTGTCGTACTGGGTAAGTAACAGAATCCTTACCAGTTCAGCAGCTGAACGTTCAGGGAGATCGTGTCCTCACAGAAGCAAGAAAGACTGTCACTAAACCAATCCAGATGAAGAGGAACAAAATTATAATCCAAATGTATATCCAGGAAGGGATAAAGTATGTCATTTTGAGCCGAACATAACATTTATGTAGTTCCCTTTGTGGAGGTGGATCTGGATCTAACGAATCCGAAGAGAAGTCATCAAAGCCGAAAAAGTAGCCCAAAGCTGTTTGTACCAAGTTGGGAGCCTCGTATAGCTATGTAGAACTGGAAGATGTCTTTAATGGCAATATGGTGCGGTATACACCACCAGTGTCTATTTGCAGAATCAAACTCTGTGTTTCCATACATGATGATTGTGTGGCATTTGTTGATCGAAACCAGTAAGAAGTGATACTTCAGTGTTAGTTTTCCCTGGCAGGGGAGTAGAAGCTTCATTGTTGGTCAAAGTTTTTAAGGGGACTTTAGGGTAGAGAGAGGTGGCAGGTGACTACCCAGGAGCCCTCGAGGCATACTATGTAAAACCGGCCACATGATGTTGATTGATATGATCAATGGACAAAAGTCTCTTGTGTTTGAAGCTGACAAGAGGCGGTAAAAGTACAGGTCTCGTACCTTCAGCAGCCGCGACAGGCACAGGCGCTCTGTAAGATGGCCTGAATTCCTTCTTGTCAATTAGTTTCTCCTGTAGATCCCTCGATCTTTGGAATCCAACCAGGAGTTGCCGGTGCTTCCTCACTTCACCAGTGGTGGAAGTGTTCTCTTGGACATTGCTATGAGCTTCTCTGATTATGTTCTGGTCCTGTAAAACATCCAAACGTTCACTGATATCAAAAGGTGATTCTGGCACCACGGTACTGGGACTGTCAAAGTCTGGAAAGCACATCTTAACCCTGAACAGGATCTCATAGTCTGACCACGCAGGGATTTTCTAGGCAGATACTTTTGGGCTCTCACACCCCATGTAGGAGTTGAACCCAACTACATCCTGAACCTAGTACTCAAGTTGTTAAAGTCTGCTTTTGGGCCTGGTTCTTATTCTCCACAATTGTGCTTCCCTCTGGATGATAGGAGGAGGAGTACTGCATAGTCACACCCAACTTTCCCATTTATTTATTTATTTATTGAGTTTGTAGAGCGCGACAGCTACCCGTAAGGGTTTCCTGGCGCTAAAAGGCAAAGCAGTAAGACACAAATCAGTAAGAAGTTATTGGTCAAAAAGCCAGGTTTTCACTGCTCTACGAAAGCGAGTGTGGCAGTTCTCCATCCGGATATCCAACGGAAGTGAATTCCAGAGTCTGGGTCCTAGGTTTGCGAAGGAGCTGCCGGCCATTCTAGAGAGTCTAAACTTAGGTACACAAAATGAATATTGAGACGAGGAACTAAGTGAACGAGCAGGGGTGTTGCATGTGACAAGGGTCTAAAGGTACAGGGGAGCTACTCCAGCCTTGAACTTGTGCATGTAGCTCAACGCATTGAACTTTACACGACTTTCAACTCGGAGCCAATGGAGCTCCCTCAGACGTTCTGTGATGTGATCACTTTTCCGGAAACCACAAAGAAGCCGTGCGGCAGCATTTTGGACCAATTGAAGGCGACGTGTGACCGCCTTGGTGGACCCCAGGTAGAGCACGTTACCGTAGTCCAACTTGGAGGTCACCAAGGCACTCACAACGGATCTCTGGGTATTAGATGGTAATATCCAGAAGATTTTTCTCAGCCACCGCAATATGATGAAGCAGGTGGCGGCCACTTTATTGGCTTGATCTTTCATGGATAAGCCCTTGTCAATGACCACCCCAAGATTGCGCACACGTTCAGACGGGGACGGTAAGGAGCCCATGGCAGCTGGCCAGTGCCTCGGGCTCCAAAGATCAGGTTTATTCCCAAGTACCAAAACCTCAGTCTTCCTATCATTTAATTTGAGCAGGTTACGGTTCATCCACCCAGATATTTCGCTGAGACCTGCTTGCAGGGGGGAGGATGAGGTAGGGTCCGCTTGGGATAAAGAAAAGATGATTTGAGAGTCGTCTGCATAAGTAAATAAATTTAGCCCAGAGCATTGTGCAATGTGAGCTACGGGGGCAACATAAAGATTAAAAAGAAGGGGGCTAAGGATTGAACCCTGGGGCACACCGTGCGGGGAAAGATAGCATTTAGAAGTGGAAGAGTGGGAAAAAATTTGAAAGGTACGGTCCGTCAGGAAAGATGTAAGCCAATCCAGTGCTTTACCACCGATGCCAATGGACGCAAGGGAACTAAGAAGGATACTGTGAGATATAGTATCAAAGGCTGCACTGAGATCAAGTAATATCAGTGCAACAGTTCCCCTCGATCCAGTAGCAAGCGCAGATTTTCTGTAACGACCAGAAGAGTGGTCTCGGTGGAGAATCCTGGACGAAGGCCAGACTGTGAGGGATGTAGTAAATTATTTGTTGCAATGAATTGTGACAGATGCAAATGGATATGCCTTTCTAGGATTTTGGAAAAAACTGGCAATAAAGAAATGGGGCCAAAATTGGAAGAAACATTAGGGTCAGCAGTAGGTTTTTTCAATAACGGGGTGACCTAACGGGGTGACAATTGCATGCTTTCAGCAACTAGGGACAGTAGCCGTGCTGAGTGTGTGGTTAAGCAGAGTGCAAATCATAGAAAGTTGGGGGGAATCCAAAAGACGCAGTATCGGGACAGGTAGAGGATCGATGGGAGAACCTGACTTAACCTTACTTAACATCTCCAAGAGGGTTGAGGGACACAGATCCGGCCAAGACAGGAGTAGAGCCGAGGACAGCGCAGAAGAGTCAGCCCCCTTCCCCGCATTGACGGGGGGGTTCGTCAAGGCGTTGCTGTTTCCTTCGGCAGAAATGTCCTGATACATATTTTCGATTTTAGAGATAAAATACTGGGCGAGTTCATCACATTTACTACTAGATAGTAAGGTGAGTGTAGCCGTGGTCTGAGAACCAGCCAGTCTCTAACCATGCTGAACAGTTTTTTTGATTTATTAGCTGCTTCAGTGATTATCCTGTTGACATAATTAGCCCTTGTTAGGACACACGCCTTGTAATAGCGCTTCAACTCAGTTTTGTAGATAAGGCCAGCTGAGAGGGAATAATCCCTTCTCCAGGCGTGTTCCAATTTTTTGCATCGAGATTTGTGGATTCGAAGGGTCTCGTTATACCATGGGGCAGGTGCCTTGTGAATTGTCATTTTCTTATGGACAGAAGGAAGGCAAATATTGATGGCTTCAAAGAGCCAAGAGTTCACGGAACCAGCCACAGTTTCCATGTCATCCAAATCAGATACATTGGTGGGCGAGAGATCGGATGGGGCTTTGTTGAAAGCGACAATGTCAAGCTTTTTCCAGTCTCTCTTTCTAATGCTCACCGGGGGTCTACAATTAAGCAATGCTTCATTACTAGCAACAGTTAACTTAATTAAATAGTAGTCGGACCAAAGGACTGGCAACGTCGGGACGCAATATAGCTGGCAAATGTTGGAAAAAATAGGGTCTAGAAAGTGCCCACCCCTATGGGTGGGGCCCTTGTTGTGTAAAGTAAGATTCACAGAAGCGAAGTCAGCAATAAGATTGCTGCCCACACTATTTTTGGGTCCTCCAAATGTACATTAAGATCGCCAACAACCAAAAAGTAACTGGACAATGTAAGAACTGATGCTATGTATTCTGAAAGCTGAGCCTGCCAGGAATTAGCAGGGCCCGGGGGACGGTACACTAATAGTCCAGTAAGAGTGGGTTTAGGATTAAGGGTAAGCTTAAAGTGCGCTGCCTCGCAGCTGCATAGAGTGACCGAGTCAAATTGGCATTGATAAACGTTCTTAAATATAATTGCCACCCCACCCCCGACTTTCTTTGGTCGGTCGCTCCTTACAATAGCATAATCAGCAGGAAGTGCCTCTGCGATGTCTGGGACCGAACTATCTTGAAGCCAAGTTTCAGTGATGAAAAGCGCATCCGGAGATTCATGGGTGAGAAGATCGAAGATCTCGCGCTTATGCTTGGGCAACGAACGACAGTTCAGGCTAAGAAACGTGTAACTCGGGAGAGAAGGAATGGCAGTCCGCAGAGCGAAGCTGCTGCATAGCTGCGGGACATCTAAAGAGAAAGAACAGTGAGAACAGCATTGTGGGAACTGATCAGGCATATCAAAAGTAGCGACTATGTGATCACTCATAGGTCTTAGGGCAAGCAATTGATTAGCTTCATAGGTGAATCTTGGCCGCGCAATTTGGCCAGGGCTTGTGGCCCCTGGACCCGAATGGGCGCGGACGGGCGAAGACGGGCACGCCTTTGGCACGTCGTCGGGGCGCCCGCAGCGCCCAGCCGCTGCGCGGACGGTAAGCGACGCACATTTATACAGGAAGAGGGTGGGAGGGTCGAAAAGACTATACCGCAACCCCTGCGCCTCCCTAGAAGAAGGCGGCTCAGCCCCGGATCAGATCGCGACAGCGCCTGATCGGCTGCGCGGGATGATGTCAGGGCAATTAAGTAGCCGTGTGCAAAGTGAGTAGGTAAGCAGCAAGCAAAGTAAAAACAATTATTAAAAAATCAAGATGGAGATGTGCTGCCTAGCTTTCCCGGCTTTACTACTCAGGAAAGTAAAGTGCAAAGTGCCAATCAATGCTCGCCTGAACCAGCGTGGTTTAAATAACCTGAGAGGGCGGGAGGGTCAAAAAGACTATACCGCGACAGCGCCTGATCGGCTGCGCGGGATGATGTCAGTGCAATGAAGTAGCCGTGTGCAAAGTGAGCAGGTAAGCAGCAAGCAAAGTAAAAACAATTATTAAAAAATCAAGATGGAGATCTTCTGCCTAGCTTTCCCGGCTTTCCGCCTCAGGAAAGTAAAGTGCAAAGTCCATGGTGTCCCTGTAAGCCCCAGAGGCGAACGCCGGACTCTCGTCCAAATGGAAAGTGGCTACTGCATATGTCCCGATGAAGACAGTTTGAGCGTCATCCGATCACTGTGGCCAAACCCATAGGAATTGAGAGCAGAAATCAACTGCTATCATGATTTACTTATAGGAACCGTCTGAGTGAATCTGTTTAAGCACCTCTGGCAAAACCACTAATGAGGGTGTACCATGGGTTCCGGTATATACTGCAGCAAAGACTGTCCCCCAAATGGTGCTGTATTCCACTGGGGGAGCCATCCCCATTGGCAACTACATTGAGAGAATCCTATGTTTATCTTGGGGTCTTGTAAAGTGAAACACTGCTTCAAGCGAATTTGTTTGTTGTGCAATCCAGAACAGAATCTCTTCCCACCTGATGGGAACCTTACCCATGACTGCATTGATGGCCACTATACTACTTCCAGGCATATACAACACATACAGATGAAGGACGGAATATTGAACATTGTCAAACATTCACCCCCAGTCACAGATCTGGGTTTAATCCACCATTACCTTGCTCGCTATGCCATTCCAGTTTAGACCCAGCTGTATGCAAATCAGCTCTGACTCTTCCTCATGGGAATAGTCCAGCCCAAACTGGCAAGCCAGGTCCTCTCATGACCGGAAAACAAGCATCCTGGGACTGGTTGTGCGGCATCACCCCTCATCAGCTAGGCTAGCTTGAAACCAGTGGCATAGCGAGCATGGCACCCACATCTGGTCATACCCTTCCCACTACAGGTGAAAGTGCAACATATGGGCCACTGTGAGGATCTAGTGTTGATACGGGCCAGCACCCATTGTTCTCTGCAGTGGTGGAACAACAACAATCAGTTGCAGGGTCAGCCCTTCATAGAGACTGTTCCGTAGGTGACCATCACCATGGACATCTCACCCTCAGCACCTGACCGTTCGGGGCACATGGTCGCCACAAGAAAGAGGCCTTCACATCAAGTACCTTAAGCTTCTGCCCATCCAGCTAGCTCTCAAGGCCTTTTTTTTTTACCAGGTTCAGCACAAAGTGGTGTTGATAAATACTGACAAAATGGCTGCCATGTATTATCTTCAAATGCAAGGCTCCATGACAGTCTGCGTTAGCACAAAACATTTGGCATTGGGAGCTTCACCACCGGATGCACCTGCTGCTGAAGTACCTTCTAGGAGTGGACAATATTGGACTGCAGGATGCAGCAACAAGTCCATGAGTGGGAACTTCACCCACGGGTACTACTGCCGTACTACTGACATTCCGAGAGATCTACCGATTTTCGCCACTGCCCAAAAAGCAAAATGCCAAAACGTTGCCTTTAAGTTCACACACTCACAATCTATGGGTAATGATGCATGGATGAATAGGTCAGGGATATTTGCTTACATTTTTCCTCCTCTTCCTCTCCTTATATACGTGGTTTGAAAGTTTCATCAAACATACTTCACTCTCATTCTGCTCGCTTCCACTTGGGCCAGACTGTCATGGTTCTCAAACCTTCTGGAGATGTTGATAATTCCCCACGAGAAACTCAATCGGACATCCCAACTCTTTTTATCCATCTGTCTCCTTAGGTCCTAGAGTTTGGCTGTCTTACTCTCCCCTCCAGAGTGTATGTCTATCCGCAAAACCTGCTATGATGCCAAGTGAAAGAGCTTTGTTTGTTACTGGACCCCGAAGCACATAGTTTTGCTTAAGTCTGCAGTTCAGGATAACGCCTGCTACCACCTTCATCTCTAGAAATCAGGCCTCACTTATACTTGAATATGTTTTCACTTGGTAGCTATTACGCTTTACGTGCAGAACAGAGAACACCCTTCTTTGTTTAGAACCCCTGTTATCAAGGGTTTCATGGAATGTCTCAAGCGGATTATTCTACCTAGGAATATTTGTTGTTGTTTTTCTTTTGTTATGCAAACCAGTAAACCTTCCTGAATGCAGAATGTTAGTAAAGGTCACACATTCATACAGTACATAATTGAGGTGTCATGGTATAATAGCATAGTGGGATGTATTCTAATCACATGGATAGCGCATCAAAGTTGATTAGCTCTATTCTTGGTGTAATGATCCAAAGAGCTCCATAACCCAATTGTTCCTGGCACTACACAGCACTGCTGCCCCAGGAAGACACTAATCAATGTTAAGTAGATTGTCATTGACTTAACTGGCTTCATTAGTGCGAAGTCAATACTATATCTGATTATGATAATAGGGTCTCATATATCCCCCAATCCCCCAGTTCCTTCACAGGGCTCTCTGGGAACTCCCCTGAGGTGTCCGGAGATAACAATAGGTCTTGCAGAGACAAATAGATTAGAAATAGTCCCAAATATCCTTCAGACTCAACTTTGGGGGCCACAGGTTCCCAATATTTATCAAGTTGTTTGTGTCAATATACAATGTCTTGTATCCAGCACTCTATCTGGAGAATAGGTCGCCGTCTCCAATGTATCGCCACCTGACGCTTAACTAAACAAGCATTGGCATAGCCAATAGGGCTCGCCTTTGGGACCTTATAAGTATTTAGTTTTGCAGCACAATATCCTTACTGCTGCAACATTAACTATTGCATGGCTAAACACTTATTAGGTCCCAAAGGCGAGACCTATTGGCTATCCCAATGCTTGCTTTATGCTTGCTTTATTAGGAACAGATTGCTTTTTTTTGTATTCACCTTTGTCTGGACTTTCCAGTTGTTTGTTTTAAATGTTGTGAGCTATTACCTGCATTGTAACTATACCATGATCACATCCATACTCAAATGGGCAGCAAGGGTGACTTTGGGTCATCTCAGTAGTACATTCTCAATACTGTAGGCACGATAGTATAGTGAGCCAAGCGGTTCAACTTTCCTGCTCTACCGGAAAACCCGCTTTGTCTCTTTTGTTTATCACTGTGTTTTCTTCTCTCATAAGGTCCACTTTGGACTGCTCAGGAATCCGATCTGACTCCAGCTAGCACGTCAGCCTGTGCCCACTAGCTTGCACTTCCAGCCCATGGTGACTACTCCTGTGTTTATGCGTTATTTCCTCTGTGTTCATGGACCCGAAAATACCCAGAAAGAGGGGAAAAGCAAAGAGATTGCTGCTAGTCTGTTGCAGCTAGCAAAAAAATATATACCCCTCGGCTCAATGTTTAAAACAAGTGAACACACTCAGCCATTGTTTCTCTATCTTCATAAGTTTATTCTGGGTACCTCAAAGTAGAGCACAGCATGTGGAGAACAGCAGCAGCAATGGTGTGGGTGGGAGATGATAGGTGGTCGCGGATATGTGTGAGGGGCAGGTAAGCTGTTTGAGCAAGAAGGAGGCCTGGTGAAGAGAAGTTTCAATAACTGCATTAGGGTCCCTGGAAACCATACCATGCCACAGATTACCTGTTTTTAAACCATACGATAAACCAACACAAAATGTACAGCTGCCAGTATGGACTGAAGCTCGCAAAAAAATGCATGAACGAGTAAAAAGAAGGGACATGGGGTTGTAGAAACAAGAACAAAGAATTCAAAGCTTTACTATGCCTCGGGTGTAATTTCAGAAGTCAATTAACTCCCACCTTCCCCAAGGGAGTTTCCACCAATCGGTAGCGGTTTCTCATAGAGGAAGAAAAAGGGCAGCACATAGCCTGACATTGAAGGGGCTGAGAGGGGCGAGATGTGACGGTTCACAAAGCTATCAGTTCCAACACAAACACATTCCCTGCCTTTAGCCCCCCAAGGCATGTAGATTTTAAAGTGTGACAGAGGTGGAAGGCCAAGGAGATAAACTAAGTACATTTCTTCCTACAGGGCTTACAGTTTAACTGCCAGCAAAGAAACACTAACCTCGCTTCACCCAGCCATTACTGTCCTTTTGTGGAACCTAAAGCAAACCAGTATGCGAAAAGAAAAACAAAAAAGTGATCATAAGCAATAACGACCGGTAGTTGTGTGCGCGCGTGCAAAAAGTAAATACATGCATGAAAGTGAAAGCTCATTGAGGCACACAAGGCTTAATGAGCCCCAAAAAGTTAGTGATCGCGTTGGAAGGGAGGCAGATGGCGGCTGCGCACGTGCACACTCGCGTGAAATCAAGCGCTAGGCCACCAGGCAGCACTTTAAAAACCCTGATATTAAATGTCTCAGAGCAGCGCAAGCGCTGGTTCAGCGAGACCTAAAAAAGGAGGAGGTCTGTTAGGTGTTAAACTCCCTTAAACATCTTTAGCATACTCCAGCAGTGCCGTCTGAAAATTGGTAATGTGATCTACTACGTCAGCCACTGAAGCCCAGAGAGCATCAGGCGCACCACATCTCCCAATTCGAGTGTCATTTAGCAGTCTCATTTGACATACTGAGGTAGGGGTGCAATACATTCTATGAAGGAATTTTCGTAAATTTGTGAGTGCGCCAGTCACAGTGCAGCAGTGCGACCACCGTTCATCAAAGAGTTCAGTGTCTTAAGTCATGTTGCCAGAGGGCTCTCGCTCTTGGTCTATATATACTTGGGGTTTCTCCTGCATAGTGGCATATGGTTGGGTGAAAAGTCTCTTTGGGAATGGCTATCACAGTATTGTTTCAAAAGCATGAAACACTGTTGGGCCATCAGGAAATGTATTATACATCGTTCTACAAGCGTCATGAAGTCTATGGACCATGAAGACATGCAGTAGCATACACCCGGGATCCTCATTTATGGCTTCTGTTGTGAGGAAGGTATCATCTGGGAAAAGCTTCATCCGTGTAGTCCGCTGCAGTCATCTTAGGTGGGAGTAAATGTTTCTATCTTCTGTCCGTGGCAGAGCTGGATTATGTTTAGTGGGAATCGTGCTAGCAAAGAGGTGATCTAGTTACGCCTGCTCCTGAAGACTGTTCCATGCCCATGTTGTGCATCTCACTGTGCCCCCTTCGGTGCTTGGCTGTTTTATTGGTAGACCTACAGCTGTATTAAATGGGCAGGGTGCAGCATTATCGGTTTAAGTAGTAATCTGCAGCTGGAAGCTGGAATACTCTGAGGTGGTTCCAATAATGATTGTCTGGTTCTGGACACAGTAATGCCATGGCTCCAAGTCTGGTGCACCCAATCCATCCTGCTCAAACTGTAGTGTTAGCACCTCCCAAAAGATTCTGTGCTGCTTGCATGCCCACGTTATGCTGATTAAATAATGTCATGAACTGGGGTGAATGTATGACATTGTTCTGCATTCCATCCATCAATTGTTTTTGAGTAATTGGATTGGCATGTTCACAAAGAAACATTGACATTTTAGAAGTTGCCATTCTACCTGCCAAAGATAGCAACAGATTAATCCAAATCGTTCCCTTTCTTCAAACCACATTAGTGTCTTCCAGTAGTTCTATGGCCATATTATTTGACAGTTGTGTCCAACCAGCACATTGGGATCTTGGAGGACACCCTGCCAGTCGTCCATGTGAGAGGAAATAACTGAATTGGCCCAGGTTATTGCTGTCCCCAGTATGCAGTAATATTCAATGAATTCTTAGAGTATCAATGAGGCATCTATATCACCCCCAGTGTGTGTTATGTTTAAGGCCAGTCCTCCGCCTAGGGACAAACCAATTGTAAATGTGAAAGAGGACACATATAGAAAAATATTGTCAGTGCCTCATATAAGCAAACATTAGGGAGCCAATCGGCAGGTTCTCACCAATTTGCTCACTTTCTCATCATCAGTAACTTTCCTATATATGCAAAGGAACCAACACCCGAACAAGATCAGAAGAATGTTGTGTGCTTGTGTCTTTTCTAAGCACCCCTATCGTTTATGGCACACATCTTACAAAAACCTTCCTAGGCCCTCATATAGGGAGGAGAAAAATGTTGCTCACCAGATAAAATATATAAAAAAATTGTTGTGTGTCGCATATAGCAAGCATCTTTATTTTACAGGCCCACACTCATGCGTAAAAATAACGTATCATGTTTAGGGCCCAATACACCCGAAGGGAGAAGAACTGTAATAAATAATCGGTCCTGGCTTACCAACTAACTCCACCCATATTAGAGGGAGGATACGCTCACCTAATGGATATCTCCTCACCACAACACAAATTCATATTATTGAGATTCCCCCTGAACTTGATACCTTTGATGTTAGCGAGTTCCTAGAGAAAAGGTTTAAGCACTCGGAGCTGTCCCTGTGATAAGCAATCCCCCCAAACTGATCTTCACTTATTATATGTCTGCGGCTTTTACCAGAAGTAAAGAAAGGAATATATTGCACCGATTTTTAAAACAGTATAATTTTTAACAATGTAGGGTTGCACTATATTTCCTAAAATCATTGTCTGATCCTTTAGTCTGCTTATCAGTAGCGACATTTATGTGGGCTTGCATTAAAAAAAAAAGCTCTTGGGTCCATAAATGGATATGGTGTATTTTTTTTATTTTTAGCTTGCCATATCTTATTAGATAATTTGTATTTTAGTTCATTTTTCAAGCTGGCATTTGTGCATGTATACATGGATGTTTATAATGAACTACTTTTTATTTGGGTCTTTCTTAAATATATGAATTGTGACTGTATCCGGACTGTTCTGATTTTCTACAGTTCCCTGTTTTTATCATCTTATGTAGATTTATGATCTTAACTGTCAAACATCGAATAAAGTTTCTAAAGTAAAAAGTAAAGTTTAGACCATTTTAAGAAGAACAGCCAACATATGTCATTGCCATCTTACTTACTGGCAAATTCTTCATGGTATGAAGACCACATTTTACCTATGTGTGCACCTGACCCATGTCTAAAAAGAAAAAAACAGTGTAGCAGACATACGGGATTGAAATTCCATACATATTTGTTCATTCGCCTGCACCCCATCCTCGTGGGAGACTGGGGATAGTTAAGGGATAATTACCATATAGCCACCGTGTGAGTGCCTACCAGTATGCCACAAGGAAGGAGAGAATCTTTGAGAGTGCTGGGTCACCTGAAAGATAAACGGTGGAGATCCATTCACACTCCTTAGCCACACATTCCTTTGAGGTCCGCATTTATAAAAATCACAACCAAAGGGTTTTTGAACAGGTCCACATCTCTCTATTGCCTCCAACTAGGTAAATACATATACACTACATAGGATCAAACAACTCTTTTGTGGGGACCCCTTCACCATCAAATGGGGGCTTCCCCCAAAGTCTGACTTCTCACACAAACCAACACTCTGCACCCTACCATCTTTCTAAGGCTGCATCGTAGTTCTAAATGAAAGATGTAGCTGTGCTGTAACCCCATGCTGCATATACATGTTGGAGCTAAGAAGACACAGGCTAGCATTCATTTTGGAAAATTTCCCAGAGTTGCCCGCTGACATTTATGTCGGAAAATGTCCTCAAGCATATGTAATGTAGTTACAAGACTCGCATGCTTTAAATAGTGTAGGGCGACCTACTACTTATGATGAAGCATGACCAAGAAACTGTGATATCCTCCCATCCCGGTGTTTCTGCATTCAAGTTAAATGGTTGTGGGCCGACATGCATGTCAGAAGATTCCTCATTTTAAAAGAACGAAGAGTTCACCCCACCTTCAGCGCAAGCGGTATTTTGCCCCCATCCAGATCGTGCCACTTGCCGCCGGTGTTGGTGCCTCCAATCACTAAGATCCCCATTGTGAGCTCGTTTTTAAAGAGTCAAGGGTGGGATTCTTGGCATGATTGCTGCAACGGGAGGCTGCAGCAAGTACTGAAGAAAACCAGTGCCATCTTAGAGTGATGGTCTTCTACCCAGAGGCATAGTTATAAATATGTTATATTATGTTAGAGCGATTTGTAAAGTGCACATATATCCAGAGGTGTCTTGGTACTGTCTGCTCCTGAGCAGAAAGAAGTCTAGTTGTTAAAGAGCAAAATATTTGGCTCTTTTCTGAAGGAGATGGGGGTGGGCAGAGCTCTGACGTTGGATGGCAAAATGTTTCAAAGCTTAATGGTTCCAACAACAAAGCTTATGCCTCACCCAACTAGCTTTGTGGATTCTGGGAGTAGTAATGAGTTTCACCCGTAGCGATCGCAGCTGTCTGCCAGGGATATATATTTGAAAGGAATGTTTAAAAAACCCAGGGCCGATATTGTGCTGCGCTTCATAGGCTATGCACGGGGCCTTAAATTTAATGTTGCTTCTTACTGGCAGCCAGTGCAACTGCCGAATTACTTTGGTTACTGTGTTGAATTTAGGGGTCCCTGTGAGAATCCTAGCAGCCGCATTCTGCACCATCTGGGGTTTACTTTTCTTTTCCTGCATATTGACTTATAGTCTATTGCAGTAATCCAATTTAGAGACAACTAATGCTGTGGTTACTGTCTTTCTGGCCTCCACTGGGATAAAAGGGAAGAGTTTTTTTATCATTCTGAGCAGGTAAAAACAAGTGGAGATTAAAGAGTTGACTTAAGGTTTGAAGTTTAGTTTATCATCTATTATCACACCCAGTTTTTTGCCTTAGTCGCTAGAATGGGGGGAGATCTCAAGACCACCAGCACGGTGACCAGACAGGCAATAGATTCCCAAACAAGATCACCTCAGTTTTACGTGAGTTCAGCTTAAGGTAGCGTCTAGACATCCAAGAGCTGAATTCCAGCATACCACCATGGAAGGTGGCCAAGACCTCCGAACCGTTTTTAAAAGTGGACAGGCCAATTTGGGTATTGTCAACATAGGAGGTTAACGCTAAGCCAATGGATTTGACTAAAAGAACAACTATGTAACATAATTGTTGAACAGAGTTAGACTGATAGATGAGCCCTGCGGAACCCCACAGGGAACGGAGAAAGTAGCTGATTCAAAATTACCCAGTGTTAGTGTTAGTGATTGTGATGTAGCCGTCAGAAAAGATGTCAGCAGGGATTTGGAACTATTCTTAATGCCGAAGGTGGTTATGTGGTTGATCAGCATCCCGTGGTCGACAGTATCAAATGCTGCTGACAAGTCAAGGAGAATAAGTGCTGCAGCTCCACCTCTGTCAAGCGCGATCCTTATTGCTTTAGTGGCTTTGATCAGCGCTCTCTTTGTGCTATGTCCGGACCTGAAACCGAATTGCGTCTCATCCAACAACTGGTTATCATGAATATATTGTGTGAGTTGACTATTCAACACTTTTCAACGAGTTTAGTCAAAGCATATCTCCTAATCAATGGGGGATAACCCTAGAATTTTATGAAAATGGGGGGGTTCATTTGTAGAGAATGACGGGGTGTTTAGAAGAAGATTATTATTTTGTGAGGAAGCTAAATACCCTCAGGATGTTATCTATATTTTACTGTTGAAGGCCAGAGAACGTTTCACCATCTAAGGATAGATTATAATTATCATCAATCTGGTCTCTTCAACACAATGTTGACAAAGAGCAGACTCCCCCTTTAGTCAAACGTTTCCAACACAGGGAAAGAAACCAGGATTCAACAGGGCTCAACTCGTCAGAAACGCAGTCGGCCAATGCTTGTTTTGTTTGGTGAAGTCTGCTGCATGTACAATTAATTACTGAATAAATAAAAACAATCCAATACGTTTCTAGAAAGACTGCAAGCCTCCACAAACATCTTTCCAACAGAGATTCTTAAGCACTTCAGGAGTGGTCTGAAAGTCTTTGGCCTGGGGAGTGATGTATCTTTGAGCCTTTTTTTACTTATTATTTTAAGTAACTTTTGGCTCTATGTTTAGATCTTGGACAGGCAAAACTATAGTAGTATTATTCTTGAGATTGAGTATAGATTTATGGGGAGAAGTTTGTGGGGGTTAATCTGGTGGTTGCCCTAAGCATATACAGACTATGAATGGCTTTAAACAAGAATGCAATTTACCCTATTTAATGTGTACCTCTCATATGTGTGTGACTTTCTTTGCAGTAGAAATAGATACCTCAACTTTTGACTTGTCTCTGTTATATCATTTAGTTGAACAGTTAAGTCCTCAAAATGGCCACTGTTCTATTGTCTCCAGTTGGGATTGAGTGAAAATGGTGGATATGCCCATTTCATGGAACTAAAAAAACCTTCCCTAGACCCTACAAAGTTAAAAAAAAAATCATCGGCCCATTTCTTTCAATCACTCTTTACAAAATTTTTTGAAAAGGCCATAAATGAAGTTCTGATGGCCTTCTTGGAAGCCGAAAACATTCTGAATCCATCACAGTATGGTTTCAGGTTGCAGCACTGCACAGAATCAGCCTTAATCATTGCGTTGGAGGAAATAAGGATGCAGGTAGATAAGGGAAAGTGGGCTGCCCTACTCTTGCTGGACCTCTCAGCCATGTTTAATACCATCTTGTGCTTCTCAACTGGCTAGAGAGAGTGGGGATCAGGGATGCATCTCTGACTATTCTCGGCTTCTTCCTGTCAAAGAGAGAACAGACCATTGCGCTCAGAGGTTACACCTCTAATTTCTTCTCTTTCTTGTGGGTAGCCTCAGGGATCATAGTTATCCCCAATGTTATTTAACATCTACGTCACCCCCTTGGCAAAACGCATTCAGTCACCTGGCTTTTCTGCAATATCCTATGCTGACGAAACGCAGATAGTCATATAAATTACATCTGATGTCGACATTGCTGCTAAACAATTCAACAACTGCTTGGCACATATCACAGTTTGGATGCAGGAAAACTGCCTTAGAAATCGGACATGATACTCTTTGGGAAGACATCTCCTTATGAAATGATTCTTGGTGGCCTGTTAACTCAGGCCGACTTGCCTCCTCAGCTCTGAAAGTGAAAAGTCTTGGGCCATATTTGATGGCCAACTCTGTTTTTCTGAACAGATCAATCACATCACATCTTTATATTTTTATCTATTAAAGATACTTAAAGGTCTTTCCATTTATTCCATTTAATATGCAAAAAATGGTTATGGCTGCCTTAGTCCTATCCACGATCAACTATTGTTACGCTCTCTATTAGGGAATCCACAAATGTCTCCTATCAAAGCTACATTAATTTCAGAACGCCGGAGCCCACATGCTTCTAAAAAGTCCAAAAATTATCTCCATTTCAGTGAGTATTTGGTACCTTCACTGGTTGCCTGTTGGAGAAAGGGTAACATTTAAGTACCTGTGTATTATACACAATGCACTGCAAGGTACTAGCCCTCTTTATTTTCTGAAAACCTTTGCTTTCCATGCCCCCTACATGACCTTAGATCAGCCGCTGCCAAATTAGTAGTCATTCCTAAAGTAAAGCAGGCTAACTTGGGTGGTAGAGTTTCTATTACTTAGCCTGCAAGCTGTGGTACTCCATGCCTTTTTTATTGAGATCTCAAATGAACAGGGTCCTTTATAGGAAATCTTTGAAGACTTAGCTTTTTGTCTACAGCATTAAGTAGGTCTTCTCTTGTTTTCAGCTTAGTTCTAGGATGTTAGCGCCAAGACGCCTCGTCATTCGCACCCTTTAGAAAAATCTAACTTACTTAGAATTTGGGGACTACAGTATAATGAAGAATAAAGAATCTAATCACAGAAAAAAGTGGATCTCTAAACCTCTGTACAGGTCTACACAAACCGTTTCAACCTTTTTAAGGAAATTTGTTCTCCACACAAATATTTGGACTCACATTTGTATTTGAGCTTAAAAGAAATTCTGTGATATCCAAGTCAAATGATGCATTTGAAATATTGCAGAGATTTGCTGAGTTTTAGATTTCCTCTTCTGTCATTATAAATAACGGCCGACATTCTCTATAGAAAACAGCCTATGCGGATTCTGTAGCAAAGCAGTGAAGTCAGTGGAAAATGTTTTTCTAATATGTCAGTTTTTACCTCATCAGTAGCGCTGCTCTCAAGATATTATTATCCACCATTGTTTTATTACCACAATTGATGTTATACTCTGGGTAGACCAATTGCTTTGATGTGGTAACATATTGAGATTTTCATCCCAGAAATGTAAAGAAACTCCTTGAAGATTAGTAATGTGTTTTTATTGCAGTATTTTTGTTAGTATTTGTTGATACTGCATTTTATGCTACTGAGTGTAATGACATTTAATATTACCATACATTACCTGGATTTAAAATTAGATTATTCAATTCAATTCAAAAATGCTTTATTCGATTTATTTTAAAATCATAAAAGCGTACATATAAAAAACAGTGTTAAAATGAATACATACATACAATGACAGTCTGACTACAAATTAAAAGGACATATGCCCAACCTCCGCGTTCCAAAGTAAGACATGTTAATGGTACAGTTTATCATTATCGGCTGTGGTAATGCATAGTGCATTCAAACGTTGCGACAATTGTGTAATGGTTCGAATCTATTGGGAGCGGAGAAACTAATGCCCCGGGATACACAGACCCCCCTTACCAGCGGATGGTAATGCTCATCTGTTGTTCTAAGCAAAGGGTTGTTTGGCTTACAAGGGTAAAAGTCAAGTATGTCCCAGATGCATATAGGGCCATCTCCTTCTTGGGACGGGCAAGATCTTAAGTACAGGACAATGTTCTTATTTCTGAATTTAACCAGTACCAAGCCCCTGGGAATGTTTTTAGGTAATCAGCCTAGCCAGTTCACCCTTCTAACGCTCAGGATTCCGCCATCTCGGTCCGGTGGTAGGGGTCTATTTTTCCCTAACCAAAATATGACCTTATTTAGTAGGTCCTGCTGACTTTCGGCTTTCCCCAAAGCAAGTGCTGGTACTCCTGAAAGAACGGACACATATGGCGCGGCTTCTGGAGGTGGTTTGTTTAATTTCTGGTCTAACCCCAATAGACCTTGATGGAGCAAATTTGGAGGGGACTTTAAGTGCAATTGAAGCTGAGTTTTTGGGTGGTTTTGATGTAGGTGGGGCGTTTGTACGTTTAGGGGTTGGCTTAGATATTACCAAGGTTGTAAGTGGCTGGGAACGGTCAACATTATTGCTAGGTGTCAGAATGGTTGTGATTGTGTTCTCTAAACCTGAGAGTCTTTCCCCTAAGGAATTGATTTTTTCCACTAGTGGAGAAATGATGGCTTTAACAAGATGCTCGATCTGGGTCAGAAGAGACAACTGGGGGTGGAGTATTGTATCGGCTGATTTATCTGCAGACTCCATGGTAGTGGGCAGGTTGTTGACAGGTAAAGTAGGGCTTACAGATAGTTTTTGTAGTTTGGAATAATTCCTTTCGGGATTGTCCTCGTAGTGCTTCCTTTTAGTGGGTAAAGGCCGAGAAATGGCTAGGTCTTGGATATTATCTTTCATAGGTGAAAAGGAAGGATCCCGTAAAGTACCGTTAGCATATAAAGAGCTGATGCCTTGAATAGGAGAAGGTGATACCACTACCGTGTACTTGGTGTTGCATATGCTGTTTAATTAGTCCCACAGAGACAGATTTTGCACTCTTACTGGAGTTTGTGGGGGAGATTGCATACTGAGTAGAGAGTGGCAGGGAGAGTTGTAAACTACCTCGTGAATAGTAGGCGATGTGCTACTGCTATTCATGTGATGCTCTTCTAACCCTTGGCACGGGCCCCTCTCAGAAGCAATGTGTGTGCCCTCCTTTCGTGACATTAATAAAATGGGTTAAATTAAACCGCGATAATAGACAGTTAGTAACTGGAGTCACTCTACCTCTTCTCACAGAACGATCAAGGGAGTGGGCCCGTCCCGACCCCTTCAGACCACGGAGGGCCACAGAGGGCCTGCCCTTTGCCCGGGCTTAGCCCGGCGCAGTCCCGCGCTGCGGGAGTTGAAGACCTTCAAATAGTGGCAGGTGGTTGATTGGGCGGCCCTCCGCTCAGGTGTGCAGTGCACGGACTCCTGGGCAATGGAGTCCCGTGCCGTTAGCAGCGAGCGTGTTCCCTTGGCTGTAAGCCCCTCCTGGGGCGGCTGAGAGCACCGGTGACAAAGAGCTCGGAAAAGCGAAGCGGGACCCGCGCCAGCGGCTTCCGCGAGGTCTTGAATGCTGCCGGTGATTGAAAGGGCGGTCCTCCGCTCAGGTGTGCAGCGCACGGACTCCTGGGCAATGGAGTCCCGTGCCGTTAGCAGCGAGCGTGTTCCCTTGGCTGTAAGCCCCTCCTGGGGCGGCTGAGAGCACTGGTGACAAAGAGCTCGGAAAAGCGAAGCGGGACCATTATTAGATTAGATTTTGTTCCAAAACATTTTGTTGATTTTAATAAAACCAAAAAAACTTACATATCATAACATTCTCCTGCTGCCCACTAACCATTAAGACTGCTAAGTTCTTATATTCTATTTTTAAACAATTTTCCACAAAATGTTAATAAGCTAATATTCATCTCAACATTTCATGCTGATTTCCCCTGCAATCTCAATGCAGATAAAATATCCATAACATGCCAGCAGTGGTCAAGGAGCAGGAGTCCTCGTTGACTGTTGACGATTTTCGAGCTGCAACACTTAATGCCGCCTATAACTTTAATTTATACTTTCCCAAATCTTCAAAATTAAACTCTGCAATAAGCGGAGAAATGGGGATGCAGTGGTATTTTAATTGACCATCGAATAAATCACAGACCTTGCACTCTACCGTGGATTAGTATGCACAGTGGGTCGGCCTATTGGCAGCTTTTGACACCGTATCCCACCCCGCTCTGATCAAAAGACTCCACCACATTGTCATCCAAGGGGTTGCGCTCAGATCACCTCCTTCCTCACTGGAAGAACCCAGAGGATTCATGTCCCACCTTTTGCCTCTGAACCCAAGGAGATCACCTGCGGTGTCCCCTAGGGCTCATTCCTCAGCCCTACGCTCTGCTATGCATATATGACACTGCTGTCCAACATCATCCGATCCCACAATCTCAACATAATTTCCTACGCAGACGACCCCCAACTCATCCTCCCACTTACCCACGACCCCACCATCACCAGAACCAACTTACACTGATGCATGACTAACGTTGTAGACTGGATGAAGAACAACTGCCTGCAGATGAACACAGACAAAATGGAAGTACTGGTCATTGGCAACAGCAGCAACACATATAATGACTCTTGGTGGCCATCAACCCTAGGACCTGCACTGGGACACTGGCCTTCATCACCTGCCTACTTAATTACGAGAAATCCCTCTACGTAAGAATCAATGCACACCTCCTTCAGTGACTTCAGACCATACGGAATGCTGCAACCAGACTCATCCTGTGGCTTCCCTGATGACCCAAAATCCCCCCCCCCCCTCCCAATCAGGCAGCTCCACTGACTCCCCGTACAGAAGATATTCCAATTCAACCTGCTGACCCATGCACACAAGTCTCTGCACAAGTCTCTACACAACCAAGGACCTACCTACATTACCCACTGCCTGAACTTCCACCAACTATCGAAAAGACTATCCTTCACCTCCCTTTCACTTCCCAATAGTCCCCGCATCTATTGAAGCAGAAGTGTAGGATGCTTCTTCTCCCACATCGCAGCAAAGACATGTAACCGCCTCTCCACCCACCTCTGGACCTTCACCTCGCATCCGGAATTCCGAATAGCACTCAAGACGTGGCTGTTTGAATCGGCCTCGAGGACTTGCAAGTGCCTGGATACCCTATCGGGAGATTAGTTGCGCTTATAAATCCTGTTTGATTGGGTGTCTATTTAAAAACCTAAAGCCGACCTCTCAAATTAGCGAAATTTTGAGGTTTGGGCAATATCCACGTATAAAGTAATACCCATTTACTTTTATACTTTTTGGCTCTTTCTTTTCTTCCCCTCTGTAAAAGGTCCAGCTCACACACATGATAAAGTGATCTGAAGGTAGAAAACCAGGTGTCCTGTGCAGCACAAGGGCAGGCTGAAAATGATGGAGCTTATGCTGCCAGGTAGTATGACGTTTCAGCAGGGTGTCCTCTCTGTAAAATGCCAAATTTGATTCTGAGGTACTGTATCGACACTACATAACACCAATGTCAGTTGTGATGCAGAGGCAGTGTTTAGGATGTGCACTGTAAAAACACCTCTTATGTTTAATTTAATAGACTCTAAAGTTGTGCCATCTATAGTTAGAATCTGTGCCACAGTTTGGGTTTATATGACAGCTTATGTGCCTCTTAGTCAGCAGCTCCTCCTCCGCTATCACAGAGGAGCATCATGCCCCTCATAAAAATGTAGGGGAAAGGAAAAATAAAAGAACACTGGTTTTATTTCTCCTTTCCTGCCAAGTCTTGGGGCAGGGCTTGGGGGGTGCAGGGGTGACAGCAAAGAGGAGAGTGGTTGTGCATTGCCTTCACTCTGAATGGTGCTTTGGTTCGCCGTTTCAGGCTGGCTAAACCCTCATGCTCATTGAAGCTCTCTCCACCCCCAGATGCATTGCTGGGGTTGGCGAAAGCAGGTACAGACTCCCAGTCTGTCCTAGAGCGCTAATCAAGGGCGCTTAGGCCAATCCTGAAGTTACTCTCATGCGCGAGCAGCTTCAGGATTGGCCGCAGGGCAGGCTGAGAGCTTATGCCTGAAGAAGAGGCGCAGAGGATCTAGACTCGGGGCACAGCCAGCTGAAGGTAATTTAAAAAAAATATATATTTTGCCTCCCACCCTTCGCAACCTCCTATTCCCTTCCCTTAAGGTCCCGCCCGCCCCTTGTAGCAAACACTGGCCGCTATTATTCTTAGTTCACTAATGGCATTGTGGGTGGATGTTGTGACGAGTTGTCTGAGTCCGAGGTTGGCTAGGTTGTCGATCAGGGTGGTGGAGTTGGTGTCGTCGCTGTTCTCAAGGTGGAAGTTCAGGTCCCCGAGGAGGATGTAGTCCGTGGAGGCGAGGGCGTGTGCTGACTAAGTCGGCGATGGAGTCGCTAAACTGTGGTCTGAATCCGGTGGGTCTGTAGATAAGGGTTCCTCTGAGGATGGTGTTCAGGTCTGTGTGAATCTGGAAGTGCAGGTGTTCAGTGGTGCTGAGGGTGTCGTCGGTGTTGGTCGAGACTCTGAGAGTATTCCTGTGGAGGATGGCGATTCCTGCTCCGTTGGTGCGGTCCCTGCGGGTGATCTTGTAGCCTTCCGTGATGGCTGTGGCTTTGTCGTGTGCAGAGGTGGGGTTCAGCCAGTTCTCCGTCAGGAAGGCGACATCTGGGGAGGTTGAGTCGAGTAGGTCCCAGAGTTCAACGGCTTGTTTCCGGGCGGAGCGGGTGTTGAGAAGGGTGCATCCGAGGTGGTTGGGTTCTTTCCTGGTCGGCAGCATGGTGGGGCGAATGCTTGTGAAGCTGCAGTTCCGGCAGCTGAAAGCTCTGTGGGTGTGCTTCGGGGCGGCCAGGAAGCAGGTGTGTGATCATCCGGTGTTGAGTGCGTGGAGGGTTCTGGCATCGTAGCGGTGTAGGGCGTCTGGGCGTTCGCGGGGTCCTGGCGCTGGGTGCGGTCCAGGCAAATAACGGGTGCAGATGGGCTTGCCTTAGGTGCGCCTTCAGTGCGCCCGTGCTAGTCCACTGCGTTTCCTCCATATGAGGGGATGTGGGAGGAAGGAGCAGCTGGGAGGCGGGAGCGGGGTGGCGAATGGGATTGCAGGGGGGCGGGCCGTAGGGACGCAGCAGCAGGAAAAATGGGCAGGGGCCGCGGGAGAACTGGGCACAGGAAGGAAAAACAAGTTTAGGCAAGAAAACAAGTACAGGCAAAGAGGAATAAAAACAAGTATGGGCAAGAAAGCAAGTACAGGCACAGGGGAATAAAACAAGTCTGGGCAAGAAAGCAAGTACAGGCACAGGGGAATAAAAACAAGTCTTGGCAAGAAAGCAATTACAGGTACAGGGGAATAAAACAAGTCTGGGCAAGAAAGCAAGTACAGGCACAGGGGAAAAAAAACAAGTCTGGGCAAGAACGCAAGTTAGGCACAGGGGAAAAAATACAAGATTAGGCAAAAACAATGCAGGCAGAGCCATGCAGCAGCGCGGGGAGTGACCTGTCTGCGAGCAGGGTCAGAGGGCCATCAGGCACTTGATAACATGATTTGTAGAAGGCGAGGGCTAGAAACCTAGAGCCCTGCCCACATGTACTGATTTGACAATTTTAATGTCAAGGAGTCTTGTAGCAAAGACGAAGAAGAGTGCATGCAATGAAAATACATTTAAAAAAAGTGATCTAAAGGCAGGGACTCCAGGCTATTGTTTTGTATGTGACCTTAGTCATGAGTTTCCCGGGAGAACTAGCAGGCCTAGGTGGGATGGGCAGTCACATATCTTCAGTGTGGGTTTTTGGGTTGTGGCACCCTTCATATACATTCTTGACTTGGTACTTTTGTCTCGGGGCCCTGAGATGTGTCTACTATGTCTGTCTCTGGTTTTCTTGTTGCTCTCGTACAACTAAGAGGTTTGAGCCTGTTCATTTTTTGAATTGGGATCTTAAATATATATAGTGACAGGTTTAAACCAACCTCAAGTTTCCAGGCATACTGGGGGCAATCAATCATCCAAACGTTGATGGGATGAATGTTTGAAATAATCCAACTAGTGGTAATTATTCAGGTTGGTATTTCAACCCATGGTTTTTCGTCCACTGTGCCACGCTGGACAGAAACTCATCACATGCAAATGAGTACTGACCCTGTTCCTCATGGAAACAGTCTATCCTAACCTTGGTCATCTCATACCTTCACCCTGAAGCCCACTACTTTTCTAATTTGGAAAATTGAGATTCATCCACTCCCCCTAACCCCCCCCCCCCCCCTGCCCCCCCCCCACCTCCCCACCCCGGTCCCCGAGTCGCACTGACTATGTAACCCCCCTGGATTTCTACCTGGTACATTTGGGGAAATAGAAGAATATTGACTGCCTGTGTAGTCTTTTAAGGCAGCGGCCACAACACTAAGGTTAACAAGCTTTGACAAACTCAATAGGTTTGCCTCTTTCATAAGTGTAAGTGCTCATTCATTGATTGCGGAGTTTGTGTGTTTTCTTTAGTCAACAGTGTGTTGATGAGCCCCAGTGGATCTTGGGCTATTCTAAACCTCAGATTTTTGTTTCCTGTTGGATGTAACATCTAGAAAGTACTTTTTTGAAACATACTGTTAAATGTATAAGCTTAGGTTAGAGGCTCTGAGGGCTCAGTATCTTTATGGAAAGATTTGCCATTGTTTAGTTGCATAGGTTGCATGACTGGAAAAATCGTGTTTCCCCACTAATATATATCCCCCACCCCAATAAAAAAAACAAGTGTGGATCATAAAATCCCAATAATCTGCTGAGACCCCTTAGTCAAACGTTTTTGGGGTAAGTACCACCTTCTGAAAAACATTTCTAGAACCTGGTACTCCTCCTCATCGACAACTATGTACAACCATAAACGCGCCCAATTCATTCCCAGAGCAAATAATTTTTACAGTGGGCAAATAATATTAAACAGAGTTTAGCAAACCAAGGGTCAGTGAGCGTAGGGGTGTAGTCAAAGGTGTAACTAAAAACAAAGGGCCTCATTTATGAGGAATTGGCGTAGGGCAGCAGCACAAGTCTTCTTGCTGCGCTGCCTTATGCCAACATGAATGGGCAGAAATGCATCATATTTATGAAATATGGTTCATTCCTGACCCTTTCCCTTGCGTTTGAGCTCAAAATACTGACTAGCACCAACATAGGCAGGATTGTTTTTGTACAGAAAGGGGCACCTTCCTTCACAAAAACAATCCCGAGAGGCGTTTTCCTCTTTCTATGTAAGCTGCAGAATGCAGCACACATGGAAAGAGGAAAAAAATAAGAAGAAAATGAAAACATTTCTCCTCGTTAATCCTCCTCTGGGCAGGCATATGTTTTTGGAGCTGCCCCAGGTTTACTTGATTTTGTAAATATAAAGTTACATCAACATCCATAGGTGTTGCGTAGGAACCCTTTGCAGACACCTCCTTGACGCAAAGTAAGGGAACGCAGTGACTTGCGCTGTTATGTCTTACTCCATATCTATGAGACCATGCAAAGTCATGCAGGCTGACTTTGCACCGCCTCATAGGTATGGTTGAGACGTTTGCGCCACCGGAGCATCAAAGTTAGTGATGCTCTGACGATGCAAGCCTCTCCTAAATAAGCCCCAAAATATTCGGTACGTTTTTTAGGTCTTCCACCTTCCGGTATTTACATTTAAAATTATCGGCAGTGTAAATGAAAAAACAAAGCGCTGTTACTCAGTGGGACATGCACTGTATACGTTATGAAACCTCTATTCGTTAATGCACTGAATAGCTCTGTGTGTAACCAGAGCCACAGAATTAAAATCTTGATTGGTGCAGTGGAGAATGGTGGTGTATTTGTAGTGTTACGAGTTCATAGCCTGTGACAGAAAGCACTGTGAATATCACTGTGAATATATGTAAGTAATTATTTTATAATTGCATTACACACAGTGTAAGATAGAATGCTGCAAAATGTGCAAATAGTTTTAAGAGGAAATCGTGCTTCCAAAATGAAGATTTTTGTAATACTAGAGCTTATGTAATACAATTTGTTTTTTTACATAACTGTCCCTTTAATAACACTTTAGGGGTACTAAGAGCTGTGTAAATGCAATTAAAATTAAGCACTTCGCAGCCCAGTTAAGTCTTTACACTACCACTGTAAAAACCAGGGGCAAGATGGCGCTTGCATGAGAGACCACGGCAGTCGCTCTCCCGCCGTTCGGACCCCCTTAGCTGAGAGTGGAGCATCTGGAAATCTAACCAGCAGAGACCCAAAGCATGCTTTTCACTCATCTGAAGCTTGGGCTTGGCTTCACTGGTTCTGCCATCGGACCATTTTTTGGAGTGCAGGCAGCTCTATTGATGCTGGGAGCTTCGCTGGCAGTGGGAGCGAGGCTCTCTCTCCTCACGGCTGCTGATTTCCTGGCTGTGCGTGCCGGCGGGCCGGAGTGGCTGTCAGCCCTGACTTGCACCAAATTCAAAATACCACCTAAATCGGCTCGACAAGCTTGAGATTGGAGTAACCAAGCAGGGTAGACTGGACTGGCTGTGGCTACCACTTGTTCTATCCCACCTCAACGCACTAAGGAGGCAAAGCTGGAGCCTATTGGGGGAAGAAGGCTACCCTGATAGGAAGGAAGGGCTCCGAGGCCGCCACCTGCAAAAATGCTACAAGTGAAGAAAAAGAGGCACAAGGGCCAAAAGTTGATTTACCCTTACTGCAGGCGATCACTGAATCCCCCCATGGCTGCAGCAGTTGGAGGACCACAGCTGACATTCATTAATGAGGTAGGAGTAGAGGGGGTGCGGTCAGCAGCATACAGCCCCTCTACCCCAACATGAGGGTATGATTCCCAATGACATTGCTAAACCTGAGGTTGGTGATCCTGGGGTCAAGCATTTAGTCATGAAGCATCCAAGGAAACAATTTTGAATGCCTTAACTCATGCTCATTCACTGGCAGGACAGGAGTGGGGTATTATCCCAGAGGAGGAAGGGGGGGGCCGGCCGCATTCTTTGGAAGGGACAACCTGGTCGTTTTGGGACCCGGTACAGGGAAAACCTTGAAACAAAGGCCCTAGTAGAGGGGGCTGTGGAACTTAGAAATCTAGAGGATTATTTGGATTCAGGGGATAAACATTTCCCTCTGACCTACGGCTCTGGCACGAGTGCCGCAGAATCTGAGGGGGAGAGCATCTCGCTGTCTTCCTGCTCCAGCCCTAGTACCCAATTCGATGGCCCGACACGGTGATTCGTAGGAGGAACACTGTTAGGCAAAGCAGAGAGGGTGCCCCCGGGGGGCCAGGTTAAATATGGCCTGAAGTGACAAACAAATGCCACCTTGAAATGGGACTATTCAGTCAAAAATCTCATGTGGAGACTAAGATGGAGGCCAAAGGGGGACAAATTAGTCAAGACCCGGAAGAACCACCCTTGAAATTGATAAACAAATCAATTAAACAGCAGCAAGAAGAGACGTGGTTGGACGGTAAAAAAAAACACCTAGTGACAAAGAAACTTCAAGGGGCTTTCAGAAAGGTAGCGAAAGCCTGCACTGAAATCAGTGAGAGATTAACTGCTGTAGAAGAATGAGCAGCAGGCCTGGAGAATGATGTGGCAAGAAGTCAAAATCAGACAGAGACTCAAGGATCTCAAATAACGGATAGGCAGTGGAAACTCGAAGACTATGAAAATCGATTACGGCGTAACAATTTGAGAATCCTAGGCATTGAAGAAAGGTGCAGAAGGGGGTTACATTAGAGCCTATGTACTGAGGTTTATGAAGGGGTCTATCCCAGAGCTCCAGCAGTGGAATTGGGATATGAAAAAGCAGTGGGGGCATTGTTCACCCTCTTATGCCTAAAAAGCCCTGGCAGGACCACTCTCGTGGTACGCAGCTACCAAGAGCCATCATAGTCTATTTTGGGTACTCTACTTCGTGAAGCAGTGTTTGCCAAAGCTCGCCCTGATTCCAAGCAGTTTTATGAGGTCAATCTTTCTTCATACTGCACGACTTTGCCATGTACTGGTAGAAAGACGATAGCTGCTAAGGCATCTGATTCAGCCTTGTCAAGCACTAGGCGCCGAAGCTTGCTTACTGAACCAAGCTCGCCTGAAAATAATATATGCCAACAAGGTGAGTCTTCACATCAGAAGGAATTCATGGAGGAAATACGTAAATAGAGACTGATCAAGAATAATGAACTGAATTTATAAGTTGTGATTATTGGGCACATGAGGTACTTCAAAAGTAATATACAAAGTTGATGCTTCCTGACGTATAGGTGGGGGCGGTGAAGGGGGGCACAGGCACCATCACCTAGACCTCACTTGGTCTGTTTAACCTCACTGGTTGGTTGAAGGGATGGGATGGGGTGGGAGTCGATGGCCAGGGCTTCGAGGGTGGAGTTGGGGGAAGGGTTGGGAAGAGAGAAGGAGGTAATGGGGTACAATCAGATTGAGGTCTACAGAGCCCTCACTCACCTTGTACAGGGCAACACGCTTATAAATGTTTGGCTACACTTAGGCTTCTAGATTCAGGGAGTACTTCTTTCACAGCCCCACATAGGACAGTTGCCCGACTGGATTACTTTTTTGTTTCTCAAATCATAATAGGGAATTCCCATATTATATCCTCTGGTAACGTCAGACCACAACCCCCTTTTGTTAGGAATAATACACATGGGGTAGAAAGTGTCCAACAAAATTGGACTTTTGAAAGGGGTTGCTGGTCGATGAAGGCTATATTACTCACATGAAGAAATGGATAGAGCATTTTAAGGGAGGAAATAGAGGTAGTGCTCGTATGGGTGTGGTTCGGGATGCTCTTAAGGCGGGTATTCGAGGGAGACACAGTTTTAGTTTGTACCGCAGTAATAAGCAACACCAATAGCAGAATGACCTATACCAAAAATTAGGGACAATAGAGGAAAAACTAGTTGGGGCAATAGGAGCTGGGATAGCTATAGAGAACATAACGGCAAGACTTGCCCCAGCTAAAGCATCAACAGGGAATGTTACCATTGCAAAAGTACCAGAGAAGTACATGCCAGGCGGGTGGGTGGGGCATACACAGGCAGTGCCTGTTAGGCAGAAAACTGTGCGTAATGAGATAGCAGCGATTAAACGCGAGAGAGGAAGCCTGGTACCCACAGCTCTGGGAATCTAGGCAGAATTTCGTGCGTTTTATGAAAAACTGTACGACTCTGAGAGGGACATTCTGGCGAACATAATTAGAGAATATCTAGGGTCCAACTGTAAGCAAAAATTCTCCCAGGAGGATGGGTAAGATCTGGAAGCCTCTTTTACAGCCAAAGAGATATTCAGGTCATTTGGTGAACTCTCAGCAGGTCAGGCAGTGGGACAGGATCAAATCTCGCTGGAGTTCTATTAAGTGTTTTGGGCATCCCTCTGACCCATTTTATTTGCACCCTTAGCCAGTTTCATGAAGTCATGGGCACTGGCCAGTATTGTTGTGTTTTTGAAGAAAGGGAATCCGGCTACAGACCTAGGATCATATTGGCCTATCACTCTTATGAACAGTGGGGCAAATATATATTCTAAGGTTTTAGGGAACCATCTGAGCCCGGTTATCAGGCGAGTTCTCTCCCAGGCAGCTTGGTTTTATATCTGGTAGGGGAACTATGGACCATGTTAAAAGGGTTATCACACTCTTTGATGCCACCTCAGTCACAGGAGACCCTGTGGCACTCATAATATAAGATTTTGAGAAGGCATTTGACCGGGTCTCCTGGAACTTCCTGGGAGGACAAACGGAGGAACTTAAGATCAGTAGAGGGACCAGACAGGGTTGCCCCTGTTCTCCGCTACTGTGCATGTTACATTGACCCACTTATATGGAGAATTGATGAGAATCCAGGTATTAAGCCCATTTGTCTCTAAGGGTTTGAAACTAAGATTTTGGGTTATGCGGACCATCTAGCAATCGTCACTCCGTTCCTGGAGGGGGCACTGACAGTAATCACGAAAGAAACTTTGGCTTTTGGGAATATCTCAGGGGACTTACTTAACCAACATAAAACCAAAATGGTAATTAATGAATACCTGGGACTAGCTGACGCTCGGGTAGTTCAACCCTCAACCTATTAAGGGATAAATATATTGTCTAATATAGAACAGATTGTAGAACTGAACCTTGCCCCCATCATAAAGAAAGGGTGGGAAGACTTTGACAGGAGGAATAACCTTCATCTGTGAATAGTCGACTGCTGTAATGTTCTTACAATGTTCTTCCTCCCTAAAGTGCTATTCCAGTTTAGATCTATACCCTAGCCTTTGAGAAATCTTGGTTTAGGACATTGGAGGTGTTGATCAGGAGAGTCATATGGGAAGACCAGGCGGGCCCTGAAATATGACTCTCCCTAGGGAGAGAGCCAGCTGGGCTGTCCCTGACTTCAATTTATAACATCAAGCAACGGCCCTCCAGAATATGTGTGGATTAGTGGGGGGGGAGGGGCGGGCATCTGATAACTATGAGTTACTTGTAGGGAAAGACACTAAAAACCTCCTTTTGAAGTTCAGTAAGCCCAGCTATTACAAGAAGGTAAAATTTACAAGAAGGTAAAGTTTAAGACTCTCCTGGCGGATTTCTGGGTGTGGGGGAAGTTGAAGAGAAAGATAGGGGTGGGTGGAATTAATTATTACACCTCGCTCTTCACAAATCCATCCCTCTCATGAGTGTATAATGAAACGGTGGAGGGACTTTGGGGTGGTGATGATCGGAGCATGGCTGGGTCAGTCATTTACTGAAATTCAAGATAACCACTGGGTTGATAGGAAAGACTTTTTTTAAATACCTACAGAGACGTAGTTTCCTCGTAAAGAAAATTGGGGGCACGAAGGGGATTGCTAAATATGCTATCATGGAAAGGGTGAGGGATAAGGAGGGCTGTACAATTAGCTGGATTTATAGTGAGCTGAATACTCTGTGCCCAGACGATCTAGAGAGGCAGGTGGATAAATGGGATCAAAGGCTAGGAGTAAAGGGATCAGGCTTCTTGGAATCCTCAAACAAGGGTCACACAATACTGTATTTGTTCTGATTGCAGGCACAGCACTATAAGATGATTTTTCATCTGTTATACGCCTGGGAAAATCGCAAAATGGGGCGTCTCAGTGGGTTTTAGCTGCCCCCTTTGCCAAGCACCCGGGGCAGATGTGATCTACATGTTCTCTACGTGCCCACTGCTGCTAAACCTGAAGAGAGATACTGAGAAATGTTAGGAGTTATTCCTGAAGGTGAAAGTAGCTTTAACGTCCATTTAATGTGCCTGGGGATCAGTTGCTCAGGGGTAGATGGAGACTAGCCTCACTTCATGTTTCTGGCCATGGCAGTGACCAGAACTTGTATCTGTACACCCTGGCTGGACAGTATGGCCCCGTCTTTTCATCAATGGCTTGCCCGACTCCTTTCTACCTTTAATCTGGAGAAAGGAACTCACAAACGAAAAGGCCAGAGTGCTAGAAAATTGGGGGAAATTATATGGGCACCAATTTATCAATGGAAGACTGAAGCGTATAGGTCTGTTTTATTGTATATAAGTTGATGGTATTTTATCAATTGTGAATGCTCCTACCCCTGTTTTTACTGTGAATCTCATTTTTGTACTTATTTATGTACGTTTTTATTTATGTGCTCCTCATAAAACCTTCAGTAAAAAAAAAAAGAACATTTAATGAAAAAACGAAATCTTTGTCATCACAATATTTCGAGTGATTCGATCAATTAAAGCCAAACCGCTACCAAGCTCCTTTACGCTTGCAGATGAACTGATAGGCACATTTGCATTTCATTCAGGCAAGCAGCTGATAACGATCTAAATTAGCCGTCCCAGGACGGCTGTCTTTTTCCAAAAGGAAAGCAAACGTTTTGTATTGGAGGGACAGGTGAGGCTGGGGAATGCGGGACCCCCTTTCCAGTATTCCACACCCCCCTGGGAGTTGCCTCCCACAGATTGAAGACCTTCCTTAGAATATCAGACTGGATCCTGAAAATGTTAAGCAGTACCTCTGCACGGCCAGTAGGCATCATTCTGCTCTGTGTCTGCCACTTCAGATGTTACGTGGGCTCAAATGTGTCTGAATAACACGGAGACTGCAAAAAACATGTTCAATGAACAACAGTAGCAGGTCAAGTCAAGTTTATTTATTTGTGATCTCGGAACTCCATAGAGATCCACATAAACTGAAAAACCAACAACATATAAAAAAAATTATCCAACATAGCATCTACAACCCTAAGCAAAATCCAGCTGTAAAATCTCCAAATATAAAACAATGTAATATTTTATACAATAAAAAATAATTAAAATATCCTTTATGCCCTTAGTGCTATATAACATTCGGTTAAAAACCGAAATTAACAATTGCTCCCTTCATCTAATGAGCCTTAATACAAATTTTAAAAAGTTAAAAATTCTATGACAGAACGTTTCATTTGGCGGCTCATAAATAGAATCAATGGGTGCGGAGGCCAAGAGAATTGTTAATTGTAAACAAATTGGTCTCATCCATTTACGCATACACAGTGGTGAAGCGGGGTAAATAAATAACACAATTAACATTCTGAATGGCATTATTACACGAATTACAAATCGGGGATAAACCATACCATTTAAACAGTACAGGATTTAAAGGGAGCATACCCTGCCTCAATATAGCCAAATGCAGCGCACTCCATGAGGCAGGTTCCAGGAAATGTAGGCCTGTACTTTATTGATCCCACACGAGTCAATGGCTGGATGGATACCCCTATTTGAAATGCAAGCTTCCCTAACCCTTGTGAAACTTAATTCCCAGGTGGCCTGTTTCAAGGTGGCCCTTAATTGATACGACGATAGGGTGAAGAGCGGGGACTCAATCAATTGCAGCAAATCAACCGCAGTCCTAAAATTTCTAAAAATTAATAACTGTTCTTTTAAACATTCTAATAGTTCTTTCTGAATTAAAAATCTTAATGTACCAGGATCACCCTTTACCCAACGTACTATCCCCGCAAGACCCTGTACCCAACTTCTTCTTAAAACAAATTCTATCCTGAGGGCAGCCACAGGACAAGCAGAGTTAACTGAGGCTAAATTCCTTAAAATTCGGCCTTCCGTTGTGCTTGAGAAAGATTTGTAGAGGGAGCCCAAGCTTTTCCCCTGCGTAGTAGCTTTAGAGATGTTATATTCTATATGGGCTTTGTCACTTAGGTTACCACACACTATTTTTCCCAAAAAAGTGTAAGATTTTCAAAGTTCCAATTTTTGGCCAACCACAAACCATACGAAATTCCCGTACTGCAGCTTCTTTCTTCCGTGCATACACAAGTTTACTTTTTTATATATTAATATGTAAATAGTGAGCCTCTGCAAATTAGTGAAGTACCTGCAGATGACTATTTAATCCCCTAGGCCTTAAATCTAATATTATGTCCTCTGCGTAGAGTACACACACAATCTGTTTTCCCCCAGTAACGGGGCAATGCCCTCACTTTGAGTCAAATTGTGATGGAGATCAAAAATATATAGGAAGAAAAGCAGGGGAGCCAATAAACATCCTTGTATTAGGCCATTTGCAGTAGGGATGGCTTGTGAGAGACCTCTTTCCCCTCCCATTAGGACTTTGCACCAAGTATCTGTATGGAGAGCACAAACTAACTACAAAAGGGTGGCCGGCATACCCAAATTTAAGAGTTTTCTCCACAGCAGGAGACACTCTACTTTGTCAAATGGTATGGAGAAATCTATAAAGGCTGTATATACCCTTCCTCCTCTGATTTTACCATATTTTTCATTTATTACCTGTCGCAGAGTTAGTTTATCAATTGTTCTATGCTTTGTCCTAAACCCAGTTTGCTCCAGTGGTAAAATTTTAACCGCATCCACCCAGTCACTATTTTGGGTCAAAGGCATTTAGCGAAAACTTTACCCACTGCATCAAGAAGCTCAATCTGACGATCTCAATCTCCTTTCTTGAACAGAAGGACTATTATACTCCCCATCCAAGAGTGGGGGACCATTTTGTTTTCACTGGGTAAAGAATTTTACATCACAGTAAACTATTATGTTTTAGAACTGTGATTGGTAATTCATCGGGCCCATTGCGCCTGAGGAGCGCATCCCCCTGCTTGCCATTTCTATATCTTTTTCAGAGGGCGATCCATGAGAAGAGGGGTCTTCCTTTGGTGCAATGTACTTAATTGCAGGCACATTATCTGCATATAAATCACAAAAAGCTAATCCATTTATGTTCTTCAATGGCCACAGGGAGTGAACGAGATCTAGCTCCACATACCGCCCTGATAAGAGACCAAAAGATTCTTACCTGGCCTTTAGAGGTTGCTTCTCTCAGTTTAATCCAAAGGTTATCTTCCCTCTTTTTCTTAATCTGAGCTTTACCTAAATTCTCCACCTTTATAATAATATTCTATAGTATCTTTCCGAGGAGTCATTCAAGTACTGTTCCCTAACTAGTTTATTTATTTCAAGATTTAACGGCAGGAGGAATCGGGAGACCACTTTAAAACATTTTCTTTGGTTCACCTTTTTTGCAATTTCTACCGCTTGATTCATGAATGTGCTAAAACTTGCAATTTCCTTTCTATTCCAACTAGGCAGTTTCCCTAAGGTGATCTCTAGCATACTATCAAGGCCTAAGATGGCCTTGTTATCCCAATGACATCTCCGTGTTTTCTTAGCAAAACTAACAGATTCACCATCTAATGTTCACGGATCATGCGAGGACAAATTTCAATTTATAAAAAGAGTTAGTAACTTAAGGTCACTGCAGAAAGATTTGGAGACCTTTAGGTCTTTTAATAAGAAAAAGGAGGAACTTCCCACCACCACATAGTCTAAAATTGACTCTCCACTAAAGGCTTTACAAGTAATGCCATCAACCTTCATTACTTCATCAGCATTCCTTTTCCCTCTTATTAGTTCTTATATTTTGTGGAAAGAGAACTTGCGGAATCTGCATGGATTCTTCTTTTTTTTTTTTCCGAAATCTATCCAGAGTAGAGTTAGAGACTTTACAATTCAGATCTCTACCAAAACTATATGAACGGGGAAGTTATACATCATTAACTTTTTTAATGTAGGAAAAGACTGCCTTTAAGAGAACATCATAAGAGGCATCTAGCAGAATATAGGCATTTATCAACAGTAGTGGTGGGCTTTTTTCATTACTACAAAGATTATACAACATTACTGCCAGAAAAAGGAGGAACTTCCTACCACCACATAGTCTAAAATTGACTCTCCACTAAAGTCTTTACAAGTAATGCCATCAACCTTCATTACTTAATCAGCATTCCTTTTCCCTCTTATTAGTTCTTATATTTTGTGGAAAGAGAACTTGCGGAATCTGCATGGATTCTTCTTTTTTTTGTTTGTTTTCGAAATCTATCCAGAGTAGAGTTAGAGACTTTACAATTCAGATCTCTACCAAAACTATATGAACGGGGAAGTTATACATCATTAACTTTTTTAATGTAGGAAAAGACTGCCTTTAAGAGAACATCATAAGAGGCATCTAGCAGAATATAGGCATTTATCAACAGTAGTGGTGGGCTTTTTTCATTACTACAAAGATTATACAACATTACTGCCAGAAAAAGATGACTAGGATATTTATAGTAATCATAATTCCATTTTATCTTATTTGACAGTAGGCAAGCCACCCCTCCCTTTGCATGTCTCCTCCTGGACGAGGTTGCTTTACAATCTAAAATGAGATAATCCCTACATATCAGTTCCTCTGTGCACCAGGTCCCCTGAAGATAGTAGTAGCTCCATTTTCTACAGTAAGTTACTCATGTTTCTCTGTCTTAAAATTGCAGGACAAATTCCTTGCTTGCCACCGATAATTAATGTGTTGCATCTTTTTAAATATTGCTTTGCACACAAATTGTTCTGGTTAATACGGAGGGATAGACAAACAAAGGAATAATGAAAATGGGAAGAGGACTATCAGATGTATTGTAATCCTGTCATGCCTGCCTGTCTCATATGAATGTATCATTTTGTCATCTGGGAGTGAGAAAGCAGACATGCGGGGAGTCAGACTTTTAAAATATACATTTGGTTTCCTTATAATTTTCAATGCAGTTTAGATGTTGTTATCCAGCTCTTCTAATCAACTTGCCTGTTTGTGTTCAAATTTGACTGTCTGTAGCATATAGTAGTGACGTAACTGACCAATGAGGTTTATTTTTTTTAAAGTAAATCAGGCCTGTATCTTTATAGTGAACACTTTGACTAAATCTGGCTTTTTTTCACTACAGCATCTCAAGAGGGAGAAGCATTGGTAAGTTTTAATGAAGTTATTGGATATTTTATGGCCTATAACTTAAGATGCTCAATTGTTTTCATTCTTGTCCTGCATTATGCAAATAGAATGTGTGCTATTTCTTGAATATATGTTCAGAAATTGGGAGGGGTTCAGGTAATAGTTTGGTGCAATACTGTTACTTTTCAGACTACTGGCAATTTCATTAAAGCCTAACAATCTGCACTACTGTCAGTGTAGAAATCTGGAAAGGCTAGTTGCCATAGGTTCCTTGTCTCATCAAGCCTACATACTTAACAGGTTTGAAAAGAACAAAAGTTGAAGTAGCCCTGCCATAGTTTAGCTCTCTGCTCAAGGAAGTGTTGGCAATCTCAGGAACTTCTGTGGGTGTCTATCGCCTGGCATGTGTACAGAGGAGGTTTGGTGTGTTAAGAAAATATTGTAGAATGGTGGGAGCACCAGTAGTCTGAGGCATAAAAAGATAGCTCTGTGTCTCTGGGCTACCTACCAGTGGAATTACTGTAGGAGAAATAAAGTGCTCAGTATTGAGGGTGTCATCGACGGCCCGTGTAGGGCGTTCCACCGGGCGGTGACGTGCGGCGGGGGAGGGGCAGGGTGGGAGTGTATAAAATACGGGAAAACGGATGATTACAGGTAAGTAACATAAAACATAAATAAAACAAAACACAGTCCTATGCGATCACCACAGTCTCTGCACCAGCAACCTCCTGAGCCCTCTTCTCCCCCGCCCACTTTCCCTCAATAATCCCATTATTATTATTGTGCTGGTGTTGCTGTAAAAGATAGAGGTGTGTTGTCCTCCTTACTTACCCCATCCTCCAAAAGCCCTGGAAAGAAATTGCCTGGTCTCCCCTCAGCAAAAAACATGCTACTGCTTAAGTAGCCTTTTAATACCTCTGCTCCCCGAAAGAAATCAGTACCCAGACTAATTAACAACTTTGACCAAACGCCCTCCCTTTATCCACCAACCACCGCTAACCGGAACAGATTTGAGCGTCTGTGGTCATAATCACGAGAGGTTCCAGTAAGGGCTTTCCCATTGATCACCAAGACTCTCCAGGAACCCCCACACTCTCTTGGCCACCACTCATTTCATAAGGGTCCTTCACCACTCCAGTAAACTAAAGTACTTTCTGGTTGTCGTGAGTTTCGGCTTCTGGTTTAGAGGAGAATCTTAGATCACACAGTAGGGTATTTGTTGTAGGAATATCTTTCCCTGGAGGCATCTTTCAGGAGCTGGCTGTCCAGATGAGGACGTACATGCAGTCCCTGAATATGTAGATGAACTGCCACCCGCTCACCCCAGATACATTTCACTACCTTTATACAACCATGCAGTCATTAATGTTATGGGTCCAGATAACCCTGGAATGTGGATGAAACACAGGATTTAGAGGCACTCTATCTTGTTGTATGATCAAGTGTAAGACTGAGTAGAGAGGTGTACTAACATCCACCCTGAGAGGAGACTAATCCGGCGACTGCCTATCCGCCCCATACATCTGAAAGAAACAGGTTGGTATTAGATTCCTTACCTTAGAATATCCCCAGGCGTCAGACTGGATCCGGAAAATTCTGCGTAGCAGTACCGTTGTGCGTCGGTAGGCGTCGTCTGCGGCTCCACGTCTGTCTTCAGCGTTGTTGGCGCCAGGATGACGTCGCCGGAGTACTTAGGGGAGAGCCTTGGTTAGATCTATTCGCCACAGAAGAGAATGCGCAATGTCATCAGTTCTGCGCGTTGGAATTTCCAAGGCGGCACTCGCTCGGAGACGCTTTTCTTCTCGAGTGGAGCTGCGGTCAGTTGTACGCCTTACCACCTATACCACTTCTGCCCCGAGTGCTGAAGAAGATCAGACGCGACCGGGACCAAGTTATCCTGGTGACTCCGGACTGGGCACGAAGATACTGGTATCCTGAGCTACTCAGCATGTCTGTCGATCCCCCGATTTGTCTGCCTCTTCAGGAGGACCTTCTGTCGCAGCAGGGGACGGTCCTCCACCCGAACGTGCCCAGTCTCCACTTACATGCGTGGAGATTGAGCGGCGGCAGTTGAGGCCATTTGACTTGCCTCCTGAAGTTTTTAATGTGATTCTGGCAGCCAGGCGTCCCTCCACAAAATCGGTATACGCCTACAGGTGGAATACATTTGTGGCATGGTGCACATCATAGACTGTGGATTCCCTTTCTGCCCCTCTTTCAGAGGTTCTCCTCTTTCTTCTTTCTCTTGCCCAGCAGGGCTCTGCTCTGGGCACTATCAATGGGCTACCTCTCTGCTATTTCCGCCTTATTAAGGCTCCCTGATCAGCCCTCTTTGTCAAGTCCCCAGTTGTAAATAGGTTTTTGAAGGGCATCACTCATATGTTTCCTCCTGTTCCTTTCGCGATGCCTCAGTGGGACTTGTTCTGACCTATCTGATGTGCGCGCTCCTTTCGAGCCACTTCATAACTGTCCTCTTCGTCTCCTTACTCTGAAGACTGCATTCCTGGTTGCCATCACCTCTGCCAGGAGGGTGAGTGAGCTCCAGGCTCTTTCCTCTCAACCTCCCTTCCTTTCTGTCCATCCGGACAAGGTTGTGTTGCGGACCCGACCCTCTTTTCTGCCCAAAGTAGTCACAGCCTTCCACATCGGGCAGTCCATTACCTTGCCCACCTTCTTTCCGCCTCCGCATCCCTCGAAAGAGGAAGAGAGGCTCCACCGTCTGGACCCAAAACGTGCGCTCTCATTCTATTTGGATCGCACACACCAGTTCCGGGTGGATGACCAACTCTTTGTTGGTTATGTGGGTGCTAAGAAAGGTCGGGGTGCACAAACGGACCATCTCTCCGTGGGTCGTGTTGTGCATCAAGATATGCTGCTCTTTGGCTAAAAAGGAGCCTCCTGTTGGGCTGAGGGCCCATTAAACTCGGGCCACGGTGGCTACTACAGCCCTGGGCCGGGGAGTCCCCTTGCAGGACATCTGTCAGGCAGCTACGTGGGCCTCACTGCACACGTTTGCAAGACACTATTGCCTGGCCTGGACAGCTAAGTCCGGAGAGATGGCTTCTTTGGCCGTTCCGTTCTCCAGGACTTTCTGGTGTGATCATTGGTTCGCAGACCCACCACCTGGGTTGGTATTGCTGGGGTATCTAATCTAAGGTAAGGAATCTAATACTAACCTGTTTCTTTCAGATACAGAAGTTACTTACCTTCGGTAACGATATATCTGTAAGAAACAGTAGTTAGTATTAGATTCCTTACTGCCCCACCCATCCTCCCTGTTCTGTGAACCGATATCTAGGGTTAAGGTCATCCCCTTTCAGGGCCCTAGTTTCATTGCACCAGTGTAGGTATTTTTATCATGGCTCTGCGTTTCTGGCGCGGAAAATCTATGTATAAGAACTGACGTCAGCGTGCGAAGGCAGCGTCTAAGTACTCCGGCGACGTCATCCCGGCACCAACGACGCCGTCGACGGACTCTGAGCCGCAGACGACGCCTACCAACGCGCAAGGGTACTGCTACGCAAAAGTTTCCGGATCCAGTCTGACGCCTGGGGATATTCTAAAGTAAGGAATCTAATACTAACTACTGTTTCTTACAGATATATCGTTATTGAAGGTAAGTAACTTGTGCATTTAGCTTCAAACTAGCCACTCGTAAGCTTTCTTGAGTGCCATAAAGGGACCCTGTTATGTTGTAGAGGTCTGGGAAACCTGTCGATTTGAACGCGTCTGCTACTTGTCGTTCTCGTTGTGCTGGTAAGTGGCACCTATGTATACAAGATTGTTGCTAAGGATGACAGTACATGATAGTGGAGGAGTCCTGGATTGCCACACAAATGATCATGGAGCAGCAGCCTTATGAGGGGAGTGTACAGTCCATTAATGGTGCAGAGCGTCATCTCACTCAGTAGTGACTTAGGTGCAGCCCCCTTTGCAGGCAGTAGCACAATAACACTGATGCGGGCCGACACCGGAATGAAACTGCGCAACCCACGAGGATCGGCCCTGCTGGAAGGTGAGCTGCTACTCATTTACTGCAGTTGGGCAGTGGGAAGGATCAGTAGCACTGCACATACTGTAGTGCTTAATTTAGGTACGAGGCTCTGTTGCACGTGGGGTGCCCAAATAGATTGCCACGCAGCCCTGTGTTCTTCATACCAACTTTACTGAGGAGAGTTTATGATGGGCACAAAAGTGCTGGGGAGTCCATTATATGCCACGGTGGGGAGCCTGAACCACATGGACATGTGATAACCTCTCATTTGAATGTTCAGATTAAAATGGGAAACAACTACATTGTGAACTGCATTGGAGCCTGGGGTGTGGGGGCACCCTGCAATGCCATGGGTCATGGTCATGATGGCACACTAGTGGAGTGAGATCGACCAAAATCCCACTGTGGCACTTGTGATTGGCCCCACCTTGTTCTAGACTATATTTATAGGCCTCCCACCAATGTCCTGAAAGCATTAGTCTCAAATCACTCACTTTGTTAGCTACAGCAGGAGTGGCTGGCTAATATATCCATATTGTTGTACCCCGCCCACTGCTCGGAATTGGCATGTATAGTGCCTTACTCTTTTTTCTCCCTTGAGTCTATATTGTGCGTGTCCCTGGGACAAAGGGCAGGACCCAAGAAATTGGGACGATCATATTAGCAGTACCCTGACATATGTGTGTGCTCAAAAGCACATAGTAAGAACTGGCTGTTAATGGACAAATGTCTGCAAACAAACGTGATGCTATTTTAGAGACCATAATTTCCAGTAGAGACATGCTGAATAGTAAAGATGATAGGCTGGTGGTGGACATACGTTTGCTAATGGATGACCAAAGCAGAATGTTGGAACTTGTATGTGAGGTGGAGCTGATGGTGGCAGTGCTTGCCCCAACAACGACAGACCTTAAGCAGCAGTTGCCAGCCATGACAGAGAAGGCCCAACTGGAGGAAAATAGGATAAATGGTCAAGAATATCATGCCAGGATAGTTGGCCGGTCCAAAAGTATAGTGTTGTTCCTGACTGACTGCAAGAAACAGTGGCACCGGAAGACCTCTTTTACATGCTCTAAAGGGCACTTGGAGCCAGATGTATGACCCTTTTTTGTGGTCACAAACGGGCAATCGGCCCTTGTGCGACCGCCAAAAAAGGGTCCTGGCATGTACAAATGCTATTTTGCAAGGTGTTTGCGACTCGCTCTATGAGGAAGGGGCGTATATGAGTGTCTTCGTGGATGTGTGTAGACCTATGAATCACTGAGTGGGCATGTACGTACTTGTATACTTGTATCAATGGTTTTGAGAATGGTAGTGTGGAAGTTGAAGTGGGTGATTGAAATGTTATATTGGGGTGTGTGTAGGTGTGGGAGAGATTCTGTGGATGATGCCATCAGTGATGTCACTGACCATGTCATGATTGATGTAATATGTGAGGTCATAACCCGTGCATTGCGGGGGCGCTAGTTATAGTTATTCATCTAACTCTAACTGCTGAATTTCTTTGGTTTTGTACGAGTAAAATCTGAGCCTAACTATAATGTCTCTGTAACCTTTGGCTATTTCAGTGAATTTCAAAGGTTTTTTTGTATTCCATTTCCTTACTATTACGTCCCTGTAACCTTTATTTTTTTCAGTGAATTTCTAAGATTTTTTAAATGCTAATTCCTAACTATAGCATCCTTGTAACCTTTGGTATTTTTCAGTGAATTTCTATGTTTTTTAAAGTAGTAGTCACGTTTGTGAAGTAGTCGAGAAAGTGGGTGTGCCTCCGATCAGCTCTCAGGAATTCCGCTGTATAGAGCTTACAGGAGGTAACAGGAGGGCTTATTGGCCCCCGAAGTCCCTGTGGAGCCAAGGGGACTTCATACCCCAACTAGTAGTGCGCCAGGAGGCACGTTTACAGAGTGGTGGAGAAAGGGGGCGTGGCCTCTGATACATTCAGAGCAATCCTGCTGTGTGGGACTTACTGGAGCTTGGGGGCAAACTACCCCACCTATTACCCCCAGTAAGTCCCACACAGCATGATTGCTGAGATCCGATAGGCCACGCTCCCTTTCACCTCCACTCTGCAAGCGCACCTCCTCGCGCACTACTAGTAGGGGGATGAAGTCCCCGTGCCTATTGAGTGTCCTTGGGGGGCCAACTACTCTTCCTATTACCTCCAGTAAGTCGTATACATCAGGATTGCTGAGATCAGTCTGATAGCAGACACGCCCCCTTTCACCACCACCCTGCAAATGCGCCTCCTCAAGCACTACTAGTAGGTGGAGGAAGTCCCCATGGCTATTGAGTGTCCTTGGGTGCCAACTACTCCTATTACCTCCAGTAAGTCTTATACATCTGGATTGCTGAGATCTGATAGCAGACCGCGCAACCTTTCTCCACCACCCTGCAAATGCGCCTCCTGGCACAATACTAGTAGGGGGATGAAGTGCCCTTGGCTATTGAGGGTCCCTGGGGGCCAACAACCCCTCCTGTTAACTTCAACAAGTCCCACACAGTGGGTTTGCTGAGAGGTTTTTGGTGGCCACACCTCCTTTCTCCACCACTCTGCAAACACGCCTCCTGGCCCATGACTAGTTGGGAGATGAAGTCCCCATGGCTCTTGAGGTACCTTGGGAGGGCAACTCACCCTCCTGTTACCTCAAGTAAGAGCCACACTGCTGGATTGTTGAGCGTTCATCAGAGGCCATGCCCCTCTTTCTCCAACACTTGAAAACGCACCTCCTGGCGCACTGCTGCTTGGCGAAAGAAGTCCACTTTAGTTCTGAGTTCCTCAGGAGGCAAGGGGACTTCATCCCCCCACCAGCAGTGCGCCGAGATGTGCCTTTGCAGAGTAGTGGAGAAAGGGGCATGGCCTCTGACCACCTCTCATCAATCCCTCTGTGGGGTCCGTGGAGGTCTCCTTGGACCCTCTGCCACCTAGGGGACTTCACTCACCCAACCAAGAGCATGCCAGTAGGTGTATTTAAAGAATACTGGAGATAGAGAGCGGGGCCTCTCGCGAGTTGCAGCATTTTTGTATTCCTTTTTTTTTTTAAAGAAGTGGGGCCTCTTGGCCCCCCTTTCCTGTACCATTCCTGATATTGCCATGGGGACCTCATCCAAACATGCAGCTCCCTCTGTCTAAAAGCAATTCTGCTCTGCTTCATGGAAGCAAGAGCATTTTCAATGCTCTTGCTTCCATGAAGCAGACCAGAGTTTGCTATGGCTTGGCAGGAGTGGTGCCATAGCAAACTGCAATGTCCCAGGGGTGGGCACCCTGGGACATTTCTGGAGCTAGACCTAGAGGGGTTGTGGTCCCCAGTGCCATGCAGAGCTCCTGGAGGGGCCCGCCCTCCTTCCATCTTGTGTATAGTCCTGAGGAAGTATTGGGCCGGGGGGCCTCAATGGACGTCCTACATTAGTATGTGTGCCCTGGGGAGGTGGCGTTCTCCAGGGCTGCGGAAGGGAGGGTAGAGGTACAAAGCCCCACCCTGCATGCATCATTATGTATTTATTTATTTAAGCCCCGTGGAGTTGGCTGTCCTTGTGGCTACAGGTGAGGCCCTACTATTTTCTTTTTTTTTTAATCCATGTGCCCCTGGGAGGTGACTGTCCCCAGGGGCACAGGGGGCCTGCGATGCCCATGATAATTTTTAAATTAGCCCTGGGGAGGTGGTGGTCCCTGGGGCAGAGAGGGTCTGTGAGAAATCACAACTGACTCCTCAGACACTGCAGTTCATCAAAGCAATTCTGGAAACAGGATGGTTTCATGCCTTTCCCCTGAAGTTGAAAATCCATGATATTCAGGCTGTGGTCCTGATGCTTCAGCCTCAGTCCTGGATCTTAGTGCGGAGGACTCTGAGACCACTCAGCTTGTTGGCATCTTGTATTCTGCTGGCCAAACATAATAAGTGGCACATGCATGCATGCATTGCAGTGGGATCTCATGTCCCAGAGGGCACAGTATCAGGGGAATCTGTCAGATTGTATCTAGATTTTAGAGAAGACTGCAAAATACCTGCAGTGGTGGCTACTGGACTGCGATTGGGTCTGTGAGAGGCCCTTCTCCTTACCACACCCAGAGCTGGCAGTGGTCACGGATGCATCGCTACTGTTAGCGAGCTCGTCTGGGAGAGGTTGGAGACTTGACTCCACATCAATTTGTGGAAGTTGAGGTTTATTCTCTTGGTGCTGAAGGCCTTAATGCCCACCACCAGAGGAAAACTGGTGCAGTTGCTCATTAGACACTACTACTGCAACACTACTGTGTTTCTTCAACAAGTAGGGCGAGGTAGGATACTGGGTGCTGTGCCACTAGGCTCTACTCCTTTTGGAATTGGCTAGACTGCCAAGGCATCTTTTTGGTTGTAAAGCACCTTTAAGGATCTCTAAACTCCAGGGTGGAGAAACTCCGCTGCAAGACACTTAAAAGAATCACGAATGGCAGTTGAATCTAGAGGTGGCAGAGGGTGTCTTTCATCAGTGGGAAGAACCTAGCTCGATCTTTTTTTCACTTCAGAGAACATGCAATGTCAGCACTTTTGCATATTGAAGCTTTCTCTTGAAGATGCCTTAACCATAGAGTGGGAAAAGAACAATTGATGGACAGAATGCAGAACAATGTCATACATTCACCCCAGTAGAGAGATCTGGGCCTAAATCCATCGTTTCTTTGCTCACCGTTCCATTCCAGTTTAGACCCAGCCATATGCAAATCAGTGTTGACCCTGTGCCCCAAGGAAACAGTCCGAACCGAACTGCCTGCCCAGGTCCTCCCTGGACTGGACACAAGCATCCTAGGACCGGTTTCGGGCTTCCAGGCCTCATCAGCCAGGATAGCTTGACTCCAGTGGCATGAAGAGCACAAGACCCACGTCTGGGCATACCCGTCCCACTCGGGGTGACAAATGCAAAAAAAAACAATTGATGGACAGAATTCAGAGCAATGTCATACATTCACCCCAGTACAGAGATCTGGGCCTAAATCCATCGTTTTTTTTGCTCACCTTACCATTCCAGTTTGGACCCAGCCATATGCAAATCAGTCCTGACCCTTCTCCAAATGAGAACAGTCCAGCCCGAAACGCCAGGCCAGGTCCTCCCTGGACTGGAAACAAGCATTCTAGGACCGGTTTCAGGCTTTCAGCCTTCATCAGCCAGGATAGCTTGACTCCAGTGGCATGGAGAGCACGGGACCCACGTCTGTTCACTTGGGGCACAGGGTCAAGACTGATTTGCATATGGCTGGTTACAAACTGAGGTGGCGTAGTGGGCAAAAGAACGATGGCTTTAACCCAGATATTTTGACTGGGGGAGAATGTTTGAATTGTCAGCAGTCCGTCCATCATTTGTTTGCTGTAACACTTTCGCCCTAAGTGGGATGGGTATGCCCAGACGTGGGTCCCTTGCTCACTGTGCCACTGGATTTAAGCTAGCCTGGCTGAAGACGGGAGATATACCCTGAAACCAGTCCCAGGATGCTTGTTTACGGTCCAGGGAGGACCTGGCCTGGCAGTTCGGTTCGGACTGTTTCCTTGGGGCACAGGGTCAAGACTGATTTGCATATGGCTAGATCCAAACTGGGGTGGCATAGTGGGCAAAAGAACGATGGATTTAAACCAGAACTTTTGACTAGGGTAGAATGTTTGCATTGTCAGCATTCCGTCCATCATTTGTTTGCTGTAACACTTAACCATAGAGTGGAACTTGGACTCCTGTATACCTTCATGCCACTGCCTCTTCTGCCACGAGTTCTGAAGAAGATCATGAATGACTATGCCCAAATTATCATAGTGGTGCTGTATTGAGCGAGGAGTGTGGTACTCAGAACTGCTGGGCACAGACATCTGACCTCCCATCAAGCTGCTCCTTTGGGAGGATCTTCTGTGCTGCACAAGGATCTGCACAATTTGCGTCTCTGTTCTGTTTGTGTTCTGTGATTGAGTGGTGGTAGTTGGCTTACTTTGACATTCCTTCTGATGTTGTTGATGTCCTCTTGAAGTGTTCTTATTGATTAATAAAATACTAGCATCTCTGCCTCCTTATCCGGATTGTCTGCTAATATTTGTAGGGACCAATGTCTAACCACGGCTAACCTGAGCTTCTACCCTTTACTCCTTTGGATTCTCCTTGACAAAAAGCTAAATTCAAGTATGATGCCTTGTAAAAGTAAATGGGCACATACACGTTAAAAAGAGGAGACTGTGCTGGTCTTTGCCCGTCTATACTCACCTGGTTGACAACCGAAGAAAATTCAAGTGAAGCACATGTTCTGTCTACAAGAGTACATGTACAAACTTTTCTTTAAATTGCAGAATATATTCTTGAGACAAAAATTCAAACAAGTGCAAATTAGAAAATACATTTCTTCCTTGTTTACCAAAGTATGAATGTTTCATCATAATGAGTACATTCGATATGATTATTCCTTACCATTCAAGATTGCATTAGTATTCAGCTTCTTTGTTTCCCCAATATTTTTCACCTCTAGTCATGCCGCTCTCCTCCCTTATAAACTAAAATATTGCATCGTATTATTTACTTATTTAATTTCCAGGATGAAGATTTGGAGTTTACGTTAGCCACAGATTTTGAAATTGGACACTTTTTCCGTGAAAGAATCGTTCCTCGTGCTGTACTATACTTCACTGGAGAAGCCATAGAGGATGATGACAGTGTACGTATATCTTACAAATTAACATGTTGATTATGTACACGCTTTGCAAAAAGTGTTAAGTAAATGCTTAAAATGTTTCATTTTGTTTTTATAGTTTGAGGAACTTGAAGAAGGGGATGAAGAGGTGAGTTGTTTAAACATTAGTCACTTTTATTTTCTTTATGGTACACTAGCAGCCCGTCCCGACGTTGCCTGGGTATGAATTGCTGATGGCCAGTAGTATGTTGTTTTGTAGGATTTCGTTATGATAGCATTTCTTATCTGTGACAGGCCTGTGAAACGCTCTGATTCACAGTGCACTGCTGATGCACTTAAGAGTGTGCGTTCAGTAGTGTGTGAACTCTAGTTTCCCTACTTTATTTTTCCTTGCAATATTATATAGCTCGAACTCGACAACATGGCATGAGCGCAATTTACATTACAGAAGAGCACATTCATTTGTGGTAGGCACGGGGAGACAAAGCAATTTGCCTGGAATCACAGGATGTTGAGCTGATGTCGAGATTCAAACGTAGCTCCCCAGCTCTAAAGTTCGCAATTCTAGAACTTGTGGCGGGAGGTGTGTCTAAAAGTGTATGTTGTGCTGGCCATCAATGAGAGAGACCTGTGCATTTTTCAAATGGGTGGTGAAAAAATATGAGTATGTTGCTGGAGATGTGGGCCGCCGTGCCACCAATGTACTTACCGGGGGAGGGTAAACACCCATTATTCCGCAACTTTCTTTCCGCATACCATCATTCAGCATACTTTCATTACGAAAGTACCATGACTCCGCAATGCCATTATAACGCATGGCATTACATTTTATATGCTTTTACCACACATGCATTTACAACGAAATTCGTTGTAAATGCATGAATGGTAAAAGCATGTTTTTTTAAAATCTTTTGATGAGGTAAGTATGGGTATAGGGGTATAGGGGTATATGTTTTGGGGTACTGAGGTATATGTTTTGGGGTGTTTGGGTATTTTAAGGGGTTCAGATAGTTTTGGTTTATGGGGTACAGGGGTAGTTTTAGGGTTTAGGGATATGTATGGGGTTTGGGGTACAGTGGTATTTTTAGGGTTCAGGGCTAGGTTTGGGTTTTGGGGTACAGTGATATTTTTAGGGTTCAGGGCTAGGTTTGGGTTTTGGGGTACAGGGGTATTTTTAGGGTTCAGGGGTAGGTTTGGGTTTTGAGGTACAGGATGATTTATAGGGTTCAGGGCTAGGTTTGGGTTTTGGGTTACAGGGGTATTTTTAGGGTTTAGGGATAGGTTTGGGTTTTGGGGTGCAGGGTATATTTATAGGGTTAAGATGGGTTAGTGTTTAAGGGTGTTGGGGTATTTTAAGGAGTAAGGGTGTGTTATGATTATGGGGTGCAGGGGTATTTAAAGGGAGCAGGGAGGGATTGGCACACGATATGAGATATGGCATGAAGAGCGGAACATACCACACACCCCCAGCGTTTGTCACACCCCCAGCACACACCCACAGCACAACGCAGACACGCTCACAAGGGACTACTTTGCTGGCACAGTTCTTTTACCTTTTAAATGTATATGGTGGGGGTCTACATAGCCTATGTGTACTCGAGCACTTCATTTTTTGCATCTGTTGTGCTCCAACATAAAGAGAACTTTGTTGGCGGTTAATCTCCATGCTTTGCATTCAGAATAAGAAGTAAGGGTTATAAGGCTATTTCAGCCTGATTTTTCCAGATTTCATAAAAGTAAATAAATGTAGTTCTATATGGAAACCATCCTGTGGTAGTTTCAGAGGTAAGCCCTCATGTGTTAGGCAGATCGGGCCCATTTTTGCAAGACTCCGTGGACTCCTGTTATGTAAAACTTGCAACAAAAATATTGTTTCTCCATTTGAAGAAATCAGTTTTGAAAGTTTCACCAGTTTTTTCCCAAACCTGTGGTTTCAAACTTATCTAAAACTACACTACAGAAATTTGCAAAGGTCAACATAAAAGGTCGTAGAAACAATTATATGGGCCTGCAATGATTCTGAATTTGTGTGCCCTAAACAGCCTCCAGAGGTTTAGGCTGGTGCCATTATATTTCCTATACCTCGTCTAACTACATCAGGACCAGGTTCCATGTGCGTTTGTGATCAGAAAGCCCCAGGCGGAGCAGTAAAAACTGTAGGTAGCAGCAAAGAACTGACCTTTTCAGTGTGTTCTTTTTCAGAATTTTGACCTCAATGATTTGCTGAGAGATAGTCAGTGTCCTCTGTATTTTCAGCTGGTATTTCTAAGGTGATTACCTCTTCTGTAATTCACAGTAGAACTGTGGTTACCAAACCAAGAGACGTCTGGCCAAGACACTTGTACAGAAGTTATTGTTGCACATATTTGTTACACAGATTGTTTTCTGAGAATTTGTTGACTTCTTCTGGCATTTGAAAAAAAAAAGTCTAGGCCAAATGTAACTGGATGTGATGGCTTCGTCTGAAACATCTGCACTATATCATTGTAACCGCTTTAGCATGGTGCATTTGGGTCTGGGACTGCAGGAGCCAGTGGGCTTTTGCTAGAAGAAGAGACTTTTCAGATGAGCAGATCTGGGGTGTCGATGGGTTGTAGAGTGCTACATATAAGGGAGCTGCTCTCCTGTTAAAACTTTGGAACTAACCAAGGTTTCCGCTTTATTTTTTGCATAATTTACGTAGAACTGTAAGCTTCACATAGCGTTGTTTGCACTTAGACTGGGTGCTTCATTGTGTCTAGAAAAAGCTATGTAATGAATAATTTTCTATTTTTCAATTGGCAAAAACCATTACAGTATAATTAAAAAGCATCTTATAAACATTTTTCAATGGAGAATATTCGTATGATATTAAAGTAAGAACTTCAAGTATCTCGATAATTTTTAAAATAAGTTAAACAATTGAAATAATTTATCGAAAATCTAAAACCTAAAGCAGTTAACTCAATTATTTCACGTTGTTTGTACATTTAGACATAAAGCCCCATAGAACTAAAAGTCCCAAAAAATGCTTTGAATGTTCTAAAATTAAATATGCTAGAATGAATAGTAATGTTCTGAGGACTGGTAGAGTAATTCTCATTAAAAAGGTCTTTCTATTTCCCCATCCAAGATTCCTTGTACTGCTCGGTGCGCTTGAGTTCACAGTGATATTCTGAGGACTAGCAGCACGTTCCTCATAAAGATTTCCTTCTATTGCGTATGCCTATCACTGACTGCTTTCAGACTGCTATTTGGGAACTAGGACAAGAGGAGTCCTGTTTTAGGTTTGCTTTTTTCTGCAGCTTAATTACTACTTGGTCCAGGAACGTTATAAACTGTTCCTTCTAATTGAATCAGGTTTTGTGAAAGATATGGCTGATGATAGTAATAAATTGGCTCTAGACGGTTTTCTAAAAGACTCGCAATTTTTCTTATATGAAGACAGCTGTGCTGCTATCCTAACTTAAGGTTTGAAATATCTATAATTTGTCCTTTCCTCCCTATCTTTCAATAAGTCAAGATCTTGCATTCGATCTTTCATAGATCTTTCATAGATTCACAGTCTTGAATCATCCCCATTGTCGTAGTGGGAGTCCCACGATATACATATAAAAGCAGTAGATGATACCACCATAGGCTACAATGCCTTAAACAGTCACTGCAAAAGCCTATCCATTTTCTTTTGTAAAAAAAGCCCAAACTTAAGTAGCAGCCAATCAAGCAAAGGCACCTCTAGAATAATCCCAAGAGAGGCTAGGTTCTTCAGATTTTCAAACACGAGTGTGAAACTTTATACCTTGAGGAAATAAGGGAAGCCTCTCAGGGGAGGAAGATGGTCGCTTGTGAATCTATGAACGATACCAATACTAGAGAACCGTAGTTACAGGTAACTCATTTTCTTCTCCAGTATTGGATCTTTCATAGATTCACATGCTTGAATCAGAGAAGCTAGCAGTTCCATAGACAAACATGTATAGAAACAATTCAATATATACATATCCACCCATAGAGGATGGTGGGTAACAATATACATGCATATACTGGAACATACATAAGATATAATGTAACTATCTATTATCAGTATATATACCAGGTTACATAAGCAAACAAAATGCACAACATCACATATTGCCGAAGGAAAAAAGGCCTCTAATAGTTGAGGCTTACCTTATTGAAATAGATGAAATTGAGGTAGCCTGTCCCACTGCTTCCTCGCTGTAAGTTTCCATATCCAGGCAATAATGCCATGTTAAAGTATGAGTACTCTTCCATGTAGCGGCACAGCATATCATGCCCAATGGTACTCCAGCAAAAAGAGCAGTAGAAGAGGAAACTGCTCTAGCAGAATGTTCCCTGACCTTGATTGTAAGCGGTCTACCAACCCTAGTATGACAGAGCTGGATAGCAGCATTGTGCAATAGTTCCGTTTGTGACAGCAGAACCGAGTCTTAGAAGCCAATAAGAGACTAGCAGTTGATCGATTCCGCATAGCTGCTTTGTCCCTTGCAAATAGAACTTAAGGCACCATTTGACATCCAAGGAGTGGAGAGATTTCTCCAGCGGTGAAGAAGGATGTGGGAAGAAAAGTGCGCAGGACCACAGGTTCATTAAGGTGAAACTGAGATGGAACCTTCTGGCTGAATTTAGCGTTTGTTCTCAGTACAACATAGTCCTCTGTAAAGCGCAAGTAGTGCTTGAATTTCACTTACTCTCCTTGCAAAAGTAAGCGCGAGAAGTAATACCCTTTTCCAGGTGAGAAACTTTAGCTCAATTTTGTTAATTTGTTCAAACTGTGGTTTCATTAGTTGAGACAGGACTACATTAAGGTGCCATTCCAGCAGAGCAGCCTTAAATGGGAGGAAAAGTCCTGAATAATCCCTTCATAAACTGCTTGATGATGCAAGAAGAGCAAAGAGAAGAAGAGTCCGAATTGCATCTGTATCGGTAGAAGGCCGCAAGATGGACCCATACTGATGCATACGCCAGACCTGATTGTGCCAGAGATATGAGATAAGGCAAGATTTGTTCTGAAAATGAGAGAAGTGGGCACCAAGAACCAAAACGTTTCCATTTCAATCTGTACATTTTAGTAGTGGACTCTGCTCTAGGTCTGGACAATATATCTCTACAGTCTTAGAGAATGTGAATCTATAAAAGATACCAAATTTTGTATTCTTTTTCTCATGTAGATCTTGGGAAGGTTTTGCTGCTCCTTCCAAATTAAATATTTCAAAGAGTTTTGTGGTGCACTTTTTAGTGAATAGCAACATTTAATATATTGGATAGATAGATTGATTAAACCAAATTTACATCTAAGTTGGCAGACGGGGGAACAGTTGGGTATCCTAAATACCGCTCTGACACCCGAGTAGATCTTCTCCATGTAATCCGTTAAAGACCTGTATGGTAGTGCCAATTTTGCTTTACATATTTCTAGTATGTTTTTCCAGGCCGGGCTCAATAAACTGCTATTCTTTTTCTTCATTTGATTTTGGAGATATCAGCAACAGATAAGTACTGTTTTCAACTAACCTTTGTACGTTAATTGCGATTCTAACCATACTCCAAGATATTTGTACCCTCCATAAAGGATATCTTTTGGCCATTTATCCTCTTTGTGTACTTTGTCTTGGATACTCTAAACTTCATTATTTGTGTTTTCACCAAATTTAACTTTTGATCATTCAATTTGTTGTAATGATAGAGACGTCTAAGCTTCTCTGAAGACCAATTGCAATGTGATCTAATGGAATGATATTGTCTGCATACTGCAATAGTGGTAATAATTATGTCCTCAATTTAAGAGGATACTTTTTTAAGTTGGTCGTTGCTGGCAATAGGTCTGCAGTATAGAGATAGAAAAGTATTGGTGCAAACACCCAACCTTGCTTCAGCCCCAAATTTGTTGGAATCCTTTTGGAATTATCCCAGCCATTACTTGTTTTAACCCCGACCCGGGTATTGTGTGCAGCAATCTGATGATGGTGAAGATTTTCTCTGGAATAGTCCATGCCTTTAGCTTTTGCCACAGTGTTCTGCAGTCTACATATTAAAAGGATTTCTGTTCAATTGCTTTGATGTTTTGCAGCCTTTCCTTAAGTCTGTCTGTTGCTTTGGCAAGATGTTCATTCTGTTGATCCAATCTTCCAGGTCAGCCAAAACTGATTTAGCAAAGATCTTTCCTTATCCAGTATTGGGGTATCTTTCATGGATTCACATGCCTGAATCATTCCCCGTCGCCAAGGCGGGAGTCCCACGGTAAAAAATACAAAAGCAGTGCCTTAGTAAAACAGTAGTAGGCTAAAAGAAAAGCCCAAAAGGCCTAACACTTAGTAGCCTATCTACCTCATTATATGAAAAGAACTAAAAAATTGTTCCAACCAATCAGCTACCAGTAACTTCTAGATCCTTCCCAGCAGTTTCAATTCTCCTCAGATTTTCACCGCACGTCGTGTGGAACGGAGTCTCCCTAAGTGCCTACTCAGTTTCTTCAACTTTGTTCTTCAAAATGTCTGACAAGAAGGCTCTTTTTAGAGCTTGCAGGACCTGTGAGAAGAAAAGGGTCCATGTGGATGATTAGCACAAGGACTGCATCTACTGTCTTCATCCTAAACATGTTAAGGATTGTAGAATCTGCCGGTCCTTCCTTGCTAAAACTATTAGGGACAGTGAAGCAAGGCTGCTTTTGTGGTTGAAATCTTCCTCGGCTGAGGAGGATGACCAGGCCTCAACATCTAGCAAGAGGGCTAATTCTCATGACAGCTCTTCCAGTGAGGGAAGAAAGCATCATAAGGCTTCTCATGAAGTTTCTGACCACCCACAGAGGTCTCCCAAACTATCCTCAGGGTCAACGCTGTCTCCGTCCTCTAAGGTTTCTAAAAAGCCTTCAGCCCCAGAACCATGAGTAAAATCCAGGTTAAAACCCTCACTCTGGTTTTCCTTTCATACGGTCTCTGTGACTTCTGCTGCTCCTCTATCTACGGCTACAGTCTCTACTATGGCCATTTCTTCCTTCAAAGAAATCTAGTGTGGCGAAGGATTCGTCGACGAAGAGTTCATTATCGAAGCCTCCGTCGACGGCAGCGTCGACGTCGAGCTCGTCGACGACAGTTCCATCGACGACGAAGGTGAAGTGTACCTGTTCCACGTTCAACACTGTCGAACACATCGGTGACGAAGAGCCCGTCGCCGACGAGCCCGTCGCCGACAACACCGTTGACGAAAAGCCTGTCGATGAAGATCATTCCGTCGACGATGAAGAGCCCATCGACGAAGAGTTTGTCAACGGCAATTCCACCAGTTTCACAGACTACGCCTATTTTTTACACTCATTTCCAATTAAAAACTTACCATAGACATGATTACAGCAACATATCTCCTCTGCTACCATCTCATATTCTGGAAACTTATGTTGAGGATGATGACTTTGATGAGGAAGATGTAGAGGGATCGATCGGCATAGCTCGCCACCCCTCTGAACTTCAGATAAAGTGTCAAGATGATGATGAGGAGGAAGAAGACTACCAGGAACACTTTTACCAGGAAAACCTCTCTGCCCCTTATCAAAATCTTCCCAGAAGGGTTTTGGATCAAGGAGAGACAAGTCATCCTCCTCCTACGTTAATACAAGATCTGCAAGCCATGCCAGCGGATTACCGCCAAAGGTTTAATTCAGTACCAGCTGCTCCTGTTTTGCCACCTTACCTCCGGAAGTACCAGTCTCACTGCCACAGGTGGAGGTCCCTAGCTCTCCAGCACAACCTTCTGGAGCAGTACCGCAGTACTTCTTCCTCGGATGAGGAAGTTGAAAGAGAGGGTGAACTACCCGACAATACTGGTAATGTGGATCCTTGGGCTGAATATATCATTCCCATGCCTTCTCTGCCTATTCCTCAGCCATCACACTCTCCCCCTGAGGACATCAGTGGTTTTCACAACCTGATGCAGCGTGCTGCAACCAGATTCCCGTTACCAGTCACGATAGAACACAGGGACTGCTTCTTGCATGATTTTAAAGAAGAATACAGGAAAATAACAAGCAATTGCCATCATTATTTACATTTGGAATGAAGGGATAAAAATTATGAAAACGCCTGCCTCTGTACTTGTGGTTATCCTGTGCATTTAGAAAAAGTACCGTGCTCTTCCGGATACTCCATCTTGTCGGATAGGTCATCCTCGCCCGGATTCAGTTACATCACAGGCTGCCCAACAGAGATCCAAAAATCCAGCGACGCCAATTTCAACACCGCTGGATAAAGAAGGAAGGAGGTTGGACTTGATAGGGAAAAGTCCTTTAACGCAGCAGCCTCCTTTAAGGCAGCAAATTCGCTGGCCATTCTCGGTCGTTACGACCACAAGATGTGGTCAGATTTGACAGAATTTATGGACCTCATCCCGGAAGACCGTAGACAAGAGGCAAGGAAGATACTTTTGGAAAGGGAGCGAGCCGCATCCGAAATTATAGACTGCGCTCTAGATATTGCTAACACCAACTTCAGACAACTCTCCGGTGTTGCAGTACTTAGATGCCATGGATGGCTTAAGGCAACATCTTTAAGGCCAGAGGTACAAACAAAAATCTTAGACATGGCCTATGACGGTGATTCCTTATTCGGAAAGCACATAGACGAGGCCCTTCTAGCCATTAAGACTGATACTGATACGACAAAATCATTGGATGCTCTCCAATACCTGCGTGGATCTTTCCGAGGAGCCAGAGGTCGTGGCTTTACATACAGAGGAGGATATCAAAATCAGCCAAATAGACAGTATCAGTCACAATATAGACAGCCCTACAGCCAATCGTCATACAGACAATCTTCCTCGAGCAGTGTCTCTCGGCAGGGCAGACGAAGGCGATCAAACAATCAGGGTCGCGATTCCAACAGGAAACATTGAGTTCAGCAGGACGCCAGTCATCCATCTCTCCCTTCCTGTGGGCGCAAAGATCTCAGCCTTTGTTCACCAGTGGCATCAGATCACTACAGAACGATGGGTTCTCGACCTGGTCAACAAGGGTCACACCCTGGAATTCGCCGCTCGAGTTAGAGACTCTGTCCTTTTGGAGAAGTGCAGCTCGCTACAGGAGTAGCTGGGAGCCAACGCGATTTCTGGGGCATTCTTCACCTGAACCCGGCCGCAGTGGAGGTGAGAGGCGCGGCGAGCGGGACTGCGAGGACCAGCATTCCAGCATAACATCGCCAGCTGGTTCCTCTTCCCGCCGCGCCGCGCCCCCTCCCAGTGCCACGCCCCCCTCTTGGAAACGCTCATTACCTCTCGCGGCCCCCGCTCCGCGGGAGCCGCTCGAGTCAGAGACTCTGTCCTTTTGGAGAAGTGCAGCTCGCTACAGGAGTAGCTGGGAGCCAACGCGATTTCTGGGGCATTCTTCACCTGAACCCGGCCGCAGTGGAGGTGAGAGGCGCGGCGAGCGGGACTGCGAGGACCAGCATTCCAGCATAACATCGCCAGCTGGTTCCTCTTCCCGCCGCGCCGCGCCCCCTCCCAGTGCCACGCCCCCCTCTTGGAAACGCTCATTACCTCTCGCGGCCCCCGCTCCGCGGGAGCCGCTCGAGTTAGAGACTCTGTCCTTTTGGAGAAGTGCAGCTCGCTACAGGAGTAGCTGGGAGCCAACGCGATTTCTGGGGCATTCTTCACCTGAACCCGGCCGCAGTGGAGGTGAGAGGCGCGGCGAGCGGGACTGCGAGGACCAGCATTCCAGCATAACATCGCCAGCTGGTTCCTCTTCCCGCCGCGCCGCGCCCCCTCCCAGTGCCACGCCCCCCTGTCATACTTAGCAGCACCTGGGCACGCGCATCGCGGGACGCGCGCGGGGCGATTCCCGGGGCGAAGACCGGGCAAAGAGCGGGCCGTTCTAGGCCGTTAGAGGCCGGCAGAGACCGGACCGGGCCCCCCCCTAACGTCGTCCCCGCCCCAAGGCTACTACTCTCACTTCTTCAGCCTGTGGTACTGACTGTTTTATTCAGCATGGCAACCAGAGTATCCAGGAGCAAGGCTGCTCAACAGTGCTCTGGCACACTGGAAAAATTCTTCCCCAAGGCTAGCGCTGCGGCCAATAAAGGCCGCATAGTTCCAGACACTCTCCTTGAGGTGAACGCTGAAAATGCGTCAGTGCTTGTGGACCCCTCGGACTCTTCCTCCATTGATGGTAGTACTCCACTAATCCTTGACGCCACCCATCTATCCCTTATGGATAGTATTGATCAGACAATTGAGTCCGTTCTTCAACAACTTAGGACTCCGTCTAATCTACCCAGGGATAGTGAACCACTGCGTCCCTCGGGCGTGGTGGAGACCACTCCGTATATGAATTGTGCGGAGTTGCCTAAGGCGCAGGACGTAGGACAAGTTGTAGTGTTAACGGACCCTGCAAGCAGCAGAGTGGACCATCCCCCGAAAAGGAAAAGGTCGAGGAAGCTTAGAGGGGTAAAAAGGGCCAAAGTGGATAAAACTAATCCAACATTAGATGCCAGTACAGACATTTCGTCATCTCCTGTGATCTCCTCCCCGGGAACTGGGTCCGATCAACCAGACTCGCCAATAGACACAGTGGTACCTGGTTGTCCGGGGCCGTTCATATTTGGTGGAAACCCTCCTAATGCGCCAGAGGCTCTGATTGGCTCATTTAGGGACATCCTCTGAAGCCTGCTGGAGCCCCTCTCTGCAAAACTGGATTCTATAGCTGCTAGACTTACAGCTATAGAAAACGCATATAACAGTAGCAGTCCTAGTAGGGGGCTGGGCCCAAGTGTACAGATGGCTCCCCGGGAATCTACAGGGAACAGACCACCTATTGCCGGAACAAGCACACAGGTACCGGCTGGGGCACAACGCACGGCCCCAGGTAGTCATCCCTCCTCACTGCCCTCCTCACAAACGTCTAGGCCTCCTGTCCCTGCACCCAGAAAATCTAAGCAGCTGACACCACCCCAGCCAACGAATGAGGGGCGAGCTAACAATGACCATATTGGTCGCCCTATTAGCCCTAACACCAGGCGTAGGGCGGTCAATCTGCCTCCTGAGGCTGTGCCTTACACAGTGATTATGGTGGGAGTTCCTGAGCTCACTGGTGACACCAGAGAGCCACAGGACTCACTCCGTAACAAAGTCATTAGTTGGCTCAATATCAACAGGCCCCTCCCCCCTAACATCAAAGGAGATGTGTTGATGGTAAGAAGGATCCCCTGGATCGGAGTCACCCCTAAAAACAGGGTAGGGGACTGTATTATAATTAGTTTTAAAAGCCCACTGGTTGCCCCTTATATCTGTAACTGGCTGACAAGGCCCAATAAGTCCAACATAGAACTAGTTTCCCTCTCATATTTTTATCCAAATGCTTCCAATTTAGCTGTGGGGAGGGAACAAAGCTGGACTAGAGTGGGCTTTGCTGTAGATGGCTCACGGTACAGACCCAAGTATAACACACTTCCTGCCCATGATAACTTTGTCCATCAGAACAGATTTTCTTGCCTGGATCAGGTTGATTGACCAAAAAGGGGAGAGTCTGCACAAATGCTAGTAAACTTAGCCTATGGGTCCATACCTAGGGGGGAAGGTACATCCACTCCCGAAATTGAAAAAGGGCCCCCGGCCCCTGTAAACGTGGGGGGGACCACCCTGGGAAGCACCCTACATCTAGATGAGGTTTCATCAAGCACACCAACTGCTCTTACAATGCAATTGGTGGAGCTTGCTGAATTGCCAACCTCGCCGCCCAATACTATTGGTTTGGGCGACCTGGGTAATTCTGCGCATGTCAGCCAGCCTACATCTAGTGAAGTAGGCCCACAATCTCAAGATCCAGGTATATCTATTCTTTCCTGGAATGTAGCTGGCCTCTCAAGTAAGGTGGGCACCCCGGAGTGGGAAACCCTGGTTAGCAAAGGTGACATCCTCCTCTTCCAGGAAACATGGGCAAGGGTACCACAGCTTAGGAGGGGATATGATATCGTTGAAATCCTGGCAAAGACGAATGGGAGGGGGAGACCCTCGGGCGGTCTAGCAATCTGGGTGGCGAGCCACATTGGGTGCCAAATGGAAAGGATGGACACACTCTCCCAGGATATTCAGTGTGTCCTCCTCAGATGGCCTGGTAAAAGTACATGGGCTATTGTTAACGTTTACTCACGTCCAGTTGCTATGGGCAAGGAATCCCCAACCCTAGTCGAACTTTCATCTTTTCTAGGCCAACTGCCAGGTGACCTGAAAATAGTGATGGGAGGGGATTTCAACTGTCACTTTGAACCCCTGGAAGGCCTGACGGAGGGCGCTTTTTCTGCCGAGGATGACCATTGGGGAGTTCCACCTTCATCCTCACC